>NC_134353.1:115357452-116069952 GCF_048569485.1 Anomaloglossus baeobatrachus
GATGACAGCTCAGTCGTTCAATATGATACTGGTAGGTACTGGGTTTCTTCAGGTATTCTCTATTTTCTGTGATTACCCAGTTACTTAGCTGAGCAGTTTATGGCACAACACTGCCAGTTTTAGCAGTCTGCTCAGTGGTGCTTGTTGGAATATTTTATCTGCGCTCTATGGTCTGATTTATTACTGCCAAACTTTGGACCTCATCTGACCTTCCATTTGCCTTGTCTCTATGCTCTGATCTGCTATACTCCAGGTATTCTTATTTAAATCAGATAATTTTTTATTAAACCAATTTTGATACAAAGAAAATACGCATACCTGCAGGTATGGATAGTACTCCAGGTATTGTGACTCCAGACTGGGACCTGACTACACCTCTGTCTATTCCCTTAATGTTTGACATGCTCTCCTGGTATCTGACACCGAAACATTTGACTACCCTGCCTCACTACGTGTCCATGTAGTGATTAGTGTAAGGGCTCATGCGCACGTAACTGCTGAATATTCTGCAGCGATTTGACAGCACATGTGCGCGTCAAATCGCTGCAGTAACATTGCATAATGAATGCAGTATTTTTGTTAAAAAAAGCCGTTTTCATGCGCTCGGGATGCTGCCCCCACCATAGACAGAGTGGGAGCTGCATCCAGAAAGCACAAGTAATTGACATGCTGCTTTTATGAATGCACGGATTTGGATCAAAATTTTAGCATCCAAATCAGTGCGTTCATAAAAGCAATGTGCACACGTATCATGCAGAATATACATAGATTGTGCTGGGGATGCAGGAT
Organism: Anomaloglossus baeobatrachus; assembly: GCF_048569485.1. NCBI lineage: Eukaryota > Metazoa > Chordata > Amphibia > Anura > Aromobatidae > Anomaloglossus > Anomaloglossus baeobatrachus. Next base: position 115,358,242 of record NC_134353.1, read on the forward strand.
GCATGCATTTACGCTGCAGTGCAATATGCAGCGAAAATGCATGTAAGTACGCAACGTGCGCACAATCCCTATAACATGCATTCTGGTCCATGGTCACACCAATGGCCACATATGTCTGAATGAGCCCTTAGTAAGAAATAATGATTCAAGTTCAATAGCTACAAGCAGGAATCTTGAAAACAGTGAAAAATTAAGATACAAATTATATTAGAAAACTGCTTAACTCTTTCTTATATAGGAATAAACATTTTTTTGCTGAAACCAGAATTACTCTTTAGGTCACCAATATTTACCACATATAATGTAGCCCTGCCGCCCAAAGTGCTTTTATGTTATAAGGTAGAACTTACTTTGGTTTTTCAGTGTGCGGCTGGAATTTTTTCTCATATATATAGATATATATATATGTCGCGGGCGGAGGAGGGGACGCTGCGCTCTCCCACTGCTCGGGTCCGGCTGCCGCTCCTGCTGCGGCCTACTGCTGCTCGGTGGCTCGAGCGATGGTCCGGATCCCGGGGACTCGAGCGGTGCTCCTCGCCCGTGAGTGAAAAGGGGTTTGGTTTTGGGGATTTATTGTCCGTGACGCCACCCACGGTTGTGGTGATTTTTGTTGGTAACGCTGCTCTGTATGGGGATCCCGGGAGTGGTGACAGGGAGCAGCAAAGTTGTTAGTTCTCCCCTCTGTGGGTAGGGGGTGGTTGTCCCGGGGCCCAGTGATGGGGTGGAGGATGAGGAATGGCGGGGCCGGTGCAGGGCCTGGTGGGGTGCAGGGACGCGGGGGCAGCGCTGTGCCTCACGGCACTGTGGTACTCACTCAGCCTGAGACGGGGACACAGTTCTCGGTAAAACACACGGCTGGAAAGACGGTTCCCACGGATGACTGCTGTTGCTTTTCCCCAGTAGTTGACGGTGACGGTCCCTTTTCCTGCACCTAATGAAATGTTGGTAGCGATGGGTTCCCACCGGTAACCCACTCCCCGGCTTGGATATGTGCCGGAGGAGCCCCTCTTTGCCCGCAGGCGCTGGCCCTGAGAAACTGGTGCCTTGGCGGTGGCGGTGTCTCTCTCTAACGGTTGGACTGTTGCCTTCAATCGGGACTTGGTTTTTGGGAGACCCAGAGGTCCCCTTCACTGACGAATTTGGCAAATTCACGGCGACTCTTAGCCTTGCCGGGATCCGAAAGGCCCCTGCCAATGGTGCTGGCTTCTCTTCGTATACCGCTCCGGTACCACCGGGCCACCACCCGTCCATGGTCCTTTCGGCAACCTCCGATCAGCCTCTCCTGCAGACAGTCACCGCCGTCTGCTGACCTTGATGTCTCAGTCCGGGGCACACACCCGGACCAACTTCAGGCTTTCTCAACTGTCACTTTCTCTTCCACTCTGACTCCTCTCTCTAGCTCCTCTACCACTTCCTTCTCCAGCTCTCACTAAACTCTCCACTCAACTGCCTGGTTTTCCCTCCTCCAGGGCTGTGAACTCCTCGGTGGGCGGAGCCAACCGCCTGGCCCACCCCCTGGTGTGGACATCAGCCCCTGGAGGAAGGCAACAAAGATTTTAGTGTACCTATCCGGGGTGTAGGGTGTGGTGGTGTCATGGCCTGTGACCCCTGGCTTGCCCAGGGCGTCACATTCCCCCTTAGCAAAATGCAGACCGTCCGCAGGCTGCCCGTCCAACACCGGTTTTATTTATTTATTTATTTTTTCTGAAAAGATAATAAAACACAAGACAAGTATAATAACTTCATCCCACAACGGGAGGCACTTTTCTTAAACGTTAAGGTAACATTTTAACGGTTGCTGCTGCCGCTCTCTCCCACCCAAGTAACCTGGCCCTGATGCTGCCTCTAGGAAACAGGCAGCACCTTTTGACCCCAGTCCTGAACCAGTTACCCGAGCGGGATCTGTCCTTCCCCTCCAAAGGGTAGCCACCAGTTCCGGTGGTGGCTGGGCCCCAGCCTGCTCCACTGCGGCCCCTCCCTCCAACCTGCCTCTCCGGAGGTGGTTACGGTTAGCTGCAACAAAACATTTTTATTTACATGCCACTAATGTTTGTGGTTGCCCTGCAAGTTCTCGGGCCTGTCCATAGAGAGTTCCCTATGCAACTTTAGATGGTCCCTTCGGGGACAACAATGCCGGCAACGGCCGGTTCCAAATCACGGTAATCAGGTAAATCCTCGGTTTAATCACTTATCATCTTTTGCAAAACTTTTCAAAACTTTAAAACACACACAGTTCCTGGTCCCAACGGGGACGGTGCAACGGTGCTCCGCTGCCTTTACTCGGATTCTTCGGCATCACCTGAGGGAGGGGGCGCGGCGCTCACACGGGCCTCCTGGCTGCCCCTCAACTTAGCATCCAGCGCGAACCACCCCCTCTCTCCACAGTGCCGGGTGTATTGTACAATGTCGCCCGGCATAAGGTTACGACCGGGGTGCTCCTCTGGCAGGTGAGCATTCACATCCCGCCGGGCTATAAACACTTCAGCCTCCAGGCCCGGTTCATAAATAAATCCATAGCCCCGGCGGACATCAAACCGCCTTACCTGCCCCTCGTACAGCGGGCCCCGGACCCGGAAGGTAGCTTGCCTCAGGCTCTCCTTTTCCCGGATTGTACGGGCCACCATCTCCGCCTTCTTTCTCTCTCTCGCCGATTTCCAGGCCCAGCGGTACCGGCTCCCTGTCCCAGTACGGCGCTGCTGCGAGCTCCGGCGCACGAATCAGGCCCCGCGGGACCTGCTGGACACTGCCCACCACTGGTGATCTGGGCGGCAGGCCCCGCGGTGTCTTGGCCTTGGGCGCCGCCTTGCAGCGGCAACCCGGCGCAACCTCAGCCGAGGTGTGGGGGATGGGCACAGGGGCTTTCCGCTGCTGGGCCTCCGGCACAGTGCGGGCTGTCGGCTCCGGCTCGGGGGACTTCTCGGGGGACGCCTCCGGCTCGGTTCTCGGGGCTTCCATGGCAGCACTTCCGATCGACTACGGGCTCCGGCTACAGGTCGGCCCGCTGGGGCGGGCATGCTGGGTATCGCTACCGGTTGCGGTGATAGCGGGCCTAGTGGCGGGGTCACGGCTTCTGAGACAGGTGGCGTGGGAGGCAGCAGGGCGAGAGGGTTTAGACCGGGTCCCGCAGCCGCGATGACCGGCCCTTCAAGGGCATCGGAGCGTGGGTCACTCACCCTCCCTTCCTCAGCTTCCTCCTCGCGTCTCCGCACGGCCGCTATAACCTCCACCATGTCGGTCTCCCACTCCTCCATGAGGAGCTGCATTTTGACCTGCAGCCTCTGGTAGAGCTGCGCGGTCCGGATCTCCACCCACGCCGCGGTCCCAGGCGCGGGGGCTACGGTGCTTCGGGACGGCATCCACATGTTGCTGGCGGCTTCTCCCAGGAACAAGATGGCTGTAGAGTCCTGGCGTCCCTGCTTTTATAGCCGCGGCTACATGCGACCAGTCGCCATTTCGTCCCCCTTAGCCTCTTTCCGGCCCCTCCTCTATTGGGGCGGGGTTTTGGCCTTCGCGCCTCCACTACTCGAGAAGACGCTCGAGCGGGAACTTTTCGCGCCAAAGATGGCGGCTTCTGAAATTTTCTGGCCGGATACCTCCGGCTATAACAAGGCGCACCTCTACCCAACGGCAGAGCGGTAAGATCCTGTTTGTGACGCCAAGTTGTCGCGGGCGGAGGAGGGGACGCTGCGCTCTCCCACTGCTCGGGTCTGGCTGCCGCTGCTGCTGCGGCCTGCTGCTGCTCGGTGGCTCGAGCGATGGGCTGGATTCCGGGGACTCGAGCGGCGCTCCTCGCCCCTGAGTGAAAAGGGGTTTGGTTTTGGGGATTTATTGTCCGTGACGCCACCCACGGTTGTGGTGATTTTTGTTGGTAACACCACCGCTGCTCTGTATGGGGATCCCGGGAGTGGTGACAGGGAGCAGCAAAGTTGTTAGTTCTCCCCTCCGTGGGTAGGGGGTGGTTGTCCCGGGGCCCAGTGATGGGGTGGAGGATGAGGGATGGCGGGCCCGGTGCAGGGCCTGGTGGGGTGCAGGGACGCAGGGGCAGCGCTGTGCCTCACGGCACTGTGGTACTCACTCAGCCTGAGACGGGGACACAGTTCTCGGTAAAACACATGGCTGGAAAGACGGTTCCCACGGACGACTGCTGTTGCTTTTCCCCAGTAGTTGACGGTGACGGTCCCTTTTCCTGCACCTAATGAAATGTTGGTAGCGATGGGTTCCCACCGGTAACCCGCTCCCCGGCTTGGATATGTGCCGGAGGAGCCCCTCTTTGCCCGCAGGCGCTGGCCCTGAGAAACTGGTGCCTTGGCGGTGGCGGTGTCTCTCTCTAACGGTTGGACTGTTGCCTTCAATCGGGACTCGGTTGTTGGGAGACCCAGAGGTCTGGCTTCTCTTCGTATACTGCTCCGGTACCGCCGGGCCACCACCCGTCCACGGTCCTTTCGGCAACCTCCGATCAGCCTCTCCTGCTGACCTTGCTGTCTCAGTCCGGGGCACACACCCGGACCAACTTCAGGCTTTCTCAACTGTCACTTTCTCTTCCACTTTGACTCCTCTCTCTAGCTCCTCTACCACTTCCTTCTCCAGCTCTCACTAAACTCTCCACTCAACTGCCTGGTTTTCCCGCCTCCAGGGCTGTGAACTCCTCGGTGGGTGGAGCCAACCGCCTGGCCCACCCCCTGGTGTGGACATCAGCCCCTGGAGGAAGGCAACAAGGATTTTAGTGTAGCTTCGGTGTACCTATCCGGGGTGTAGGGTGTGGTGGTGTCATGACCTGTAACCCCTGGCTTGCCCAGGGCATCACATTATATATATATATATATATTATATATTATATATTATATATATATATATATGTATATATATATATAATATATATATATGTGTATATATATATATATATATATATATATAATCCAAGTACAGAAAAGAAGGGTCGCACTCCACAGGGATCTGGATGAAAGATGAAGCTTTAATCCAAGCACATATCAGGGATACAGGGGGTGAGGGAGGGTGAGGACGTGCAGCGCCGGAGTTGCACGTCCTCACCCTCCCTCACCAGCTGTATCCCTGATATGTGCTTGGATTAAAGCTTCATCTTTCATCCAGATCCCTGTGGAGTGCGACCTTTCTTTTCTGTACTTAGATTTTGCATCGTCTTTTCTTTGGAATACGCACCCGGATCTTCCCTGACTTATTGGGAAACTGTGACAGCCAGTCGTATGTGGATCAGCTGTGCCCGGTGCGCCTCACTTCTGCTATATATATATATATATATATATATATATATATATATACATGTATATATAATCTATAACTCAAACATAATTGGTAAAATCTACAGAAAATTGCATTTAATAACTTGGGTTCCTGTACTGAAATAAGAAAAAAAAGTAAAACTATATATAACATTGCTGTGGCTAAAACAGACAGGATATAATGCAACCAGATGCAAAAAAATAACCCACCGCTATCATACAGTTCTGCTACTCTATAATGCAAGAAGTAAAGTCGCTTAACTATCTGGTCGGATTAGGTACAGAACTATATGATGTGAAAAAAATCCTGCAAATTTTCTAGTGTGCACTCATATTATTCGCGTAGGAAGGATGGGGTCCAACAATTCAGAATCTTCATAAAACCATTCTTTTATTATACAAAACAAAATAAAATTGTAGAATATGGTAGGAAAACATGTAAGAAATTGTTCATAGGGGCAACATAATCAAATAAATGCATTTCGGACTGTGTCTTTAGTCTTCCTAAGGACACAGTCCAAATTGCGTTTGTTTGATTATGTTGTCCCTATGAATAATTTTTCAAATTTTTCCTACCATGTTATACGATTTTTTTTACATATATATATATATATATATATATATATATACATATATATATATATATATATATATATATATATATATATATATATATAAAATAAAAGAATGGTTTTATGAAGATCCCCAATTGCTGGACCCCTTCCTTCCTCCATGTTCCCTATTGGCACTATCAGAGTCTACCGCAACGGACTTCATCACTAACTGGTGAGCTGACTAAACCCCCTTTTGTTACTCATATTATTTGTGTACCCACCATAAAATGAAACTAGCAAATTAATATTACTAATGATTGGGTGCCAACAGTGATAGGAGTCATATGAAATTTTATATTTGCTGCTTCCACTGAATAAACGTACGGTGCTTTCTTTCCTGTATATAAAACTATTAAAAAACTATATGAAAGGTAAATTATATATAGAATTCCAGAAATGTCAAGTCCTACAGATCTGTACTGTACTGTTCTTGATTATTTGTTAAATTGTAATGAAATTAAAAATAATAATTAAAAAAATGATTTAAAAAGTTAGTTTAGGTACTCAGATATTACTTTAACAGTATTCTAATTTACTAATAATTTATGTAAACAATCATTAAAAGTAAGACACAGAAAAGTGATCAGTAGTTATATTTATTTCATATCTCAGGTAGGCACATAATTCATGTGCTAAGTTCATCATTTTACTGAGCTGAAATAAAGTAAAATATTTGAGAAGTGATCAGAACTTTCAAAAATTGCAAGTATACTGCGAAAAAAAGGAAATAATTTCTGGCTACTGATGTAATTAACTGTTTATTAGTTACCAACGTTATGCAAAGATGTTGAGACTTTGTGATCTACAGAGGATTCACCAGAAACACACTCGTATGTGGCTATGTTCACATGCTGAGTGTTTGGTCAGTTTTTTACATCAGTATTTGTAGCCAAAATCCTAGTGGAACAATCAGAGGAAAAGTAGAATAGAAACAACTCACCACTTCTGCAGTTCTTACACACTGCTGGTTTTGGCTTACAAACACTGATATGGCATAATGACCAAGAACTGAACATGTGAACGCGGCCTCAATCCAAAAATAGTGTGAAACAATACTACAAATGTAAGGATCAATCTCATGGATTCCTAGAATATATCACATATACTCACCACATAATGAATGAGAACATTATAGAAATGATCGGTGTCTCTACTGTTGGCACTTTTATCACACTACACACACTCAGTTTATGATACTAATCTGAGTTACAAACGGAAAGTGAAAATATTGTATACTTGCCGAAAATGTCTATTTAAAAGTATGAAAATAATTGTTTCTGCCAAGACATGTAGGTTTTTATCCCAGATAGAGACATTTCAAGTTAGGGTCCTGGCATATACAGTATATATAAGAGATCACCTTGTCGTGGGTACTGGGCTCACATGCATTGGCCAATACATAAGTTAAGTGTCTCTTTTTTTCAAATATTCCTATAGCAGTAGTGCAATACCAGAGTTCCCTTATTCATTGTTAGCATCTTTAGGGGGCTTTACACTGTAGCGATATCGCTAGCAATTTGTAGCGATAGCGAGCGTGTAAGTACCCGCCGCCATCGCGCATGCGATTGTTTGTGATCGCTGCCGTAGCAAACATTATCGCTACGGCAGCGTCACACATACTTACCTGGTCGGCGGCGTCGCTGTGACTGCCGAACAATCCCTCCTTCAAGGGGGAGGGACGTTTGGCATCACAGCGACGTCACCGCAATGTCACTAAGCGGCCGGCCAATCAAAGCGGAGGGGCGGAGATGAGCAGGATGTAACATCCCGCCCACCTCCTTCCTTCCGCATTGTGGCCGGCGGCAGGTAAGGAGACGTTCCTCGCTCCTGCGGTGTCACACACAGAGATGTGTGCTGCCGCATGAGCGACGAACCACCTGGATAAACAACCCTTACCGATTTTTGAGTTTGGGACGACCTCTCCATGGTGAACGATTTTCACCATTTTTGAGGTCGCTTAAGGTCGCTGGTCAGTGTCACATGCTGCGATATCGTTAATGACGCCAGATGTGCGTCACTAACAACTTGACCCCAACGACAAAACATTAACGATATCGTAGCGTGTAAAGCCCCCTTTAGAGTGCAGCTGTATGTATTTAGTAGTTATATTTTGTTTTCAGCTAGCATCTGTTCACACCTGTTGGATGTACGGGTCAGTCTTTTTGATATATTTAAAACTATGAATATGTTCAAAACCCCCCCAATGCAAAACAAGGAGAATAAAACATGATAATAATAATGATGATTATAATAAAAATAGTACATTGTGAAAATAAATAGCATTAAGGAAGTTATAGTGGCTAATTACATTATAATAAAATACTTTACAAATTTAAATATATTTTCACATTGTGAGTAATAAATTAACTGAAGCTTCGGGCAGCGGAGAAATTATGGCTCCTGATTTTCTCGCTGGTCTTGATGAGGGGGCGTGGTGGCATTAAACACTCCTGATTCATCCTCCTGAAGAGGAGCGTCTGATGAGTGGTATGCAATGTGCATACTCTGTGCGCCATGCCAAAAATGGTAGACCAATCCCTGAGCGGAGTCAGATTTCTGGAGTAATGAACTCCACAGTTTGTCATCAATTAGATAACAGGTGGCATCATGCCCCCGCTGCACCCCATTATACCCAACTCTGGCCATTTTGGCATAGCTGGGAGAAACAGGTGTGAAATCTTTGAAAAGTTCCAACATTTTTGCACAATTTTGAGTTGCACCAAAATTTTGCAACATTTCTAAGCAATTTATGGCAGATTTCTGGTGAAATTGCTTTGATAAATCGTCAATAAGAAGATGGACCTCTTAATGAATTTGCTGCATCGCATACCAGCGAGCACTTCATTAAGACTGGATGAGTTGGCCCCGTTTTATAAAATAAAAGCTGTTGTTCCTTCTTCGATGCTCTTCCTTCAGAAATGGCATAAATCCTGCCCATGGGTTGTGTCTGATATTGCTTCTCAGTCCCATAGCGAGTAAGAGGATTTTTCTGAGCAGTACAAAATACATAACAAATGAACATCCCTTTTTACAGCATTGCAAAAGTGTCTTTTCTTACAAATAAGGTTTCATAGATTATTTCTGATTAAAAACAGAAAATAGACCTTAAGGGCAAAATCAGGAAGACACAAGATAGTAGAAGTCCACTGTGCAAAAACAATATATGGCCCCTTGCACTCCAACAGCTAATCATAGAGCGCCCCCTTATGTCTATTTAGCAACTTTTTATTTTCTGTAACATGGTACAATCGAATAGAAAATGGGGAGCTGTCTATCACCCTCAAAATGAAAACTAATCTATTTATGCATTTATACAGGGGATTTAGCCCCTAGAAAAAAATCATACTTGTGGTACAGTTACAGCGGGAAAGAAAAGTATTAGATAAAAAAAATCCAGAAAATCACATTGTATGATTTTTAAATAATTAATTTGCATTTTATTGCATGAAACAAGTATTTAATCTCCTATTAACCAGCAAGAATTCTGTCTCTCACAGACCTGTTATTTTTTCTTTAAGAAGCCCTCCTACTCTGCACTCATTACCTGTATTAATTGCAACTGTTTAAACCCGTTACCTGTATAATTGACACCGGTCCACACACTGAATAACTCACACTCCAACCACTCCACCATTGCCAAGACCAAAGAACTCTCTAAGGACATCAGGGATAAAATTGTAGACCTGCACAAGGTTGGGATGGACTACAGGACAATAGGCAAGCAGCTTGGTGAGAAGGCAACAACTGTTGGCACAATGAAAGAAACACAAAATAACTCTGTCTAGGTGTGTGTGTGTGTGTGTGTGTGTGTGTGTGTGTGTGTGCGTATGTAACCCTGGCCTAAAGTTTCTCTGCTATTCTGGGTATTTGCGACAATGACCAACTTGCACAGATGCAGGATTAGGACAGCATATATAGACAGCCCTAACTTCTCAGTATGGTGCGTGTTTGGGCTGGAAAGCTGAAGCAGGTTTTATGGGAATAAAATAAAAAAAAAAACAAAAAAAACAGCTGAACTCAAAATGGCATGTATTATAAGATGTGAACTGCACTAAAAATTCCAAAGTGTACTATTATAAATTTGAGATTTTTAGCCAAAAATTGCAATTTCTTGAGCTACCCCGCCACGTCACGGCAAATCTCTTTGGGGCAGTCCTACTCTAAAATATTTTGTATTTAAAATGTGCCATACGGCCTTACATATGAAAAAATAGAACTGTTTAAAGCAGCACTTACCTGGTACTTTTCAATCCCATACCCATGACTGAATCAAGGCTGTGGGTAGGACAGGCCCAAGCAAATGCTGCATAAATTAAATAGCCTGTGGACAGGGCTTGATGGCTGAATGTGAACAGCCACCAATAGCCAAAATCACTACAGGTGGAAAAACAAACCAAATTGAGGTGCACGGCAAGGTGGGGGTCAGTCACCGACCAATTGAACAAAAAAAATACCTGAATAGACCAATGCTATGCTGTTTGACAAGTTGAACTTTTGTTTTGCATACTTGTCTGAAGCAAGGCCTTTTCACATGTCCTGAAGACTGTTAGGGCCAGGTGGACGGGCAGACCCAGGAGGTGGATCCACTGGGCTGAACACCTCACCGAGGGCAAGGTGCCCGGTAGCCGGGGCACTAGCAGGACAGTCCGTTTAGAGGAGTGGAGTAAAGAAGTCCCTGGGACCACGGTGTCTCTGATGGTAGTCCGGGTGACGGAGCTCAGGTTCGGAGGCCGAGATGTCGTCAGGCAGAGTCAGGAACCAATGGAGCGAGAAGACGGGTCACCACAGGGATCAGAGATGGCAGGAGCTGACGGGATGGCAGGCCGTCACTGTTCGGGGTTCGGGTATCGTCAGGAGCGGTTGGCGAGGCAGGATCGGCTCTACGAGAGAGATAGGTGAGTATATCACAGACACAAGGAGACCTGACTCCTAGCTTAGAAAACACGAAGAACAGGCCCCGCCCACTTGGAAAGGATCCCCCTATATACCCAGTACCTGATCCTTCAATATCCTGTTGGAGGACACTGGCCCTTTAAGAAAGGGTCAATAACCGCGCGCGCGCCCTAATGCGCATGCGCGAGGCCCGGGTGCCAGAAGCCAGGGCAGGGAGCGGTGAACAGGAGGCAGGGGAGCCAGCCTGGAGCAGAGCTGCCGACGGGCGCCGGGAGCGAGGACCGAGCCGCCTGGGGAGCGCAGGTGATGGGGGCTGGAGGCTGTGGAGCGGGGAACGCCTCATAGAGGAGCCGGGGAGTGTGGCAGGTGAGCCGGGGAGCGAGGCAGGGGAGCCGGGAAGCAAGGCAGGGGACCCGAGGAGCGTGACAGTACCCCCCCCCACGCCCCCCTCCCCGCAACCGGGACAGGAAGGCACGTATCAGAGGAGTACCCACATTCTCCCGGGGTTCCCAGGACCTATCCTCAGGACCATACCCTGCCCAGTCCACCAGTAAGAACTGTCGGCCTCGTACGGTTTTCATGGCCACGATATCCCTTACCGCATAGATGTCATCATCAGCAATAGGAGGAGGAGCAGAACTGGCAGCAGCGTAGAAGGGACCAAGGACAACCGGCTTGAGCAGGGAGACGTGGAAGGAGTTGGGTATTCTCATCGTGGCCGGGAGCTGCAGCTTGTAGGAGACCTCATTTATTTTGCTGATGACCGTAAACGGCCCGATGTAGCGAGGACCCAGCTTGTATGATGGTAGCTTCAATCGGACGTACTTGGAAGCAAGCCAGACCAGATCTCCTGGAGAGAAACACGGGGGATCCAGACGCCTCTTGTCTGCGTGTCTCTTCATCCGCAGGGAAGCACGTCCAAGGGACATCTTGACAGAGTCCCAAATTGTAGAAAAGTCACGGACTACAGCATCAGCAGCAGGGACATCCGAGGAAGAGGATACAGGTAATGGGACGGAAGGCAGAAGACCGTAAACGACATGGAAGGGAGAGCTGGAGGAGGACTCACTGACGTGGTGGTTATGGGAGAATTCAGCCCAAGGAAGAAGCGTGGACCAGTCGTCGTGATGGGCGTTGACGTAGTGACGTAAGAAGGAGGTCAAGATCTGATTGACTCGTTCCACTTGGCCATTCGACTGAGGATGGTAGGCTGAAGAAAAGTCCAGAGTTACTCCCAGATGTTTGCAGAGAGCCCTCCAGAAGCGGGAGGTAAACTGAGTTCCTCTGTCGGACACAATGTGTGATGGAAAGCCATGCAACCGGAAGATGTGCTGGATGTAAGCGTCAGCGAGTTCCTGGGCAGAGGGCAGTCCAGCCATAGGGACGAAATGAGCCATTTTGGAGAACCGATCCACCACGACCCATATGACTGTGTGTCCGGAGGACAAGGGCAAGTCTGTAATAAAGTCCATCACAATGTGTTGCCACGGAACGGAGGGTATAGGCAGAGGCAGAAGACGACCATATGGCAGGTGTTTGGGCGTCTTGTTCCTGGCACAAGAGGAGCAGGCTGAGACAAAAGAAGCGACGTCCGTGCGAAGGGATGGCCACCAGTAGTGACGTACAATTGTACTCCATGTTTTCTTCTGACCAGCATGGCCAGCTATTTTCGAGGCATGGCCCCAGTGCAACACTTTTTTCCTGTCAGTCTCAGAGACATAGGTCTTCCCAGGTGGTATCTGGGCCAGGGTGACAGGAGCCACCGGAATGATCTTACTAGGACAGATGATGGGCTGGGATGTCTCCTCCTCCTGCTCCATGGGCATGAATGACCTGGACAAGGCATCTGCTCTTACATTCTTGTCCGCGGGTCGAAAATGGAGCTGAAAATCGAACCTGGCAAAGAACAAGGACCACCTGGCCTGCCGTGGGTTCAGTCGCTGAGCGGACCGCAGGTATTCCAGGTTCTTGTGGTCCGTGTAAATGATCACGGGGTACACTGCTCCCTCCAGAAGGTAGCGCCATTCCTCCAAAGCCAGTTTGACTGCCAATAGCTCTCGGTCACCGATGGTGTAGTTGCGTTCAGGCGCTGAGAAGCCCTTGGAGTAGAAACCGCAAGTAACCATCTTCCCGGAGGAGGACTTCTGCATGAGCACTGCTCCGGCTCCCGAGGAGGAGGCATCCACCTCCAAGGTAAACTGTCGGTTTAACTCAGGACGGTGGAGCACAGGGGAAGAAGCAAATGCCTGTTTCAGGGAGCCAAACGCGGCGTCGGCCGCAGGTGACCAGTCCTTTGGATTAGCCCCCTTCTTGGTCAAGGCGGAGAGAGGTGCAGTCAGAGCAGACAAGTGAGGGATGAACTGACGATAATAGTTTGCGAATCCCAGAAAGCGTTGGATTGCCTTCAGTCCGGAAGGAGGGGGCCAGTTGAGAATGGAAGAGACCTTCTCCGGGTCCATCTGCAGACCGGTATCGGAGATTACGTAACCCAAGAAGGGAAGAGAAGACTGCTCGAATACACACTTCTCGTACTTGGCGTACAGGCGATTCTCTCTCAGTCTTTGTAGTACCAGCTGCACGTTCTCTCTGTGGGTCTGGAGGTCCGGAGAGAAGACCAGGATATCGTCAAGATACACCACCACACAGACGTAGAGAAGGTCCCGGAACACGTTGTTCACCAATTCCTGAAACACTGCTGGTGCATTACAGAGGCCGAAGGGCATCACACAGTATTCATAGTGCCCATCTCGAGTATTGAATGCGGTCTTCCATTCGTCCCCAGAGCGGATGCGGACCAGGTTGTAGGCAGCCCGAAGATCCAACTTGGTAAACACACGAGCTCCTCTAAGCCGATCAAACAATTCGGGGATGAGCGGCAGGGGGTATTTATTCTTCACGGTGATTTGGTTCAATCCCCGGTAGTCAATGCATGGGCGTAGATCGCCCTCTTTCTTCTTAACGAAGAAGAAGCCTGCTCCAGCAGGAGAGGAGGACCTCCGAATGAATCCCCTTGCTAGGTTCTCCGTGATGTAGGCAGACATGGCCCTAGTTTCAGCAGGGGACAAAGGATATATCCATCCTCGAGGTGGTGTAGTTCCCGGGAGTAGGTCGATGGCACAGTCATAAGGACGATGTGGCGGAAGTACCTCTGATTCCTTTTTATCAAAGACGTCCGCGAAGGACCAATAGGCCGAGGGCAGTCCCGGTAGGGACTCCGGAACCGGAGGACGTCGGATGGGCTGTATAGTCTTCAGACAATTCTCGTGGCAAGAGGAGCCCCATCGGGTGATTTCACCAGTACCCCAGCTGACTGACGGTTCGTGTGTCCGTAACCAGGGGAGTCCCAGCAGGATTTGATGGGACATGTGTGGGAGGACGTAGAGAGCGATGTTCTCGGTGTGCAGGGCACCGATACGTAGTTCCACCGGCTTGGTGATCCACGCGATGGTGTCAGAGAGGGGTCTACCATCTACCGAGGCAATCACGAGGGGTTTGTCGAGTGGAGTAACAGGCACCTGGTACTTGTCCACCGTGGCCTGCTGGATAAAATTGCCTGCTGCCCCGGAATCGAGGTACGCCTCGGCCGTGAACCGCGTCTCTCCCGTTGTCACTTGAACAGTCCACGTAACCGGGTCTGAGAGAGTCCCAGCACCTAGGGTGGCCTCTCCTATCAACCCTAGGCTTTGGAGTTTCCCGGCCTCTCTGGACAGGAGCGTAGAAGGTGTGTGCCCTCTCCGCAGTAGAAGCAGAGGCCCTTGGCGAGCCGTTCTGCTCGGCGTTGTTCGGACTGCCGCAAACGGTCAATCTGCATGGGCTCGTGGACAGAGACACCAGACGACGCTGACTGAAGTACGGCGGGCTTCTGCGGAGGAGAGGAATGCCGTATCGGACGTCTCTCACGGGACACCTCTTTGGATCGTTCCTGGAATCTGAGGTCCACGCGGGTGGCTAGTGCGATCAGGGCATCCAGAGTGGAAGGAACATCGCGGCCTGCCAGCTCGTCCTTAATACGGCTGGAGAGTCCTTCCCAGAAGGCGGCGGTGAGGGCTTCATTGTTCCACCCCAATTCTGAGGCCAAAGTGCGGAAGCGGATGGCATACTGCCCTACCGTCGTAGTCCCCTGACGTAGCCTGAGGAGTGATGAGGCGGATGCAGCGGCACGTCCAGGTTCGTCAAAGGTGTTTCTGAATGCCTGCAGGAAGTCCTGGATGTTGGTAGTCACAGGGTCCTCTTTTTCCCACAAGGGGTTCATCCAGGCCAGTGCCTCACCCTCTAGATGTGACATCACAAACGCTACCTTGGCTTGGTCGGAGGCAAACAAGTGCGGAAGCAGCTTGAAATGCAGGGAGCACTGGTTTAGGAATCCCCTGCAGGTCTTGGGATCTCCGGCGTACCGGGGTGGTGAAGCCAAACGAAGTCTGGAAGCATCCGAGGAGGCTGCCACGGGAGCTGTGGCCGTGGATTGTACCGTGGAAACCTGAGATGCCAAGGATGTGGCCGTCGCTTGTAGCATGTTCAGGTGGGTATCCACAGAAGACATGAAGTTCAGCATGCGGGTCTGGGTCTCGTGCTGGCGTGTGAGTTCCTGCTGCAAGGCCGCTAGTGCTTCGGCGGGATCCATGGCCTGTTCTTACTGTTAGGGCCAGGTGGACGGGCAGACCCAGGAGGTGGATCCACTGGGCTGAACACCTCACCGAGGGCAAGGTGCCCGGTAGCCGGGGCACTAGCAGGACAGTCCGTTTAGAGGAGTGGAGTAAAGAAGTCCCTGGGACCACGGGGTCTCTGATGGTAGTCCGGGTGACGGAGCTCAGGTTCGGAGGCCGAGATGTCGTCAGGCAGAGTCAGGAACCAATGGAGCGAGAAGACGGGTCACCACAGGGATCGGAGATGGCAGGAGCTGACGGGATGGCAGGCCGTCACCGTTCGGGGCTCAGGTATCGTCAGGACCGGTTGGCGAGGCAGGATCGGCTCTACGAGAGAGATAGGTGAGTATATCACAGACACAAGGAGACCTGACTCCTAGCTTAGAAAACACGAAGAACAGGCCCCGCCCACTTGGAAAGGATCCCCCTATATACCCAGTACCTGATCCTTCAATATCCTGTTGGAGGACACTGGCCCTTTAAGAAAGGGTCAATGACCGCGCGCGCGCCCTAATGCGCATGCGCGAGGCCCGGGTGCCAGAAGCCAGGGCAGGGAGCGGTGAACAGGAGGCAGGGGAGCCGGCCTGGAGCAGAGCTGCCGACGGGCGCCGGGAGCGAGGACCGAGCCGCCTGGGGAGCGCAGGTGATGGGGGCTGGAGGCTGTGGAGCGGGGAACGCCTGATAGAGGAGCCGGGGAGCGTGGCAGGTGAGCCGGGGAGCGAGGCAGGGGAGCCGGGAAGCAAGGCAGGGGACCCGGGGAGCGTGACAAAGACACATTCATACACATACTAATTAAAATCAATAGGGATAGGGAAACACCTGTGTGTCCTTGTGACTCACATGGAGCTAAGTCCGTTTTTTCCAGCAAATATGGACATCACCCGGACAGCATCTGTCTGACACGTGCTGGAAAAAGATAAGAAAATACTAAAATGAATGGTTTATTATGTGGAAAAGATGTACAAAGATCAATAAGATATATATATATATATATATATATATATATATATATATAAATATACATAGAGAGAGAAAAAGAGAGTTTGTACAGCTATTTAGCAGATTTAATAACTAATTTAAGAAAAAAAAATGATATAGGGGCACCCCTAATTTTCATAACCAGTAGAGTAAAGCAGCAGCTGTGGGCTGCAACCCTCATCTGTCAGCTGCTTATTGCCCCCAGCCTAAAAATAGCAGCCTGTAGAAATCCAGAAATGTTGCTGCAATTAGTTGTGACAATCCCAGAACTTTACCCAGCTCTCCCTGATTGCCCTGGTGCGGTGGTTCCCAGGTTCCCGCCACTAGTGGATTGGGGATCCCAGGTGTGGTGGTGTTCTAAGGACCCAGCCACGCTGGCGACCCCTTTTGATCCAAACTTAGCCCGGACCACGGTAAAGGAGGGCAACCAGGATGTATGTATGAGTTGTGTAAGTGGAACCGGCACCTCCTCTGGACCTGGGTTTGTGAGGGTAGCCTGGGCTATAGATTGTTTGTTCAAATGTAATAAGATTATCTGTGTATGTAAATAATCAAAATATAGATGTCACTGCATAAATATCTGTTTGTCTTTATGACAATCGCACAGACGCCATAATATGATTCTAAGTTGTATGTTCAAAAGGGGGTTATCCAAAGATAATGAAGCCAGAATGAACAGTGAACAGTGAAGGCCTTCATAGTAAAAGTCTTATCAGTGGTTTCACACAAAGAAGGAATGTGTCATCTATGGGATGAAATGTGTGTTTCTATGTTCCAACGCACCTCCCTGAATCTCCCTATATGGTTTTGATGTGTGAGAAAAGACAGATTTTGATACTTTGTAAATGTTTGAAGGTTGAAATGTAATACTACTATCTGATCTATTCATTACACGGGTCAGTCGCCTATACTGGCGCAAATAGTGAACATGTCTCGTTGTGATCATTGTCTGATTAATTAATATCTGTACAGATAGCTAATTTGTCCCCGTCCTCTGGCTCTACCTCAAACAAAGACTTCATTAACAGTCTTACCTAAATTTGTCCCTTGACAGGTTGAGTACTGCACCTTAAGTCAGATGCAGTACCCTATGGCGACTGAAGTCTCAGGGGCGCCACAACTCAACCAATGACAGCAACAGAACCTCTATCTCTTATACACCTCTACTGGTAGTCCATCTTATTCCAGCACTTTTTCATTGTCCATAGTGTTTAATTCTAGTTCTTATAGAGTAAATGGTTCATGTAATAGATAACGAGATTCTGAAAGATGAAGAATGGACAGGAAGATATGTTCTATCTAAAAAATTCAGAATTACTTTTTCCGAAGGCTATACCTGTGAAGAATATATCTCTGCATTATATTCCTCCAAGACTTTAAATATCCATTGTTGTACTAACTGTCCTACCATCTTTTGTTAATAAACTGGATATAAAAGAAGATGCTCTCTGTGCTGCATCTATCACAGATCATAAATATCCTTCCTTTTCCCCATCTTCAAAGTATCACATTAGCTGAAATAACCTTTTTCTTTCAGATGTCTGTAATATTACCATGGCTTGGACGGCTTTCAAACTGTTCGATACTTCTGGTGTTGAGTCCAGCATCGGACTGGCCCAGCGGAGCACCGGAGGATCCTCCGGTGGGCCCCCGTCCACAGTGAGCCCCCATGCTTGTTGGTGCGGGGTACTGCGGGCTTGTTACCGCGGGCTGGGCAGGGGTGTTTAGCAGGCAGACTGGGCCCACCCATGCTCTGATGGGCCCCCAGCCTTTCCATCATAAACTGCAGTGATTGCACAGAATTATCTGTGCGATCTCTGCAGTTTCTGTGGTGGTAGCAGGACCTGTGGTGACATCACAGTCATGTGACTCACCATAGGTCCTTGCACTGCGGGAGTCCTCAGGCCTGCCTCTCATATTCAAATGTACGCTCGTCTATCAGGCGCGCATACATTTCAACAGTGCAGTGCCAGGACTGAGGCAGAGGAGCTCCTCAGCACCGCACCGACATCCATCAACCCTGGGGCGGCACGGAAGAAGAGGATGCACAGGCACCAGTTAAGTGCTTCTGCCTCCCCCTCCTGTGAGCCTCTCCCTTGCTGCAAGCCTCCCCCTTGCTGTGAGCCTCCCCCTGCACTGAGTCGCCTGCCTCCCCATGATGTGAGCCTCCCCCTGCTTTGAGCCTCCCTCTCCAGTGAGCCTCCCTCCTGCTGTGAGCCTCCCCCTGCAGTGAGTCTCCACCTTGCTGTGAGCCTCCATCTTGCTGTGAGCCTCCCCCTGCAGTGAGCCTCCCCTGCAGTGAGCCTCCTGCCTCCTCCTGCTGTGAGCCTCCCCCTGCTGGGAGCCTCCCGCTGCTGTGAGCCTCCCCCTGCACTGAGCCTCCTGCCTCCCCATGATGTGAACCTCCCCCTGCTTTGAGCTTCCCCCTGCTGGGAGCCTCCCTCCTGCTGTGAGCCTCCCTCCTGCTGTGAGCCTCCCCCTGCAGTGAGCCTCCACCTTGCTGTGAGCCTTCCCCTGCAGTGAGCCTTCCCCTGCAGTGAGCCTCCTGCCTCCCCTTGCTGTGAGCCTCCCCTTGCTGTGAGCCTCCCCCTTGCTGTGAGCCTCCCCCTTTCTGTGAGCCTCCCCCTTTCTGTGAGCCTCCCCTTTCTTTGAGCCTCCCCTTTCTTTGAGCCTCCCCTTGCTGTGAGCCTCCCCCTTGCTGTGAGCTTCCCCCTTGCTGTGAGCCTCCTCTTTGCTGTGAGCCTCCCCCTGCTGTGAGCCTCCCCCTGCTGTGAGCCACCCTTTGCTGTGAGCCTCCTGCCTCCCCCTGCTGTGAGCCTCCTGGCTCCCCCTTGCTGTGAGCCTCCCCCTTGCTGTGAGCCTCCCCCTGCAGTGAGTCTCCCCCTGCTGTGAGCCTCCTCCTGCTATAAGCCTCCCCCTTCTGCGAGCCTCCTTTCTGCCCCTGCAGTAAGTCTCCCCTTGTTCTGATCCTCCCCCTGCTGTGATCCTCCCCCTTGCTGTGAGCCTCCCCTTGCTGTGAGCCTCCCCCCTGCTGTGATCCTCCCCCTTGCTGTGAGCCTCCTGCTGCTGTGAGCCTCCTGCCTCCCGCTGCTGTGAGCCTCCTGCCTCCTGCTGCGAGCCTCCTGCCTCCCGCTGCTGTGAGCCTCCTGCCTCCCGCTGCTGTGAGCCTCCTGCCTCCTGCTGCTGTGAGCCTCCTGCCTCCCGCTGCTGTGAGCCTCCTGCTTCCCCCTGCTGTGAGCCTCCTGCCTCCTGCTGCTGTGAGCCTCCTGCCTCCTGCTGCTGTGAGCCTCCTGCCTCCCGCTGCTGTGCGCCTCCTGCCGCTGTATACGCCCCTAGTACTGTGTTCCACCAACCCAGCGCTGTGCCCCCCATGGTGTAGAAATAGGGGGAAAAGTGAGGAATGTGCTCTGGGAGTGATTGGCTATAGGTGACTGTGTTATTTTCTGCAGAGTTGCTTCATGACAGGAAGAAGTGATGGCGGTCAGTGCCGGATGAAGAGGAAAAGCGAAGATGAATAACGTCAGCTAGAGATGTCACTGGTAAGTCAGTGTATTACATGTACAGACACATTATACACTATATACAGACCTCCTGTGTATAATGTCACTAATTAATGTTACTGTTGATCACTGTATTACCTGTACACTGACACTATATACAGAGCTCCTGTGTATAATGGCACTGATGGTAATATTAGTGTTATTAGTATTGTTGTTTTTATTCATGATCATTATTGTAGTATTATTCGGGCACTGTGTGGTGGTAAAATGTGGTCTGGCCACAGTGTGGTGGTATTTCTCTGTTGCATGTGGTATTTTTTGATCATTTATGTGGTCTGGTCATAGTGTTGAGGTATTTCTCCCTTGTATGTGGTAATATTCGGTCACTATGTGATCTGAATATGGTGTGGCGGTATTTCTCTCTTGTATGTGGTTGTATTTGGTTACTATGTGGTGGTAATATGTTGTCTGGTCATGGTGTGGCAGTGTTTCTCTCTTGTATGTGGTATTATTGGTCTTGGTATAGTGGATTTTCTTGTGTCTGGAGGACATTATTTCTCTCTATCAATAAGGGGAAGATTATTTCCAGTAGCGAGTAAATATTTGAATGTTTAACCCCTCCCTGTCCTGTCACTATTACACTGCACAAATATACTAAGTAATCGCCTATTCTAAGGCCATGTGCACATGTTGAGTATTTGGTCAGTATTTTACCTCAGTATTTGTAGCCAAAACCAGGACTGGTAAAATCAGAGGAAAAGTCTAATAGAAACACCTCTACATTTTTCGCCCACTCCTAGTTTTGGCTTAGAAATGCTCACCAAATACCGAACGTGTGAACGTGGCCTAAGGATCAGTGATAACTTATTCATCTGTGGGGACCGATTGCTCGGACCTGCACCGATCGTGCAACTTTTATCCCCTTGAAAGTGGAGCTGAGTGTCCGACTTGTCCCCTGATCAATTTATTCAATAAGTGATCACCTACCTAACCTGTGGATCGGTGTCACTTGTCACCAAAGATCCCCCTTACTGCAAACTACTGTAATTGTACATCAGTTATTGTGTGTGCGCAGGAGATGTGCAGGAGCCGTCTGTGCTTCACAGTCAGTGCTCCACTATAACGGGGATAATGGCTAACGTGTATTTACATATCGCTGTAGGGTGGGCCCCTGCGGTCAATTCCTCTGTTGGGCCCCACACACCCCAGTCCGATGCTGGTTGAGTCCATTATCATCTCACTCTCTGCATCCTCTAGATCCTGAAACACTATTTGATCTTATTGTTTAGTGCCGGAATTTGATATTTCTTTTATAAACATACCTCTGAGATATGCTTTCGTAGCCTCACATTCATATAATATAAAAGCTTTATTTCTTTTAACCAAAACATATTAATTATCCCTCCTTCTAGTTTACTTGTGGTGTCAATAATTTGCAACCAAAAAGGGTTTAGTTTCCATGTGGGTTGACAATATATTGTAAGAGTAAGCAAACTCAAGGATATACAGAGGGGTCAATGATCAAACAATACTCTGGATACATATTCATAGGAAATTAAGCTCTGCATCAATTTGCTTCACAGACCTTGATCAATCCTTGATAATGAAGAAAATGTGACCGAAAAGCAGCAGTATTGATAAGAGGTAGGGTGCCGAACGCTCCAAAAATCAATTGAGGCTGTTTCTTTAGTAGATCATCAAAAGGAGTAAAATTACTTTGTGCATTACATTATTGGACTTTAGGAATAGAAAAAACTATTGAATGCATAGTGGTGTCCCATCTTGAACTTAAAGGGAACCTGTCATGTCGTATTTTGATATTAAACTTCCCCCAATGTGTTTTACATGCTGTAACGTGCATCACTAATGTTTTTTTTAAAAAAAAAAAATCCATATATTTATCTTAAAAAAAGACTTTATATGCTTAGGTGAATGCAGTAGATACCTTTGGTGTCAGTCATAGGGGCGGAGCTTTTGCTGGGATCAGTCACTGTCACTCAAGTTCCGGCAGGATTCTTTTTTTAACGTAGTCACACCCCCAGCATAGTAACTGATTACACCACAGGTCCTTCAACATCTCGTCTCTGCTGAGCTCCGCCCATATCAGTTACATGATTGGGACATCAGCAAAGGTCCTGCACAACCACATTTTTCTCCTGATTACCACAGGTTCTTTAGTATCACTTCTATGCTGAGTTCTACCCATCATAGTCACATAATAATAACAACACAGCATAGGTTCTGCACAAACTTTAAGTAGCTAAATGTGTAGGTTACAGATACTTTTGCAATATTTTGTATAATTTTTGATTATTGCTATATTCAGTTTTTGCTGTATGTCTTATTTTTTTTAGCTATGATGTGAAATTCAGCAAGAATATAAAAGGGAACCTGTGAGCACAGAATGACTGTTCAAACCAAGTACAGGCACTCCTGCATCATGGGGGGTTAATCATTTAAATACATCTTCCCTCCTGCTTGTTTTCCCTTTATCTCCACCTTTCCATCTACTTTGATTGATGGCTCTGACTTCATAGAGTCAGAGAAGGGAGGAAAAAATGGAAAAAAAAGCAGGTGGGAAGGTGGATTTAAATGATTAGTCCCACCATGATGCCTCTGCTTGGTTTAAACCGTCATCCAGTGCTGACAGTCGCTTTAACTATCCCCCATATTATGATACCCAGCACAGATAAAGCATAAGGCTAAAGACTACAGAACCCAGCTGTGTGCTTATCTTGGCTGCATATCAATATAAGAGGCATTACATGCAACCTTTTTTTAAATTATTTAAATACATAATTTTTTAAAAAACAGCGTGCGGCCCCCCTTAAATTTGATACTCAGCCATGATAAAGCCAACAGTTTGGAGCTGGTATTCTCATGTTGGGGAGACCCATACTTGTTGGGCCCAACAAGCCTAAAAATAGCAGCCTGCAGCTGCCCAGGATTGTCAATAGAGATGAGCAATGTTCGAGGTTTGCCAATTTCATGTTCGAGAGATTTTTTGGGGTTGTTTGAGACGTTCGACGAACTCGAACTTTTTGGTAAAAGTTCGGGAGTTCGAGTTACGTTCGAGAACGGTTCGAGCACCAAAAGCGTGGCTTTTCACAGTAAGTATGTGCGCACCTTTCGTATCTGCATGCGTCCTGTGTCCCCAGCACAATCCCTCTCTCTTTCCTACTCACCAATCACGGGCGTCTCGCTGCACGGCTCACAAATCTCCGGAGGGCATATCCTCTTTTGAACATGGCTGCCGCTTCATTATTCAGTTAGTTATTCTGTGCTTTCCCTGCCCACTGGCGCCCATGATTGGTTGCAGTCAGACACGCCCCCACGATGAGTGACAGCTGTCTCACTGCAACCAATCACAGCCGCCGGCGGGCGGGTCTATATCGTGCAGTAAAATAAATAAATAAATAAATTAACAAAAAAAAAATGCAGTTCCCCCCATATTTGATACCATCCAGGATAAAGCCACACGGCAGGAGGCTGGTATTGTCAGAATGGGGAGCGCCACATTATGGGGAGCCCATTTTTTTTCTATTGTATTCCCATGCACTCCTTCCCACCCAAACAAGGGTATATGGTTCATGATTTCTTCTTCTTCACGTCCTACTCCAACATATGAACAAGGTGACCATGCAACCCGCGCTCTTAATTTATCAAGGGTGTGTATGGTGCCATCTTTCAAAATTTTTATGGCCTACCTCGAACTTTCTCATTTATAAATATACTAGCTGTACTACCCGGCTTCGCCCGGGTTAATAACTGCTGTTAACAAAATAGTCTATCTCTGTCACTTTCCCTGTCTGTCCCTTTCCCTGTCTGTCTCTTTCCCTCTCTTTCCCTGTCTGTCTCTTTCCCTGTCTGTCTCTTTCCCTCTTTCCCTCTGTCTCTTTCCCTGTGTCTGTATCTTTGTCTGTCCCTTTACCTGTCTTTGTCTGTCTTTTTACCTCTCTTTCCCTGTCTGACTGTTTTCCTGTGTCTGTCTCTGTCTCTTTGTCTGTGTCTGTCTCTTAATCTGTCTCTCTCTTTCCCTCTCTTTCCCTGTCTGTCTCTTTCCTTGTCAGTCTGTCTCTTTGTCTGTGTCTGTCTCTTCGTGTCTGTCTCTAGGGGGCTTTACACACTGCAACATCGCAAATGACATCGCTGTAACGTTACCGATTTTGTGACGTTATAGCGACCTCCCCTGCGACATTGCAGTGTGTGAAACACATCAGCGACCTGGCCCCTGCTGTGAAGTTGCTGATTGCTACAAATCGTTCAGGACCATTCTTTGGTCCTTTGTTTCCCGCTGTGCAGCAAAGTCTCAGTGTGTAAAGGGGACTTTACAGCGACTTCGTTAGCGACTTCCCTTTCAAAAAGCTGCTTTACAACGTCCCCAATGACTAGCTAGGTCGTTCTGCAGGTCCGGATCGCTGTTGCGTCGTTGGCCAGGTCTGCCTGTTTGACAGCTCACCAGAGACTTTGTAGCGATCCCGGCCAGGTTGGGATCGCTGGTGGGATCGCTAGAAAGTCTCAGTGTGTAAAGGGGCCTTTAGTCTGTTTCTTACCCTGTCTGTGTCTGCCTCTTTCCCTGTCTGCGTCTGTCTCTTTCCCTGGCTGCATTGTGACACGCCAACATTCCATATAAGGGCGTGGCTGCACATGCTTCTGAAGTTCTGGCTGCACTGTGGCTCTCGGCTCCATTCGCTTTAATGGAGGCAGATTTTTTGGCGAATAACTGTAAAGAGCGGGGTTACAATTTCCCCTCAAAACATAGCCTATGACGCTCTCGGGGTCCAGATGTGTGAGTGTGCAAAATTTTGTGGCTGTAGCTGCAACGGTGCAGATGACAAACCCGGACATACACACACACATACACACACACACACACATTCAGCTTTATATATTAGATATATACCGGAGATCAAAATTAGAGAACAATGTATGATCACTTGCTTTTTTAAAAATAATGTAATATACATTGATCAACATTTGAAGGTTTTTTGTAAGGGGTGCACCATGCCACTAGAACAGGGTTTTACAAAAGATCCAAAGTTTATCAATATAAAACCTTTATTTTGCCCAAAACGTGATGATGATAATTAGAGAACAGCAATGACTGTAGCACATAGAAAGATTATAACAAATTTTGCTGAAGGTAACAACAGTCACCAATCAGTAGGACGTGTACAGACCTTTGCTTTGAAAGGAAGAGCCCGGACTGCTGACCCGAAGGGGCTTAAGGGAGGGCTACATGACTAGGAGGGATGCCAGGCCATAGGGTTAATAAGGGGTTAATGGAGAAAGTCAGTTTGGGCGCGAAATTTGGGGGTGGTGCTAAGGGGCAGTTAGGATCAGGGGTCAGTGTGATTGGTCAGGGGGTGGTGGCTATAGGGGGTCGTATATAGGGCAGGTCAGAGGGGGGTGGGCCATTCCTACCTGGACGTGACTGGAATCGTTGTGGCTGGATCCCGAAGATGGAGGACTTCATGGCACAGATGAAGAGGATGGCGGAGCAGCGTGGACAGCGTTGGATGGACGAGCAGCTCCAGCGATGGTCCGGCGGCGGCGAGGAAGATGGGACCCCCCTGCCTCCGAAGCGGCAGCGAAGAACTCGGCCCCCAGAGCGCCTCAGCCCGGAGATGACGCCGAGGAGCCGGCGGCGGAGACGGAGCCCGAGTGGATGTGCGGCGGTGGATCCGGGAGCCGGGACGTCGCGAGGCCCCGGCCGGAAGTCGGGCCGCGGGCGCCAAGGCAACGGGGCGGTGAGCGACACGGCCGGCCTCCCCTCCTCTTCCGGGTCGCGGCGCACGGCAGTGACGCGCGCGTCGCGGCCGCGTGACCCGGCGCGGTCACCTGACCCGGCGCGGTCACCTGACCCGGCGCGGTCACCTGACCCGGCGCGGTCACGGGGCCCGCTGCGCTCGCGTGACCCGGCGTCCCCCTGTGCTCCGGCGGCCTCACCTGACCGAGCGCGCTCACCTGACCCGCCGCGGTCACGTGGGGCGGCGCGGTCACGTGGGGCGGCGCGGTCACGTGGGGCGGCGCGATCACGTGGGGCAGCGCGGTCACGTGGGGCGGCGATGTCACCTGACCGGGCGCTGTCACCTGACCGTGCGCGGTCGTGTGACCCCGCGTACTTACCCGTCCCGCCGCGTCCTCGCGATCCGGCAGGCTCGCCTGACCCGGTGCGGTCACCTGACCCGCCGCGGTCGCGTGGGCCGGCGCGGTCGCGTGGGTCGGCGGGGTCGCGTGGGTTGGCGGGGTCGTATGAGCCAGCGGGGTCATGGGGGCCAGCTGGGTTGCGTGGGCCAGCGGGATCGCGGGGCGCAGATGAGGCCACAGTGGCGGCGGCGGCAAGGTTTAGGAGCAGAGCGGGGCCCATGCAGGAGCATGGGGTCCCAGTGGCGGCGGGGGAGTCCGTACGGAGACGGCCCGGATCAGCGGGGCCCGGCCTGGGATCGCAGCGGAGGGACAACGATGGGACGGCGTCGGGATCAGCCGGAGCACGCGGGGATGCCGGACGGCATGCCCCAGGCGGCGTTTATGTGGCGGAGCCAGCGTCTGGATCGTCGCGGAGGATGGATGGTGCTGCGGGCGGACGGGGCCTAAGGTCGAGTCTGCCGGACGGCGGGCTCCCTGGGCCTGGGTCCAGTGAGGACGAGGAGGCAACCCTGGAGGAGGACGTCGCGGAGGACGGCAACGGGGACCAGATCGTGGAGGTCGGCGAGGCGGCTGGAGTGCGACGCGGAGAACATGTGACGGCTGTTTCGGGATCTTCTCGGAGTCAGCCTGGTAAGACCACGGTTTCTTCTATTTCTCGTGCACCTGGTTTGGCTATGGATGGTGTGTCTGGTGATACGGATGGCGTGCAGGGCGTGAATGTGGTTGGTGGTACGGGTGGTTTACTTGGTGGCCCGAGTGGCGGGCGGGTCGTGAATGTGGTGACGGGTGACGGCAGTGTGGCATCCGAGTTGTTGAGGTTGGTTAGGGGTTTGTTTGCCCCTGTGGGGGGCCCTAGCTTGGTGTGGCAGGGAGCGACGGGGCAGGAGGTTGCGACTCCTGCGGTTGGAGGGGTTGCTAGTGGCAATGCGGTTGGTGAGCCGGTGGTGGCGGCTCCCGCGGCCCCAGCTGCGGCTCCCGCTGCCGCAGCTGCGGCTGCAGTGGACATTGTTCGATTGGATGACAAGGCGAGAGGGGAAGTGTATGTTTGCTTTGATGGCCCGTTGGGGGCGCATCTGAAGCAGGAGACCAGGGAAAAAATATGGAAGGATGAATATGTCGAAATATTCTCATTGCTTCCGTTGGAAAAGTTTAATCTGGATCGGGTTAAACCGGATGAGAGCAAAAAGGACGAGGAAGAACGGCGGCGTTATCGCCTTATTCCCCGCACTTTTCAGAACTGGTTGCAGGCCTTTGTGATACTGGCCGGTGTGGTGGGGGAAAAGGCTCCGGATAACTGTACAGCGCTTTTCTGTTATCTGGATTCTATCTGTGAGGCGTATAGGACCTATGGGGGGACTGCTTGGCTAAGATATGACGAGCAGTTTCGCCAGAGGAAGGCGGTCAGACCCAGTTTACGGTGGGACCACAAAGAAATTAGTCTATGGATGCGGCTGATGGCTGCGCCGAAGTCGGCATCACAGTCCTTTCCAGGGGGCACCGGCGGGGGATCATTTGGCACCTCGTCGGGGCCCAAAAAGGGCGTTTGCTGGCAGTTTAATGAGAAGGAATGCCGGTTTGGGTCTTCCTGCCGGTTCAAGCACGAGTGTTCGGGCTGTGGTGGCACCCACAGTCACCTTAAGTGCTTCCGGAAGGGAAAAGGAAAGGCCGCGGAGTCTTCGTCAAAAAGGGAGGACCCCGGTGAGGGTAGATCGGATGGCGCCGTTTCTAAGTAGATACCCGGACCGGGGATCGGCGGAATTGTTGAGTGACGGTTTTAGTTTTGGTTTCAAGATACCGTCAGTGGTTAAGACGGGAGAGATTCGTTTAAAAAATTTGCAGTCGACGCGCCTACATGGTGAGGTTGTTGCGGATAAGTTACGGAAGGAGGTGGAGCTAGGACGGATGGCGGGGCCTTTTGATGCCCCTCCATTGCCGGACTTGGTTGTGTCCCCGTTGGGGTTGGTCCCAAAAAAGGAACCTAACAAGTTCCGGCTCATCCACCATTTGTCCTATCCTACTGGCCGGTCGGTGAACGATGGTATTGATCCTGAGCTGGTTTCGGTTTCGTATGTCCGTTTTGATAAGGCTGTGGAATGGTTAAGGAAGTTGGGCTGTGGTTCGCTGTTGGCGAAAACAGATATAGAAGCGGCCTTCCGCCTGTTGCCGGTGCACCCGGACAGTTTTCACCTGTTGGGGTGTTGGTGGGAGGACAAGTTTTATGTAGATTGTTGTTTGCCTATGGGCTGTTCAATTTCCTGTTCTTATTTTGAGAAGTTTAGTTGTTTCTTGGAATGGGTAATTAAGGAGGAGGCGGGTCTAGATTCAGTGTTGCATTACTTGGACGACTTCTTGTGCATGGGGCCTGCGGGATCCTCGCAGTGTTCCCTTTTGCTTCGGACAGTGGAGCAGGTTGCTCGCCGGTTTGGCGTTCCGTTGGCGCCGGAGAAGACGGAGGGTCCGGTTACGGTTTTGAAATTCCTGGGTATCGAGCTGGATACGGTTGCCATGGAGTGCCGCTTGCCGGAGGACAAGCTGGTGGATTTGAGGCGTTGTGTTCAAGGGGCCATTGAGGCCAAGAAGATTCGTTTACGGGACTTGCAGTCCCTGTTGGGGAAGTTGAATTTTGCGTGTAGAATATTGCCGATGGGGAGAGTTTTTTCCCGTCGCTTGGCTCAAGCCACCACCGGTGTGTTGCACCCTTTGCATTTTGTGCGTTTGAAGGTGGAGCATAAGGCGGACCTGAGAGTGTGGTCCCGTTTTTTGCAGCTGTACAATGGACGGTCATTGTGGCTTCGTGAGGTGGTGTCAAATGAGGAGTTGGTGCTGTATACGGACGCGGCGGGATCCAGTGGATTTGGCGCATATTTTGGGGGGAGATGGTGTGTCGGCAGGTGGCCGGATTCGTGGCGGGTTTGCGGTCTGACTAGGAATTTGGCCCTGTTGGAACTTTTCCCTATTGTCGTGGCCTTAGAGGTTTGGGGACAGGATTTGAAAGACAGGAAGGTGCGTTTCATGTGTGACAACCTGGGGGTGGTTCAGTGTGTTAACAAGTTGACAGCTGATTCCCCCCCGGTGGTGGACCTCTTGCGTCACTTGGTGCTGAAATGTCTGGAGTTGAACTTGTGGGTCTGCGCTGTACATGTGCCGGGGGTGCTGAATTCTGTGGCTGATGCTTTATCTCGCTTCCAGTGGGACCGCTTTCGAATGCTGGCGCCGGACGCGGAGCAGCAGGAGACCGTATGGCCCGTCTGGTTGTGGGACCTGGTTTGCAGCCGGCCTGGGAATTGATCCGACATTCGGTGGCACCCAGTACGTGGCGCAACTATAATTCAGCGTGGGACCGTTGGCTCGAGTTGGTTGATGAGGTGGGAGGTCATGTATCTGAAGGTGACAGAGTTTATTTAGTTTTGTTTATGTTGGGCAGGGCTAAGGAAGAAGGCCTTTCGTGGTCGGCCGTGGCGGGCAGGTTAGCGGGCATTTCCTTCTTTTTCAAGTTATTGGGCTGGAAGGACGTTACGAAGGATTTCTGGGTGCGCCAGGTGATGAAGGGTTACCGGAGGGCAGGGGCGCGCCGAGACCTTCGGCGCCCGGTATCTTTTGAGCTGCTGGGCAAGCTGTTGTCGGTGTTGCCTCGGGTGTGCTGTTCGGAGTATGAATGCCAGTTGTTCGGGACCGCTTTTGTTTTGGCCTTCTTTGGGGCGTTTAGAATTAGTGAACTGGTGAGCAGAAACACGAGGAGTCACGGAGGTTTGTTGCTGGAGGACGTGGAATGCGGTATGGATGTGGTGCGGTGTTGCTTGAGACGGTCAAAGACGGACCAGCTGGGTAGAGGTCGGATGGTGGAACTATGGGGTGTACCTGGTTTAGCGGAGTGCCCTGTCAGATGGCTGTCGGCGTTTTTAGAGGTGAGGGGAGCTCGCCCGGGGTCCCTTTTGTCCCACCAGGACGGGTCAGCCTTGTCGAGTTACCAATTTGTCTGCATCTTTCGGAGGTGCCTGCAGTGTTGCGGTCTCAACGAGGCTGAGTTCGCGTCGCACTCCTTTCGGATTGGGGCTGCGACTCAGGCGGCTCGTTGGGGTCTGGGCGCGCAGGCTCTCCGTAAGATTGGACGATGGGACTCGGCCAGGTTTCGATCTTACGTCCGGCCGAACTTGTTGTGAGCTATGGGTGGGGAGGGGGGGGGGGGTCGGGGGCTGTATTGGTTTGGTAATCATTACCCATTTTCTTCCTTGTGCCCCCCCCCCCCTCCCCCCCCCCCCCCCTCTCCCCTGTTGTGTTGTCACCTTTTGTTTTGTAGGTTTCCCATTGTTGGTGTGGGTGCTCGGCCACTCATACGTGTATTGGGGGGCGTTCCGTGCGGGAATACGACCGGACGGCCGCCAGTTGGGGGTTCCCAGAGAAAAGGCTACTGTGCGATGGATCGGGGTCAGGGGCATGCTGTGGAGTGAGGTGTTGCCTACCTGGCGCCACCATTCGCAGCTGGACAGAGCACCGGACGTGGTAGTACTACACGCGGGTGGGAATGACCTGGGTCTCCGGGCTTCCAGGGACTTGATACAAGACATAAAATGTGACTGCCTGCGGCTCCTGTCTTCCCACCCGGGTCTAGTAATTGTCTGGTCGGATATGGTTGCGCGGCTGGCATGGCGGCACGCCAGGTCGGTGGAGGCAGTAAACAGGGCGCGAAGTAAAGTGAATCGGGAGATTGGGCGGTTCATTTCCCGGGTTGGGGGTGTCTCGGTTCGGCACCCGGAGCTGGAAGCGGCGTCCGCCGACTTGTTGCGCCGGGACGGGGTCCATTTAAATTCGGTGGGAAATGATATTTGGGCCTTAGGGCTGATGGAGGGGCTTGAGAAGGCTTTGTTGGTGTGGGAGGACTCGCGCGCACAAGGGGTCATGCGAGCTCGCGGTGGCGGAAAGGAGGGGGGTGTCTGAAGGTGGGGGTTTGCACAGAGGAGAGGACGGAACCCAGTGCCGGAGCGGGTTACCTCTAGCGGTGCAATTGTTTGGTAAACGGGTCCTTGCTGGGTTGAGTCTCAGCGGGACGTAGTGGGGGCAACATCTGGCTTGGGCTCTCGAGTCGGTGTGTTGCGGCTGAGGGTCAGGAGACAGGCTGATGTTGCAAAGAACATTTTGGTTAACCTTCAGGTACCCCCCCCCTTCCTTTTCGGGTTCTTCAATGAAGAGTTGTATTGTTACATGGCTGATGTTTATGTCATGAATAAATGGGGCTGCTGTGGCCTTTATATTCCAACGTCACACAGTGTTTGTGTTTATTTTAGATAAGAACCCTAGGGGGTAGGGTGTTGTTGGGGAAGGTCACAGGCCTTCAGTCAGACATTCCGGAGTCAAGGAAGAGCCCGGACTGCTGACCCGAAGGGGCTTAAGGGAGGGCTACATGACTAGGAGGGATGCCAGGCCATAGGGTTAATAAGGGGTTAATGGAGAAAGTCAGTTTGGGCGCGAAATTTGGGGGTGGTGCTAAGGGGCAGTTAGGATCAGGGGTCAGTGTGATTGGTCAGGGGGTGGTGGCTATAGGGGGTCGTATATAGGGCAGGTCAGAGGGGGGTGGGCCATTCCTACCTGGACGTGACTGGAATCGTTCCCGCCCGCCCGCCCTAATTGTGGATTCGACATCGATGAAGAAAAGAAGGAAGATCGTATTTGTCGCAGCGGCGGAAAGGAGGGGGGTGTCTGAAGGTGGGGGTTTGCACAGAGGAGAGGACGGAACCCAGTGCCGGAGCGGGTTACCTCTAGCGGTGCAATTGTTTGGTAAACGGGTCCTTGCTGGGTTGAGTCTCAGCGGGACGTAGTGGGGGCAACATCTGGCTTGGGCTCTCGAGTCGGTGTGTTGCGGCTGAGGGTCAGGAGACAGGCTGATGTTGCAAAGAACATTTTGGTTAACCTTCAGGTACCCCCCCCTTCCTTTTCGGGTTCTTCAATGAAGAGTTGTATTGTTACATGGCTGATGTTTATGTCATGAATAAATGGGGCTGCTGTGGCCTTTATATTCCAACGTCACACAGTGTTTGTGTTTATTTTAGATAAGAACCCTAGGGGGTAGGGTGTTGTTGGGGAAGGTCACAGGCCTTCAGTCAGACATTCCGGAGTCATGACTTCAGCACATCTGCGGCCACAGGACATCACTAGTCTCTCACACTGCTCTGATATGATTTCAGTCCACTCTTCTTCCAGTCTCTTCCACAGTTCTTTGACTGTTGTGGGTTTCTTGGCCATAACTTTGTCACCAAGGATTTTCCAGAGGTTTCCTATTGCGTTTAGATCAGGATTCTAGGTTGCCCGTTTTATTGTTTCAATGTTTTCTGTTTCATGGAACTGCTATACCCATTTTGCTATCTGATAGGGGGCATTGTACTGCATGACCATTATTGGCTGATTGAGTGATGAACGCAAGTAAGGAACCACGTGTTGTTGAAGACAGCAGTTCTGATACACACTTGCATTCACTCTGCCATGTAGCTGTACAAGAGGTCCATCTCCTGCTGCAGAAAACATTTCCCAAACCATTACACTTCATCCACCACCTTTCACTGACTTCTTAACACACTTTGGGTACAGTCTTTCCCCAGTTTGTTGACGAACATAATGTTTCCCATTAGATTCAAATAAATTAAACTTCCTTTCATCACTAAAATGAACTGTGGATCACTTCTCCTCTGTCCACATAACATGCTCCTCACCAAAGATGAATCTAGTCTTTTGATTCTTTCTGCTAATGAGAGGTTTGGTCACTGCAAAGTGGGCTTTCAGTCCAAATGCTCTTAAACGTTGTGACACTGCATGACAAGACAGATTTTTACCCTGTTCAGTGCTCAACTGGCAAGCAATTCCAGCTGCAGTTGTGCCGCCCCCGTGCCAGCAGCCGACGCTGCTCGGATCCGGGCCTTCAGGGGTGGTGGCTCGAGGGTCTCCGGACCCAGGGGTCTCGCGGACACGCCGAATAAATGGGGGGACGTAGATGTACGGGCTGGGCCGTCGCAAGTTCGTGACGCCACCCACGGTGTGTGGTGAGGTGGGACACCACCGCTGCTGTTACGGGGCACCCGGGGGAGATGTTGTGCAGCAAGTTGTTAACCCCTCCGTGGGCAGGGATTGTGGCCCCGGGACATGGTGGGATTGTGCAGGGGATGGCGACCGCAGGGGGTGCTGATGTACTCACTCTGAAGGAAACACGCAAGTCTCTGGTAAACCAAGATGATGGTGGCCGGTGCCGCGGCCGGTTGCGTTCGGGATCCCCCACCCGGCTGGTGGTCTCTATCTCTTCCTGCACCTTTTTGTGTCAAATGGATCTTCCCGATGTGAAACTCGGGAGTCTGATCCCAGCTGGATGTGGCCTAAGGAGCCGTGCCCGCAGACGCTGGCCCGTGGGGTCTCTGGGCCTTGGCGGTGACCGCTTATCCCTATTCGGTGGGCTGTTGTCTTCTATGAGGGACTTTGGGTGGGACAGGACCTCTAGTCCTGGCCTCAATTGGTTAATTAACCAGTTCCAGTCGTTTCTGTTTCCTGGCTTCAGGGTCCGAGTACCCCCTGTTGTGCACGGTTTCCGGTCGGGTCCCCAGTTTAGGTACCGGCGGGCTGCAACCCTGTCCCGGTCCACCTCGGTTCTGTCAAACCGTCTTCCCGTCTCCTGCTGATGGAGACCATCGTCTGCCTCCTAGCTAGTGGCACCAGGGCTCCTACCCTGGCGCCGTTCAACTTGGACTTCGTTGCTGGAGCTATACCTAGCTCAAGCCCACACTCCTCTCCTAACTTGAACTAGACTTCAACTCTATTTCAACTATCTGTTTTCCCACCCCGGACTGTCTAGACTCCTAGGTGGGCGTCTTCCAACCACCTGGTTCTGCCCCCCGGTGTGTCTATCTGTCCCTAAGGGGGGTGACTAGGGTTTACTAGTCGGCTGTGTGTTTCCTAATGAGGGAAGGTGTTATGCGGGGCCCTAACTGTGACTACCTGGCCCTGCCAGGGTGTCACACTCCCCCTTGGTTAAACACAGACCGTCCGCGGGCTGTCCGACCACCACCGGTTTATTTTTGTTACTGCAAAAGATAAAAGATTTTAAAACATTTAATAACATAAGCATAATAACATATATACAGTTCAAAAATATTTAGTTTTTCTTCCCTTACGGGAGGCACATTACTTTAACGTTACACATTCAAAACCGGGACGGGATGGACCGGGACCTCCTCACTTCACCCACCCAAAACAACCTAGCCCTGGTGCCACCACTAAAAGACAGGCAGGCACCCCTTGCCCAAGTCTAGGGTAGGTCCGGGTATTGCCCAAACGGGCCGGGTAAAAAGTTCCTTACCCTGCAGTCCTTTCAAGGGCCCCACGTCCAGAGGACCCCTGACCTGGAGGTAGGTCACCAGTTTTGCTGGTGACCGGGCCTCGGCGACTCCACCGCAGGCCCATCCTCCAATCAGCCTCTCCAGAGACTGCGGCTTAGTGAAAAGGTCGGTCTGGGGCTATTTACAAGGTCCCAAAGTTTATGGGCTGGCTCGCAAGTTTTAAGCCATTGTCTTTATTTTTAACTTAAAACACAACTGTAACGGGATATGGACGGTCCCAACGGGGACTTTAGCTGTTGGCAGCCGGGAACCACTGCCTAATCATTTTCTAATCAGGTGAAGCACACGTTTGATTGGTATTCATTGGTATTCATTCACACTCATATTTACACAGTGAACATACACCACACACTAAATTGTGGTCTCTCTGTATCTAAGTGGTGGCTGGCCCAAGTTAGGGTGTGTGGACCTTCTAAGCACTCTAGGTTCACACGGGGCCGGTGGGGGAGAGGGAAGTACAGCCCTCTCTTCCCCAACCTCGGGTATGGCTGGCAGAGACCTGCGGGGGGCGAAGTGTAGGTGCATCCCTGGGCGCTGGTGCTGGTGTGCCTCTGACAGGCTCTTCTGGCTCTACATCTTCGACGGGTTGTGGGAACATGATAACGGGAACAATCACCGCTCCATTCTGCATAGGCCAATCAACCGGAAAATCACCCATCACAGTGTGGATCACCTCCTTCTTCTGCTCCATGCTCGGCGTTGGAGGGGAAACCTCTCCCACCATCTTCAGGGGCTCTGGGCACTTCTTCAGGTGGTCCCTGGAAACAGTGGCCGTAGTTCTTCCCTGGTCACGACTGACGAGGTAGGTTTTCTGGATTACATAGGGAGTCCTTTCCCACTGGTCGTCTAGCTTGTGCGTCCGCCTTTTTCTCTTCAGCACCACGTCTCCGGGTCCAAAGGGAGCAGCCTGGGCCCGCCTGTTGAAACACTGCTCTTGCTTCTCCCTGCTCTGGTGCAGGTTCTTTTCAACATATTCCTGGATATGCCGATATTGTTTCTGGCGTTTGGCGTCCCTATTATCAGTGGGGGAGATGGTCTCGGGTACCTCTACGTCCACTTCTAGGTCCACCGACAACTTTCCAGGCCGGGCTCTCATTAGGTATGCAGGCGTGCACTTCGTGGAGCTGCAGGGAATGTTATTGTACATGTCCACCAGGTTGGGCAATTTTTCGGGCCACAAGTTTCTTTCTTCCAGAGGCAGGGTCTTGAGGAGGTTGAGAACCAGGTGATTCATCTTCTCACACATCCCGTTAGTCTGGGCGTGGTAGGCCATGGTCCGGATCTTTTTATACCCGTATAAGTTGCAGAACTCCTGAAAAACCTCTGCCTCGAAGGCCGGGCCCTGGTCCATGAGCACCTTCTCTGGGTACCCATGCGGCCGGCAGAAGTACGCTTGGAAGACCTTGGCTGCAGAGCGGCCTGTTAAATCTTTGACGGGAACCACCACCATGAATCTGGAATAATGGTCTACGATGGTCAGGGCGTACATATACTCGCTATGGCTAGGCGTAAGCTTTACGTGATCCAGGGCAACCAACTCCAATGGCTGGCAGGTGACAATCGGCTGTAGCAGGGCTCTCTGGCTGGTTGCGTCCCATCTTCTCAGCGCACAGGGACCGCATTCTCTGCACCAAACCTCTATAGACTCTCTCATCCCGCTCCAATAGAAGCGCTCTCTCAACAGCATCTCCAGCTTCTTCCAGCCAAAATGTTCGGCTCCATCATGATAGGCCTTCAGAACCATGGGCACGCATCCCTGCGGCACCACCAACTGGCGGACTTTCTCGTGCGACTTCGGGTTGATTAATCCCCTGTACAGCTTGCCCTGTTGCAAATAGAGGCGGCCCCTTTCCTTCCATAACCGCTGTGCTTCTAGGGGGGCAGTAGGCTCTAGCCTGGAAGCATCCTGAGCAATCATCGATTTGACCAGTCTGACCGCGGGTTCTTGGTCTTGAGCCTCTTGCCACCCCTGATGGGGTAACGGGTCAAAGCTCGCCTGCTGTTGGCCAACATAAGGTTTTTCATCCCTCGTCCGTTGGAACGCGGGTAGCTCAATTTCCTCCAAGTTATTTTCATCCACCCCTTCGTCGGACAGATAAAGCATCTGCATTGATGTTCTTGCGGCCGGCCCTGTACTTAATGGTAAAGTCACAATTGGCTAGCCGGGCTACCCAGCGCTGTTCCAGGGCCCCTAGTTTCGCTGTGTCTAGATGTGTCAGGGGATTGTTATCCGTGTAGGCGGTGAACTTCACCGACGCCAGGTAATGTTTGAATCTTTCCGTTATCGCCCAGACGAGTGCCAGGAACTCCAACTTGAAAGAGCTGTAATTCTCGGGGTTCCTCTCCATCGGCCGGAGCTTTCTGCTGGCATGGGCAATCATCTTCTCCCTGCCATCTTGCATCTGGGACAGGACAGCACCCAAGCCCACATTACTGGTGTCTGTGTAGAGGATAAACGGGAGGCCATAATCTGGATAGGCCAGGATTTCTTCTCCGGTTAGGGCCGACTACAGTTGCTGGAAGGACTCCTCGTGTTTCTCACCCCAGACAAATGGAGGTTCGGGATTTCTGCCATTCTTGGTCTATCCCACGAGGAGGTCTTGCATGGGTGCGGCCATCATGGTGTATCCCTTGATGAAGCGACGGTAATAGCCCACCAGGCCCAGAAACTGCTGTACTTCCTTAACCGTGGTAGGCTGCGGCCAGCTCCGGATGGCAGTGATTTTCTCGGGGTCCGGGGCCACATCTTCAGTACTCACCACATGCCCAAGGTACTGCACTCGGGGCTTCAGCAGATGGCACTTAGAGGGCTTCAATTTCATCCCGTACTTGGAGAGGGCTGCAAATACTTCTGCGAGGTGTTCTAGATGGGCCTCATATGTCTTGGAATACACGATCACATCATCCAAGTATAGCAGGACCGTCTCAAAGGTGCAATACCCTAAGCAGCACTCCATGAGCCCCTGGAAGGTTCCCGGGGCATTACACAGCCCGAACGGCATGCTGTTGAACTTGCAGAGTCCCATCGGAGTAACAAACACAGTCTTTTTGCGGTCTTCTTTCGCAACCATAACTGTGCCAGTAGCCACTAGTGAGGTCAAGGGTAGAGAAATAATTAACAGCCTTCAGCGCTCCAGCGACTCTTCCATGCGAGGAAGGGGGTATGCATCTTTATACGTTATCTGGTTAATCTTCCGATAATCCACACACATCCTCATGGTGCCGTCCTTCTTCTTTACCAGCACCAATGGAGCTGCCCAGAGACTACAACTATCACGAATGACCCCTGCCTCCTTCATGTTCCTCAACATATCTTTGGCGCACTGGTAATGTGCAGGCGGGATCAACCTGTACCTTTCTTTAATAGGTGGATGTGTGCTGGTGGGGATATGGTGCTGAACCCCCTTAATCCTCCCAACATCTAGCGAGTGTTTACTGAATACCTGCTCATACTCTTGCACTACCCGGTATACCCCCTCCCTGTGGTGTGTGGGTGTAGAGTCGGTGCCGACATGTGTCGCGGGCGGGGAGGGCGCTGCGCTCACCACGCTCGGGTCCGGCGCTGCTGCGGCTGCTGCTCGGTGGCTCGAGCGGTGGGCCGGATCCGGGGACTCGAGCGACGCTCCACGCCCGTGAGTGAAAGGGGGGTAGTTTGGGTTTGGGGAGTTGGTCCGTGACGCCACACACGGTTTGTGGTGAGGTTGGGGCACCACCGCTGCTCTGGACGGGGATCCCGGGAGCGATAATAGGGAGCAGCCGAGATGGTTCTCTCCCCTCCATGGGTAGGGGGGTTGGTGGTCCCGGGGCCCGGTGAGGTGTCGGGGAGGCAGGGTTGGCGAGGTGCAGGGTCGCGGGGGCAGCGCGGTGCCAGATGTCACGGTGGTACTCACTCAGCCAAGAATGGATACAGAGTCTCCGGTAAAACAAATGGCTGGATGGACGGGTCCCGCAGCCGGCTGCTGTGGTCACTCCCGGTAGGTTGGTGGTGGCTGCCTTTCCCTGCACCTGTTGTGTGTCTTAGGTCCCGATGGCTTCCCACCGGTAACCCACTCCCCAGCTTGGATATGTGCCGAAGGAACCCCTTTTGCCCGCAGGCTCTGGCCCTGGGAATTCTAGCTGTATTTCCCTTTCTCGGTTTGGACGGTTGCCTTCAGTCGGGTCTTTGCTGCTAGGAAACCCCGGAGGTTCTGGTCGCTAACGAATTTGACCGGTTTAACGGCGACTCCAAGCCTGGTTGGGGTCCGTAGGCCCTGCCGGTTTGTGCTGGGTTCTCTTCGCTCCCCGGTTCGGTACCGGTGGGCCACCGCCCGTCCCCGGTCCTACATTTCTGCGTCGATCGGCCTCTCCTGCAGACGGCCACCACCGTCTGCCAACCTTGCTCTCGGTGCCCGGGCCACGTACCCGGACACGGTCAGTCTGCTCCTCTACTACTACTTCACTCCTTCTCCTTCACTCTCCCTAACTACTCTCTAGCTCTGCCCGAGCTTAACTGACTTCCTTTCCCGCCTCTAGGACTGTGAACTCCTCAGTGGGTGGGGCCAACCGCCTGGCTCCACCCCACCTGGTGTGGACATCAGCCCCTGGAGGGAGGCAACAAGGATTTGTGTGTGACTGATGTGCCTATCTCGGGGTGTGGGGTGTGTTGTTGCAGTACCTGTGACGACCTGGCTTGTCCAGGGCGCCACACATGCAGCTCCCGGCACCACTCTTCTAGCCGCTCAGGTGGGGTGTCACTGCCAGGCTGTGATGCGGTGATAGTAGAGGAGGCTACGTGAATGGTGTCTGTATCTATAGTAAATAACTTAGCAATGGTGGCGTAGCGGGGTAGCCTAACTTCTTCCTCTCCGCAATTTATCACTCTCACGGGCACCCGTCCTTTCTTGACATCAATCACCCCTCTGGCTGCCATCATCGTGGGCCAATGCTCAGACGGCAGAGGCTCCACCACTGCTGGGTAATCCTGTCCACGGGGACCCACTGCTACTCTATCCCAGATCATCATTTCACTCCGCGGAGGCACCACTAGAGGCGCTGCATCCATCACTCGCACACCACCAATCTCTCCATCTGATATGTTCACTTGCTGCCGCTGTAGGAGGGCCCGGATCTCCTGATGCAGAGCGCTCTGTAGCCCCGGCTGTAATAGACAGTTGTTGCAAGAGGTGCAGCACTTCCCCCATGCAGTTCTCGATCACGTTGGTCCCTAGGACCATTTTTGGGGCCCGGTCACTAGGGTCATTCTGTACCACAATCAGCCCCTGATGTTTCAGCTCTACCCACCCCACCTTCAAGGTCACCTCCTTAAACCCCACCTGGGTCATAGGGAGTCCGTTAGCTGCAATGATGGTTAAACTGGGTCTGGGGGGGTGAGCTCACTATCAGACCAGTATTGCTTGTACAGTATGT
This sequence comes from Anomaloglossus baeobatrachus, assembly GCF_048569485.1. Lineage (NCBI taxonomy): Eukaryota > Metazoa > Chordata > Amphibia > Anura > Aromobatidae > Anomaloglossus > Anomaloglossus baeobatrachus. Next base: position 115,398,056 of record NC_134353.1, read on the forward strand.
GTGGCATAGTTGTTACCTGCGAGCCGGTGTAGATAAGGGCGTAGGTCGGGAAACCGTCCACAGCAAGGGAGATGATGGGGCGGCCTCCAACGTACCGATCTCGCCAGTCAGCTGGGCCTTGAGGGTCTATTCCTGAGGATTGGCCCTTGGCCTTAGGGGTTTGCTCGTTTAAAGGGCACCGGCGAGAGTAGTGGCCAGTCTTGTTACACTTGTAGCAAACGGGCGGTCCATACCGGCTGTCGTTGTTTCTCCTCCGCTACATCCACGGGACGTCCTCCGGGCTGTCGGTGAGCTGTATCTTCTCCGCCGGCTTGGCTTTCGATTGTAGCTGTAAGGCGGCGAGGATCCTGGCGACGTCATCACTCAGGCGCTGGACTTGCGACGACAGGTCCTTTGGAGTCCTGGCGTTTGCTGCGGGAGCTGGCAGGGTCAACAAGGGGGCTTGTACCAAGATGGGAGAGGTGTCAACCGGCCAAGACGGTGGGTTGGGAGCACCAGCATCGCCCGTCTGTAGTTCATAATGGCCCGGTCCTTTAGAACCGCAAAACTCAAGTCCGAGTGCTCCAGGGACCACAGTCATAGTTTTTTGCGATCTTCAGCGGACCCTAGCCCCTGCAGGAACTGCTCCACCAGCATTTTGTTGCTCTCGGCCTCTATAATAGTGTCCACCTGCTTCAGGGTGCATAGGGCCGTTTGCAGCCTCAAGATGTAGTCTCGGATACTGTCCTGGGGGCGCTGTCGGCAGTTATAGAACTGCATCTGCAACTCTGCTTCAGTGCGGGTTTCAAAAGCGACCTGCAGTTTGTCAAAAATGGTGGTTACCGAGACCCGGTCGGCGTCTGCCCAGGTCTCCACATCCTGCTCGGCGGCGCTGGTCAGCTGCCCGAGTACCACAGATGCACGCTGCTTGCCAGTCATGGAATACAAATCAAGGATAGTGCAGATTTTCTTTTTGAACGTCTGCAGGGCATCAGGCTTCCCATCATACTGGGGTAGCCAGGCAGCACCGGACATGTAGGGCAAGGAGATCGGCATACCGGGGTGACCGCAGGGGCTACGGCTCCCCCCGTCCCTGCGACTGGAGTGAGGGCCAACACATTCCCGTCATCTGCTCCGTCTGCGTGCGCCGCCGCTCCAGCGGCCGGCGCGGCTCCGTCATCAGGGTTAGGCGCGGACATCTTCCTGCTGCTCCCCCTTGGTCTTTTGCTGCCACTCTTCTTTTAGGCTTCTAAGTTTCGTTTTTCGAATTCCGGCCTCGCTTTCTGGGTTCTTTCCCAGGGGGCGGGGCTTCGGCTTTCGTGCCCTTATCGCAGGGAAGAAGACGCTGAGCTGTTGCTTTTCACGACAAAATGGCGACCAAAATGGCGACTTCTGGAAATTTGGCAATGGATCACCGCTGACTGTCCAATACAAGACGCACTTATACAAGGTAAGTGGATGGGTAAGTATCCTGTTTGTGACGCCAAGTTTCGGGGTGTGCCGCCCCTGTGCCAGCAGCCGACGCTGCTCGGGTCCGGGCCTTCAGGAGTGGATGCTCGAGGGTCTCCGGACCCGGGGGTCTCGCGGACACGCTGAATAAATAGGGGGACGTAGATATACGGGCTGGGCCGTAGCAAGTTTGTGACACCCCCACGGTGTGTGGTGAGGTGGAACTCCACCACTGCTGTTCCGTGGCACCCGGGAGAGATGTTGTGCAGCAAGTTGTTAACCCCTCCGTGGGCAGGGATGGTGGCCCCGGGACCCGGTGGGATGGTGCAGGGGATGGTGACCGCAGGGGGTGCTGATGTACTCACTCTGAAGGAAACACGCAAGTCTCTGGTAAACCAAAATGGTGGTGGCCAGTGCCGCGGCTGGTTGCGTTCGGGATCCCCCACCTGGCTGGTGGTCTCTATCTCTTCCTGCATCTTTTTGTGTCAAATGGATCTTCCCGGTGTGAAACTCAGGAGTCCGCTCCCGGCTGGATGTGGCCTAAGGAGCCGTGCCCGCAGACACTGGCCCGTGGGATCTCTGGGCCTTGGTGGTGACAGCTTATCCCTATTCGGTGGGCTGTTGTCTTCTATAAGGGACTTTGGGTGGGACAGGACTTATAGTCCTGGCCTCAATCGCTTAATTAACCAGTTTCAGTCGTTTCTGGTTCCTGGCTTCAGGGTCCGAGTACCCCCCGTTGTGCACGGTTTCCGGTCGGGTCCCCAGTTTAGGTACTAGCAGGCTGCAACCCTGTCCCGGTCCACCTTGGTTCTGCCGAACCGTCTTCCCATCTCCTGCTGATGGAGACCACCGTCTGCCTCCTAGCCAGTGGCACCAGGGCTCCTACCCTGGCGCCCTTCAACTTGGACTTCGCTGCTGGAGCTACACCTAACTCCAGCCCACACTCCTCTCCCAACTTGAACTAGACTTCAACTGTCTGTTTTCCCGCCCCGGGCTGTCTAGACTCCTAGGTGGGCGTCTTCCAACCGCCTGGTTCCGCCCCCCGGTGTGTCTATCTGTCCCTAAGGGGGGGGTGACTAGGGTATACTGGTCGGCTGTGTGTTTCCTAATGAGGGAAGGTGTTATGCGGGGCCCTAACTGTGACTATCTGGCCCTGCCAGGGCGTCACACAGTGTTGAAACAATTACCCATGGAGACTTTCTGCATTATCCTGCCCTGTCTTGCATTTGCCTTTCAAGGGCAACCAGTCTTCTTGGATTTGTGATGTTGTAAAGATGCAATATTCTTGAAATCACAGACTTGGAACGACCATCTTCTCTTGCTATGACTGATAGGGTCACCCCTTTGGCCTTCATCTGGACAACCTGCTGCCGGAGGGTTGTAGTCACTTTTAAATGGCACACCATTTTTGCAAAGTCAGTGGAAACTGGAAAATAAAGGCCCCGCTACACCTAGCGATGTCGTTAGCGAGATTGCTGAAACGTCACAGGTTTTGTGACGCAACAGCGACCTCGCTAGCAATCTTGCTACGTGTGAAACATTGCAGCGACTAGCCCCCCACTGCGATATCGCCGATCGTACCTGAACGACCTGGTTCATTTTTTGATCGTTGGTATCCCGTTGGGCAGCATTCTTCGCTGTGTTTGATGCCATAACAATGATGAGCGACGCTGGCACACCTGGGTGGAAACACTACGCCTCTATCGAGGTCTGAGTCATCAGAATAGCTGCTGTGTGACAGGGTCTCATCAACCGCCAAGGTCGTTATACGGATCGCCGTATTGTTCCTGCGTCGCTTATTAGATCTGCTAGTTTGCCAGCTCACTAGCGACATACCAGCGATCCTGACCAGGTTGTATCGTTGTCGGTATCGCTGGAATGTCGCTATGTGTAACGGGACCCTTAGGCTACCAGTTAAACAGGGTTTGTCAGATAATTTAAGAAATGAACACCAGGTGTCAATTTTACACCAATAAATTGCAGGTATGTGAAAGTGTTCTCGAATTTTGATCTGTGTTCTTTTTCACTTATCTCATTTACATTTTTATTATGAGCTTTTGAAAAAATTAAATTTATGAAACAAGCTTAAAGGGAACCTGTCATCAGAAATTTTGCTTTAAACCTAAATGTTTCCCCCTCTGCAGCTCCTGGGCTGCATTCTAGCAAGGTTCCTGTTGGTTTTTTGCTCCCTTTTAGACCAAATATAATACTTTATAAAGGTGTACCTTTTGGGATGCAAATTTTCTAAATTGTCCATGGGGGCGGGCTCTCTGGTGTCCGTTATGTCCATCCTGCCGATTTACGACGTCCCCCAACGAGATTATGGGCGGCGCTGTGATTATCATTGCAAGTGCCCACCCATAATCTAGTGCACGCGCTTTCCTCTCTGCCTCCAGCGTTCTGCGCAAGCGCTGGCCGTAACCGGTGGTGTCCTGCTCCGATCCTCCCATCTATTTCCTGCTACAGGGAAAGATGGGAAAGAGGGGACGTGCGGTCATCTGGCCAGCGCTTGCGCAGAACGCTGGAGGCAGAGGGGAAAGCGCGGGCACTTGCGATGACAACAAAGCGCCGCCCATAATCTCGTGCCTGCGCAAACGTCACCAGCGGTCGCACTGTGCAAGCAGTGCACAGTCCCGCTACAGTGGCACTGCGCATGCGCCGGACCACGGGCTTACTGGGCGGCATCCTGGAAGTATGAAATGCTGCATTGGGGGATGGCGTAAATCGGCAGGAGGGAAATAACGGACACCAGAGAGCCCGCCCCCATGGACGATTTAGAAAATTTGCATCCCAAAAGGTGCAACTTTATAAAGTATTATATTTCGTCTAAAACGGAGCAAAAAAACAACAGGAACCTTGCTAGAATGCAGCCCAGGAGCTGCAGAAGGGGAAACATTTAGGTTTAAAGCAAAATTTCTGATTACAGGTTCCCTTTAAAATACTGCAAGTTTACTCATATTAGGATATAATTACATAGGACTACACCATGACGTTAACATTTAGGAAACTGGCTGGCTGAGTGATGAATTCAAGTATTGAACTATTTGTTTTTGAAGACGATTCTGATACACACTTGTATTCACTCTACCATGTAGCTGTATGACAGGTCCAACTACTGGTGCAAAAAAAACATTCCCCAAACCATGACACTTTCTCCACCACCTTTCACTGACTTCTTAATTCACTTTGGATTCAGTCTTTCCACAGTTTGTCGATGAACATAATGTTTAACATCAGATCCAAATAAATTAATCTTGCTTTCATCACTAATAAGACCTGTGGATCACATCTCCTCTGTTCATACATGCTCCTCGCCTTTTAATTCTTTCTGCTAATGAGAGTTTTGGTCATTGCAGAGTGGGCTTTCAGTCCAAATGCCCTTAAACATTGTGACACTGTATGACAAGACATATCCTTTCCCTGTTCAGTGCTGTACTGCAGAGCAAATCCAGCTGTAGTGTTGAAACGATTACCCAAGGAGATTTATTTATTTAATCGTATGAACGTATATCTTACCATCATATGAAAATAAACACCAGACAATAGACAGTGATTGAAAAATATCAAAAAGATAAAAATCAAATTTGAATATCAAGATTTTCTATATATGCAATAGCGTTATCATACCCAAGGAGAGTCTATGCATTATCCCATCATCTCATGCATTTATCTTTCGCAGGTGACTAACATCTTCTTGAGGGACTTAAAAGAGTTTGTGGTGTTGTAAAGATGTAATATTCTCAAAATCACAGCCTTGGAATCACCAACTTCTCTCGCTATGGCTGATAGGGTCACCCCTTTGGCCTTCATCTGGACAACCTGATGTTGCCTGTATTATAATTACTCCTTAAGTGTTATTATTCATTTTTTTTACCCTATAATGACTTACAGCCACATTACCTTTAAGGTGAGGCACTACCAGCAGGTATTGTGTGTTTTGGGATTATATTATTTATCTACGGACACTACCTTGATTATATACTTATTATCCATTCTATATCAGTGCCCTGATAGTTCATTGGGGATAAGTTCAGGATTATTATGTCTATCCCCCTATTTCACCCATTCTTTTTCTCTTGTCAATCGTAATTTTAACCTTTGTTTTTGTCAGCCTTATATATTTTATATAAAAAAAGCAATGTTTATATATAAATAGCTGGGTGTGCACATTTTTTACTATGCAGCTTTTTTCCTGTCATGTTACAATTAACTTTTTTGCATAGTTTTTTGTTAGCACCCCTCTCTTTATTCATATTTATTGCCCTGTGGTGCCCACTACTTAACAAAGTGTTGCGAGGAGCAGTGTGTGGGGAACATTATATAGAGGGGCCGTATGTATATGTGGAGATATTATACAGAGGGGCAGTGTGTGTTTGGGGAGATATTACACAGAGGGACAGTGTATGGGGGGATACTATACAGAGAGCCAGTGTGTCTAGGAGGATATTATACAGAGGGGGAAGCATGTGTGAGCAGATATTATACAGAGGGGCATTGTATGTGAAGGATATTATACAAAGGGGCAGTTTGTGGGGTATATTATAGAGAGGGGCAGTGTGTGTGGGGATATTATACACAGAGGCAGTGTGTGTGGGAGAGATAATATACAGAGGGGCAGTGTGTGTGGAAATTATACAGATTGGGCAGTGTGTGGGAGATACTATACAGAGAGGCAGTGTGTAGGGTGATATTATACATAGGGGCAAGGTTGGAGAGGTATTATAGAGAGGGGCAGTGTAGAGGGTGTATCATGGAGACAGGCGGTCTAGAGGGTGTATTATGGAAAGTGGAGGTGTAGGGAATGTAATATATATATATATATATATATATATATATATATATATACATATATAATATATTGTACTGCTTGAAAAAAGTCACTTGTGACTGAAACGTCGTGCTGTATCATATGGGCCAATAAATAGGCATTTTCATTCAAGATTGAAGCTGTGTGCTGCCTTCACTTTTTTTGCTGCTCATTGAAATCGGGTGAGACTGATTGGAATGACTTTGCACCACAACAGGTTAAGTGCTGCTCCTATTTTTGCATTATATATATATATATATATATATATATATATATATAATGCAAAAATAGGAGCAGCACTTAACCTGTTGTGGTGCAAAGTCATTCCAATCAGTCTGATGATTGGAATGACTTTGCACCACAACAGGTTAAGTGCTGCTCCTATTTTTGCATTATATATATATATATATATATATATATATATATAATGCAAAAATAGGAGCAGCACTTAACCTGTTGTGGTGCAAAGTCATTCCAATCAGTCTCACCCGATTTCAATGAGCAGCAAAAAAAGTGAAGGCAGCAGAGTCCTGAAAATAAAGAAATCTCTTTGAATGAGGTGTGTCCAAACTTTTGGTCTGTACTGTATATATTTATATATATATATATATATATATATATATATATAATATATATATATATATGTATATATATATATATTATATATATATATATATAAATATATATATATATATATATATATATATATATATATATATATATATATAAATATATATATATATATATATATATATATATATATATATATATATATATATACAGTACAGACCAAAAGTTTGGACACACCTCATTCAAAGAGATTTCTTTATTTTCAGGACTCTGAAAATTGTAGATTCACATTGTAGGCATCAAAACCACACATCCAATCCCTCACCACCTCCTGCCGTCTTCAACTCAAAAATATTTCCAGAATCCGCCCTTTCCTCAATTCCCAATCGACAAAAATGCTAGTGCATGCTCTCATAATCTCCCGCCTCGACTACTGCAACATCCTCCTCTGTGGTCTCCCTGCTTACACGATCGCCCCTCTCCAGTCCATCCTTAACTCTGCTGCCCGAATGATCCACCTCTCTCCTCAATACCACCCCGCTTCTCCTCTCTGCAAATCCCTCCATTGGCTCCCAATCTTCTATCGTATCCAATTCAAACTACTAACACTGACCTACAAAGCCATTCATAAGCTATCTCCTCTGAATATCTCTGAACTAATCTCTCGCTACACTCCAAAACGTAATCTCTGGTCCTCCCAAGATCTCCTTCTCTCCTCCTCTCTCATTCGCTCCTCACGCAACCGACTCCAAGACTTCTCCCGAGCATCCCCAGTCTCCTGGAACTCGCTGCCTCAACACGTCAGACAATCTAACACACTTGCAAACTTCAAACGGGACTTGAAAACTCATCTGTTCAGAACTGCCTATAATCTTCAATGACCCCACCACCTTGCGGAGCTGCCGCCCCACCACCCTACGGAGCTGCTGCTCCACCACCTGCGGAGCTGCCACCCCACCACCCTGCGGAGCAGCAACCCCACCACCCTGCGGAGCAGCCGCCCCACCACCCTGCAGAGCAGCCGCCCCACCACCCTGCGGAGCAGCCGCCCCACCACCCTGCAGAGCAGCCGCCCCACCACCCTGCGGAGCTGCCGCCCCACCACCGTGCGGAGCCGTCGGCTTACATACACCCCACCTACTGTCTCCTCCCCAAAACCCTTTAGAATGTAAGCCCGCAAGGGCAGGGCTCTCTTCCCTCTGTACTAGTCTGTCTATTGTAACTTGTAGATGTACTGTGTATGTAACCCCCTCTCATGTACAGCACCATGGAATCAATGGTGCTCTATAAGTAAATAATAATAATAATAATGAATTAAAACATGTGGAATGAAATACTTAATAAAGTGTGAAACAACTGAAAATATGTCTTATATTCTAGGTTCTTCAAAGTAGCCACCTTTTGCTTTGATTACTGCTTTGCACACTCTTGGCATTCTCTTGATGAGCTTCAAGATGTAGTCACCGGAAATGGTTTTCCAACAGTTTTGAAGGAGTTCCCAGAGATGCTTAGCACTTGTTGGCCCTTTTGCCTTCACTCTGCGGTCCAGCTCACCCCAAACCATCTCGATTGGGTTCAGGTCTGGTAACTGTGGAAACCAAGTCATCTGGCGTAGCACCCCATCACTCTCCTTCTTGGTCAAATAGCCCTTACACAGCCTGGAGGTGTGTTTGGGTCATTGTCCTGTTGAAAAATAAATGATGGTCCAACTAAACGCAAACCGGATGGAATAGCACACCGCTGCAAGATGCTGTGGTAGGCATGCTGGTACTGTATGCCTTCAATTTTGAATAAATCCCCAATAGTGTCACCAGCAAAGCACCCCCACACCATCACACCTCCTCCTCCATGCTTCACGATGGGAACCAGCCATGTAGAGTCCGTCCGTTCACCTTTTCTACAAAGACACGGTGGTTGGATCCAAAGATCTCAAATTTGGACTCATCAGACCAAAGCACAGATTTCCACAGGTCTAATGTCCATTCCATGTGTTCTTTAGCCCAAACAAGTCTCTTCTGCTTGTTGCCTGTCCTTAGCAGTAGTTTCCTAGCAGCTATTTTATCATGAAGGCCTGCCGCACAAAGTCTCCTCTTAACAGTTGTTCTAGAGATGAGAAGGTGTGTCCAAACTTTTTGTCTGTACTGTATATATATTTACACAGCCAGGAGCCTCTATAATAAATACATTTGTATTATATAAATAATTAAATAATATTTTCAGCCAGCAGATGGCGTTTGAAAGGGACTGTTAATGTGTGATTGATGAGGGTGTGCTGCAGAAGTGGAGTTTTTGTAAGAGTGGCAGTGAGACTGTGAAAGGTTGGTTTGTGGGGTGGAGGCAAACCTGGGGTAAAGCCTGGAACGGAGTCTCAAGTGGGCCTGAAAATTTTGTCATTATGGGGCGCTGAAATTCCTGGTTGTAGCCCTTCATATTGGATATTATATATGTGACGCACTACAGGGCTTTGGGGTACTCAGTCCCGGGAATTGCATTTACTGGGACGTATCACAGGGTAGCTGTTGCCTGGTTCCATGACCCTGGGGATCGCTTAAAAGGGGTTTTGTACAAGGGAAAAATAAAAATAGTGTTTTTCATGACGCTACTTGCAGTATGTGGCTATATTGGAGAAGCCGCCACTGCAAAGTCTCTCACTGCTGGGGCTGGTGGTATTGGGCAGCTTAGGTGTGATGGCTCTCCGCAAGTAAAGCTAGGCCCCAGGGGAGGATGATGGTGGTTGTAATATATAGATGCAGAGGTGTAGGAAGAATTCAGACAAAACAGGGGCTGCGGATTAATTTGTGCTTTACTCACTGATTTGAAGTTGCTGCAACCCGGCTGGTGCTGGTCTTTACCAATCCGGTATTCCCTTTGTTCCAGTGCCGGTGTAGTGAACTGGTGAGCTTTACTTCCATGCACCCGTCTGTAATTGGTGGGTTCCCGTGGCTTGGAGCGTTTTGGGGTCCCCTCCTGTTGTCTCCGTCCTGCCCCGTATGGCAGGCAGCATGAACCTCTCTTGGGTCGGACCTCTGTCCCCGTTCTCAGGTTCCTTCTCTGCTGCTGTGCCCTGGACATTAACGTCGGTAAGGTCCTTGATGGTCCCCTCACCAGGCAGATTGTTATCAGGTGAGCCTGAAGCATCTTCCTGAACTAGGGCTCTGTACCCCGTCGGTGCTTGGTCCAGTGAATACTCTTGCCGTACTCTCCCTGGCAACCGTACTCCCTTTTGCTTAGTAGTCACTTTTACACTTTCCGTCAGCATGTCAACTTCTGACTGTCTGACTTTTTACTATCTGACAAGATGTCCGTCTTCCATCCACTCCACTGACTAGCCCCTCCTCCTCCCAGGTTTCTGACTAGGGGATTAGATGCCTCCCAACCAATAGGTGGCCTTCCATTACTTCCAACTCTAGCCTGTTACCCGGTCTGGGGAAAAGGGCGTGGATTGTGTGTGTGTTGTGGTGTTTACCGGTACTGATCTTCCAGGAATCCGGGGTTAGATGTAGTACCCTGTGGCACCTGACAGTCAGGGGCGCCACATATGGACACTCGTGACCCAGCAAATTTGACTTATAGAATGGATTTGCCATATTACTATTAATTTATCATTATTGAAATAAGAAAATAAATGTAAATATATTGGAAATATGTAGTATATAATATCACAATGTATTATCCCATTTAGTACCAAACCAATGAAGCAAAATAACAATTTTGCTTGGGAGGAGATATGGAAGGAGTTGCTGACTTGTCATTATGGACATGGCTATTTAAGAGGCTCATTCACATTGTTACACTGCTATGACTAAGGGGTTCGTATAGGTTTGAAACACGTAGTAAAGTATTTCTTTTCATCCTTTTGCCTTTGAAATTTTAGAGTGACTAAACGTTTGTTTTTTTCCAATTGCTGATGCAGGAACAATCCACTTTAACTTATCCTAAGAAAATTCAGAGTAGAGGAAGGGAGACATACCTACTAGAAGAAAATGCCTGTTTTCATTCAAAAACATTATTATAAGAGGCAGTAAGATAGTAGCACATAAAGTTGCATTTTCCCAGTCGTCCAAGTTAGAATGATCTTTAGCTGCATGCTGAATTAAAAAATATAAGTAATATTTGTACACAGCTTGTCAAGACTATCCGCCTCCTTCCTTCCCAGAGTCTTTGTGGTTACTAGATTGCCAAATATACTGTCACATAATCATGAGAGCTGGCAAACGTTATATTCATAATATTAACTGTAAGTTACAACAGTCAGTGTTATTCTATGTTGCAATATGGTGACTTCTACTAGAATAGTGTGACAACTGGTATACAGCGTCCTCTAGTGGAAAACAGTTTTATATTCTTTGTGTTTCTTTGAAAAAGTACTTGAAAAAAATGATCCAGATATTCAGAATCACAGCTGGCAGAGAACATTTCAACCCTAAACAGACCTACAGAGTTGCTCGATGTTGAACCATTAGGAATTCCAATATTTCTGTGTTAATTTGCTCTAAAACCACGAGACGTTCCAAAAAGTCTTAGGGGTACTTTGCACACTACGACATCGCAGGTGCGATGTCGGCGGGGTCAAATTGAAAGTGACGCACATCCGGCATCGCAGGCGACATCGTAGTGTGTAAAGCCTAGATGATACAATTAACGAGCGCAAAAGCATCGTAATCGTATCATCGGTGTAGCGTCGGCGTAATCCATAATTACGCTGACGCGATGGTCCGATGTTGTTCCTCGCTCCAGCAGCAGCACACATCGCTGTGTGTGAAGCCGCAGGAGCGAGGAAGATCTCCTACCGGCGTCACCGCGGCTCCCGTAGGATATGCGGAAGGGAGAAGGTGGGCGGGATGTTTACATCCCACTCATCTCCGCCCCTCCGCTCCTATTGGCCTGCCGTGTGACGTCGCAGTGATGCCGTACGACCCGCCCTCTTAGTAAGGAGGCGGTTTGCCGGCCAGAGCGACGTACCAGGACAGGTGAGTCCATGTGAAGCTACCGTAGCGATAATGTTCACTACGGCAGCTATCACAAGGATATCACAGCTATGACGGGGGCGGGGACTATCGCGTGCGACATCGCAGCATCGGCTTGCGATGTCGTAACGTGCAAAGCCCGCCTAAGGCTATGTGCACATAATGCAATTTTGTCGCATTTTATTATGCGTTTTTTAGTACAGTTTTGTCATAAAACTACATGCAAATTCTTATGCCAGCAAAGTCAATAAGAATCCTGAAGTTTTGTGCATGTGTCGCTTTTTTTTTTCCCTTGCAAATTTAGTGCCGAAATAAATTGGCAGCATGTCAATTCTTTCAGCATTTTTGCAGCAGTTTTTCCACCCAAGAATGCATAGCAAACCTTTGGAAAAAAACATGCAAAAACGCATAAAAACTAGCTGCAAAAACACGTTTTTTTTTCTGCCAAAAGATGCAGATTTGATGCAGAAATTTTTGCAATCAAATACATGCATAGCTTCAAAAATAGAAAAAGTGAAACATGTCCTCTAAGGAACTAAAGGCATCTCTCATATTGCTAATGCTCATTACTGCACCATAAGGAGGACACTGAACATCAATGGTTGGCAGGCCTGCCACCAGGGCATTACAACCGTGACTCCTGTACGGGGCCCGGTGAGCAGAAGCCAAGAGGGCGGCCCAGCTGCTGACAGCCCTGGCCCCTCCCCTTTCATTCCTCTGCTCACCAGGCCACAGGGGGCAGGGCCGCCATAAGGGCAATGAGAGGGGCTTGGGCCAATCACAGAGAGCTGCCCTTTTTCTTCCTGCTCTGAATTGACCTATGTGATTGGTGCAGAGCAGGACAGGAAATATACTGGACCAGAACAGAGGTTGAGAAGGTGAAGGACATTCCAGGTCATCTGAATAATCATTTGCCTGATCACATGACCAGTGAACTGGAAGGTCCTGTACTTGTTCAACTGCTCCAGCCTAGCCGTGCAGGTTCCACTGGCTCCTGGGCAGATGCTTGAATGTACGGGCTCCTGACAGGTATGATGTAACTTGTCATGTGATTGCTTGTGTACAAAATGCAGCGCCATGTTTCCAGCCCTGACATTTCAAGACAGAATAAACATTGTTTTTCTAAGTCCACGTGGGCATAGAGTTAATTATAGTAAAAGTGGGGGTCTGCTGTATGACCCCCAGATGGGGATTCAGGGGCCTTGCATGATTATAGTGGACAGGAAGAAACATCGCTACGCCCCAAACCAAGCCGGTCACACCCAATAACCAAGCTGGCCATGCCCACTTACCTGTCAGGAGCCCATACATTCTATACTCAACCCATCCTCCTGCCCTGCTCTGCACCGATCAGGAACTGCAAGATGAGGTAATGTATAGTGTGCGTGTGTTTGTGTGTGTGTGTGTATATGTGCTTGTAGTCTGTCTCTCTTTCTCTCTTCCTCTGTCTGTCTCTGTCTGCCTCTTTCCCTGTCTGCATCTGTCTATTTGTCTCTGTCTCATTGCCTGTCTGTCTGTCTCTTTCCCTGTCTCTCTCTGTCTGTCTCTTTCCCGTCTGTCTCTTTCCCTGTCTGTCTCTTTCCCTGTCTGTCTCTTTCCCTGTCTGCCTGTCTTTGTCTCACTGTCTCTCAGTCTGTCTCTCTATCTGACTCTCCACAGAAATCGTATTACCTCACACAGAAGCTTCTTATACTAAAAATGTCCTTCGTTGCCTATAACAACCAATCACAGCTCCTATTAATGACCTGTAGCTCCCAGCTCCATTGACTTTAATGTAAGGAGGTTTTTTGGTGAATAACTGTAAAGCGCAGGGTTACATTTTTCCCCTCAAAACATAGTCTATGATGTTCCCTCTGTCAACTAGGGTGTCTGTGCAAAATGTTGTGATTGTAAATGCGACGGTGCGGATTCCTTTAGCGAACACAGACACACATCTTTTAAATGATTTTATAATTGTGTGTTGGCTCTATGGACCCAATAAAATTGTTTAATTTTGAATAATATAATTTTTGATTATGTGTGATCTTTCCCTTCTTTCTGAATACACACACACACACACACACACACACACACTCAGCTTTATATATTAGATATATGCATATGGCTGACGATTCTGTCTGGGGCTTGCCATTTTGATGACACAATAAACGTTGCATGCAGTTTTTTTCAGGCTGTCAAAATGATGACTAGCAGTTAATGTTTGATTGGTGAGGACTGTTTACAGAATTGGAGATTTTCGAAGAGTGATGGTGGGACTGTGGAAGGTTCGAGGTAAGTATGCAAAGGTGAATTTTCGGCTCACCCGGTAAATGTATCACGGGTCCTTTCTCTGGGGGACAGTGCAAGGAGGGATGGTGCACGGAATTTAAAGCGGCAAAGTCCGGCAATAGAAAACAGTTTCCAGCATCACATCCAAGAAATACGGTTAAAAAAATTTTTTATTTCATAACTTACTTGTGCAAATCTAGCAGGATATATCTAAGACTAAAGGCCGCTATGCACGCTAGCGTGCGTTCCCGCCCCCATCGGTTGTGCGACATGGGCAAATCGCTGCCCATGTCGCACAACATCGCCCGGACTCGTCACACTACTTACCAACCCTGCGACGTTGCTGTGACCGGCGATCCACCTCCTTTCTAAGGGGGCAGTTCGTTCAGCGTCACAGCGACATCACAGTAGCGTCACTGAACCGCCGCCCAATGGAAGCGGAGGGGCGGAGATGAGCGGGACGAACATCCCGCCCACCTCCTTCCTTCCGCATTGTGGCCGGGAGGCAGGTAAGGTGAGGTTCCTCGTTCCTGAGGTGTCACACAGAGCGATGTGTGCTGCCGCAGGAACGAGGAACAACTTCGTTACTGCTGCAGTAACGATATTTGAGAATGGACCCCCATGTCGCCGATGAGCGATTTTGCATGTTTTTGCGACGATGCAAAATTGCTCATAGGTGTCACACGCAACGGCATCGCTACAGCGGCCGGATGTGCGTCACAAAATCCGTGTCCGCTGTAGCGATCTCGTAGCGTGTAAAGCCCGCTTAAGAACCTCTTTTAGGTTTGAAACACGTAAGCCATTGTTTTATGCTTCGTGGACATCCATCCAACCCAGTGTTGGTTTTAACCTTATGGAATAAAATTGTTTTTTAACCTTATTTTTTGGACGTGATGCTGGAAACATTTTTTTTTCTCTAGTTGGAAGTGCTAGTTGTTAAACTCACATTGGTCTGCAAATTATCAACCATCCTTTGGATGAATGATAACTTTAAATATTCATTAAAAAAGAAAAAAAATTAAAAATCCTGTTATTTTTGGATTCTATTCACTGGAAGTACTCATTGGACAGATCATCATTACTATGATCAGTCACTAGATGGCACATTTGCAAGCATTCTCTGCTCAGTTTAGACTTTACTACTGAGAGAATATTTAATATAATTTTTCAATAGCTATACCTGAAACACTGCTTTTTAAATGTTAAACATCATTATTAAACCGTACTTCTATACTGTACAATGCTGTATTAAGCATTTTTTTTCACTGTCTTATATACTGTATAGCATTGAACAATATCAGCGGATCGTTCACCAGAATTCACTATCCAAACTGTATACAATCTCTTAGATCCTATAAGAAGGGTGTATTTACTTTTAATATCCATTTCAAAATGTTTGTATATTCCTGATATTAAACGGAGTATTTGTAGTCTAGCTCATTAAAAATTTAAATAAAGGATTATACATCCATCCAGACATGACTTTATTTTAAATGCAATTAATGTGACTAAAATAAAAAATGAATAAATGTCTATTGGCTCAATGTGACATTAAAAGGCAACAGACATATTCACAAATTAAAATGCACAGACTGTAAATGTATAGTTTGTAGTACTGAGTTATGTACAGAAATGGACAAACGTTTTGAGACTGACAAATTTTGGTTTTCACAAAGTTTGCTCCTTCAGTTTTTATAGTGGCAATTTGCATTACCTCTAAAGTATTATGAAGACTGATCAGATGATTTGCAAACATTTGCTGAGTCATTTCTTGGTGGGAAAATGATCCTAATCACAAAAACTCTATTTCCCCTGAATTTCAGCCCTGCCAGAAAATGACCTGCTTACATCATTTCAGTGATCTCATTAGTTCAGGAGAAAGTGTTAATGGGGAGAAGGCAGCTGATATCACTCTGACATACTGATTTAATTATAAGAGTAGACTGGTTTGTTTAAAAGGGAACTCATACTTGAAATCATTGTCTTCTTCTATTAACTATGGTTACCTGCTAGGAAACAACTACATTAGTCATCTTTTTGTACCAGAAGGGCTTTATAGGCAAGGACATTGCTAATCATAAGAGTGCCCCTAAATCATTCATATATTAAATCATCAAAAACCATCAAGAATCATCAAGAACCTCAAAGAGAGAGGTTTAATTGCTGTCATGCAGGCTTTAGGGTACCCAAGAAATTCATACAAGTGACACAACTGATTACTAAAGAGGATTCAAGTAAGGGATTGGACCAGTGCAGAGCTTGCTCAAGAATGGAAGCAGGCAGGTGTCAGTGTATCTGTATGCACAGTGAGGTTAAGGATTTTGGGGTCTGGCCTGATGTCAAAAAAGGCACTTCTTTCCAAGAAAAACATTAAGACGGGCTTTACACATTGCGACATCGCTAGCAATTGCTAGCGATGTCCAGCGCAATAGTACCCGCCCCCGTTGCACATGTGATATGTGGTGATTGCTGCCGTAGCGAACATTATCGCTACGGCAACGTCACATGCACATACCTGCTCGGCGACGTCGCTGTGACTGCTGAACAATCCCTCCTTCAAGGGGGAGGTGCGTTCGGCGTCACAGCGACGTCACCGCGACGTCACTAATCGGCCGGCCAATAGAAGCAGAGGGGTGGAGATGAGCAGGACATAATATCCCGCTCACTTTCTCCCTTCCGCATTGCCGTCGGGATGCAGGTAAGGAAATGTTTGTCGCTCCTGCGGGTTTACACACAGCGATGTGTGGAGCTGCAGGAACGACAAACAACATCGTACCCGAGGTCACACCGACATTATGGAAATGAACGACGTTACACAGATCAGCGATATTGTACGCTTCTGTGCTCGTTCATCGTCGCACCTAGGAATTACACATTGCAATGTCGCTACCGGCGCCGGATGTGCGTCACTAACGACGTGACCCCGACGATATATCGGTAGCGATGTCGCAATGTGTAAAGCCCCATTAAGGACAGACTGACAATCTTCAAGAAACACAGGGATTTTCTCTGATGCAGAATCCATCTTATTGTTTCAGACATCTGGAAGAATGATTGGAAAAGAAAAGGTGATTACCACCAGGAGACTTGTGTAATGCCAACAGTAAAGCATCCTGAGACAACTCATGTGTAGGGACTTTCCATCCATGAGGGCGATCACTCACAATTTTGCCTAAGATCGGTGCCATGAATAAAGAATGGGATCTAAACATCCACCAATAGCAACTTCTCCCAATGTTCTAGGAGCAATTTAGTGATGAACAATGCATTTTTCAGCATTATGGAGACCTTGTCACAAAGCAAAATTATAACTAAATGGCTCAGTGAACAAGACATTGAAATGTTGGGTCCATGGCCAGGAAAGGTTCCAGATCTCAAACCCATTTGTAACCTGTGGTCAAATCTCAAAAAGCGGGTGTACAAACTAAAACACAGAAATTGTGATAAATTCTATCCACTGATTACACAAGAATAAGTTGTCATCATAAGGATTTGGCCCAAAATCTGATATCCAGCATAGAAGGGCGAATAGCAGAAGTCTTAAAAACCAAGGGTTATCACTGTAAATATTGAGTCTCTACATAATCTTGATGTATTTATTAATAAAAGTTTAGAAACTTATGAAATGCTGATAACTGTATTTCATTATATCACATATAAATAGCTTTTTCAGATATAAAGAGGACTAAAAGTCTAATGTCAATCCTAAATGTCACTATTGACCCTTTAATGTAACTTGGCACATGACTTAGGATAAAAAGCAAACCAGACACTCTATTTTCAAACTCGTGTTATGGGTTGATTGCCCCTCATCAGTGCAAAGCAGAACGTTTGATTTGGCTAAGTCTGAGGCCACTAACAGGGCGTATAAGTGAGAACGTTCTCCTTCTACAAATGCATCAATTGCGCTTGATTTCAAGTCCTCTTTTCTCTGAAGAACCTATTTGTATATTTAAATTTTCAAAGGAGCATTGCATGGCATAAGTAATGTCTGTCAGAGGCCGTTGGCTCAAAAATGCTACCTTGTGCAGAATTGGTGCTTACCACTTCATCTGGCAGATTCCAGAGATTCTAACAACCATAACGTTTTTGTTTTTCCATCAATATAGTCATATGATAACTTATTTTTGGTGCAACAAGTTGTCCTTTTGCGTGACACCATTCATTCTGCCACATATTGTACTGGGAAATGAGAGAAAATTCCAGGTGCGGTTTCATATGTTCACTATATGGTAAAACTGACCTGGTAGTATAATTCCTCAGGTCAGTACAAGTTTGTAGATGCCAAAATATGTAGTTTTTTTTATTTTAGTGGTGAAGAAAAATTAAGAAACTTGTAAAAAAAATATAAATTGCGCTTTTGTTGCCATTTTTCGAGAAGTTTTAATTTTTGGGATCTAAGGCTGTGCAAGTGTCGCGGGCGGAGAGAACGCCGTCACTGCTGCGCTCTCGCTAATGTTCGGGTCCGGCGCTGCTACGGCTGCTGCTGCTGCTCGGTGGCTCGAGCGGTGGGCCGGATCCGGGGACTCGAGCGGCGCTCCTCGCCTGTGAGTGAAAGGGGTGGTTGGTTTGGGGGATTTAGTCCGTGACGCCACCCACAGGTTGTGGTGAAGATGGGCACCACCGCTGCTGGTGACGGGGATCCCGGGAGCGATGGTAGGGAGCAGCTGGGATGTTGTTTTCCCCCTCCGTGGGGAGGGGTCGGTGGTCCCGGGGCCCGATGATGTGACGGGGAGGCAGGGTCGGTGAGGTGCAGGGTAGCAGGGACAGCGCGGCGCGGTGCCGGATGGCACGGGTGTACGCAAGAAAGTACAAAGTCCTCGGTAAACCAAACGGCTGGATGGACGGGTCCCGCAGCCGGCTGCAGTGTCTCTCCCCGGACAGGTGATGGCGGCTGTCTTTCCCTGCACCTTGATGTTCTCCTTCTGACTACTATGGATTCCCAAAGGTAGTCCGCTCCCCGGTGTATGAGTACCGGAGGAGCCTGTTTGCCCACAGGCGCTGGCCCTTGGGTCTCTAGCCTTAGGCGGTAGCTGTATACCCTCACGGTGTGGGTGGTTGCCTTCTTTCGGGACTTTTGCTGTTATGAAACCCCTGGGGTTCCAGTCACATTCGGATCTGACTATTGACGGCGGCTCCAAGCCTGGTCTGTGTCAGATGGCCCTGCCTGTGTGTGCTGGCTTCACTTCGCTCCCCGGTCGGTACCGGCGGGCCGTCGCCCGACCCCGGTCCTACAGTTCCACGTTGCTCCACCACTCCTGCAGACGGCCACCACCGTCTGCCAACCTTGCTGTCAGTGCCTGGGCCACAAACCCAGACACTCAAGTGCTTGCTCCTTTCACTTCAAACTCCTACACTCTTCTGTCACTTTTCCCGCCTCCAGGCCTGTGAACTCCTCGGTGGGTGGGGCCAACCGCTTGGCTCCTCACCACCTGGTGTGGATATCAGACCCTGGAGGGAGGCAACAAGGATTTTTGTTTGGCTGGTGTCCCTGTCTGATGGGGGTGGGGGTGTTTGTGTGTTATCTGTGACGACGTGGCTAGGCCAGGGTGCCACATTCCCCCTTGGTGAAATGCAGACCGTCCGCAGGCTGCCCGTCCATCACCGTTTTTTTTTTCTTTCAAAAACTGTAAAAATATAAATAACAGGTAAACATTTTCAAACATAAGTATTTTTGTTAGGACACTTGAACGTTGCACATATAAACAAAACATTTTTAATAATGATGGACGGATGTCTTCCGCTCTCCCACCCAAGCAACCTAGCCCTGATGCTGCCCCTAAGAAGTGGGCAGCACCCCATGACCCCAGTCCAGGTTCAGGCTGCCCGAGCGGGAACTGGTACGGTTACTCGCACCCGGCTGTCATTTCAGGGGACCCCACGTCCTTGATGGACCCCTGACCCCCGGAGGATGGCCACCGGTCCTGGTGGTGGCCGGGCCCCAGCCTGCTCTGCTGCGGGCCCTTCCTCCAATCTGCCTCTCCAGAGGCGGCTCCGATGGAAAATCACCCCTCAACTTATTTACAAGCCCACAAGTTCGTGGGTGGCCTGCCAGTTCTCGGCCATATCCATGAGTAGTCTCTCATGCAGGGGGGGGTAAAAGCACACGGGGTCCCTCCGGGGACAACTTGCCAGCAACGGCCGGAATAATCACATGGACAATCAGATGAAGGTTCACGGTTCATTAAAGTCATTCAATCAAACTGCTGAGGGTAACAACGGGGGACAACTGCTTGCAACGGCGAACCGCTGCCACTACTTAAGGTTATACTCCTCCAGGACCTCTTCCTGCTCCACATCTGGACGGCTTGGTGAAGGAGGGGGCTGGGGCCGCATCTGCTCACTGTCGCTCTTCTCCTGCTTTACATCCAGGTCGAACCAGCCCCTCTCTCCGCAGTGGCGGGTATAAGTCACTAGGTCGCCCGGCAATAGATCACGACCTGGATGGCCCGTGGGGAGGTGCGAATTGACATCGCGGCGGGCCACGAATACTTCGGCCTCCAGGCCCGGCTCATAGATGAAGCCAAACCCCCTCCGTTGGTCGAACTGCCGGACTTGACCCTCGTACACCGGGCCCCGCACCTGAAAGGTGGCATGACGGAGTGCATCCTTCTCCCTGATCACCCTCGCCATCACTTTGGCCCTCTGCTGCTCTCTGGCGGCAATCTCCCGACCCAACGGGTTTGGTTCCCTGTCCCAGTATGGGGCGTTGGCAGACCCCTGCGCCCGGGTCGGGCCCCGCTAGACCGCACCCACACCGGCCACTACCGGTTCTCTTTCATGGGGGTCCTGCGGTGACATGGCCTGGACTGCGGCTTTGCAGTTGCCGCCCGGCGCAACCTCAGCCGAGGTGTTGGACTCAGGGTTAGCTGACCTCACCGGTTGAGCCTTCGGGCCAGCAGCGGCCGGTTCTTCCACGGCCGGGCAGACTGCCGGAGCCGGGATGGCTTCAGGTGCGGCCACTTTCGGGGCTGATGGCTCCTTGTCGTGGATGGCTACTTCCCGCGGGGCCTTCCACGGTAGCGAGAGGGACACAGGCCGTTCCCGAACAACGCCCCCAGGCCGGTCCTCTAGGGCGGACAGGTTGGCTTCCGCTACCGGTGTTGGGGGTAGCGGACCGAGCGGAGGGGCGACAGCAGCCGGTACGGATGGCGGGGGAAGCAGGAGTGTGAGCGGGCGTAGGCCGGGCCCCTCAGCCTCAGCGGCCGGTCCTTCTCGGACATAGGGGCGTGGGTCGCTTACCCGCTCCTCCAACTCTGTCTCCACCTCGCGTCTCCGCACGGCTGCCGTTACCTTCTTCATCTCGGCCACCTAACGCTCCATCAGGAACCGGACCTGGGCTTGAAGGCGGCAGCACATCTGCGTGGTCCGGGCTTCCACCCACGCCGCTGTTCCTGGCGTGGGCTCGGGGATTTCTGCGGTGCCGGACGGACGGGACATCATGCGTGGCTGTGTTCCAGGAACCAGATGCTTGCAGAGTCCTGGCGTCCTTGCTTTTATAGCCTCGGCTACATCAGGCAGACACACTCTCGTGCCCCCTTGGTACTATTCAGCACTTCCGGTTGTTGGGGGCGGGGCTTCGCTTTCGCGCATTCCCTGCTCGGAGAAGACACTTGAGCGGGAGATTTTCGAGCCAAGATGGCGGCGCTTCAAAATTTTCGGCCGGACGCCGCCGGCGGTGGTCACAAACCGCACTTCTACTGGTAAGTAGATGGGTTCAATCCTGTTCGTGACACCAAGTTGTCGCGGGCGGGGAGGACGCCATCGCTGCTGCGCTTTCGCTAACGCTCGGGTCCGGCGCTGCTGCGGCTGCTGCTGCTGCTCGGTGGCTCGAGCGGTGGGCCGGATCCGGGGACTCGAGCGGCGCTCCTCGCCTGTGAGTGAAAGGGTTGGTTGGTTTGGGGGATTTAGTCTGTGACGCCACCCACGGGTTGTGGTGAAGATGGGCACCACCGCTGCTGGTGATGGGGATCCCTGGAGCGATGGTAGGGAGCAGCTGGGATGTTGTTTTCCCCCTCCGTGGGGAGGGGTCAGTGGTCCCGGGGCCCGATGATGTGACGGGGAGGCAGGGTCGGTGAGGTGCAGGGTCGCAGGGACAGGGCGGCGCGGTGCCGGATGGCACGGGTGTACTCACTCAGCAAGAAAGTACAAAGTCCTCAGTAAACCAAACGGCTGGATGGACGGTTCCCGCAGCCGGCTGCAGTGTCTCTCCCCGGACAGGTGATGGCAGCTGTCTTTCCCTGCACCTTGATGTTCTCCTTCTGACTACTATGGATTCCCAACGGTAGTCCGCTCCCCGGTGTATGGGTACCGGAGGAGCCCGTTTGCCCGCAGGCGCTGGCCCTTGGGTCTCTAGCCTTAGGCGGTAGCTGTATACCCTCACGGTGTGGGTGGTTGCCTTCATTCGGGACTTTTGCTGTTATGAAACCCCTGGGGTTCCAGTCACATTTGGATCTGACTATTGACGGCGGCTCCAAGCCTGGTCGGGGTCCGATGGCCCTGCCTGTGTGTGCTGGCTTCACTTCGCTCCCCGGTCGGTACCGGCGGGCCGTTGCCCAACCCCGGTCCTACGGTTCCGCGTTGCTCCACCACTCCTGCAGACGGCCACCACTGTCTGCCAACCTTGCTGTCAGTGCCTGGGCCACAAACCCAGACACTCAAGTGCTTGCTCCTCTCACTTCAAACTCCTACACTGTTCTGACACTTTTCTCGCCTCCAGGCCTGTGAACTCCTCGGTGGGTGGGGCCAACCGCTTGGCTCCGCCCCACCTGGTGTGGACATCAGACCCTGGAGGGAGGCAACAAGGATTTTTGTTTGGCTGGTGTCCCTGTCTGATGGGGGTGGGGGTGTTTGTGTGTTATCTGTGACGACCTGGCGAGGCCAGGGAGCCACACAAGGGCTTATTTTTTGCATCTTGAGCTGAGTTTTTTAATTATACCATTTTAGGGTAGATGCAATGTTTTAATTACCTCCTTTGGCAATTTATTGCAATGTTGCAGAGGCCAAAAAAAAATAATTCTGGGGTTTTGATTTTTTTTCTCGTTACACCCTTTACCGATAAAATTCATTTATTGAGAAATCGGACAGAAGTGGGGGTGACTTGAACTTTTGTGTGTTTTGGTTTTGTAAATTTTTTAACCTTTTTTTTTATATATACTTTTTATTGTTTTTACTAGTCCCCTTAGGTGATGTGAAGCTGACCTACTCCGATCGCTTCTGCTTCAGCACCACTCTATATAGCAGAAATGTTAATCTGTGAACGCCAGCACTCAGCCAGTGTTTCCGGGAACTACGGGATTTAACTAGTTAGTTAATAGACGCTGATGACTCTCTGATCAGACCACCCGACATGTGTGGGGAAACATGCAGGCTCGCCGCATGAGTCCGCACTAAAGGGACAGACATGACTTTGGACATACCGGTACATCAAAGGTCGTGAAGGGAATAATGGCCTGTTTAGAAAAGGTGACACTTCCATTTGCAGAGAATGATCATCATTAATATGCACAGAATGATGATTTTGTGCATCTAGAATATAACTGTTCACAGAATCACGTCACCAGCTTATCCAGGATGCTGTGCTGACGAAAACAATGATTTTTAAAACTAATGTAACTTGGAGAACAATAAATTTGCTGTTTTGCTTTGACACTATAACTGAGAAACAAGTGTTCCAAGGAAACCATTGACTAATGTAAATAGGCCCTTTGGACATAGCACAGAATGTCTTTTCAAACCAAGTATAGGCGCAAAGTGCTTCATGGTGGGGCTGATCATTTAAATCCACCTTCCCACCTGCTTGTATTCCCTCAAACTCTATCCCCTCTTCTTTTCTTTGATTGATGGTGGAGATAGATGGAAAACAATCAGTTGGGAAGGTGTATCTAATGGGAACCTGTCACCAGGTTTTCCCCATATAAAGTACGGCCAGCACCTGTAAGTCCTCTGTTACAGTATTCTAGTATGCTGTATATACAGTGTATCACAAAACGGAATATACCTCTCACATTTTTTTAAATATTTTGTTTTATCTTTCCATGGGGAAACATTGACGATATCACACTGTGATGTAATGTAAAGTAATCAGTGTGCAGCTTGTAGAACAGTGCAGATTTGATGTGCCCTCTAAATAACTCAACAGCCATTAATCTTTATTGGAACACACTTAAAAAATGCAAAAATTGCACACATAAAAAGACATACACAAATATAAGATGACAACAATACAGTTAATCACTGTGATCAAACAAATCACTAGAATGATATCAGACGCCACTGTCATAAGTATTGGGAAAGTACTTTTTTCAATCCAAACATGTATATATATTTTTTAAGTATCTTTCAATAAAGATTATGTTTTACTGCATGTAATGCCCACAGGTTTTCTCCTCTTTTATATATCGTATATGTTGAAATGTACATTCATTGCCATATGGGTAGATATATCTTTTCTTTTCCCTCTGGCATTTTGTGGTTATTATAGATATCGATGGATAACACAGCCATTAACGTCTGGTGTGTTACATTTGGTGTTATTGCTCAAACACCCTCTCTCATACTGGTCACTGGAAGTTCAATATGGCTCTTCATGGCAAAAAATTCTCTCAGGAACTGATCAAAACAAAAATTCCATAGAGGTCAAGAACGGCGAAAACACACTTTTCTAAATTAGTGTATAACGTGCTCTCTCTGAGAATTTGTAAAACCTGTTTAATATGCTTCAATTGTGCCCCAAAATCCTGTGAGTAAATGAGAATGTCATCCAAGTAAATGATAACAAATTTCACCAACAGGAGAGCAAACATGTAGCACCCAGGAATATGGGGTACTCGGTTCTGGGCAGTGTACGTCTTGGGGATGTCATGATAATGGCCGTTACCTGGTTCTGTGCCCTGGGCCCTTTTCGTAATGGGGATATTTACAGGGGATTTGTGAATAGAGTTTATTCTTAATGCCACTTGCGGTTTTTCGGCTAAGTGTAGGTAGGGAGCCACAACTGCAGAAGGTCTCTTCTGGGGCTGATGGTATTAACAGCTAGTATGGTAGTCCCTCCGCAAGTAGAGTATTGCCCCAGTGGGTGTATGGTGCTGTGGGCGTCGAAAGAAGGAGTCCAGACAGGTATTCAGTGCAACTAGTTTACTCCCGTTGGGATGTTAACTGGTTTCCCATGGCCGCTGGTTTCACCTCCAGATCCCCTTCGTCCTGTGGCGCCCTTGACCTGGTCAGGCACCACTGAGTACTGCACCCATGCTGGGGACAGTACAATACAGGTAATCCAGAAGGCTGACCGAGGTGTGACTACACAGGCGCATAGTGATCAGGTCTCACACATGTACCTATGAGAGGACCCCTGGGGATCCCAGGAGGGGGAAAAGCCTTCACCTCCACTGGAATAGTGGAGGGGGCCAAAAGCCTCCATCTCCTCTCAAGGGGTGTGGTAAGAGAGCCTGGTTGCTAGGTGGCGTAGGCAAGAACAGGAGAGGAGGAGCAGTGAGCCGGTTCAGTGCAGTGCAGAGTCCAGGGAGCTCCGAGGAGAGCTGACCCCTACCCCTGGGGCTGTTGCAGTCTGACAGCGCCCGCGCAGTGGCTACCGACGGGGGAGAACGGTCACCTAGGAGGGCTACCCGAAACCCATCTCCAGCTAGAGAGAGAGCACAGAGTGGGAAGTAAGGAGACTGCTAGGGAGAACCAGGCCCAAACGGGCGGCAGATCCCGGAGCGGGGATAGATCCACCTTTCCCTGCTAAACCTGCCGGTGTGGGGCCCTCAAAGCCCACACCACAACACCTAAAAGCCGCAGCCACGTAGCCACAGTTAGGGCCCACAGTTCACAGGAGGCAAGTAGCTGGAGTGATCTGGCCCAGGCAACAAGCAAACGGCAAACGAAGGGGAGAGAGGCTTCAGCAACTTCCCTGGGTGACCCCCATAGGGACTAAAAGTCGGGGTTACCCCAAACCACCAAGGGCTAAGGAAGGCGAGTCGGTAGTCACCATCATCAGTCAGCCTGAAGGATACCTGGTTCCAGCTTGGTTCATCCCAGCTACGCCCGGGTTACTCACCCTGCCATCAACTGTGAGTAAAACCCCTGAAAGACATCCTGCTTGTGTGGAGTTATTCTGCGCCTTGTGGTTCTACACACCTACACAGGGCCCTGGGGCTTGCCTCACTCTCAGGAGGCTATTACAACTAACTGCACCCACCATCAGCCCCAGGCGTCCCTTAACCTGCAGTGGCGGTCCCCACTGACCGCAATTCTGAGAGTGGCGTCACGACAATCCTACAAGAAGGTTTCCTACCTGTGACAAGATCCAGCCGAGTGGAGTCCCTGAAGGTAATGCACCGACACAACACCTGTGGGGCTTCACATCTGGCGTCACGAACAGGATAAGGACTAGACCTGTCTAGACAGGTGACCATGTGCCTGGGCGGTCCGCTTGAAAAATTGGAAGCGCCGCCATATTGCCACCATGAAAAGCGCGCTGAAAAACAACAGCAGCCCGCGCTGGGAGAAGTTACCGCCCACGAAGAGGTGTGGCTACCCAGAGATCCCCTGCAGAGTTCTGACCTCGCTTGTGAAGAGAGCGGAAGCGTCCAGAGACGGCGGAACGGAAAAGAAGCCAGCAGCTTGTTGTTAGAGAAAATGGCGTCTGAATGCAGAGACCCAGAGCCAGGCTCCGCTGCCTGGTGGTGTCGGGAGCTCGCCGAGTTCTGCGATCAACTGGAGGCCAGGGTCGGAAGGCTGATCAGAGAGGGACGTGCGGAGTTCCTGGGAATGACCGCGGCGGTTCAGGCCTACGAAGAGAGAGCCGCGCGCCGAGTGCCAGACCGGGCGGTGACGACTCAGACCCCGATGCTGCCACCGATGGGTGAGTCCAGTGATGCCCCTGCCAG
Source organism: Anomaloglossus baeobatrachus (assembly GCF_048569485.1). Taxonomy (NCBI): domain Eukaryota; kingdom Metazoa; phylum Chordata; class Amphibia; order Anura; family Aromobatidae; genus Anomaloglossus; species Anomaloglossus baeobatrachus. The sequence continues at coordinate 115,424,986 of NC_134353.1, forward strand.
CGCGAGTGCCCCGACCCCTGCTGCCACGTCCGCGGTCCCTGAAGAGGCGTCCGGCGCGGCGACGCTGAACCAGGCCGCAGCCATGCCAGGCGCGGCCCGCCAAGCCCAGGCCGACGCAGCGATGCCCTGCTCGGCCCACCAAGACCCGGTCCCTGCAACAACGCCCAGCCCGGCCCGTAGAGAACCGGCTGCCACCACGACCCTCATCCGCGCCGCAGGTGTGACGCTGACCCAGGCCGCCGCCATGCTAGGCCCGGCCCGCCGAGACCCCACCGCAGCAGCAACGCTCGTCCGCGCCGCAAGTGAGGTGCTGAACCAGGCCGCCGCCACGTCAGGTGCGGCCCGCCAAGCCCAGATCGCTGCAGCGACGCCCAGCCCAGCCTGCAAAGATCCCATCGCGACAGCGACGCCGATCCAGGCCGCCGCAGCGATGCCCTGCCCGGCCCGCCAAGAACCGGCCATAGTAGCGAAGCCCGCTAAGACGCCAGCTGCAACAGCGACGCTGATCCAGGCCGCCGCCATGCCAGGCGCGGCCCGCCAAGACCAGGCCGCCGCCATGCCAGGCGCGGCCCGCCAAGACAAGACAGACGTACCATTGTTTACCCCGGCCTGCAAGGCCAGAGCAGACACCGCTCCCCAGTCTAAGGAAGTCCCTGCTAGGAAGTCCCTGGTAGGTGAGGACCCCGCATACTGGCAGCTGAAAGCTGACCTGGAGGCCAAGTTCCCACAGGAGATGGTGGACCGGTACATGCTCCCTCCGCATACCCCCAAGACGACTCCTGCAGCAACCATGCCGAAGAGATCCCCGCCTGGGCCGGCTGAGGAGCACCCATCCCCAGCACTGCCACCACCGGAGTGCTCAGAAGAACTAAGGGGGAGGGGAGGCCAGGAAGCTGAGGAGCTGACTCCGGAGCCATCAGCAGTGGATCCATGCCCAGAGCCGGAGATGTTGCCCTATTCCCGCTGGGATGAAGAAGACCTGACACCGTCTGCGGAAGAAGATTTACCCAAAAGCCTCACCTGGGAGCTGGTAAGCTGTACCTCGCAGAATCCAGTCCGCAAGACACGGCGCCGTAGCAGAACCCAGTCTTTCCCTGCACCGCCATCCCCAGAGCAGAGAGAAGTCATGGCCCGAGACTTAGAAGAAAAACGGTTCCTGAGAAGAGCCAAAGCACAGGTCAGAGGACCCCTTTGTAGAGGAGTTGTGGAAGACTTTAACTTGAAGAGCGGATATGGCTTTATAGTGGCACCAGGTATAAAGGAAGGTATCTTCGTCAATAGAAGAGATGTGAGAGCTCATTTGCCCAGAGGACACCCTGGCAGAAACTTAAAGATGGGAGACTCCGTACAATTTACCATGCATCAAGGAGAAAGAGGGTGGTATGCGCTAGATGTAGCACCATGTCCTAAAGAAGAAGACAGGAAAGACAGCGATAAAGATAGAAAAGGAACAGAGAAAGAACCTACTGACGAGACCACCACAGATGAAGAAAAAGGTCAAGGAAGCAACAGGTGCCGCAGCCCTACAGGCCCAAGCCCTGGTGAGGAGGAGTCTGCATAAAGTTCATGTAAAGTAAAGCAAGTTACCAGTTTTGAAGTTTTGCAACGTTACTGTTTAAGAGATGTGCCCACATAAACTGATGTGAGAAATGAACCTTAAGGCTATGAACTGGCTATAGCCACAAACTCTCGCAGTGTAAATAGTTACACCAGAGGGCACCACCACCACCAGAGTCAGCCTGTTTAGGGGCTTGGCTCGTCTGCAACCAGGGAGCCCGTCCGTATATAGGGCCTTGGCTTACCTGCAACCAGAGAGCATGCCTGTTTATGGGGCCTGGCTCTCCACCACAAAGAGGGTACCTGGTCAGCACCAACTGTGGAGGCCGCCTCTACATCCTGCCAGAAGAGGCTGAAGGCGCGGATCCACCAGGCCAGGTATACCCTGAAACCACCAGACCATGAAAGCCGCCTCTACATCCTGCCAGAAGTGGCTGAAGGCGCGGCCAACGTGAGAGGGTTTTAGGTGGGTTAACGGACTTGTGGGTGGAGGGTGGTGATGTATGGTACCTGGTGCTTTTAAATGTTTTACATGTTTTAATGTTTTATGCATTTTAAAATGTTGTCTTGCAGCCCGAGGACGTGCTGGTGATAACTAAGGGGGAATGTGGCGCCCCTGACCTGGTCAGGCACCACTGAGTACTGCACCCATGCTGGGGACAGTACAATACAGGTAATCCAGAAGGCTGACCGAGGTGTGACTACACAGGCGCATAGTGATCAGGTCTCACACATGTACCTATGAGAGGACCCCTGGGGATCCCAGGAGGGGGAAAAGCCTTCACCTCCACTGGAATAGTGGAGGGGGCCAAAAGCCTCCATCTCCTCTCAAGGGGTGTGGTAAGAGAGCCTGGTTGCTAGGTGGCGTAGGCAAGAACAGGAGAGGAGGAGCAGTGAGCCGGTTCAGTGCAGTGCAGAGTCCAGGGAGCTCCGAGGAGAGCTGACCCCTACCCCTGGGGCTGTTGCAGTCTGACAGCGCCCGCGCAGTGGCTACCGACGGGGGAGAACGGTCACCTAGGAGGGCTACCCGAAACCCATCTCCAGCTAGAGAGAGAGCACAGAGTGGGAAGTAAGGAGACTGCTAGGGAGAACCAGGCCCAAACGGGCGGCAGATCCCGGAGCGGGGATAGATCCACCTTTCCCTGCTAAACCTGCCGGTGTGGGGCCCTCAAAGCCCACACCACAACACCTAAAAGCCGCAGCCACGTAGCCACAGTTAGGGCCCACAGTTCACAGGAGGCAAGTAGCTGGAGTGATCTGGCCCAGGCAACAAGCAAACGGCAAACGAAGGGGAGAGAGGCTTCAGCAACTTCCCTGGGTGACCCCCATAGGGACTAAAAGTCGGGGTTACCCCAAACCACCAAGGGCTAAGGAAGGCGAGTCGGTAGTCACCATCATCAGTCAGCCTGAAGGATACCTGGTTCCAGCTTGGTTCATCCCAGCTACGCCCGGGTTACTCACCCTGCCATCAACTGTGAGTAAAACCCCTGAAAGACATCCTGCTTGTGTGGAGTTATTCTGCGCCTTGTGGTTCTACACACCTACACAGGGCCCTGGGGCTTGCCTCACTCTCAGGAGGCTATTACAACTAACTGCACCCACCATCAGCCCCAGGCGTCCCTTAACCTGCAGTGGCGGTCCCCACTGACCGCAATTCTGAGAGTGGCGTCACGACAATCCTACAAGAAGGTTTCCTACCTGTGACAAGATCCAGCCGAGTGGAGTCCCTGAAGGTAATGCACCGACACAACACCTGTGGGGCTTCACAGTCCCACTGCCAGTCTGGTTCTCTAGTACCTTCTTCCCCTGCACCTGTCTCTGGTAAGTGGGTCCCCGTGGTATGGAACACTGGGGGTCCCCAGTCTGTGGTTTGTCCACTTCTGTCCGCCTGACGGTAGCGTGAACCCTGTGGGGTTGGAGTCTCTGGTCCTGTCCCCGGTTCTCTCTTTGCCACTGGGTCTTCAGATTCTTTAGGGTCAGCAAGGTGTTCATGGTCCCCTTTGCTGTGCAGGTGTTAACAGGTCGGCTTGAAGCTTTTTCCTGTCCTAGGGCCCTGTACCTGTCAGGGCCAGGTGGACGGGCAGACCCAGGAGGTGGATCCACTGGGCCGAACTCCTAGATGGTGGTAAGGGGTCCGGTAGCTGGAGCACTATAGGCAGCAGAACAGTCTGTGCACAGGAGTATAACGGAGAAGTCCCTGGGACTACGGAGTCACTGGTGGTAGTCCGGGTGACGCAGCTCAGGTTCGGAAGCCGAGAAGATGTCAGGCGGGGTCCGGAACCTTTGGAGCGAGATGACAGGTCACCGCAGGGATCCGAGATGGTACGGACTGTCAGGATGGCAGATGGACTGCGTTCGGGGTTCGGGATTCGGTCTGGACCGGATGGCGAGGCAGGCACGGCTCTACAAGAGAGATAGGTGAGTATATACACATATACACCAGGAGACCTGACTCCTAGCTTAAGAAACACGAAGATCAGGCCCCGCCCCCTTGGACATAAACCCCCTTTATACCCTGTACCTGTTTTGCATCATTTCCTGTTAATGGACGCTGGCCCTTTAAGAAAGGGTCAATGACCGCGCGCGCGCCCTAATGCGCATGCGCGCGGCCCGAGTGCCAGAAGCCAGAGCAGGAAGCTGCGAGGAGGAAGCAGCAGGGCCAGGATGGGGCTGTGAAGCCGACGGACGCCGGGTGCGGGGACCAGGACGCTGGGGACGCGCTGGCAAGGGGTGCTGGAGAGCGGGGAGCGGCGGTGACCGGACCAAGGAACCGGGAAGCGAGACGGGGGACCCGGGGAGCGTGACAGGTGAGCCGGAGGGCAGCACAGGGGACCCGGGGAGCGTGACAGTACCCCCCCCCCACGACCCCCTCCCCGCAACCGGGACAGGAAGGCACGGATCAGCGGAGTACCCACATTCTCCCTGGGCTCCCAGGACCTATCCTCAGGACCATACCCTGCCCAGTCCACCAGGAAGAACTGTCGACCCCGTACGGTCTTCATGGCCACGATATCCCTTACCGCATAGATGTCGTCATCGGCTATAGGAGGAGGAGCCGAACTGGCAGCAGCGGAGAAGGGACCCAGGACAACCGGCTTGAGCAGGGAGACGTGGAATGAGTTGGGTATCCTCATCGTGGCCGGGAGCTGTAGCTTGTAGGAGACCTCATTGATCTTGTTGAGGACTTTAAACGGCCCGATGTAGCGAGGACCCAGCTTGTAGGATGGCATCTTCAATCGGACGTACTTGGATGCAAGCCAGACTAGATCTCCAGGAGAGAAACACGGAGGATCCAGACGTCTCTTGTCTGCGTGTCTTTTCATCCGCAGGGAAGCACGCCCAAGGGACGCCTTGACAGAGTCCCAAATGGTTGCAAAGTCACGGGCTACAGTATCAGCAGCAGGGACATCCGAAGAAGGGGATACAGGCAATGGGACGGAGGGCTGAAGTCCGTAAACGACATGGAAGGGAGAGCTGGAGGAGGACTCACTGACGTGGTGGTTATGGGAGAATTCAGCCCAAGGAAGAAGCGTGGACCAGTCATCGTGATGGGCGTTGACATAGTGACATAAGAAAGAGGTCAATATTTGATTGACCCTCTCCACTTGGCCATTAGACTGAGGATGGTATGCAGATGAAAAGTCCAGAGTCACTCCCAGATGGTTGCAGAGAGCCCTCCAGAAGCGGGAGGTGAACTGAGTTCCTCTATCGGATACGACGTGAGATGGAAAGCCATGCAAGCGGAAGATGTGATGTATGTAGGCGTCCGCGAGTTCCTGAGCAGAGGGCAATCCAGCCATAGGGACGAAATGAGCCATTTTAGAGAATCGATCCACCACGACCCATATGACTGTGTGTCCGGAGGACAATGGCAAGTCTGTAATAAAGTCCATCGCTATGTGTTGCCACGGAACTGAAGGTATCGGCAGAGGCAGAAGACGGCCATACGGCAGGTGTTTGGGCGTCTTGTTCCTGGCACAAGAGGAGCAGGCAGAGACAAAAGCAGCGACGTCCGTGCGAAGGGATGGCCACCAGTAATGGCGTACAATCGCACCCCATGTTCTCTTCTGACCAGCATGACCGGCTGTTTTCGAGGCATGACCCCAGTGTAACACTTTTTGCCTGTCTGTCTCAGAGACATAGGTCTTCCCGGGCGGTATCTGGGCCAGGGTGACAGGAGCCACCGGAATGATTTTGCTAGGACAGATGATGTGTTGGGTAGTCTCCTCCTCCTGCTCCATGGGCATGAAAGACCTGGACAAGGCATCAGCGCGTACATTCTTGTCCGCGGGTCGGAAATGGAGCTGGAAATCAAACCTGGCAAAGAATAAGGACCACCTGGCTTGCCGTGGGTTCAGTCGCTGAGCAGACCGCAGGTATTCCAGGTTCTTGTTGTCCGTGTAAATGATAACGGGGTACACTGCTCCTTCCAGAAGGTAGCGCCATTCCTCCAGAGCCAGTTTGACTGCCAAGAGCTCTCGGTCACCGATGGTGTAGTTGCGTTCAGGCGCTGAGAAGCTCTTGGAGAAGAATCCGCAAGTCACCATCTTCCCGGAGGAGGATTTCTGCATGAGCACTGCTCCGGCTCCTGAGGAGGAGGCATCCACCTCCAAGGTGAACTGGCGGTTTAACTCCGGACGGTGAAGTACAGGAGAGGAGGCAAATGCCCGCTTCAGCGAGCCAAACGCGGCGTCGGCCGCAGGTGACCAGTCCTTTGGATTAGCCTCCTTCTTGGTCAAAGCGGAGAGAGGAGCAGTCAGAGCCGAGAAGTGAGGGATGAACTGGCGGTAGTAGTTGGCGAATCCCAGGAAGCGTTGGATTGCCTTCAGTCCAGAAGGAGGAGGCCAGTTGAGAATGGAGGAGACCTTCTTTGGATCCATCTGCAGTCCGGTATCAGAGATGATGTACCCCAGGAAGGGGAGAGAAGACTGCTCAAAGACACACTTCTCATACTTCGCGTACAGACGATTCTCTCTCAGTCTTTGTAGAACCAGCTGCACGTTCTCTCTGTGGGTCTGGAGGTCCGGAGAGAAGACAAGGATGTCATCCAGATATACTACCACACAGAGGTAAAGAAGGTCCCGGAAGACGTCGTTCACCAGTTCTTGAAAGACGGCTGGGGCGTTACACAGGCCGAAGGGCATCACGCAGTATTCATAGTGCCCATCGCGAGTGTTGAACGCGGTCTTCCATTCGTCCCCAGAGCGGATGCGGACCAGATTGTAAGCACCCCGAAGATCCAGCTTGGTGAACACACGAGCTCCTCTAAGCCGGTCGAACAATTCAGGGATGAGCGGCAGAGGGTACTTGTTTTTTACGGTGATTTGATTCAAACCCCGGTAGTCTATGCATGGGCGTAAGTCGCCCTCTTTCTTCTTCACAAAGAAGAAACCTGCTCCAGCAGGAGAGGAGGATCTCCGGATGAATCCCCTTGCCAGGCTCTCTGTGATGTAAGTAGACATGGCCCTTGTTTCGGCTGGAGACAATGGATATATCCGTCCTCGAGGTGGTGTAGTTCCAGGGAGCAGGTCGATGGCACAATCGTAGGGACGATGTGGCGGAAGTACCTCGGATTCCTTTTTATCAAAGACGTCTGCAAAGGACCAATAGGCCAAGGGCAGCCCCGGTAGGTTCTCTGGAACCGGAGGTCGTCGGATGGGTTGTATGGTCTTCAGGCACTTCTCATGGCACGAAGAGCCCCATCGGGTGATTTCGCCAGTGCCCCAGCTGACTGATGGTTCGTGTGTCCGCAACCAGGGAAGTCCCAGCAGGATTTGATGGGACATGTGTGGGAGGACGTAGAGAGCGATGTTCTCGGTGTGCAGGGCACCGATACGCAGTTCCACCGGCTTGGTGATCCAGGAGATGGTGTCAGAGAGGGGTCTCCCATCCACAGAGGCAAACACGAGGGGCTTGTCAAGTGGAGTAACAGGCACCTGGTACTTGTCCACCGTGGCCTGCTGGATGAAATTGCCTGCTGCCCCGGAATCGAGGTATGCCTCAGCCGTGAACCGCGTCTCTCCCGTTGTCACTTGCACAGTCCATGTAACCGGGTCTGAGAGAGTCCCAGCACCTAGGGTGGCCTCTCCTACCAACCCTAGGGTTTGGAGTTTCCCGGCCTCTCAGGACAGGAGCGTAGCAGGTGTGTGTCCTCTCCGCAGTAAAAGCAGAGGCCCTTGGCGAGCCGCTCAGCTCTACGTTGTTCAGACTGCCGCACTCTGTCGATCTGCATGGGCTCGTGGACGGGGACCCCAGCTATCGAAGACTGAAGTACGGCGGGCTTCTGCGGAGGAGAGGAATGCCGTACCGGTCGTCTCTCACGGGACACTTCCTTGGATCGCTCCTGAAAGCGGATGTCCACTCGAGTCGCTAGGGTAATCAGGGCATCCAGGGTGGTCGGTACGTCACGACCCGCCAGCTCATCTTTAATTCGCCCCGAGAGTCCTTCCCAGAAGGCGGCGGTTAGGGCCTCGTTGTTCCACCCGAGTTCCGAAGCCAAGGTGCGAAACCGGATTGCGTATTGGCCCACCGTCAGAGTCCCCTGACGCAGCCGGAGAAGAGACGAAGCAGACGCGGAGGCGCGTCCGGGCTCATCAAAGGTGCCACGGAATGCCTGCAGGAAGTCCTGGATGTTCGTGGTCACAGGATCCCCCTTCTCCCACAAGGGGTTCATCCACGCCAGTGCCTCACCCTCTAGATGGGACATGATGAAGGCGACCTTGGCTTGATCAGAGGCAAACAAATGCGGCAGCTGCGTGAAATGGAGGGAGCATTGGTTTAAGAATCCCCTGCAGGTCTTGGGGTCTCCGGCGTACCGGGGTGGTGAGGCCAAACGAAGTCTGGAAGTAACTGAAGAAGTCGCCACGGGAGCTGGAGCCGTGGCTTGACTAGTGGAGGCCCGGGATGCTGAAGACGTGACTGCCGCTTGTAGCGTGTTCAGGCGGGCGTCCACAGAAGACATAAATTGCAGCATGCGGGTCTGAGTCTCACGCTGGCGTTGGAGTTCCTCCTGTACGGCTGCTAGTGCTGCAGCGGGATCCATGGCCTGATCTTACTGTCAGGGCCAGGTGGACGGGCAGACCCAGGAGGTGGATCCACTGGGACGAACTCCTAGATGGTGGTAAGGGGTCCGGTAGCTGGAGCACTATAGGCAGCAGAACAGTCCGTGCACAGGAGTATAACGGAGAAGTCCCTGGGACTACGGAGTCACTGGTGGTAGTCCGGGTGACGCAGCTCAGGTTCGGAAGCCGAGAAGATGTCAGGCGGGGTCCGGAACCTTTGGAGCGAGATGACAGGTCACCGCAGGGATCCGAGATGGTACGGACTGTCAGGATGGCAGATGGACTGCGTTCGGGGTTCGGGATTCGGTCTGGACCGGATGGCGAGGCAGGCACGGCTCTACAAGAGAGATAGGTGAGTATATACACATATACACCAGGAAACCTGACTCCTAGCTTAAGAAACACGAAGATCAGGCCCCGCCCCCTTGGACATAAACCCCCTTTATACCCTGTACCTGTTTTGCATCATTTCCTGTTAATGGACGCTGGCCCTTTAAGAAAGGGTCAATGACCGCGCGCGCGCCCTAATGCGCATGCGCGCGGCCCGAGTGCCAGAAGCCAGAGCAGGAAGCTGCGAGGAGGAAGCAGCAGGGCCAGGATGGGGCTGTGAAGCCGACGGACGGCGGGTGCGGGGACCAGGACGCTGGGGACGCGCTGGCAAGGGGTGCTGGAGAGCGGGGAGCGGCGGTGACCGGACCAAGGAACCGGGAAGCGAGACAGGGGACCCGGGGAGCGTGACAGGTGAGCCGGAGGGCAGCACAGGGGACCCGGGGAGCGTGACAGTACCCCGTTGGTGTGTAGTTCCAGGAGTACTCCACCAGCAACCACTTCTCCTGGGTACCAGGTCACCGTCAACCCAAGTCAGAGTGTCACTTCCCCTCCACCTTCACTCCTCGCCTGTCAGACACTATCTACTGACTACCCTCCACAGTCTGCCCCTCCCACCTGGTCAACTAGTGGACTGGAGTGGCTCCACCTCTAGGCGGCCATCCATTGGTCCCACCCTAGCTAAGTACCATTGTATGGGGAATTGTTGGGGAAAACTGTGATTACCTGGGATTTTATTGGTAGCAGCACTGGGGTTCTGGGTACCTAAGGGGGTAGGCCCTGCATCATGGTGGGGATGCAGAACCTTTTAGCACCCTGATGGTCTCAGGGGCACTACAAACACATAATTAACACCGTGTTGAAAAACCACAGACACGTAAATCAGGTCAAACAGCATCACCAGATTTTCAAAGTGAACCTCTGGCATGTTAAATGCTGTCTTCTACTCAGCCCCTTTCAAGCCCAAATCAGATTATAGGCCCCCCTGAGAACACATTTGGAGAACCATTTGGCACTGGTAATCTGATTGAATAGGTCTTGAATGAGTGGCATAGGATATGGGTCACGAACCATAATCTGGTTAAGCTCATGGAAACACAGGCACAGACGCAGTCTGCCATTCTTATTTTTGACAAAGAAGAAACCCACAGCAACAGGAGGAGAAGATGGACTAATGTGACCATTAGCCAAACTCTCTGTTATGTACTCCTTAATAGCTTGTCTCTCAGGACCGGACAAATAATACAGTCTGAACTTGAGCAACTTGGCCACTGGCTTCAACCTTATGGTGCAGTCATAAAGTCTGTGCGGCGGCATCTTCTGACTACCCTTCTTAGAAAACACATCACCAAATGCTGAAGAAGGATCCAGAATACTGGTGGTTTTCGCCGAGATACAGGAGAGATAGTGTTTGTTATAGTTAGAGCTCCATTTAATTATGTCCTAGGTCTTTCAGTCAACAACAGGGTTATGTAATGTAAACCAAGGGAAGCCTAACACAATTTGTGTAGGAAGGTCATTGAGCACATAGCATAAGATGTATTACTAATGACGTACCCCTGAGGAGTTGAGATGAGCGAACCTTGCAAAGTTCGGTTCGCCGATCTTAGTGAAACTTCCCTATGTATGCTGATCAGTTTGTAAAACGTTTTTGAACTCCATTGGATTCAATAGGAGGCCAAAGCTAAGGCATAGAAAACACTTTAAGGGGGGTCAAAAAGCTTCCAAAACAGCAAAAATACATTTTACAGTGCTACCCCACTATTTTGGAATGGCCTCTAGCTTCCTAAACTATTGACATAACAAATATTAGGTGAATGAGAGACAAGTGCAGCACTGGTGCTCCCATACCCCTGGCAGTACAGACAAGACAACTTGGAGATTCATCTTGCAGTCTTGATATTTAAAAACATTTCAGGCAGACAGCAGGACAGTGCCATCAATTGCCCACCTTCCCACTGCCTCATAGTGTCTTTGCCCAGCAGTGAGGTATGGTCCATGCAACACAGGATGTGGCCTGGCATTTCCATTTTAAAAATCAAGAGGTGAATGGCTGACAGGATTAGGCCTCTTGCTCCCACATCCTTGCCAGTAGAGACAAGACACGACTTGGAGACCGATCTTGGAGTCTTGATATTTAAAAACATTTCAGGCAGACAGCTGGACAGTGGCATCAATTGTCCAATCCCCCATTTCCCCATATTGTCTTTGCACAGAAGTGAGGTATGGTCCATGGTTGCATCACTACATGTTAGTGTGGGAAACGCCATCGTAACCTCTTCGTCTTCCTCCTCAATTATAGAGCTACTCAGCTGCTTGCCTCTTGGTTCACACCAAGTGGGATCTAAAACTTCATTGTCCGCTGCAGGCATATTCACTGCTCCCCAATGCCCGGGATTATGGATGTGAAGAGCAGTGAATGATCATTCTATTTAATAGCAGCACATGTGGTTGCCCAGCAGCTGTAGGAATCCGGCGGCTGGGTGATCACATGTGCTGCTATTAAATAAATTGAATATTCACAGCTCCCCATACCCTTAATCCCACGTCTTAGCACCGGCTTCAGTGCAAAGAGGAGGGTGGGATTATGGGTGTGGAGAGCAGTAAATATGTATTTACTTAAACAGCAGGCACACGTGTTAGCCCCCGTGCTGGCTGCTGCCTCCTGTGATCCTGCAATGCCGCAATTTGCATTGCAGGGACCCGAAAGGTCTCTGTGCTGTAATGCATTTTAGCTGGAGGTGAGACCTTTGACGCACATCCAGCTGAAGCAGGCACTGAGGTCGGCGGGTCCCCACCCCTTGAGCCGGTCACGATCATGACCCCTGCGACCGCGATTGTTCTGCCCCTGCTTCTCACTGCTACTTTCCCTTGCTTCCAGACTTGCATCACAAATAACCACTTCTGTGACACATATCTCCTTTCCATGACGTGTCCAACTGCTTTCTTACAGCACCGATAGATGGTAGCTATTATATAAGTTAATGCTCAGTCATTTAAAGGGTAGCTATCATCAGAAAGTGACCTATTGTATCAATTAGTTTTCAGGTATTTTTTTTTTTTTTTTTGACAAAAATTTCATTGTTTATTTTCAAAGATCATGATAGTTTTTTAAGAACAAACAAGCAAACAAAAAACTAAATTAATTACATAGGTTGACAAAAAGACACTAAAGCGGGCTTTACAGGCTACGACATTGCTAATGCGAAGTCGTTGGGGTCATGGAATTTGTGACTCACATCCGGCCGCATTAGCGATGCCGTTGCGTGTGACACCTATGAGCGATTTTGCATTGTCGCAAAAACGTGCAAAATCGCTCATCGGTGACATGGGGGTCCATTGTCAATTATCGTTACTGCAGCAGTAACGAAGTTGTTCCTCGTTCCTGCGGCAGCACACATCGGTATGTGTGACACCGCAGGAACGAGGAAGCTCTCCTTACCTGTCTCCCGGCCACAATGCGAAAGGAAGGAGGTGGGCGGGATGTTACATCCCGCTCATCTCCGCCCCTCTGCTTCTATTGGGCGGCGGTTCAGTGACGCTGCTGTGACGTTGCTGTGACGCTGAACGAACCGCCCCCCTTAGAAAGGAGGCAGTTCGCCAGTCACAGCGACGTCGCTAGGTAGGTAACTATGTGTGACAGGTCTGGGCGATGTTGTGCGACACGGGCAGCGATTTGCCCGTGTCGCACAACCGATGGTGGGAACGCACGCATGTAAAGCGGCCTTAAGTTCAACTTCTCTTCACCGGTTATACATTCTGTATTGGTAATTTATTTATAACCCACAATGTCATTTATTGTGAGACATGACGCATCTATAAGGGATAAGCAGGTTACCATGTTAAACACCCCCCGTACCATATTTACTTAAATAAAGACGATAACCACGACTTTATTGCAGGAATGGCCACAGCTTTATTTAACCGTATATATGTATACCAAACTCGTGGCTCAAACATACCACCCATTGTTAAACATAACCTTATACATATATACCCCCTTATAACCAAAACCACCGATAGATCCATCCGAGAGGGAAACCATCATTCTTAACCGCCCGGCCGTAACCTCCAACCGGCCCAGAGGACCACCTCAGCCGTGACCAACCGGCCCGAGGTGAGGGGTAATAACGTTCCATCATTAATTACCCCCACCCAGAACCTGCAGGACCTCCGCCCACAAGTTCCCATCCAATTCGAAGCCACTCCCCTTGAGCGACTTCGTACCAACAAACCGACTGTCGGTACTCCCAACCTCTTAGACGGACCTATCCCCCCGCCACAGACCGGCCAAGTGACACCTTACTTGGCCCGGGCCCTCCACACCCCCAGCGCTTGCTCCAGACCATCCCTCAATCCCAACATCCACAAATCTAACCCCACGTCCGTGAGATGGACCCCATCTTGCCTTAAATACTGCTCGGAGAACTCCTCCAGTTCTCTATGCCGCACCACCAAACCACCGTTTCGCGCCACAAACTTACCAATTGCCCGGTTCAATTTGCTCCGGGCCCTGTTAATACGGTACGCTGACCTCCCAAAACGCCACTGCGTCCGGGCAATGATATCCGACCAGACAATTACAATGCCTGGGAACGCCCTCCACAAATGTAACAAATCCAGCTTTATATCCCTTTTTACATCTCTCGCTGACCTTACTCCCAAATCATTCCCTCCCACATGCAAAATCAACACATCGGGTTCGCGATCAATGCGGCTATAATAAGCCACTTCAGGGCGCACTCTACCCCAGGTCATGCCCCAAATTCCCAGCCACTTTACACGGGCTTCCGTCACCGCCACTCCGAGCTGCCGACCGTCGCGACGAACATCCGCCCGCAACGCTCCCCAATACACATAGGAGTGCCCGAGGATCCACACGAGGCATGGACCTACAAAATATAAGACCACGAATAAAATACCACAACAGAACCGAGAAAACATTACACACCAGAATCATAATGCAAACAAGAAATCCCCACTTACGAAACCATCACCTGACCAGGTGAGGTCTAATGTACGATCGAAACCTGGAAGATTCCCACCGCCCAATCCGACGGATCCAATCCTCACTCAACCCCCACCTAGCAGCCTCCGTTGCTGCCCCAATCCGGAAGAAGTGAGAACCATATTCTCTTGGCTCCTCCCCCACCCGTGCTAAAGCCGTCTTTAGCACTGCAATGAATTGGAACCGCGATAAAGCAGAACCATCCCTATGCCTAAGGAAAACACCAGGATAACCACCTCGCACCTTTAAAAACTCCGTCACCTGTACCACAGGGCATAACTGGTGCCCTGGCAATTCGAACAACACAACCAGGCGCCCCCGTGCTCTCTGGTCTGTTTTTGAAAAACGTAGCCGACATTCAACTCTATCCTCCCCAAGCATTACATCCTCCATCAACAAACCCCTATCGCATGTTTTGTCGGGCTGACCAATTCTCCAATGCGAAAGGCCCCAAAAAACGCCAATACAAAAGCCACTGAGAACAACACCTGCTCATAAGGGGATGAGCATACCTCACCCAAACACTCCACTAAACGAACTAACAATGGCAACGACACCGGCCGCCTCGTGTCACGCGACTGCGCCCCCTTTCGAAAACCCCTCATCGCCTGCCACACCAGGAAATCCTTAGTCGCATCGCGAACCCCTTGCATTTGAAACAAGAAGGCCAAAGCCGCCAACTTATAACTAATCACCGCAACAGACCGCCCTGATGAAAAATCTCCACTAATCAACGTCAGAACCCCCAACACTCGACCAGTGTAACCAGGCTCCATGAAGTCCCCACTTCCCAACTCCTCGCATTCCTTCCAAACCGACTGATATCGGCACCAAGTAGCCTCGGCCACCGATCTCCAAATTTCCTCAAACGCTACACCGATGCCAAGTCCCACAGCCATTCCGGGCAGAGTTCTCCATCCGCGTCCGCACCTGGCACCAGCCTCCTGAACCTGTAAAACTGAAACCGAGCTAGCGCGTCAGCCACCTCGTTTTGCACCCCGGGCACGTGCCGAGCCATCACGCAAATGTTGAACTCCAAGCAACGCAACACCAGGTGCCGTAAATATCCCACTACCGGCGGAGATTTTGCCGATAGTGCGTTGATAGAATGCACCACCGCCATGTTGTCACAATGCATGCAAACCCTTTTTCCTGCAAATGCGGGACCCCACAACTCCACTGCCACAATAATGGAAACAATTCAAGCAGCGCCAAGTTCTTTACCAAACCTTTTTCCACCCAAAGCCGTGGCCACTTTCCCACGCACCAACGTGTCTGAAAAATTGCACCAAACCCCGTCGCACCAGCCGCGTCCGTAAACAATTCCAGCTGGCTATTGGACAATGCCTCGCTCATCCAAAGAGTCCGCCCGTTATACCATTCCAAAAACCCCTCCCAGACCAACAAATCCCCTTTCATCACTTTGGTCACTCTGACAAACTGATTCGGAGCTTTCACCCCCGCGGTTGCGCTCGCCAGTCTCCTGTTAAATATTCGCCCCATCGGCATAATGCAGAAGGGAAAAAGAAGTAGGCAAAAAGCACTCAACTCACTGGATAAATATACAAAATATAACATAGAATTTATTAAGGAAAATTACAGTGCAAACACCATAAAAACAAGTAAAAACAGCAAGACACTCCTCCCATGGACCACAATTAAAGTGCTGAGGCAATATGCAAATGAAGGAGACCAGGAAGTAGATAGTGGTGCATCCATAAAGGGCTTCCCCAGAACACAGAGACCTTAGGCGCAACTGCGCATGCGCGAATAACGGCGAATAAGTGCGCAACTGCAAAAAATTTCCCCCAGTAAGACAGGGATAACGGGCGCATATGCGCATGCGCGGTGGCCACCATGCGTAAAAAACGTAGAATATCATACTGCGCAGGCGTCCAAGGTATTCACAGCGCAGCCAAACACAAAGCGTCTAGACATTAGTATAATACTGGAGATGCACCAATATAACGGAGCGCAGTTGTTTGTTTGTGTCATAGACATAGAGTATTGCTTATTTAGATGGCTGTAACAGAGCCATATCCCCTCAGTACCCTGGTGTACACATAGGACACATATAAACATAATCAGTTATAGAATATAAGTCTGAAAAACACTCTGATGGTATTAGAACAATGTAGAATGTTATCATAAGGCAACAGGGTGGATGGGAGAGAAAAACATTAACATAATCATTAATTGACAAGGGAAGGCAACAGTTTAGTCAAAGCATAAATGATTTACATATAAAGGGGAAAAGGTTGATATAATAATGACCAAAAGAGTCACTACCCTCCCCTGAGAAAATGTACAGACAGGATGGTACCAAATACAGCTAGAAAAAGCATGAAATAAATAGGGATATACAGATTTTGTTATATGACACAGTAATCAGGAGGGCCAAAACAGATCCCTGTAATACAGGAGAGGGTCCAATCAAAGTCCTAAGGAAGATCAAAAAATACGATCAAAGGTAGTCCAAAGAGACGGGGTCCATCAGTGAGCGATACTTCCATATGTTCAAACGAGGCCAGAAGAGACCATGGACGCAGGATTCTCCCTTTCTTCTTTGTCGCATTAAAACCAGGGAGCTCAGAAGGGTAAGAATAAATCCAAAAAGCTGAAAAAACGATGGTAGAATAAAATAAAATAAACAACGCACGAACAGCAAAACGAAGGCCAAGGCAAAGGGAGGAAGGAAACCCCACGCTCACCCAAGGAACCCAGTAAAAAGCAACTCCTCATTAAGGCCAACCGGGGAAACTGAGTTGAGGCACCAAATCCAACGGGATTCCACTTGTAGAAGCCGCTTGGTGAGATCCCCACCCCTAATATTGGGTTTGAGACGTTCCAAGCCCACTACCCGCAGGCCTCTGGGGTTACCCCCATGGTTGGCCAAGAAATGGGACGCCACCGAAGTGAGTTTCTTACCCTTCCGTTGGTCGCCAGCTGCCAGGTTGATAGTTGACACATGCTTCTGTATTCTTTTTCTGAGTTCCTGGGTGGTCTCTCCTACATAAAGCCTGTTACAAGGGCAAATGATTACATAAATGACATGGGAAGTCTTGCAATTGATGAACCCTTTCAATCTATGTTGGCTACCCACCGTGGGGTGTACAAAACTATCCCATACAGGCCGCATAAAAGGGCATATATTGCAATCCCCACAGGGGTAGGAGCCAGTACCAATAGAGCCGTGTCCCAAACGGTGAGTAGGCCTAACAAAATGGCTACTCACCAATTTATCGCTGAGACTTGGCGCCCTTTTGGCTGTGATTAAAGGTTTATCTCCGATCAAATCGGAGATCCTAGGATCAATTTTTAGGATCCTCCAATGGCCTGATATTATTCTGCCAAATCCCTCCCACTGGTTGTGAAAATTAGTGGTCAGTCGAATCTGATGATCCTCAGGTCTCAATCTGCGTGTCAATAGAGAGTCTTGGGTCTGCAGACTAGCTCGCTTCAATGCTTTGGATAAGGGTTTTTTAGGATATCCCCTTTGTGTAAACCGTGTTGTAAGATCTTCTGCCTGTGCCCGGAAATCTCCATCATTCGTGCAGTTCCTCCTGACCCTTAAATACTGACCGACAGCTGATGAAGCTCCCTTGAGCGACACGCGTCGGGTCGGTGTCTCCCCCCTGACACTCTTACATGGTTCCCTGATTTGGGTGTTATCTCCCTGGACCTCTGGGTGATTATCCCCTTAGTTGGTACTATGCCTATATTACTTATCCTCTAGGTTACCTAGATTAATCTTTCTGGGTCCCTCTTAGGCCTTTTACTTGCTGTTATTAGTGCTTTTTCCCTCTTATGCACTGTTATATTTGCATTGGTGTACTAGTACATACTGTTGGGGCCACTACAATTGTTGATAATTTTGGTTTCATACTGACTTTTAGTGCCCCAGTCAGTTTCAATATTTGGTTCCTATATTGGTATACCTGCATTGTAATGCATATTGCCTCAGCACTTTAATTGTGGTCCATGGGAGGAGTGTCTTGCTGTTTTTACTTGTTTTTATGGTGTTTGCACTGTAATTTTCCTTAATAAATTCTATGTTATATTTTGTATATTTATCCAGTGAGTTGAGTGCTTTTTGCCTACTTCTTTTTCCCTTCTACATTTATAGTTTGGTAGGCCGTGCACCCTCACTTTATGTATTGTATTTTTTACATCATAGCTGTGCAGCTCTGTCCTCTGCTTAGTACCCTGTTCATTGACCTTGGTCATTTCTAGGGCTGGCACGCTTGTTTATTATAACAGTTGTTTCATTTTTGCTTATTGTGCTTCTATTTTCTGGTTCTGGCGGTATTTTACTGTGTGTTTTCTGTGTGATATGGCTTCATCTTGGGATGCCCGAGAAGCCTCCTGGCAGAATGAATCGGCCAGTATTTTTGATAATGTGCAGATGACTGGATCTGCGGATGATGATTTTACTGGGCTAACCAAGGAGATCACTTCTGCACAAAAACTTGGCATTAGATTGTGGTGGAATATTAGGAGCCTGGAAGAATACTCTAGGACTGGGATTGTTCCCCGTGGCCTTAGGGTCCAGATATTTCCGGCATGGGAAGCACAGGGCGAATTTAAGGCGACCTGGGAGAAAGGCCTATTGCAGTGTTCTAAGATCCTCATTTCCATGTTAATTGAACATGACAAAACCCTACTTGCTAGTACCAAGGCCAACATCAGGCTGCTTGAGTCCAAACTCTCTGGGTTTGACGCAGACAATCTTGTTCGTCCATTTCAGGAACGCTTAGGGACAGATTTGGATAAATATGAACGCAATATTATTGAGGGCAAAAAGAAGAAATTTGCTAGGGATAGGAATGACTTTTCTAGTCAGACGATGTTTAGGTGGAAACACAGAGGGAACACCAGGACTCCCATGCCTGGAGGTGGCTCCTCCAATATTCGGAATGGAGATAGCACTAGTGATAGTGATTTTTTAACGTCCGAAAACAGCGACGGCGATACCGCACCAGGAGGGGTCAGAAGAAACCCAAAAAGACCAGGAATGGGTTACAGGAATGCGGTCTGGAGGGATGCCAACAAGGGGCCATCTCGACGCAAATAAGTGTCTCTCCTTCACCAGATGCAACATTGGACTTGGCAACAACTACATCATCTAGTTCCCTGGGGACGTTACAGGTAATCAATCTTTCGGATCATGTCCTCACCATCGAACAACAGAGAGTCTTGGAAAGGGGACTTACCTTTTCTCCGACCAACAGTGTGGATAAGTTTACACTTATTAAGGATGTATATTTGTTTTGTAGGAGACTCCTCTTTCGTGCCATTTACAGGAGACCCGCCATGTTTGACTCCCTCAACGACACTGATCGACAGGTGTTCCAGGATCTTCTTGACTTATTAAATGAATCTGAATCTACTGCAGGTATGCCTGTGTGTCCGCTCAGGAACAAGTCGGTTCCCGCACCCCCCCTCTCTATGGTTCCATCAGTCAACCTCTTTTTTGAACTAACTAAGGCAGATATCATGCGACTCCCTGATAAGCCTTGTTTTGCTGACAATTTAAGCGCAGGAGAAAAACGGGCCATCAGGGAACTGAGAGATAATAAAACCTTTGTGATAAAAGAGGCTGACAAAGGGGGGAATGTCGTGCTCTGGCCCATTGATATGTACATTAGTGAGGCTAAACGACAACTCCTGAACTCATTTTTCTACTCTAGGCTGCCTTCTGATCCCACATCCATCTTTCAGAACAAATTGGACCGTCTGCTTGGATCTGCCCTGGACTTGAACATCATAACCAAAAAGGAGAAGGATTTCATCTGGGTACCTAAGCCTATTGTGGCAACGTTTTATCTATTGCCCAAAGTTCATAAGAACTTGCACCAGCCGCCGGGACGCCCCATTGTTTCAGGTATGGGTAGTTTGTGTGAGAAGGCATGTTCCTATCTGGAATTCTTTTTACAACCCCTGGTACAGTCTCTTCCTTCCTACATTAGGGATTCCACTCACTTTATTACAAATATCAAGGAGATTGTTCTCCCTGAAGACACTCTGATTGTTACTTGTGATGTGGAATCCCTTTATTCTAATATTTCCCATCAAGACTGTCTTAAGGCGGTGGGTTATTTTTTACATCAAAAGGAATTCACAGATAGGTTCCATGATTCTTTTCTTATTGACCTTCTACAGTTTGTGCTCTCACACAACTATTTTACCTTTGATGGGGCTTTCTTTCGACAGGTGTCCGGCGTGGCAATGGGTGCTCGATGTGCACCTTCGGTGGCCAATCTTTTTCTTGGGTGGTGGGAGGATACGATTGTATATCCGTCTGATCTCTTCACCACTCATGTCCTCGGATGGTTTAGATTCATCGACGATATTATGTTCCTTTGGAGGGGTTCTGAATTGGATTGCAGAGGCTTTATTGCATCTTTGAATAACAACTCTATGAATATTTTTTTGACCTCTTCTATCTCCATCACAGGCGGTATTTTCCTGGATCTGTCTCTTTCTGTGGTGGATCAACACCTACATACCAACCTTTACCGCAAGCCCACTGCAACAAATGGACTTCTGCAATTTTCCAGTTTTCATCCCCAACACCTTAAACTTGGAATACCTGTCGGTCAGTATTTAAGGGTCAGGAGGAACTGCACGAATGATGGAGATTTCCGGGCACAGGCAGAAGATCTTACAACACGGTTTACACAAAGGGGATATCCTAAAAAACCCTTATCCAAAGCATTGAAGCGAGCTAGTCTGCAGACCCAAGACTCTCTATTGACACGCAGATTGAGACCTGAGGATCATCAGATTCGACTGACCACTAATTTTCACAACCAGTGGGAGGGATTTGGCAGAATAATATCAGGCCATTGGAGGATCCTAAAAATTGATCCTAGGATCTCCGATTTGATCGGAGATAAACCTTTAATCACAGCCAAAAGGGCGCCAAGTCTCAGCGATAAATTGGTGAGTAGCCATTTTGTTAGGCCTACTCACCGTTTGGGACACGGCTCTATTGGTACTGGCTCCTACCCCTGTGGGGATTGCAATATATGCCCTTTTATGCGGCCTGTACGGGATAGTTTTGTACACCCCACGGTGGGTAGCCAACATAGATTGAAAGGGTTCATCAATTGCAAGACTTCCCATGTCATTTATGTAATCATTTGCCCTTGTAACAGGCTTTATGTAGGAGAGACCACCCAGGAACTCAGAAAAAGAATACAGAAGCATGTGTCAACTATCAACCTGGCAGCTGGCGACCAACGGAAGGGTAAGAAACTCACTTCGGTGGCGTCCCATTTCTTGGCCAACCATGGGGGTAACCCCAGAGGCCTGCGGGTAGTGGGCTTGGAACGTCTCAAACCCAATATTAGGGGTGGGGATCTCACCAAGCGGCTTCTACAAGTGGAATCCCGTTGGATTTGGTGCCTCAACTCAGTTTCCCCGGTTGGCCTTAATGAGGAGTTGCTTTTTACTGGGTTCCTTGGGTGAGCGTGGGGTTTCCTTCCTCCCTTTGCCTTGGCCTTCGTTTTGCTGTTCGTGCGTTGTTTATTTTATTTTATTCTACCATCGTTTTTTCAGCTTTTTGGATTTATTCTTACCCTTCTGAGCTCCCTGGTTTTAATGCGACAAAGAAGAAAGGGAGAATCCTGCGTCCATGGTCTCTTCTGGCCTCGTTTGAACATATGGAAGTATCGCTCACTGATGGACCCCGTCTCTTTGGACTACCTTTGATCGTATTTTTTGATCTTCCTTAGGACTTTGATTGGACCCTCTCCTGTATTACAGGGATCTGTTTTGGCCCTCCTGATTACTGTGTCATATAACAAAATCTGTATATCCCTATTTATTTCATGCTTTTTCTAGCTGTATTTGGTACCATCCTGTCTGTACATTTTCTCAGGGGAGGGTAGTGACTCTTTTGGTCATTATTATATCAACCTTTTCCCCTTTATATGTAAATCATTTATGCTTTGACTAAACTGTTGCCTTCCCTTGTCAATTAATGATTATGTTAATGTTTTTCTCTCCCATCCACCCTGTTGCCTTATGATAACATTCTACATTGTTCTAATACCATCAGAGTGTTTTTCAGACTTATATTCTATAACTGATTATGTTTATATGTGTCCTATGTGTACACCAGGGTACTGAGGGGATATGGCTCTGTTACAGCCATCTAAATAAGCAATACTCTATGTCTATGACACAAACAAACAACTGCGCTCCGTTATATTGGTGCATCTCCAGTATTATACTAATGTCTAGACGCTTTGTGTTTGGCTGCGCTGTGAATACCTTGGACGCCTGCGCAGTATGATATTCTACGTTTTTTACGCATGGTGGCCACCGCGCATGCGCATATGCGCCCGTTATCCCTGTCTTACTGGGGGAAATTTTTTGCAGTTGCGCACTTATTCGCCGTTATTCGCGCATGCGCAGTTGCGCCTAAGGTCTCTGTGTTCTGGGGAAGCCCTTTATGGATGCACCACTATCTACTTCCTGGTCTCCTTCATTTCCGGACGCTGAAAGCATACGGTCCGAACTACTGCCACACCGGTATCTAATTTATTCATTTGACTTTGTATTTATATGTGTGCTTTTTTTCACTTCACTACCCTCCCCTGATGAAGCTCCCTTGAGCGACACGCGTCGGGTCGGTGTCTCCCCCCTGACACTCTTACATGGTTCCCTGATTTGGGTGTTATCTCCCTGGACCTCTGGGTGATTATCCCCTTAGTTGGTACTATGCCTATATTACTTATCCTCTAGGTTACCTAGATTAATCTTTCTGGGTCCCTCTTAGGCCTTTTACTTGCTGTTATTAGTGCTTTTTCCCTCTTATGCACTGTTATATTTGCATTGGTGTACTAGTACATACTGTTGGGGCCACTACAATTGTTGATAATTTTGGTTTCATACTGACTTTTAGTGCCCCAGTCAGTTTCAATATTTGGTTCCTATATTGGTATACCTGCATTGTAATGCATATTGCCTCAGCACTTTAATTGTGGTCCATGGGAGGAGTGTCTTGCTGTTTTTACTTGTTTTTATGGTGTTTGCACTGTAATTTTCCTTAATAAATTCTATGTTATATTTTGTATATTTATCCAGTGAGTTGAGTGCTTTTTGCCTACTTCTTTTTCCCTTCTACATTTATAGTTTGGTAGGCCGTGCACCCTCACTTTATGTATTGTATTTTTTACATCATAGCTGTGCAGCTCTGTCCTCTGCTTAGTACCATCGGCATAATGCGACAAGCGAAATTCAATTTCCCGAGCACTGACTGCAACTCCCGCAACCGCACCTTCTTAGCCCGGGACAAAACCCGCACCGACACCTTCAAATCCACCAGCTTCCCCTCCGGCAATCGGCATTCCATTGCCATTGTATCGATTTCAATGCCTAAAAAACACAGCACCGTCACTGGCCCCTCCGTTTTTTCTTTTGCCAATGGAATCCCTAGGCTCCGCGCAACCCGCTGTAACGTGAACAACAAGAAGGAGCAAACCGCAGAACCCGCCGGGCCCACGCAAAAGAAATCATCCAGATAGTGAATCACTGAATGGACTCCTGCCACATCCCTGACTACCCATTCCACAAAAGAACTGAATGCCTCAAAATAAGCACACGAAATGGAACAGCCCATCGGAAGGCAGCGATCCACATAGTAATCACCATCCCACATACACCCTAAGAGATGAAGGCTCTCTGGATGCACCGGGAGTAAACGAAAAGCTGCTTCCACATCCGCCTTTGCCATCAGGGCCCCCCGCCCTGCTACCCGGACCAGCTCCAATGCCTTGTCGAATGACACGTAACAGACGGCCCCGCTGGGTAAGATAAATGATGAATGAGCCGAAACTTGTTCGACTCCTTCTTAGATACCACCCCAAGGGGGAAATCCTTAAGTTGGAGAATGGCGGGTCCTGGAATGGGCCCGCCATCCTCCCCAACTTCACCTCCTTTTGCAGCTTTTCCTTCACCACCTCCGGATGTTCTTTTGCGGACCTCAAGTTCCCAGGGCGAAACACCTGCGCCTCGGATTCAAACGGAATCCGAAAACCCTCCTTAAAACCACTCGCCAAGAGCTCTGCCGCCCGAACATCCGGGTATCTATTTAAATAGGGAAGCATCGCCTCTACTCTCACTGGCGTCCTCCCTTTTTCCAGACCCCTCCCCTGCCTTTCCTTTTCCTTTCTTGAAGCACCTGGCAAAGGAATGGGAACCTCCACATCCGGAACACTCGTGTTTGAACCGACACGAGGCCCCGAACTTACACTGTCCCTCATTATATTGCCAACAAGCCCCTTTTTTCGGGCCAGCAAGGGACCCGCCAATTGCACCCGGGCTCCCGGCACCCCCTCGAAAGGGCTGAGCCGGAGCCGTCATTAACCGCATCCACAAGGAAATATCCTTGTGATCCCACTGGACACCCGGCCGCAGAGCCTTCCATTGCTGGAACTGCTCGTCATATCTTAACCACCCTAAACCTCCGTACACTCTATACGCCTCTCCTATCGCGTCCATATATCCAAATAGGGCGGAACAATGCTCCGGCTCTTTTTCCCCAACCACGCTGGCTAAGATCGCAAAGGCCTGTAGCCAGTTAGTAAACTTCCTCGGGATCAACCTATACCTTCGTTTCTCCTTGTCCTCCTTCTCCTTTTTTGAGTCACTGGGCTTCACTTTGTCCAAATTAAACTTCTCCAAGGGAAGCAGGGAAAAAATTTCCACATACTCCCCCTTCCATATCTTTTCCCTCACTTCCTTTTTTAAATGTACCCCTAACGGACTTTCAAAACACACATAAATCTCACTCCGTGCCCTATCGTGCAACCGCACAACCTCATCTTCCTTTTCCTTTTCTGCATCCTTACTCGCACCTACTTCAGCCTCCCCGCCGGCTGCCTGTTCCACACCCACCGCCGAGGTAGTTCCCTGCGCGGCAACCTCGTGTACCGGCGCCCCTGTCGGCATCGCCCCCGAGGGGCCTACCCACGCCCCCACCGGTGCCCCAGGCCCACTCTGACTTAACCGCTCCGCAGACAACCCCTGTAACACCCCCAAAAGCTGCCCCCAAAATTCCGGACCCGGTAAGCCCGACTGACCGACCGTACTCGCCCCCTGCGTAACGCTCCCCGTGGAGTAACCCCCGCCCCCGCCCGCACTACCAACAGCATTAAAACTGTCGTCCGCTCACCAGGCTGCCGTTGCACCGAATCCAGGACAGTCGTAGCACGATCTTCCTGCTGTCGCTCCATCCGACCCGCCACCGCCATCGATCCTCCTTCCTAACCGGAGTCTGAACTGCCGCCGCAGGCCACAGGGGGGACCAGCGAGGGGACAGCCCGCACCTGGCGGCCGTCAACCCCCACGGTCAACGCACCTTGCTCCTCCGGGCGTCTCCTGCTGGACCTCATTCTTTTGGCGCGATGTGGCGCCTTACCGCCGTCCATCCCTGCCGGTCTCCTGTGTGACTGTTGCGCCGCCGCTGCATCCTCCCTGCTCAGTGGGCTCCCTCCCTGCCGACTGCAGGAAGGCCGTCCTGTTTCAGACATGCGCTGGGAACACCCCCCAGCCCGATCTTCGCCGGGGGGGACCGTAATCCTGGACCGCATCAGGCCCTCCGGGCCACCGTACCCCTCCCCTGCTCATCTCTGGCTGCCGCTGCGCTCCACATCTGCTGCCCGTCCTGTGGTCCTCCCCTGCTGCCTACAGGGAGTCTCCTCCGCTGGTCTGGGACGCTGGGCTCCACCCCCGGCCCGCACATCACCGGGGGCTGCCGCTACTCTGGTCCGGGGCCTTGCAGGCCGCGGACCGGAAGTAGGCCTTGCCGAAGCTCCGCCCACCTCCGACCCGCGGGATCTCCGGCGAGGATTACTCCCGGCGGCCGGCAGCTCCACAGAAGCAGATGCAGGTCTCCCTTGCCCCGGAGGGTCCCCGAAGGGGCTCCTTGATCTTCTGCTCCCCCTCCCGCTGGGGGAGTAGCGCTCCGGCGGCCGCGCCCGCCGAGCACGTAGTATAGGTCCGGGCGCAGGAGCAGCAGGCATCACTGCTCCAGCACCACAGACCGCCGCCAGCTGCTCCCGCTGCACGTCCACACCAAGGACCTCCGATGCCCCGCGCACCAACTCCATCAAAGCGGCCAGGTCAGCCATCGCAAGTGGATGCAGCACGGACGTCCTGGGGCACAAAGTTCACAGCGACAAAAGGGAGGTAACATTTTCTACACCCCCTTTTATACCTCCTACTACACCCCCACCCTTTCCCTGCTCTCCTCCAATCCCCCCTGCAGTACCATCTACCAATCCTATGCCCCCATATACCATCCCCATCCTAACCAAATCCTTAACTCCTTACTACCCTGCACCCTCCCGATCGTCATGGGCCTGTTCACCCCTATGGGGCTCACTGCCCTTCTCAACAATCTACAAATAAGTAATCTTGAAATTTCACACTGGCCACTGGGTATTTTTAAGACTCATACTTCCTGTCACTTCCAGTACAATTTTCAGCAAGTCTTAAGGGGGCTTTACACTCTGCGATATTGCTAACGATTCATCCTCAGGATCACGGTGTTTGTGACGCACATCTGGCGTCGTTAGCGACATCGCACCGTGTGACACGTACGAGCGACCTACAACGATCGCAAAAGTGGTAAAAATCGTTGGTTTTGGAGAGGTCATCCAAACACCTAATATCGTTGTCTGGTGAGTAACGAGGTTGTTTGTCGTTCCTGCGGCAGCACACATCGCTGTGTGTGACACCGCAGAAGCGACAAACATCTCCTTGCCTGCGTCCACCAGCAATGCAGAAGGAGGTGGGCGGTATGTTACGTCCCGCTCATCTCCACCCTCCCCCGCTTCTATTGGACGGCTGCTGTGTGATGTTGCTGTGACGCCTCGCGACCCGCCCCCTTAGAAAGGAGGCGGATCACCGGCCAGAGCGACGTCGCAGGGCAGGTAAGTCCGTGTGACGGGTGCTAGCGATGTTGTGCGCCACGGGCAGCGATTTGCCCGTGACGCACAACCGACGGGGGCGGGTACGCTCGTTAGCGATATCGGTACCAATATCGCAGCGTGTAAAGCCCCCTTTAGTGAGAGGACTACAATGACAGGTAACATCGCTATACATGTAAGAAGGACACACTTCCCCATTGAAGACACGAGCATTGTTATAATGTGTATTGTGACATGCGTTATTAGTGCTAGATTGTGTTATGTCTGACAGTAGGGAGATTTAGGGTCAATGTTGGGACTAGCCCAGGGATGGAGGGGTAAAATGAAGGTTCAGAGGCAGTTTCCTGTCAGGAGCTCAGATAGGGCCCAGTCATGCAGTAGAAGCGGGCCAAAGGTATGACTAGTGAGCAGAGCAGCATGATGTGGGTGTCCCTGACAAGAGTGGAGACTGAGACAGAGGATAGCGTCATCCAGAGTACAGAGAAAGGAAAACGGACAAATGGACAGAGTAAGCAACCGGAAACAGGTCAGGGCAGGGCGCTAGCAGAATGGCTACAAGTTTATAACTCTGAGAGGTAAGGCTGCTTTCACACATCAGTTTTTTGCAATCAGGCACAATCCGGTTTGTGCCTGATGCAACGGATCCGTCTCCGATTGTGTAGAAACTGATGCGACGGATCCGGTAAAAAACGGATCCCTTTTTTTTTTTTTTTTTTGTTGAGAGATAGAGACCCCATCATCCCTGCACAAACACCGGCACTACCGCACTCATCATCACCGCACACACCTGCACTCCCGCATGCATCATCCCCGCACATACACCGACACTCCCGCATGCATCATCACTGCACATCCCGGCACTACTGCACGCACCGTCACCGCACACACCTGCACTACCGCACGCATCATCACTGCAAACCCCGGCACTGCCGCACGCACCATCACCGCACACACCTGCACTCCCGAACGCATCATCACCGCACATGTGGCGCCCCTGAGGCTTCCGTCGCCACAGGTCATTGCACCCCATCCAGCGGTGTGATGCCCATTCTGGGTGAGGAAAGGAGTGAACACCGGTCCCCTGGTAAATCCACACTACACCCATTGCTAGGAACACACTGGGACCAGGGATAGTGGCAGAAAACCCTCCCATGCTGCATGCTGGGAGGGGTCGTAAGACCCATCCCTGCTCCTATAGGGTAGAACAGAGCAATTGGGGAGGTGGGAGGAGCCATCTGAGAGCAGACATAGAGAGGAAGGTCAAGTTTAGGTAGTCTACCTCAGGGAGTGAGAGAGTGAGGAGCCAGCATGTAGTTCAAGAAGGAGAACGAGAGAGAGTGGGGAAGGAGGAGGAGGCCTGCTGGAGGCAGGCAAGGAGGAGGAAAGAAAAGGAAAGAAAGCTCCAAGTCAGTCAGGAGCTGAAAGGAAAGAAAGAGACGCTTCCTGGTGAAGATCCTGGGACTCGGAGGGTCCAGGTGACACCACGCAGAAAACAGAAGGAGTCGCAGGGCCACGGGTAGTCTGTAGAGCTGTCCAGGGCAGTTTAGAGCTGCGGTGGCCTGTTCCACAAGAACATCGGTGGAGGGATCAAGCTGCAAAAGGGGACGGTCCCTAGAGACTGGAGGAGTGCAAAGATCATCTCCAAACAGTAAAAACCGAGGCCCAGGGAAAGTTGTAGACTCCCCGGACCACAGCCCACAGTAGCCCTCTGGAAAAGGGGTAATCAGCCGACAGGTGACCCCCCAGCCTGGAGGCTGTAGTGGAGGCCAAGCCAGGTTTACCCTATAAAAGGCAAGGCTTAGGAAGACAGCAGAAGGAAGAGACACTTAAGAGAAGGGCACCGGGTTTTGCTCCAAGAATCACCCAGAAACGGCGGAGGTCCCTGACCATGGTCCCAGCAGTCCAAGGGCCCTTGGGCCCAGACAAGAATTGTGAGTAAAGAACTTGAACTGCACCCTTGGAGTGGTCTCCGTTATTTCTGCTATCCAGACTTCCACTACACCATAGACTCTTACGAGCACCAACAGTGCCCCCGGGCATTGCTCCACCTGTGGGGAGCAGTACCATCATTGCTGCCACATCATCACCCCGGAGGCCTTACACAGCAGCGGCGGCTTCATAGCCGCATACCACAGGTGGCGTCACGAACACAAACTTTAAATCAAGCCACATATTCTACTGACACCCACCAGGGCCACGGAGCCGGGCCCAGCCACCACTGACTACCTCCGGACTAGTCCGGCCCGGCACCGGGTGTCCCATAGCCCTGGGGTGGGCGAGTCACACACACCTGCACTCCCGCACACATCATCACCGCACACCTCTGCACTACCGCACGCATCATCACTGCACACCCCGGCACTGCTGCACGCCCCCTCACCGCACACATCTGCACTCCCGCACGCATCATGACCGCACACACCTGCACTCCCGCACGCATCATCACCGCACACACCTGCACTCCCGCATGCATCATCACCGCACATACCTGCACTCCCGCACGCATCATCACCACACACACCTGCACTACCGCACGCATCATCACTGCACACCCCTGCACTACTGCACACACTATCACTTCACACACCCCGGCACTACTGCACGCATCATCACTGCACACACCCCGGCACTACGGCACGCATCTTCACTACACACCCCCGCACTACTGCACGCATCATCTCCGCACACACCCTGGCACTACTGCATGCATCATCCTCGCACACACGCAGGCATTACCTTAGTGACATCCCCGCTGACAGCGCGACTCCCTTCAGTTGCTGCGTGAAGCTGATAGAGAGTGGCGGTGTTCTATGGCCGCTCCTGTCAGCTTCATGTAGCATGCTGAAAGCATCGCGGGACCTCTGTGGATTACGTCGGACCTGGAGGGGTATTTGGGGATTTTAATAAAGTGGTGAAAGAGGGTGTTTTTTTGTCTTTTATCCCAAATAAAGTATTTTTTTGGGTGTATGTGTTTATTTACTTTCACTTACAGGTTAATCATTGGGGTGTCTCATAGACGCCTGCCATGATTAACCCCTTATTACCCCGATTGGTACCGCACCAGGGCAATTTGGGATGAGCCGGGTAGAGTCCCGGGACTGTCACATCTAATGGATGCGGCAAATCCGGGCGGCTGCTGGCTGATATTGTTAGGGTGGTGGGCTCCCCATAACGTGGGGCTCCCCATCCTGACAATCCCAGCCTTCAACCGTGTGGCTTTATCTTGGCTGGTATCAAAATTGGGGGGGACCGCACGCCGTTTTTTTGAATTATTTATTATTTTTTTTTATTGCAAGAAATAGACTCGCCCACCGGCGGCTGTGATTGGTTGCAGTAAGACAGCTAATATACAAAAAGACAGTTTGCACTCTGATAATGCTAAAGTATGGAAACCATGAATGTGTGAACATGGACCTGCATTACTGCTAAGGAAAATCTGAGAAAAATGAGATATTTAGCATATACAAATGGCCATTTGTATATCTGCCCAGTTGCCCCTTCATGGCATATCTCGTAACTGGGTCTCTGACGCTATGCTGAAGCCTCTCTCTAGGTTAAAAACCTCCTGTGTATGGGCAAGTAGGAACCTGCTATATAGGATAAAATTACCTGTGGCAACTGGGGGAAGGGTGCACGGTCAGAAGGTATGACCCTCTTCATATAGACAAAAAAGAGGGTCATACCTTCTGACCTGGGCAGGAGTTCCAAAGCATCAGGAGAGGAAAAGATGCAGAACCACAGGTTGAGAATAGGATTTTCACTAACAGGACTGTAGTCCTGAGCGGGGATGTGGTGACGGCAGGTGAGCAAGTGGAAACAGAGTGTAAGCGAGCTACAGGAAGAAATCAAGACGGTGTGAGGAAATGCTTCGAATTATGAAAGAAATGTTATTTAAGCTGTGTACCCACTATCCTCTGTACAAAATCCTCCACAAGTTATTGTTTAGGAAAAGTGTATTTTTCAGTGTTGGTCTCTTATATTGAACTGTTCAACATCTGATCCTAGCTAGTCGAAGTCACCAGCATCATGTGGCCTGCAATGGCGTAGCTCCTCCATAGCACAATTTCACACAACCAGCAAGGACCCTCATCTTTATGTAACATGCCAGGGCATAAAACACGAGTACCTTGCCCACGACTACCGACCCATGCTTTGTTACATACACAGCTGATTACAGAAAATCCACCACTCAGAATAGTTGATGCCTCAGCTCACCATGCTCCTCTTCCATTCATAATGACGTGAAGCTGATTAGATGTTTCAATACAAGAGATAAGGTTGGGTTCTATTCATTGTGACTGTGTACATTTGTTGTTTCCTGAAACAACCGGAAGTCAAAGGCTAAAAATGCCTCGATAGTGTGTGTGAAATTGCAAGATTTCTATTTTTTATTCTTATGCAGATTGGGCTTAATAAAAAGAAAGAAAAAAAGGTTTTGTTATTTAATAAAAAAAAAAATTAATACAAAAACCTAACTTAGTAGGTAATTTTCTGATGAGAAGTTCCCTTTAAAAAGCTATGTTAAGATCCTGGGACCCTGATAGAAGATCTATATCAGGGCCCCCTAACCGGAGCCATTTCTAATACTGGTATTGTTCTTTATGTCAGAGAACTGGTTTTGGTGACAAAGACGTGGTAGGAGAAGAGAAACCGTGGCATCATGGTAACTGGGGCATTGCATGGTACGGTGCTGATTGCATAGCTCTATAGTTTTTTTTTCTTTTTAGAACTTAGTAATGTATCTCAATCTTGAATTCAATATGTGCTGGTTGAAGACAAGTGAGCACTATCAGATAACTGCTGATTACATCGAATAAAGAGCAAACTAGAAGATCGCACAGATGAGGCTTTGTAATTATAGTAAAAGAAATGAGCAAAACTAGATCTGCCTCATAAACAGCCCTCTGATATCATAAAAGTCACTTCTATATATTTATATGACTGTCAGCGCAGATCCAATAAAAATACCACAGCAGAAACCATAAAGAGGAGCCATAAACATGTCACAAATGTACGTTATCATCGGTCATAAAGACAATACAAAATATTCAGGAACAGCAACTAGAATCAGTCATTGTAAGGTTATTGTAGGGTTAACAAGGTAAAGTGGCACAGAGTGTCTAAGTGTTAATTTTGTCTTTGTGGCGAGGGACCTGCCTGACATGGCAGTGTAGGGCTACCATCAGGGCATTACAACCATGAAGGGTGTATGGAGCCCGGTGAAGAGGGGGTAATTACTTATGTGACGCCCTGGCAAAACCAGGTAGTCACAGAAGTAGTTCACCCTCCTTGATACCACCAGAAACCCACACCCAGGTACAAGACACAGTCATTAAAGCCTAGCCACCCCCTCATGAAAATAAGGACACACCAGTGGGCGGGATCAGGCGGGTGAGAACGCCCACCTAGGGGTCCTGAGGTGTCAGGGGCGGGAACACAGGAGTTCAAGTGAGTGCTGACAGCAGTGAAGTGCAGTGGAGTCAGGGGTAGGGGTCCCTGGACTACCGGACTAGGTGGCAGACAGCAAACAGGGCCACAAGCGACGGAGATCCGGTCGCGGGAGACCTTAAGTGGACTGGGGAAGGGTTGTAGCCCGCCGGTGCCAACAGCGGGAATCCGGTCCGGACAGACAGGGTGCCTGCACCCTAGGACGAGGAAGGTTGCATGCCCCTTGTTAATTAACCAGCAGAGGACGAGGTTTCAGGCCTTGTTCTCCAGAAGGACAGAGAGCAAAACGGAAGCCCAACGCGGGGGATAGGGTGTCCGTCAGAACCCACAGAAATCCCAAGGGTCAGATTTCGCGGGCCACAGCTCCCAAACATACACAGTACCGGGAGTGGACTTCCCCGTTCCATGCGGAGTCGTCCCACAGAAGACACAGACACAGGGTGCAGGAGGAAGGGACCCCTGTTTGTTACACCCAGGTGTGGGACCCGAATACACCCGCCAAAGGCGACCGGTCACTGGCAACTTTGTTTACCACTGGACTTGTGTGTGATTCTTGAACTGTGAGTACACCATTGATCCTCGGTCCAACCCGGCATGCCACCTCCAGTAGCCATTACTCCCGTGTACCAAGGGCCCCGGGACTACGCCTCCCCTACCTGTGGAGGGGATCCCATCTTGCTGGCCCGCTCCATCAGCCCCGGGCGCCCCATCACCAGGCAGTGGTGGTGCCACCATCCCTCACCGAAACCCACGGGTGGCGTCACCAACACATCAATCCCTGTAAATACCCCCTTCTGACGGTTTTGAGGACGGATGGCCGTGCGAGCCCGGGTCCAGTCACCACTCGAGCCGCAGCAGCGAACCCGAGCGGCTGCGGCCCCCACTGCCGCCCACAACACTTAGCTTTATGAAGCCCCGGCCAGGCCCCCCTTTTCACCGGGACCCAGTCACAGCAGCAGCAGAGGGTCCCGGCAGCATCTTCAGCCACTGTACATGACTAAGGTGCAAGCAAAGCCTTTCTAGGGCATCGCATGTGTGGCGCCCTGGACAAGCCAGGACGTCACAGGTACTGCAACAACACACCCCACACCCCGGTTAGGAACATCAAAGTCAGACACAAATCCTTGTTGCCTCCCTCCAGGGGCTGATGTCCACACCAGGTGGGGCGGAGCCAGGTGGTTGGCTCCTCCCACCAAGGAGTTCACAGTCCTGGAGGCGGGAAAAGGAAAGGAGTAGTTGAGTTTGGAGCTTGAAGTGTGAGTTAGGGAAGTGGTAGTGGAGGAACTGACTGGCCGTGTCCGGGTACGTGGCCCGGGCACAGAAACAGCAAGGTTGGCAAACGGTGGTGACCGTCTGCAGGAGAGGCCGATTGACGCACAACCGTAAGGACCGGTGACGGGCGGTGGCCCGCCGATACCGGATCGGGGAGCGAAGAGAAGCCAGCACCATCCGGCAGGGCCTCCGGACCCCGACCAGGCTAGGAGTCGCCGTTAAACCGGTCAAATCCATCAGCGACAGGAACCTCCGGGGTTTCCCAGCAATAAAGACCCGACTGAAGGCAACCGCTCAACCGTGAAGGGAAATACAGCTACCGCCACAGCTAGAGTTCCCAGGGCCAGCACCTGCGGGCAAAAGGGGCTCCTCCGGCAAATATTCCGCTGGGGAGCGGTGGGAAGCCATCGGGGCCGAGAACATAACACCGGTGCAGGGAGAGACAGTTACCGCCAACCTACCGGGAGTGACCGTCGCAGCCATCTGTGGGACTCGTCCATCCAGCCGTTTGTTTTACCAGAGACTCCGTGTGCGTTACTGGCTGAGTAAGTACCACCGTGTCGTCTGGCACTGCGCTGCCCCGCGACCCTGCACCTGGCCAAGCCCCGCAATCCACCAAACAGACAACAACTCCGGGCCCCGGGACTACCAAAATCCCCCTACCCACGGAGGGGAGAGAAACATCCCAGCTGCTCCCCGTCATCGCCCCCGGGAGTCCCGTACAGAGCAGCGGTGGTGCCTCAACCTCACCACACACCGTGGGTGGTGTCACTAACCGACATCCCAAACACCAACAAAACACCCCTTTCACTCACGGGCGAGGAGCGCCGTTCGAGTCCCCGGATCCGGCCCACCGCTCAAGCCACTGAGCAGCAGCAGCAGCAGCGCCGGACCCCAGCGTGGTGAGCGCAGCGCCCCGCCGCTCGCGACACATGCAAATTAGCCACTTGGTGGAAAGCAAGGTGGATGGAGCAGAAGCAGGGAGGTGGTGCGTCAGTCCACAGCCCAGCGTGATGAGGTCATCACTCTGCACCTCATGATCACACTGCTGCAGGCAACGTGGAGGTGGCGAGGACACTGCATCCGGTGGGGAAAGGTAGGTGCTCCGTGAGCTGATGATCACCGGAGGTTAGTAGCGTAGCTACTGGAGGGGGCCATTGCAACGGACCCATGACCTAGAGGGTCTCACCCAGAGTTACTGCCACCCAGGGCTATGTTAAGACACCAATTTTTTGTTTTTTAAAACTCCATTTCCCTTTGCCGGGTCAAGTAGCAGTTTTTTAAGGGTGAGGGGGGTGGGGGTGTTAATACATGAGCTGCAGTGGCAGGGTAGCTCTAATCTTCTCCCAGACTGAAGAAAATACCTGCAGGGGCTGCAAGACCTGCAATGATGTCAAGCCAATATGAACCATGTAGGAGGAGCCAGGAGATAAAGAAGCTGTAGAAGATGACGGCACATATGACAGGTAATGAGGGAAGAGGGAGATATGGGGGTGCAAGGTGTGACAGAGGGGGTAGGGTCTGACAAAGGAAGGCAGGGTGTGACAGAGGAAGGCAGGGTGTGACAGGGGGGGGCAGAGTGTGATAGAAAGGGGGCAGAGTGTGACAGGGGGCAAAGTGTGATGGGTGCAGGCTGTGACAAAGGGGGTGCAGACTATGACAGAGGGTTTGAGGTTGTGACAGAGGGGTGCAGGCTGTGACAGAAGGGGGCAGGCTGTGACAGAGGGGGCAGAGTGTGACAGAGGGGGGCAGGCTGTGACAGGGGTGCAGATGACTCACCCACCCCAGGGCTATGGGACACCCGGTGCCGGGCCGGACTAGTCCGGGGGTAGTCAGTGGTGGCGGGGCCCGACTCCGTGGCCCTGGTGGGTGTCAGTTTAAATATGGCTGGTGACTTGGGAGCAATTAAAGTATTTGTTTCGTGACGCCACCTGTGGTTTGCGGCTATTAAGCCGCCGCTGCTGTGTGAGGCCTCCGGGGTGATGATACGGCAGCAATGGTGGTACTGCTCCCCACAGGTGGAGCGGGGCCCCGGGGACACTGTTGGTGCTCGTGAAAGTCTATGGTGTTGTGTGGATAACACGGTGCAGGGCCGACAGGCAATGAAAGAAACAGGCACAAACAACAGTCTCTTTACCTTCTCCTCTTTTACTTTAAGAACAGTCCAGTCCTGGGAGACCGTCACAGGTGGTGAAGGAGATCCGGTCGGCCTGGAAGTACTTGGGGTGATCTTTTTGGCCAGCTGAGTATGAGGCCTACTCCTGTTCTTTTCTTTACTAATATAGGACCCTGCTCTCTGGATCTAGCAATGGCCCTCTTGCTGCTGGGACCGGTGGTACGTCCCTCTCCCTCTGTGGTAGGCTGCGCAGGCCCTCTCTGGTGCTTCTCTGCTGGAGTCCACACCGGGCCCTGATGATGCAGCTGTACCTTTGGGCTGTTTATGGGCCAGGTGCTTGCAGCTCTCCTGCCCTTCGGATTCGGCTACCAGGAAGTATTTTAGGCCCTGGTGGCCACAGACTCCGATGTCTGAGTCTCTTCTGTGCCTCTCTGCTACTCCTGCTTCCCTGGGCCAAGCTGCTCCAGCTTTAGGCCCCAGATCCACAGGACAGCACACTCTGCGTCTGTTTGCAATCACTTCTCTCTACAGACTGAACACTACTTCCTCCCTCAGGTCAGACTTAAGGGATGCTCCCTGGAATTCCAGGTTCAGAGCTCCCCCTGCTGGCCAGAGGGAGAACTGCGTTGGATGTTAAACTTACTGGCCAATAGAGCTCCCAATTACCTCCAGGCTCAGCAGTAACCCTTTGGGAGGGCAATGCTGTTGTGGCGACCAGGTCCTGGGGCGCCACACAGACAATTCCAGACAGGTACAGGGTGTGACAGAGGGGTGCAGGGTATGACAGAGGGGTGCAGCCTGTGACAGGTGGGTGCAAGCTGTGTGGGATTGGGGTGTGCAGGGTGTGTGGGATAGAGGAGTGCAGACCATAACAGAGGGGTAAACATAGTTACCTGTTTAGAGGCCCATTCAAAAGTTTCACGTCCCTTGAGTCGAACACCTAGCTACACCACTGCCGGGGGTGGTGGGGAGGGTCACTGTCCCCAGCTCCTGCCTTGATTCAGCTGGATGTGCGTCAGAGGGTACATATCCAGCTGAAATGCATCGCTGCTCACAGAGAATGCCGTGGTAGCCAGGGAGGGAGAGTAAAATGTTTGTTTTTCCTTTTTGCAGCAAAAAAATATACAAAAAAAGGCCCAGGAAAGGGACATATATACAAAAAGGAGGACATATATAGCAGGAAGGGGACAAAAATCAGGCTGGAGACATATATACCAGAATGTGCAAAGGAGGGGGATATATATATATATATATATATGGATATATATATATAGGCACAAGGAGGGGCCCTGGAAGGGGACATATATACCAGAATGTGAACAGGAGAGGGATGTACATACCAGGAGAGGCCCAGGTTGGGATATATATATATATATATATATATATATATATATATATATATGTATATATATATATATATATATATATATATATATATACCAGGATGGGGACAAATAAACCTTCATGGGGACATATATACCAGGAGGGTGCTAGTGTGGGGACATACACACCAGGTAGGGCTTAGGATGGGGACATACATACCAGGAAGGGCCCAGTATGGGGACATATATACCAGGATGGGCACATATATATCAGGGAGGGACCATATATTCCAGGAGAAGGACATATATACCAAGAGGATATTTTACAGAGGAGCAGTGTGTGTGAGGGGATATTATACAGTGGAGCAGTGTGCATGTGGGAATATTTGGGGATATTATACAGAGGAGTAGTGTGTGGGGGGGGATATTATACAAAGAAATAGTGTGTGTGTGGGGATATTATACAGAGGAGCAGTGTGTGGGGATATACAGAAGAGCAGTGTGTGTGAGGGATATTATACAGAGGAGCAGTGTGTGTGGTGGATATTATACAGAGGTGCAGTGTGTGTGGTGGGATATTATACAGAGGAGCAGTGTGTGTGGGGGTGATATTATATAGAGGGGCAGTGTGTGGGGAGAGATATTACACAGAGGGGCAGCGTGTGGGAGAGATATTATACAGAGGGGCAGTGTGTATAGGGATATTATACACAGGGGCATTGTGTGGAAGAGATATTATAGAGAAGGGCAGTGTAGAGGGTATATTATGGAGAGGGGCGGTATAGAGGGTGTATTATTAATTTTCTGAGGGAAATACTTCACTTTCTGCCACAAACTCAAGGGTGCTAACACTTTTGGCCATGACTTTGTGTTTGTATATATATATATATATATATATATATATATATACACACATATATATATGTGTATATATGTGTATATATATATACACACACACACACACACACATTTTTCCAAGAATGGCAGTGAGAGTGTGGAGGCTTTGAGGAGTGGAGGCAGAGTTGGGGTGGGGCCTGGGCAGGGTCTCAAGGGGGCCCAAAAATGCTGCCAGTATTGGGCCCTGAAATTCCTAGTGGCTGCCCTGTGTCAGTGTAAGGGGACTTATAAGCCATTCAATGCTCCTCTTGGATATTAGATACGCAATTTGCCACTTCAGAGCGAAGATGATTTGATCTCTAGTGCCATTTATTGGATGTAACATGCCTAAAAGTCAATATTGACCATTTAACGAGTATTTTCATATGATTTAGGATAAGAAGCCAAATCTGAAACTCCATTTGCAGACACGTTTTGGGGAGTTATTGACATTCTCTTGTGTTTATTTCTATCTGTTAAAACATATATTAACCCCGTCACGAATCACCTTGTCTGTCCCATTAATGCGGGCTCACGTGGCCATTTCCCATACAGGGCACCAATGTGTTGTTGTAACAGCCGGGTTTTCAGCTGATGACCCTTGTTGCTGTCAAGACAAAGTTCCTGTGAACAGGAGAATAGATTGGAAATCTAAAATAAATTAATCTGATTGTAAACAGTCACACCAATAGGCCAATGCAAGCCCAAGATAATGAGATTATCAATAAATCTTTATTACAGACAATTAAAATCATTAAAACGAATGGATCAACCCAAGTGACAGATAGAATTGATATAGGGGACCCGGCACCTATACTATAATAAAGAAAGAACCATTAGAAAGCGTGACTGATCACTGTGGCTTCAGGGACACACTGACAGAGCAGGAACTGCGAGAGCAGTGACTTTTAGTAAAGCGAGCTTTACATGCTATGAGATCGCTACAGCGATCTCGTTGGGGTCACGGATTTTGTGACGCACATCCGGCCGCTGTAGCGATCTCGTTGTGTGTGACTCCTAGGAGCGATTTTGGATCGTTGCAAAAATGTCCAAAATCACTCCTCGTTGACATGGGGGTCCATTCTCAAATATGGCTGCTGTCGCGTGGGCGAAGTTGATCCTCGTCTCTGCGGCAGCACACATCGCTACGTGTGACGCCACAGGAACGAGGAACCTCTCCTTACCTGCCACACGCCAGCAATGAGGAAGGAAGGAGGTGGGCGGGATGTTCGTCCCGCTCATCTCCGCCCCTCCGCTTTGATTGGCCGGCCGCTTAGTGACGTCGCGGTGACGTCGCTGTGATGCCGAACGTCCCTCCCCCTTGAGAGAGGGATTGTTCGGCAGTCACAGCGACGCCGCCGACCAGGTAAGTGCGTGTAACGCTGCCGTGGCGATAATGTTCACTGTGGCAGCGATTACCAGATAACGGCATAACGATAGGGGCGGGTGCTATCACGCTCGCTATCGCTAGCATCGGCTAGCGATGTCACAGCGTGTAAAGCCCGCTTAAGTTGACCTCAGGTCACATCTGGCTGTTCCCACAGTACTCCAGCTGTGAGCTCAGGTGGACTCAATGAACTCAATTAACTTATTGAACTCCAGAGGTGCTCACGTTGAGTATTTGGTTGCAGAAAACCTACATCTCCTGGAAGAAAAATGCACCAAAAATGCCATGAATGCAGATTTGATGAAAATTTTATATTATAGGTAATTATTATAGTATAGGTGCCGGGTCCCCTATATCAATTCCATCCATCACTTGGGTTGGTCCATTCGTTTTAATGATTTTAATTGTCGATAATAAAGATTTATTGATAATCTCATTATCTTGGGCTTGCATTGGCTTATTGGTGTGACTGTGTACAATCAGATTAAGGTGTGTTTGTAGGTTATTTGCATTAAACCTTTCACACTGGTTGTGGTGTTTATGATTGTAAACAGTGTAGCAAGAAAAAAATAAAAGGGTCATAATTACGTTTTTTTGGGGTCGCCACTACAATGCAAAAAAATGCAATAACACGCTATCAAATCATCACATCTACCCAAAAATTGATGTAATTAAAAATGTCAGCTCAAGAAAATAAGCTCTCACACACCTCCAGATCCTGAAAAATGAGAACTCTATGGGACTCGGAAAATGGCGCCAAAAGTAGTTTTTTGTTGTTGTTTTTTTTACAAAATTCAGGGTTTTTTTTAATTTTTTTTTTAAATAAAAATAAAACTATACATGCAGATTTAGTGCAGATTGCAATACGTTTTTTCATCAAATCTGCATCTCATAGCAGAAAAACACATCGAAACAGCATCGCATTTTTGGTGCGTTTTTCTTCCAGATGTTGATTTTCTGCAACCAAATACTCAACGTGAGCACCTCTGGAGTTCACTGAGTTCATTGAGTCCACCTGAGCTCACAGCTGGGGTACCATGGGAACAGCCAGATGTGACCTGAGGTCAACTTACTAAAAGTCACTGCTCTCGCAGTTGCTGCTCTGTCAGTGTGTCACTGATGCCACAGTGATCAGTCACGTTTTCTAATGTGAAAGCACACTGTTACCTCAGAATGTACCAGAGTCGGGATCATTGTGGGACGTCATGTTTGTGGATTACGTTGGATCTGAAGGGATGTGTTGTGAGTTAACAAATTGGAGAAATAGGATGGGGTTTTTTTTAAAAAAAAGATTTTTCTCTGTGCGCTGTGTTTATTTCTTTTTACTTATATGATTAGTAATTGGGGGTTTGTTGGACCCCTTCCGATTACTAATCTAAGGCTTGATGACAGCTATGATTTCTTGACAAATCACAGCTGTCATTAACCCCTTATATTACCCCGATTGCCACCTGTCCAGGGCAATCGCGATGACCAAGGTAAGCACCTGGATTGGACCATTTAACAGATGCACCAATTCTAGGGCAACTGTAGGCTGCCATTTTTAGGCTGAGGAGGGCCCAGTAACCATGGGCCTCCCCAGCCTGAGTATAGCAGCCCCCAGCTGTCTTCTTTTTCTTGGATGGTTATCAAAATTTGTGTAAATTAATTATTTAAATAATTAAAAAAGAAGCAGCATGGAGTCCCTCATATTTTGATACACAGCCAAGATAAGCACACAGCTGGGTGCTTCAGCCTCCAGCTGTCTGCCTTATCTGCACTTAGTATCAAAGTACAGGGGACCCTATGACATTTTTTTCTAATTATTTATTTATTTTTACACTCCAGTTTGGGTGTCCCAGACAGCTACTGTGAGGGTAACCAATCACAGATATTGGCAAGCCAGCAGTCTGACTGCAAACAATCACAGACGCTTTCACAGAGGGTGGGCAGGGGCAGGAGTATATATCTGCATATGCATGAGATTTAATGAGTGGACCTGGAAGCAATGTGACAGACGTGTGGAAATTTGGTAAGTATAATTGTACTGCTTTCATCGCCATTTTGCTTCCTTTTGCTATTTTTTTTTATATTTTTGCTATTTTGATTTTTTTTTGTTATATTTTTCCTTTTGATATTTTTTTGCTATTTTCTAGCACACAACTTTGGTCCCCATAGAGTTAAAGTTGAAACTAGAAGTTTACATACACCATCTAAAAAGACACATATGCATGTTTTTCTCTGTATCTGACATGAAATCAGAGTAAACCTCTCATGTTTTAGGTCAATTATTTATATGTGCCAAATGCCAGAATAAGAGAGAGAATGTTTTAAGGCATTTTTATTACTTTCGGCAAAGTCAAAAGTTTACATACATTTCATTAGTATTTGCTACCATTGCCCTTAAACTGCATGACATGGTCACATGTTTTGGATATCCTTCCACAAACTTCTCCCAATAGTTGGTAAAAATTTGGAGTCATTCCTCCTGACAAAAATGGTATAACTGAGTCATGATTGTAGGTCGCCTTGCTCGCACCAGCCTTTTCAGCTTTGCCCATAAATTTTCAATAGGATTGAGATCGGTGCATTGTGATGGCCACTCCAAAACATTGACTTTGGTATCCTTAAGCCACTTTGTAACCAGTTTGGCGTATGCTTCTGGTCATTGTCCATTTGGAAGGCCCATTATCGCCCAAGCTTTAAGTTCCTGGCTGATGTCTGGAGATGGTGCTTCAGTATTGCCACATAATCTTCTTTTCTCATGATGCCATCTATTTTGTGAAGTGCACCAGTCCCTCCTGGAGCAAATCCGACAACATGATGCTGCCACCCCTGTGTTTCACAGTTGAGATGGTGTTCTTAGGCTTCAAAGCTTCTCCTTTTTTCCTTCAGACATAACGATGGTCATTATAGCAAAACAGTTCAATTTTAGTTTTGGCAGACCACAGGACGTCTACAAAAATTAAGGTATTTATTCCTGTTTGCACTTGCGAACATTAATCTGGCCTTTTTTATATTTTATTTTGGAGTAATGGTTTCTTCCTGGTAAAGTGGCCTTTCAATCCATGTTGATACAGTACTCATTTCACTGTGGATGATGACACAATCTTACCAGCTTCCGCCAGCATCTTCACAAGGTCTTTTGCTTACATTCTTGGGTTGATATGTGCATGTATGACCAAAGCGTGTTTATCTCTGGTACACAGAACCATTCTCCTTCCTGAGCAGCATGATGGCTGGACATTCCTATCTTGTTTGTACTTGTGTATAATTGTTTGTACAATTGAACAAGGCACCTTCAGGTACCTGGAAATTGAACCCGAGTATGAACTACAATTCTCTTCCTGAGAATTACTTCTTTTGACCTTACCATGATGTTACTGTGTCACCCCCACGTCAGCAGCCAGGCTGCTCGGATCCAGGTCCACGGTGGCTTGAGGGGTCTCCGGACCCGAGGGTCGGGGTCGCGCGGCCACTTGGAATAAAAGGGGGAGTATTTACAGGGGATGGTGTGGAAAGTTCGTGACGCCACCCATGGTGCATGGTAAGATGGAGTACCCCTGCTGCAATTGGGAGTACCCGGTGGCGATGGTGTGGGCAGCCAGGTGTTTAACCCTTCCACGGGTAGGGGGGATGCCCCGAGACTCGGTGATGGTGACGGGGAGGTGCCGTTGGGATGGTAAGGGCCACTTATGTTCTCACTCAGTCCAATAACGCTGACAGCGACAACTGAGGTAAACCAAAGTTCTGGACACCGCTGCCGCTTGGAGGGAGCACGCCTGGATCCCATGCCCGTTGGTGTTGCTTGTTAGTCTGTGACCTTTACCTTGTGTCACGCTTCCCGGTCCCTGGGCCCCGCTCTCCGGTCCTCGTGCCCCGTACTCCGGTCCCCGTGCCCCGCACTCCGGTCCCCGTGGTCCGCTCCCCGGTTCCCGCCGGCGTTCCCTGCTCACCACCCCGGTCCCGGTCCCGTCCTCCTCGCCTGCACCCTCCTTGTGTCTTGCTCCCCGCTCCCGGCGCTCCTTTTCGACATGGGACACACAGCCGGGTGCTCCTGCTTCCTCCTCACCGCTTCCTGGACTGGCTTCTGGCACACGGGCCTCGCGCATGCGCATTAGGGCGTGCGCGCGGTCATTGACCCTCTCTTAAAGGGCCAGCACCCAGAAACAGGATATTGCATAGACAGGTACAGGGTATATTAGGTTTCTCTTTCCTGGTGGGCGGGGCCTGTTCTACGTGTTTAGCAAGCTAGTGTTCAGGTCCCCGTATTGCTTTACCCTGTGCCTTGCCCTGTATTAACCCTGTCTGTCTCTCAGAGCCTGTCCTGCCACGCCAGCCGCTCCGAACCAAGTCCATCCCTGGACCCTGACGGTGACTTCGGCGGATGTTCCA
Source organism: Anomaloglossus baeobatrachus (assembly GCF_048569485.1). Lineage (NCBI taxonomy): Eukaryota > Metazoa > Chordata > Amphibia > Anura > Aromobatidae > Anomaloglossus > Anomaloglossus baeobatrachus. The sequence goes on from NC_134353.1 coordinate 115,468,678, forward strand.
CCACCTCTGCAGCTCCGCCAGTCTCCAGTCCCTGGCTCCGTTCGGTGACCCGCCCCATCGCTCAGCAGGTTCCGGATTCTGCCTGACCCTACAACCCGGCCTCGGACCCTGAGCCTCGTCACATGGACTACCGTCCAGAACTCCGTGGGTTCAGCAACATCCACCTTTCCTGCTCCTCTACGGACTGTCTGGCTACCAATAGTGCCTCGGCTGCCGTGCATCAGGACCCTCTGCCGGGGTGACCGGCCTGGCTGCCTCATCAGGGGAAATCGGTGTACGGTCCAGTGCTTCCACCATCCGGACGTAACAGCTAGAACAGGCCATGGATCCCGCCGAAGCACTAGCGGCCTTGCAGCAGGAACTCGTACGACAGCGCGAGACCCAGACCCGCATGCTGTCCTTCATGTCTTCTGTGGATACCCGCCTGAACATGCTACAAGCAACGGCCACGTCCTTGGCATCTCAGGTTTCCACTGTGCAATCCACGGCCGCAGCTCCCGTGGCAGCCTCCTCGGATACTTCCAAACTTCGTTTGGCCTCACCACCCCGGTACGCCGGAGATCCCAAGACCTGCAGGGGATTCATAAATCAATGCTCCCTCCATTTCAAGCTGCTGACCAAGCCAAGGTCGCGTTCATGATGTCCCATCTAGAGGGAGAGGCACTGGCCTGGATGAACCCCTTGTGGGAGAAGGAGGATCCGGTAACCACCGACATCCAGGAGTTCCTGCAGGCTTTTTGTGGCACCTTTGACGAGCCCGGACGCGCCTCCGCGTCTGCCTCATCCCTCCTCCGGCTACGTCAGGGGACTCTGATGGTGGGCCAATACGCTATACGTTTTCGCACCTTGGCTTCGGAATTAGGGTGGAACAATGAGGCTTTAACCGCCGCCTTCTGGGAAGGACTCTCGGGTCGTATTAAAGATGAGCTGGCTGGTCGTGACGTGCCTTCCACCCTGGATGCCCTGATTGATCTAGCGACTCGAGTGGATCTTCGCTTTCAGGAACGAGCCAAAGAGGTGTCCCGCGAGAGGCGTCCGATAAGGCACTCCTCCCCACCACAGAAGTCCATTGCTCCCCAGTCGGCGTCACCTGGCGCGTCTACCATCGAGCCCATGCAGATTGACCGCCTGAGGCAGTCTGAGCAACGCAGAGCAGAACGACTAGCAAAGGGTCTCTGCTTCTACTGCGGTGATGGCACACACCTGCTACGCTCTTGTCCCGAGAAGCCGGGAAACTCCAAAGCCTAGGCTTGGTAGGAGAGGCCACCCTAGGTGCTGGGACTCTCTCAGACTCCGTTACATGGACTGTTCAAGTCACTACAGAAGAGACCCGGTTCACGGCAGAGGCGTATCTCGATTCCGGAGCAGCAGGCAACTTCATCCAGCAGGCCACAGTGGATAAGTACCAGGTGCCTGTTCTCCCACTAGAAAAACCGCTGGTGATCGCCTCTGTAGATGGGAGACCCCTCTCTGACACCGTCTCACTGATCACCAAGCCTGTGGACTTACGGATCGGTGCCCTGCACACCGAGAAGATCACCTTCTACGTCCTCCCGCGCATGTCTCATCAGATCCTGCTGGGACTCCCATGGTTACGGGCACACGAACCGTCAGTCAGCTGGAGTACAGGTGAAATTACCCGATGGGGCTCCTCGTGTCACGAGAGATGCCTGAAATCCATCCAGCCCATCCGACGCCCTCCGGTTCCAGAGTCTCTACCAGGACTGCCTTCTGCCTACTGGTCCTTCTCGGACGTTTTTGATAAAAAGGAGTCGGAAGTACTACCGCCTCATCGTCCCTACGACTGTGCCATCGATCTCTTGCCAGGAACTACGCCTCCTAGAGGAAGAATATACCCCTTGTCCCCTGCTGAAACACGGGCCATGTCTGCCTATATCACCAAGAGCCTGGCTAAGGGCTTCATTCGGAGATCCTCGTCTCCTACCGGAGCAGGGTTTTTCTTTGTCAAGAAGAAGGAGGGTGATCTGCGCCCTTGCATTGACTACCGGGGATTAAACCAGATCACCGTAAAAAACAAATACCCTCTGCCTCTCATCCCCGAACTATTCGATCGGCTCCGAGGAGCTCGTGTATTTACCAAGTTGGACCTCCGTGGGGCCTATAACCTGGTTCGCATTCGCTCTGGAGACGAATGGAAGACCGCATTCAACACTCGGGATGGGCACTACGAGTATTGTGTCATGCCCTTTGGTCTGTGTAATGCTCCAGCAGTCTTCCAAGAATTGGTAAACGACGTGTTCAGAGATCTCCTCTATGTCTGTGTCGTGGTGTATCTGGACGACATCCTGGTCTTCTCTCCGGACCTACAGACCCACAGAGAGAACGTGCAGCTAGTACTCCAAAGGCTTAGAGAGAACCGTCTGTACGCCAAATACGAGAAGTGCGTCTTTGAAAAGTCATCCCTTCCCTTTCTGGGTTATGTAATCTCGGACACCGGCCTGCAGATGGACCCCGAGAAAGTGTTTTCCATCCTCAACTGGCCTCCTCCATCCGGACTGAAGGCTATCCAACACTTCCTTGGCTTTGCGAACTATTATCGGCAATTCATCCCGCACTTCTCTGCCCTGACTGCGCCTCTCTCTGCCTTGACCAAGAAGGGAGCTAACCCTAAGGACTGGCCACCGGCGGCCGATGCCGCGTTCGGCTCATTGAAACAGGCGTTTGCTTCCTCCCAAGTTCTTCATCACCCTGAATTGAACCGACAGTTCACCTTAGAGGTGGATGCCTCCTCCTCATGGGCCGGGGCAGTGTTGATGCAGAAATCCTGCTCCGGGAAGATGGTTACATGCGGATTCTTCTCCAAGAGCTTCTCGGCACCCGAACGCAACTACACCATCGGTGATCGGGAGCTACTGGCCGTCAAGCTGGCCTTGGAGGAATGGCGCTACCTCTTGGAGGGAGCTGTATATCCTGTGATTATCTACACGGACCACAAGAATCTGGAGTATCTGCGGTCAGCCCAAAGACTGAACCCACGACAAGCCCGCTGGTCCTTCTTTTTCGCTCGTTTTGATTTCCAACTCCATTTTCGGCCCGCGGACAAGAACGTGCGGGCAGACGCCTTGTCTAGGTCCTTCGTGCCCATAGAGCTGGAGGAGGAGACGTTCCAGCCCATCATCAGCCCCAGTAAAGTCATTCCGGTGGCTCCTGTCGCTCTGACTCAGATACCCCCTGGGAAAACCTATGTCTCTGATACTGACAGACACAGAGTCCTGCAATGGGGTCATGCCTCAAAGATCTCCGGCCACGCTGGTCAGAAGAAGACGTGGAGTACGATTGTCCGTCACTATTGGTGGCCGTCTCTCCGTAAAGACGTCGCCACCTTCGTCTCAGCCTGTTCGTCCTGTGCCCGGAACAAGACACCCAAGCACCTACCATATGGACGTCTTCTGCCTCTGCCCATTCCTTCCGTTCCGTGGCAACGTATTGCAATGGACTTCATTACGGACTTACCCTTATCCTCCGGACACACAGTCATATGGGTTGTGGTGGACCGTTTCTCAAAAATGACTCACTTCATTCCCATGGCCGGGCTGCCCTCTGCCCAGGAACTAGCTGACTCCTTCATACAACATATATTCCGATTCCATGGCTTTCCCGCACACATTGTGTCCGACAGAGGAACTCAGTTTACCTCGCGCTTCTGGAGGGCCCTCTGCAAACATCTGGGAGTATCTCTGGACTTCTCTTCAGCCTACCATCCTCAGTCGAATGGGCAAGTGGAACGGGTCAATCAGATCCTGACCTCCTTCCTGCGCCACTACGTTAATGCCCATCACGATGACTGGTCCGCGCTTCTTCCTTGGGCTGAGTTCTCCCACAACCACCACATCAGCGAGTCCACTTCCTGCTCTCCCTTCCGAGTCGTTTACGGACTTCAGCCTTCTGTCCCATTGCCAGTATCCTCGGCTTCCGACGTCCCCGCAGCAGATGCTCTGGTCCAAGACTTCTCAGCCATATGGAGCTCTGTCAAGACTTCCCTAGAGCGTGCTTCATTGCGGATGAAGAGACATGCGGACAAATGGCGACTGGATCCCCCGTGTTTCTCCCCTGGTGATTTGGTCTGGCTTGCATCCAAATATGTCCGATTGAAGTTACCCTCGTACAAGTTGGGTCCTCGTTACATCGGGCCGTTTAAAGTCATCATATAAAAATAGCAACAAAAAGAGGACAATGTCCTCCAAAAATTAAGTATTACTCACAGCAAGTTGGGCTGCAGTGTGTACATCGCCCAGGCCAAAAGCTAATGCTCTACCAGGATACAGCTAAACCCCCACTAATGTGGAAGCGTCACAGGTGCAGGAGACGCAGATCACACACACACCTCCATGGAATGGAGGGGAGGCGAATGCTAGATGATAAAACTGCACACAAGTGGCTTGCATAGAGCGCTGTTCACATGCAGATGGCACAGTCACAAACCCGCAGCCTATTTGGTGACGCCCTTCTATTAGATCAGGCGGGCTGCCAAGCCGTACCCCACTGTGTATCATGCACGGACAGACACTCTACAATGCAAGGCCCAACAGAAAGGGGCCTGGCTGTATCCTGTACAAACAAAAAAATATGAGGTTTTTGTTGGTATTTATGGCCATAAAACGTAAGCCTACACCCTCGTCACGGGACCTCATGTCTGTAGGTCCCTACACTAAATATAAAAATAGCAACAAAAAGAGGACAATGTCCTCCAAAAATTAAGTATTACAGCAAGTTGGGCTGCAGTGTGTACATCGCCCAGGCCAAAAGCTAATGCTCTACCAGGATACAGCTAAACCCCCACTAATGTGGAAGCGTCACAGGTGCAGGAGACGCAGATCACACACACACCTCCATGGAATGGAGGGGAGGCGAATGCTAGATGATAAAACTGCACACAAGTGGCTTGCATAGAGCGCTGTTCACATGCAGATGGCACAGTCACAAACCCGCAGCCTATTAGGTGACGCCCTTCTATTAGATCAGGCGGGCTGCCAAGCCGTACCCCACTGTGTATCATGCACGGACAGACACTCTACAATGCAAGGCCCAACAGAAAGGGGCCTGGCTGTATCCTGTACAAACAAAAAAATATGAGGTTTTTGTTGGTATTTATGGCCATAAAACGTAAGCCTACACCCTCGTCACGGGACCTCATGTCTGTAGGTCCCTACACTAAATATAAAAATAGCTTTAGAGCATTAGCTTTTGGCCTGGGCGATGTACACACTGCAGCCCAACTTGCTGTGAGTAATACTTAAATTTTGGAGGACATTGTCCTCTTTTTGTTGCTATTTTTATATTTAGTGTAGGGACCTACAGACATGAGGTCCCGTGACGAGGGTGTAGGCTTACGTTTTATGGCCATAAATACCAACAAAAACCTCATATTTTTTTGTTTGTACAGGATACAGCCAGGCCCCTTTCTGTTGGGCCTTGCATTGTAGAGTGTCTGTCCGTGCATGATACACAGTGGGGTACGGCTTGGCAGCCCGCCTGATCTAATAGAAGGGCGTCACCTAATAGGCTGCGGGTTTGTGACTGTGCCATCTGCATGTGAACAGCGCTCTATGCAAGCCACTTGTGTGCAGTTTTATCATCTAGCATTCGCCTCCCCTCCATTCCATGGAGGTGTGTGTGTGATCTGCGTCTCCTGCACCTGTGACGCTTCCACATTAGTGGGGGTTTAGCTGTATCCTGGTAGAGCATTAGCTTTTGGCCTGGGCGATGTACACACTGCAGCCCAACTTGCTGTGAGTAACGTTTAAAGTCATCAGCAAGATTAATGCAGTCTCCTACAAGCTGCAGCTCCCGGCCACGATGCGGATACCCAACTCCTTCCATGCCTCCCTGCTCAAGCCTGTTGTCCTTGGTCCCTTCTCTGCTGCTGCCGGTACTGCTCCTCCTCCCATCGCTGATGATGACATCTATGCGGTAAGGGATATCGTGGCCATGAAGACCGTGCGAGGTCGGCAATACTTCCTGGTGGACTGGGCGGGGTATGGTCCCGAGGATAGGTCCTGGGAGCCCCGGGAGAATGTTGGCGCTCCTCTGATACGTGCCTTCCTGTCCCGGTTGCGGGGACGGGGGCGTGGGGGAGGGGGTACTGTCACGCTTCCCGGTCCCCGGGCCCCGCTCTCCGGTCCTCGTGCCCCGTACTCCGGTCCCCGTGCCCCGCACTCTGGTCCCCGTGGTCCGCTCCCCGGTTCCCGCCGGCGTTCCCTGCTCACCACCCCGGTCCCGGTCCCGTCCTCCTCGCCTGCACCCTCCTTGTGTCCTGCTCCCCGCTCCCGGCGCTCCTCTGCGACATGGGACACACAGCCGGGCGCTCCTGCTTCCTCCTCACCGCTTCCTGGACTGGCTTCTGGCACACGGGCCTCGCGCATGCGCATTAGGTCGCGCGCGCGGTCATTGACCCTCTCTTAAAGGGCCAGCACCCAGAAACAGGATATTGCATAGACAGGTACAGGGTATATTAGGTTTCTCTTTCCTGGTGGGCGGGGCCTGTTCTACGTGTTTAGCAAGCTAGTGTTCAGGTCCCCGTATTGCTTTACCCTGTGCCTTGCCCTGTATTAACCCTGTCTGTCTCGCAGAGCCTGTCCTGCCACGCCAGCCGCTCCGAACCAAGTCCATCCCTGGACCCTGACGGTGACTTCGGCGGATGTTCCACCACCTCTGCAGCTCCGCCAGTCTCCAGTCCCTGGCTCCGTTCGGTGACCCGCCCCATCGCTCAGCAGGTTCCGGATTCCGCCTGACCCTACAACCCGGCCTCGGACCCTGAGCCTCGTCACCCGGACTACCGTCCAGAACTCCGTGGGTTCAGCAACATCCACCTTTCCTGCTCCTCTACGGACTGTCTGGCTACCAATAGTGCTTCGGCTGCCGTGCATCAGGACCCTCTGCCGGGGTGACCGGCCTGGCTGCCTCCTCAGGGGAAATCGGTGTACGGTCCAGTGCTTCCACCATCCGGACGTAACACCTTGGCACCTAGTCTTCTATTTGGTCCCTTTAGCATGAAACTAATCGGGTCCCGCTCACCAGTGTGGCTAACTGGGTGAGCTTGCTCTCAGGGTTCACGCTTGGGATTTTCTGGACTGTGTAGTGGGAAGTCCTATCCCCCTCGTTGCGCTAGTACCCCAATTTTGGAGCGGTCGGAGAATGGATCTTGAAGGCTCCGTCCTCGCCGGGTAAATTGTCAGGACGCCTGAAGCTTCTTCCTGACCTAGGGTCCACGTACCCCGTTGTGCCCTGGCCCCTGCCCGGTGATGGCACAAGGCCGCCGGCTGTCCTCCTCGACAGTCTGTACCCCTTGTCACGATCCCCTGCGACCGGGGTCCAGCTCCTATCAGGCCCAGACCAAAGTCTGCCACCTAATAGTCTCAAGGAACCCAGCTCCTGACCTCTCCTCTCGAGAGTCACTCCACAACTGACTGTCTCCTGACACTCCTGACCTCCCCTTAACAAACCCCCCAAGTGGGCGACCCTATTCCCTTCAGGTCAGCCACTGGTGTGTCTGGTGGGTTTGGTGCAGAGTGTTTCTAGGATTTTGATTAGCTTGTTCTTGGAAACACCAAAGGTCAGGGACCCGCAACCAAGGGTGAGGTGGATACTGTACTGAAGGGCAGATTGCACAATACCCTGTGATGACCTGATAGGCCAGGGCGTTACATTCCCCCTTGGTTAAACATAGCTCGTCCCCGAGCTACAGGACATCAGAGGTTTATTTATTTTTTTTTTAACTGTAGGAAAAGGTAAGAAAAAGGTTAACATTGTTATTCACATTTTCATCCTACATTAGGGAGGCTTGTCACTTAGACGTTACTAACTTTTTAAAGAGTTCATCTTTTCAACGGTGGGACGCTACCGGTTTCAATGGTAGCGGAGACTGAACCTGCTCCGTTGCAGCCTCTACCCATGACAGTCCAGTCCAAGTGTCCTGGATCTCGTTAACCCGTCACCCAAACATCCTGACCCGCTGCATACCTATGGTGGGTCCGTGACCAGGTTAAGGTCCCGAGCGTTGTTTTAGACGACTCTGGTGGGCACAGGAGGTGCAACTATATACAAAAACACAAGTTCGTGTTGGTCACACCAGTCATGTGACCGTGGTCCATTTTTACTAAATACAGTTAGGTCCAGAAATATTTGGACAGTGACACAAGTTTTGTTATTTTAGCTGTTTACAAAAACATGTTCAGAAATACAATTATATATAATATGGGCTGAAAGTGCACACTCCCAGCTGCAATATGAGAGTTTTCACATCCAAATCGGAGAAAGGGTTTAGGAATCATAGCTCTGTAATGCATAGCCTCCTCTTTTTCAAGGGACCAAAAGTAATTGGACAAGGGACTCTAAGGGCTGCAATTAACTCTGAAGGCGTCTCCCTCGTTAACCTGTAATCAATGAAGTAGTTAAAAGGTCTGGGGTTGATTACAGGTGTGTGGTTTTGCATTTGGAAGCTGTTGCTGTGACCAGACAACATGCGGTCTAAGGAACTCTCAATTGAGGTGAAGCAGAACATCCTGAGGCTGAAAAAAAAGAAAAAATCCATCAGAGAGATAGCAGACATGCTTAGAGTAGCAAAATCAACAGTCGGGTACATTCTGAGAAAAAAGGAATTGACTGGTGAGCTTGGGAACTCAAAAAGGCCTGGGCGTCCACGGATGACAACAGTGGTGGATGATCGCCGCATACTTTCTTTGGTGAAGAAGAACCCGTTCACAACCTCAACTGAAGTCCAGAACACTCTCAGTGAAGTAGGTGTATCTGTCTCTAAGTCAACAGTAAAGAGAAGACTCCATGAAAGTAAATACAAAGGGTTCACATCTAGATGTAAACCATTCACCAATTCCAAAAATAGACAGGCCAGAGTTAAATTTGCTGAAAAACACCTCATGAAGCCAGCTCAGTTCTGGAAAAGTATTCTATGGACAGATGAGACAAAGATCAACCTGTACCAGAATGATGGGAAGAAAAAAGTTTGGAGAAGAAAGGGAACGGCACATGATCCAAGGCACACCACATCGTCTGTAAAACATGGTGGAGGCAACGTGATGGCATGGGCATGCATGGCTTTCAATGGCACTGGGTCACTTGTGTTTATTGATGACATAACAGCAGACAAGAGTAGCCAGATGAATTCAGAAGTGTACCGGGATATAATTTCAGCCCAGATTCAGCCAAATGCCGCAAAGTTGATCAGACGGCGCTTCATAGTACAGATGGACAATGACCCCAAGCATACAGCCAAAGCTACCCAAGAGTTCATGAGTGCAAAAAAGTGGAACATTCTGCAATGGCCAAGACAATCACCAGATCTTAACCCAATTGAGCATGCATTTCACTTGCTCAAATCCAGACTTAAGACGGAAAGACCCACAAACAAGCAAGACCTGAAGGCTGCGGCTGTAAAGGCCTGGCAAAGCATTAAGAAGGAGGAAACCCAGCGTTTGGTGATGTCCATGGGTTCCAGACTTAAGGCAGTGATTGCCTCCAAAGGATTTGCAACAAAATATTGAAAAAAAAAAATATTTTGTTTGGGTTTGGATTATTTGTCCAATTACTTTTGACCTCCTAAAATGTGGAGTGTTTGTAAAGAAATGTGTACAATTTCTACAATTTCTATCAGATATTTTTGTTCAAACCTTCAAATTAAACGTTACAATCTGCACTTGAATTCTGTTGTAGAGGTTTCATTTCAAATCCAATGTGGTGGCATGCAGAGCCCAACTCGCGAAAATTGTGTCACTGTCCAAATATTTCTGGACCTAACTGTATATAACTGACGAAGTCCATGTACCGGGTGTACATACTGTAAAGAATATTGTTGCAAATCAGATAACTTCTCCATTCATTAAACCCTTATTGATTATGCATTTATATACTAAAATTTTCTATATGAAAAATAACTAACTGTGAAAAACAACAAACGAAAGCACCGATACCTAACAGTTCTATGGCATCATTAAACTACTGGTATTTTCAACATTTTTCAAACTACTGGTACTGCTCACTGGGAGGCTGGTAGTCAACAGCGGCAGCTGGCACAACTTGCTCATTCACCATAGCGAGCCCGTTTCACATCTAGGGCATACCAGACCCACTCGCTCCAGTGCCGCGTGTAAGTGACTACCTCCCCTGGTTCCAGGGTACGGCCCGGGTGATCCCTCGGGAGATGCTGCTCGATATTCCTTCGAGCTACAAACACTTCATCAGGGAGACTTACTTCCCAGAGGAAACCCCACCCCTTCTCAGGGTCGAAGCGCCGCACGAGGTCCCTTCGTTGCGAACCCCGAACATGGAAGGTGGCTTTCCTCAAATTTTCTTTCTCCCTCCGTGTACAGGCAACCATCTCCCACTGCCGTTGGACTGGAGTTGTCATCGCTGGTGTCAGCTTTCGCTGGTGGTGTTTTTCCCAGTAGGGGGCGTCAGCATCCGGCCTCGGCTCCCTAGCTGGCTCTGGTTTTAAATGGACTCTTGCAGCTCCAACAGCCGTCGGGATGCCGCGCGGCAGTGGAACCGGGAGATCTTCAGGCTCCACTTCTGCTTTGGCAGACTGAAGAACCGACTGCTCCGTCGCAGCCGGGGTTTCAGGGTCCGGGTGCTCAGCCTCTGATGACGGGCCCGGTGATGTGGCCGGGTCTGGTCTGGCCGGGGTCCGGATGACCGCTGTCATGACAGGAATGAGGGACAGCACCGTGGTTTCTGTAGCTGGAGCTTTACTTAAAGGCACCGAAGGTTCCGCTGCCGGGATTGGTGTGGACAGCTCGGCGTCCGCCGAAGACAGGGTAGGTGACGGTGTAGTGCTCACCGGGAGTGGGGGCGGCCCGGATCCCTCAGCCGCTGTGGCCAGATTTAGGCAATCAGTAGGGACTAGGTAACCGCTTACCCTCTCTTCACGTGGGATCTCAATCTCACGGGCTCGCACTGCCATCGCTAGGCTCCTCATCTCTTCCCTCCAGTGGTTCAAAATAAACAGGAACTGCGTCCGCATTCTCCTGCACAGCTGCTCCGTCTCCTCCTCAATCCAAGTTGCGGTCCCGGGAACAGCACGTTCCGGTGACCAGTCCCACTCTGCCATCTTGCCTCTGCGTCGTCCATGAACGTTATGGCAGAGTCCTGGCATCCCTGCTTCTCTTCCGCTGTAGTTACATTCCGGCATGCCCCTTCAATTTTCACTCAGCACTCCTTCGCGCGCTGTGGCCCTCTGGGAACTTCCGGTTCCGGCCTCACATTCAGGATGAAGGGCAGGGCTTCTGCTTCGCGCACTTTCATGGGGAAGATGATGTTTTGGCGCGAAAAGATGGCGGAAAATAGCGGATTTGGTGGGAAAAGGAATCTTGACTCACGGTTTTCGGCTCTAAGGCACACGTCACCCAGGTAAGTGGATCCTGCTCGGATCCTGTTCATGATGCCAAAGTTTCCAAGGTGTGCCACCCCCGCGTCAGCAGCCAGGCTGCTCGGATCCAGATCCATGGTGGCTCGATGGGTCTCCGGACCCGAGGGTCGGGGTTGCGCGGCCACTCGGAATAAAAGGGGGAGTATTTACAGGGGATGGTGTGGAAAGTTTGTGACGCCACCCGTGGTGCATGGTAAGATGGAGTACCACCACTGCAATTGGGAGTACCTGGTGGCGATGGTGTGGGCAGCCAGGTATTTAACCCTTCCACAGGTAGGGGGATGCCCCGGGACTCAGTGATGGAGACAGGGAGGTGCCGTTGGGATGGTAAGGGCCACTTATGTACTCACTCAGTCCAATAACGCTGACACCGACAACTGAGGTAAACCAAAGTTCTGGACACAGCTGCCGCTTGGAGGGAGCACGCCTGGATCCCGTGCCTGTTGGTGTTGCTTGTTAGTCTGTGACCTTTACCTTGGCACCTAGTCTTCTATTTGGTCCCTTTAGCATGAAACTAGTCGGGTCCCGCTCACCAGTGTGGCTAACTGGGTGAGCCTGCTATCAGGGTTCACGCTTGGGATTTTCTGAAGGCTCCGTCCTCGTCGGGTAAATTGTCAGGACGCCTGAAGCCTCCTCCTGACCTAGGGTCCATGTACCCCGTTGTGCCCTGGCCCCTGCCCGGTGATGGCACAAAGCCGCCGGCTGTCCTCCTCGACAGTCCGTGCCCCTTGTCACGATCCCCTGCGACCGGAGTCCAGCTCCTGATAGGCCAGGGCATCACATTACACAAGGAAGAAGTGTCTTTTCAGGTATGTCTCTAATTATGGTAAATCAGTTGTTGCCAATAAAACTATCAGAAGCTTTCAAAGACATGACATCATCATATGGACTGTCCCATATTGTTAAAAGGCATAGAAGTCTTAGTTTATGTAAACTTTTGACTTTGCAGAAAGTAATAAAAATGCTTTACAACATTGTTTCTCTCTCTGTCATTATTTTGACATTTGGCAAATATAAATATTTTTAGTTCCCAATTGACCTAAAATGGGAAAGGTTTATTCTGATTTTCATGTCAGATAGTGAGTAAAATATGCAAATGTGTCTTTTTAGATAGTGTATGTAAACTTCTGGTTTCAACTGTATATGTGTTTGGGGTACGGGCTCATGTTTGAACCGGACCTGCCAAACTCGAACATCTGAGGGTTCACAAAATCTCTATCCATGTTTCCATCTGTAAGTGGGAGAAAACAAGCAGTTCTGGGTGCATATTGCTAATTCCTGCCCAACTGTCCCTGTATACATTAGCATAGATAAATAGATCTTTAGAAAAAGTAATTCTAAAGATCCTTTATGATATGCTAATGAGGCCAGTGACAAGTTGCAAGGGCATTAGTTCCCTTGGCTGGTCGGCCTACATAGCATGTTAGCACGTCCCTGTGGGTGTACTAACATGCTAATGAATGTGTAGCGATGCCGCGAATACCTCACTCTTGTTGGCGGCCAGCAGAGGATGGATGCGCACTATGCATGATTCGAAGTCCCCAGCACTTCCGGTCATGCAAATTATACCTCACTGAAGCCCGGAGGATAACACTTAGAATCAGTTTTGTGTACATGATTGGAAGTCCAGGGGACTCCGGATCATGTGCAATGCGCATCCATCCTCCACCAGCTGTCATCAAGAGTGAGCTATTTGCGGCGCTGCTGTGCATTCATTAGCATGTTAGTATGTGACGCCCTGGACTAGTCAGGTCGTCCCAGGTAGTTACACACACACACACACACACACACACACACACCCCTTTCCCGAGTAGGTGACAGCAGCCAACCAAGAAACCCTTGTCACCACCCTCCAGGTTTGATGTCCACACCAGGGGGGCGGAGCCAGGCGGTTGGCTCCGCCCACCGAGGAGTTCACAGGCCTGGAGGCGGGAAAGACACAGAAGTTCTAGAGCAGTGTAGAGAGTGGTCTTGACAGTGAAGGAGGGAGGATGAGTTCAAGGGCTTACCTGTGACCAGGCCTGCCAACAGTCTACTCAGGTGGCTGAGTCGGAGCCCAGTCACCTTTGGCAAGGAGGCAGACGGTGATGGCCGCCTGCAGGAGCTGGGATTACAGCCGGTGGAACCATAGGGACCGAGGTCGGGCGGTGGCCCACCGGTACCGAACTGGGGAACCGATTGGAAACCGGAGCACCAGGAGGGGTACTGAGACCCAGTACAAAGCCCCGAACCGACAGGGCCGAGTCAAATCAACTGATTGAGGACTGGAGTTAAGGACCTATCCCACACAAGACCCGTTAGAAGACAACAGCCCAAACATACAGGGTAAAGCCACCGCCAAGGCATAGAGACCCAAAGGGCCAGCGTCTGCGAGCAAACAGGGCTCTTACGACAATCAGCAAGCCGGGGAGCGGACTACCGTTGCTTAGGCATATGAGTCAAACATTCATATAACAAGGTGCAGGAGAAAGGCGGAAACCATCAACCCGTTCAGGGAGAAGCTGCAGCCGGCTGTGCGCCCCGTTCATCATCTCGTTTGGTTTACCAGAGACTCCAGTGTATTGTGTCATAGTGAGTACACCAGTGCCTTTGGGCCGCGCACTGCACCAGCATACGCCCGCACCCGTTCACACGCCTCCGCACCTCCCCCGGGCCCCCGGGACCATCACTCCCCTACCCATGGAGGGGTCAACACAAAGCTGCACAACACCGTCCCCGGGAGGCCTAGTTAACAGCAGTGGTGGTGTCCATCTATTCACCACAACCCATGGGTGGCGTCACGAACTTACATCCCAAACCAAACCACCGCGGACTAGCTAAAGGAACTAACGCCCTTGTGACTAGTCACTGGCCTCATTAGCATATAATAAACAATCTTTAGAAATACTTTTTCTAAAGATCTGTTTATTTATGCTACCGTACTAGATACAGGGACTGATAGGCAGGAATCACTAATATGCACCCAGAACTGCTCTTGGTTCTGGGTGCATACTGCACCTGACAGGTATCCTTTAACATAATAGCTTAATTAAGCAATGTCATTTTCTGATGACACATTCCCTTTATAGAGGAACTAAAATGTCAATTACAAACTTGTGACTCGTTAAAAATATCTTTCGCTCTTAAAAATATGTAACCATTCTAGCTAGATTTGTGGAGCAGGTTTAGTGAGTAACGGTCACTAGTTCCCACAGACAAACTGGTTGAGCAGGCTGTTATTATTTATTTTCAAGAATCATTGATTTCATGGCAGCAGACATATGAAATGGGAAAATGTGATGTCATTTATTACGATGGATAGGTGGTTGGGTGAGATGGAGGAAAAATGATGAGTTTGATTTTGTCCAAATTCAGATTTAGAAAGAATGAATATGAGAAGGATATGGCTGTTAGACACTCTGGGATAATGGACAGCAGAATTCAGCAGTGTTTAACAGTTGTTCAGATATTCAAATAACTTTTGCCTTTTTTTGCAATACATGTGGTTTAGTTTTTATGCCATTTATATGTTCTATTTTTTTCTTATGAGGGGAAAATGTACAGATTTATAGGAAATGTGTCTATTTTTCACGTTTTTATTGACAACAAACATTTTAAATTGTTCTTTTTTTCTCTTCTTTTGTGTTGTTTATTTTACTTGCTTTTTGTTTTATTTTATTTTTTTCATTTGTTTTATACTTTGTGCCACCCATGAAGATTTAAAATGTCATTGCAGAGTAAAGAGTTGACCGCCCCAAACATTTACAGTGACATTTAAAAGTTTGGGCACCCCTGGTTAAAATTACTGTTATCTTGAACAGTTAAGCAAGTTGAAGATGAAATGATTTCTAAAAGGCATAAAGTTAAAGATGACTCATTTCTTTGGTATTTTAGGCAAAAACAAAAATTATTTTCATCTTTTACACTTTAACATTTAAAAAAAAAATGGAAATTTGGCTGATGCAAAAGTTTGGGCACCCTGCATGGTTAGTATAGTACCTAGTAACATCCCCTTTGACAAGTATCACAACTAGTAAATGCTTTTTGTAGCCATTCAATTCATGTTTGAGAGATTTTCATCCATTCTTCCTTGGAGAAGTCTTCCAGTTCTGTCCTGGGTCATCTTGCATGCACTGCTCTTTTGAGGTCTAGCCACATATTTTCAGTAATTCAGTAACGCCTTTTGAGGTAGAATATTGTGGATTTTGATGTGTTTAGGATCATTATCTATTTGTAGACGTTATCCTCTTTTCAACTTCAACTTTTTTACAGATGGTGTTATGTTGCATCAAAAATGTATTGAAATTTCATTGAATCCATTCTTCTCTCTACCTGTGAAATATTCCCTTTGCCATTGGCTGCAACACAATAACAAAGCATGATTGATCCACCCTCATGCTTAATAGTTGGCGAGATGTTCTTTTTCCGAAATTCTTTACCCTTTTTTCTTCAGACATACCTTTGATCAATGTGGCTAAAGAGTTCTATTTTAATCTCATCAGTCCACAGGATTTGTTTTCAAAATGAATCAGGCTTGTTTAGATGCTTTTTTCATATTTCTGATCCTGAATTTTATGGTGAGGGCACAGGAGAGCTTTTCTCCTAATGACTCTTCCATAAAGACCATATTTGTACTGGTGTCTCTGATCAATAGAACAATGTACAATAACTCCACAGTCTGCTAAATCTTCCTGAAGGTCTTTTTCAGTCAGACGGGGGTTCTGATTTTACGCTATAGCAATCCTACAAGGCTATGTGCGCACGTTGCGTATATACATGCAGTTACGCTGCGCTTTGTAGCACAGCGTAACTGCATGTGTCCTGCGTCCCCTGCACAGTCTATGGAGATTGTGCAGGGGCCGTGCGCACGTGGCATCTTAGAGCACAGCGCTTCGGCTGCTGCCCGAAGCGCTGCGTTCAAGAAGTGACATGTCACTTCTTCCGTGCGCTTTGCCGGCAGCTCCTGCTCTGTCTATGGCAGGAGCTGCAGGCAGAGCGCATGGAATCGGCTTTTTTTTTTTTCTCTACGGACATTTTCTGCAGCGATTTGAAGCGAACGTGTGCTCTTCAGATCACTGAAGATATTTCGGCAAGGCTAGTACACAACGTGCGCACATAGCCTCACAGAGATTTTCCTTGGTCTTCCAGACCTCTTATCTTGACCTCCACTGTTCCTGATAACTGCCATTTTTATTTACATTTTGAACTGAGGAAAGGGCAACTCAAAAACGCTTTGCTATCTTCTTATAGCTTTCTCCTACTTTGTGGGCCTCCGCCATTTTCATTTTCAGACTGCTAGGCAGCTGCTTAGAAGAACCCATGGCTGCTTTTTTTTGGCACAAGGTTAGGGGAGGTTGGGTTTTATAAAGCCGTGAAATTTGCCATCATCTGAAATTTCCTAACCATAGTGAACAAGCGATAACCCTAACAGGCTAATTAAGGTCTGAAACCTTGGTCAAATTTATCAGAGCACTCAAATCTCCAAGAGTGCCCAAACTTTTTGATTGGCCCATTTTTTCCTTTTTGTAATTTTTAAAAAGCAAAAGATGCAAATGTTTTTTTTTTCCTAAAATACAAGGGAAATGTGTTATCTTTAATTTTATACCTTGTTAGAGATCATTCTTTGAGAGTAATCCTAAAAGTGGTCGGAGCCTGGACAAATATATTCCAGTCTCAGCTATGAAAGGCTTCATATAACAATAAATAAGCTGTTCTATTGGATTTTCCTATTTTTACTGTATGCCACCTATTAGTTTGTTTACCTTGCGCCAAAAATTGTCACCAAAATGTTACCACAATTTGAGCACATTATGTTGCATTTCATGCCACACAGGCCCTTTCTATCAAACCTATATACTTTTACCATTAGACACTTCCCTTGTCAAGCGAGATGCACACACATAATAAATTATACAAGGCATTTAAGTTTGTTTATTGGTGCAATTGGGGCAGAATTCTAGTATATTTAACTTAGTAAAGCCCTCTCAAATTTTTTTCTATAATGTGAGACAATATATATTTTTTGTCCCAGGGCATTCTTTTATGGATTTAGTTTGGAATGGGGTCATATGATAGACCCAGATTTTGTTAATGCTCTATTACATTTAGACATTGTTGAGTTGTCAGAACTGATAGGATGTTTGAGGAAATACGCCACACCCGTGTTTGCACGTCTTGCACATGAAATTGTTTAATACTGCACCTGTGTAATCTCAAGTTCAGCAGAAACTATGATCCCATAGTCTTAGTTGCTCACTATTAGAGATGAGCGAACCGGTCCCGGTTCGGCTCGAGGTGGTTCGCCGAACGGAGGTCCCGTTCGAGTTCGGCTCGTCGAACGTTCGACGAACCGAACTCGAACGTATAGGCTATAATGGGAGGCAATCACAAACACATAAAAATGCATTATAAATGTACACAAACAGTTAATAAACATTGCCATAACACTTACCGGTCCTCGCGATCCCTTCTGCACTCTGTCTCCTGCCGCTATTCCATCCGATGATCGCTGAATCCTCCCGGTGACCTGCACTGCCAGCAGAGAAGCAGGACCTATCGTGACGTCAAAATAGCCATGTGACCAGTCACGTGGCTATTATCTCATTGGCTACAGACTGGTCACATGACTATGACACGTCATGTAGGACCTGCGAGTGCATCTCTCCGGTACACGGTGCACATATGTGTATCGCCGTGTACCGGCGACATGCTCTAGCACACGGTCGACTCCCCGTTCCGTTAGGGACCGGCTGACACAGCCGGTCATTAACGGAGATCACCGTTGCCATAGCAACGCAGTTAGCGGTGACGTCACCGCTAACCGCGGCTCCGAGAGCACCGTTGCTATGGTAACGCGTCTGTCAGCGTTACCGCTAGCAGCCAGCAGTGATCACTCACGGAGTGAAGGCTGCACGCTGCTTCGCGATTGTAGTGAGCATTGTAGTGAGGATGGAGGTTCCCCAGCCCCAAGTGATGAGCTGGTGAATCTCATCCTTCCTCACTACAATCGTCACTACTACTACACTAGAAAGAAAGAAGACAGAAGAGCAGGATCGTGGAGGGCTGACAGGGGGTAATAAAGATGGAGTCTCTAATGTGTCTGTGTATTTATTTCTATTAAAGTATTTTTTCTCTGTGTGGTGTCTTTTTTTTAACCCTTTATTGGAGATTCTTAATGGCCGGGTCAAACGTGCCTGACATTAAGAATCTCTGGCTTAATACTGGCTGGTAAAACAAAGCCAGTATTAACTCATGATTACCCAACAAGCCACCCGGCTCCAGGGCTGTTGGAAGAGTTGGATACAGCGCCAGATGATGGCGCTTCTATGAGAGCGCCATTTTCTGGGACGGCTGCGGACTGAAATCCGCAGCAGAGGCGCCCACAAACCTCGGGCTAACCTGTGCTGCAGATTCCAATCCCCAGCTGCCTAGTTGTACCCGGCTGGACACAAAAATAGGGCGAAGCCCACGACATTTGTTTTTTAATTATTTCATGAAATAAGTGAAATAATTAAAAAAAACGGGCTTCCCTATATTTTTGGTTCCCAGCCGGGTACAAATAGGCAACTGGGGGTTGGAGGCAGCCCGTGGCTGCCAGCTGTACCTGGCTAGCATACAAAAATATGGCGAAGCCCACGTCATTTTTTTGGTGGGCAAAAAACTTCTGCATACAGTCCTGGATGGAGTATGCTGAGCCTTGTAGTTCTGCAGCTGCTGTCTGCTCTTCTCCATACAGACAGACAGCAGCTGCAGAACTACAAGGCTCAGCATACTCCATCCAGGACTGTATGCAGAAGTTTTTTGCCCCCTGAAAAAATTATGTGGGCTTCGCCATATTTTTGTATGCTAGCCAGGTACAGCAGGCAGGTACGGCTGCCCCCAACCCCCAGTTGCCTATTTGTACCCGGCTGGGAACCAAAAATAAAGGGAAGCCCTTTTTTTATTATTTCATGAATTTCATGAAATAATTAGAAAACAAATGACGTAGGCTTTGCCCCATTTTTGTGTCCAGCCAGGTACAACTAGGCAGCTGGGGATTGGAATCCGCACCACCGGTTGGCCTGAGCTTTCTGGGCCCCACTGCTGAGAATTGCAGTCTGCAGCCGCCTCAGAAAATGGCATTTTCATAGAAGCGCCATCTTCTGGCGCTGTATCCAACTCTTCCAGCACCTGCCTGCTATACCTGGCTAGCATACAAAAATATGGCGAAGCTCACGTCCTTTTTTTGTAGTTTTTTGGCAAAAAAAATAAAAAATGCTTCCCTGGATTTTCCATTGCCAGTGAAGGTAACACCAAGCAGTGGGGGTTAGCAGCCAGTAGCTGCTTGGATTACCCTTAGCTAGCAATACAAAAAATGCAGCGGGAGCCCATATATATTTTTTTTAATTATTTATTTAAATAACTAAAAATAAAATGGGCTTCCCTGTATTTTGATTGCTGGACATCACAGTGCTGTAAAAATAAATCTTTAAAAAAATGACGTAGCGCTCCGCGGTATTTTTGATTCTCAGCGCAGATAAAGCAGACAGCTATGGGTTGCCACCCCCATCTGCCTGCCGTTACCTTGGTTGTCAATCAAAATATAGGGAAGCCCATTAATTTTTTCTATTTAAAAAATAGTTAAAAAAAAAAAATTACGTTGGGTCCCCCCATTTTTGATAGCCAGCTAGGGTAAAGCAGACGGCTGTAGCCTGAAAACCACAGCTGGCAGCTTTACCGTGGTTGGGGATCCAATGTGGAGGTCCCCTCAGGCTCTTTTTTATAATTATTTTATAAATATTAATAATTACACAATAAAAGTAGGGTCCCCCCCAAATTGGATCACCAGCCAAGGTAAAGCGGACAGCTGTGGTCTGGTATTCTCAGGGTGGGAAGGTCCATAGTTATTGGGCCTTCACAGCCTAAAAATAGCAGGCCGCAGGCACCCCAGACGTGGCGCATCCACTAGATGCGCCAATCCTGGCGCTTCACCCCAGCTCATCCCGTGCCCTGGTGCAGTGGCAAACGGGGTAATAAATCGGGTTGATACTAGCTGTAAAGTCACCTGAGATCAAGCCCAGCAGTTTGTGATGTCATGGCGTCTATTAGATACCCAACATCATAAACTGTCAGTACTAACAAAAACAAAAAATCGACAAAAGAAATTTATTTGAAAAAACAGTCCCCAAAACATTTCCTCTTTCACCAATTTATTGTAAGAAAAAAAATAAAGGGGTCCCACGACGACTCTGGACCGTCTAGAATATGGGGGGGAGACACTCAGGGAACGTATCCCCCATTTTCTAGGAGTGCGGACCCTTCATGTGAGGAGTGTGGGTGCAATGAATCTGCACTCACTCTCCCCGGGTCCACAGCAGCAGAGTCCATGTCGTAATGGTTGCTACCAAAGCTGCAATGCCCTGCTCATGAGGTAAGGGCATGCCTAATCAGGAGAACTACTGTAGAGGAAGCTCTGCTCACTGGTATATAGGTGCTCAGCGGTAATAATAGATAAAATTAGTGAGTAACCTCGGCACTCTATATCTCCCAGACTAAGTCAGTAAGTCACAATGGATAGTAATGCAAAATCACTCTTTATTGGTCCGTATTAAGAAAAAAATTTTTTCATAAGCATATATGTTTTTGTCCAAAACAAGTTACAAATGACGTTTCGGCCTGAGCCTTCGTCAGATTGGACTTATCTGCATGTAATCATGAAAAATGACAATAATCAGTATCACATAAGAGTGAGAGAACAATAACATAAACTCGAACAATGTAGAGGTACAATTGGGATGCAGCAAAAAAATTGCAACACAGCAAGAAATGAAACACATGATACAAATGTCATAATACAGTACAAGGACAATATAGTAATGACAAATATGGGGTCAGAGTAGGCTTAGACAGCTCTGGTACGAAAGAGATGTCAATCATAAAGTAACATGTGCAGTAGGTGTAGAGCTACAGTATGCATGGCAGAGCTAATGGGTAGACCGACCATAGAAAAAGAACGGAGAAAAAGTGGAGAAAAAGTGGAGAAAAAGTGGAGCATAAGAGGAGAAAAAGTGGAGAAAAAGTGGAGAAAAAAGTGGAGAAAAAAGTGGAGAAAAAAGTGGAGAAAAAGTGGAGAAAAAGTGGAGAAAAAGTGGAGCATAAGAGGAGAAAAAGTGGAGAAAAAGTAGAGAAAAAGTGGAGCATAAGAGGAGAAAAAGTGGAGAAAAAGTGGAGAAAAAAGTGGAGAAAAAAGTGGAGAAAAAGTGGAGCATAAGAGGAGAAAAAGTGGAGAAAAAGTGGAGAAAAAGTGGAGAAAAAGTGGAGAAAAGGTAAAGAAAAAGTGGAGCATAAGAGGAGAAAAAGTGGAGAAAAAGTGGAGAAAAAAGTGGAGAAAAAAGTGGAGAAAAAGTGGAGAAAAAGTGGAGAAAAAGTGGAGAAAAAGTGGAGCATAAGAGGAGAAAAAGTGGAGAAAAAGTGGAGAAAAAGTGGAGAAAAAGTGGAGCATAAGAGGAGAAAAAGTGGAGAAAAAGTGGAGAAAAAAGTGGAGAAAAAAGTGGAGAAAAAGTGGAGCATAAGAGGAGAAAAAGTGGAGAAAAAGTGGAGAAAAAGTGGAGAAAAAGTGGAGCATAAGAGGAGAAAAAGTGGAGAAAAAGTGGAGAAAAAAGTGGAGAAAAAGTGGAGAAAAAGTGGAGCATAAGAGGAGAAAAAGTGGAGATTAAGAGGAGAAAAAGTGGAGCATAAGAGGAGAAAAAGTGGAGAAAAAGTGGAGTAAAAGTGGAGTAAAAGTGGAGAAAAAGTGGAGAAAAAGTGGAGAAAAAAGTGGAGAAAAAGAGGAGAAAAAGTGGAGAAAAAGTGGAGAAAAAAGTGGAGAAAAAGTGGAGAAAAAGTGGAGCATAAGAGGAGAAAAAGTGGAGATTAAGAGGAGAAAAAGTGGAGAAAAAGTGGAGCATAAGAGGAGAAAAAGTGGAGCATAAGAGGAGAAAAAGTGGAGAAAAAGTGGAGGAAAAGTGGAGAAAAAGTGGAGAAAAAGTGGAGCATAAGAGGAGAAAAAGTGGAGAAAAAGTGGAGAAAAAAGTGGAGAAAAAGTGGAGAAAAAGTGGAGCATAAGAGGAGAAAAAGTGGAGATTAAGAGGAGAAAAAGTGGAGCATAAGAGGAGAAAAAGTGGAGAAAAAGTGGAGAAAAAGTGGAGTAAAAGTGGAGAAAAAGTGGAGAAAAAGTGGAGAAAAAGTGGAGCATAAGAGGAGAAAAAGTGGAGAAAAAGTGGAGAAAAAAGTGGAGAAAAAGTGGAGAAAAAGTGGAGCATAAGAGGAGAAAAAGTGGAGATTAAGAGGAGAAAAAGTGGAGAAAAAGTGGAGCATAAGAGGAGAAAAAGTGGAGCATAAGAGGAGAAAAAGTGGAGAAAAAGTGGAGAAAAAAGTGGAGAAAAAGTGGAGCATAAGAGGAGAAAAAGTGGAGAAAAAGTGGAGAAAAAGTGGAGAAAAAAGTGGAGAAAAAAGTGGAGAAAAAAGTGGAGAAAAAGTGGAGAAAAAGTGGAGAAAAAGTGGAGAAAAAGTGGAGAACAAGTGGAGCATAAGAGGAGAAAAAGTGGAGAAAAAGTGGAGAAAAAGTGGAGCATAAGAGGAGAAAAGTGGAGAAAAAGTGGAGAAAAAAGTGGAGAAAAAAGTGGAGAAAAAGTGGAGAAAAAGTGGAGAAAAAGTGGAGTAAAAGTGGAGAAAAAGTGGAGCATAAGAGGAGAAAAAGTGGAGAAAAAAGTGGAGAAAAAGTGGAGAAAAAGTGGAGCATGAGAGGAGAAAAAGTGGAGATTAAGAGGAGAAAAAGTGGAGAAAATGTGGAGCATAAGAGGAGAAAAAGTGGAGAAAAAGTGGAGAAAAAGTGGAGTAAAAGTGGAGAAAAAGTGGAGAAAAAGTGGAGAAAAAGTGGAGCATAAGAGGAGAAAAAGTGGAGAAAAAGTGGAGAAAAAAGTGGAGAAAAAGTGGAGAAAAAGTGGAGCATAAGAGGAGAAAAAGTGGAGATTAAGAGGAGAAAAAGTGGAGAAAAAGTGGAGAGAAAGTGGAGAAAAAGTGGAGAAAAAGTGGAGAAAAAGTGGAGAAAAAGTGGAGAAAAAAATGGAGAAAAAGTGGAGAAAAAGTGGAGAATAAATGGAGAAAAAGTGGAGAAAAAGTGGAGAATAAATGGAGAAAAAGTGGAGAATAAGTGGAGAATAAGTGGAGAATAAGTGGAGAAAAAGTGGAGAAAAAGTGGAGAAAAAGTGGAGCACCCTTTGGTGCCTTTCATGTGGCACTAAGGGGTGCTTAGCTTTGTATTTAGCCAAAAAAATGAAAAAAAAATGACGTAGGGTTCCCCCTAGTTTTGTAGCCAGCTAGGGTAAAGCAGATGGCTGCAGCCTGCAGACCACAGCTGGCAACCTCACCTTGGCTGGTAATCCAAAACTGAGGGCACCCCACGCTGTTATTTTAAATTAAATAAATAATTTTAAAAAAAAACACACGTAGGGGTCCCCCAAAATTGGATCACCAGCCAAGGTAAAGCAGACAGCTGGGGCCTGATATTCTCAGACTAGGGAGGTCCATGGTTATTGGACTCTCCCAAGCCTAAAAATAGCAGGCCGCAGCCGCCCCAGAAGTGGCGCATCCATTAGATGCGCCAATCCTGGTGCTTCGCCCCAGCTCATCCCGCGCCCTGGTGCGGTGGCAAACGGGGTAATATATGGGGTTAATACCAGATGTGTAATGTCACCTGGCACCAAGCCCTGGGGTTGGTGAGGTCAGGCGTCTATCAGATACCCGACATCACCAACCCAGTCAGTAATAAAAAAAAATAGACGACAAACACATTTTTATTTGAAAAAACACTCCCCAAAACATTCCCTCTTTAACCAATTTATTAGAAAGAAAAACAAATCCAGGTCTGGTGTAATCCAAGGGGTTGCCATGACGATCCACACTGTCCCAGTCAATGAAGAGCAGGATGTTCCCCATTGGCTGGGAGAGCAATGCAGTGACCTGAGCTAACATCAATGGGTCAGCCCAGGTCACTGCAGGGGATGACAAGTGCTGCTGTCAGCGAGGTACATTACCTGCGCTGATCTCCAGCACACTGACAGCCCCTGTCACTGAGGTCAATGACCGGCGCCTTCACATCAAGTATCGCGAGAGGTCCGTGACGTCACCGCCAGTGTCAGTCTCAGGTCGGAAGCGATAGGTGATGTGACAAGCGGCGGCCATGGAGGACAGTGACAGCGCTGAGGTCGGGATGGCGGGACTTCATCACCGCAGGTAAGCCGAGCGGGGGGGGGGGGATGGGGGGGGGTGAGAGTGTGTGTGTGTGTGTGCGTGTGTGTATATGTATGTACACATGCCGCGGGCAGGAGGGGGCGGAGTGAGCTGAGCGGGAAGTGTGGGCTTCCTGCACGTAACTAAGATAAACATCGGGTTACTAACCAAAGCGCTTTGCTTGGATACCCGATGTTTATCTTGGTTACCAGCTTGTGGCAGGCTGCCAGCGATGGCTCCTGCACACTGTAGCTGTAAAAAGCCCTGCTTTTTGCTGCTAGAACCGTTCTCGAACGTATCTAGAACTATCGAGCTTTTAGCAAAAAGCTCGAGTTCTAGTTCGATCTCGAACAGCCCAAAAATCACTCGAGCCTAGAACTGGAGAACCACGAACCGCGAACCGTGCTCAACTCTACATAGTTGTATATAATGACATATATATGTATTATGGAGGCTTGGCTATTTAGACGCAATTTGCCCTTCTTTGCATGAGCATTTTGTATTTATCTGTGGCCTGATCTGAGCTTAATTTTTGTTCTGCTTCTGTGTCAGTCTAAAGCAGGGGTCTCACACTCGGCTGGGTGTATGGGCATAGAAAAGACTGGTATTTGGGGGGAAGAATTCTTTGTAGGACAAAATTACATTTTTATTGACCCATTTTCTTTTTCTATACACCTTTTGCTCATTTTTTGAATATTTTTGGCATGTTTATTTAAGTTTTTTTAAATGGCATTCATCATATGGGTTCTAGTGCAGTTTTATAGCTTGTGTTGTTATGGATGTGACGATAACAAGCATGCACTCTTTTTATTTACTTTAGTTTATATATAAAACACCATTTTTAGTGGCAAAATATTTTTCATGCTTTACTTGAAAACATTTCTGCATTTTTAAAATTTTATTTTTTCCCAATTGTCCACATACAGTAATATTGTCTTACAATTAGCACCAAATAGTAATTTTATCCAACTTCTTATAGCAATGTCCCCATCCTGATTCCTTTCTTGCAGTAATATGCCTTTACTGGCCCTTATATTTTCGTAATGCCCCATTCTTCTGATCATCTTATAGTAATGTGCCCATCACTGTTCCCATCTTGTAGTAATGTGCCCATCCTGGTCTCCATCTTGTAGTAATGCCTAATCCTGATCCTTATGTTGTAGTAATGCCCCATCCTGATACCCACCTTGAAATAATGTCTCAATTCTTGTCCTCATATTGTAGTAATGCCCCATCCTGGTCCCCTTCTTGTAGTAATTTCCCCATCCTGGGCCCCTTATATTAATGTGCGTATCCCGAATCTAATCTTGTAGTAAAGTGCCCGTCCTAGTCCCCATCT
Organism: Anomaloglossus baeobatrachus; assembly: GCF_048569485.1. Classification (NCBI taxonomy): domain Eukaryota; kingdom Metazoa; phylum Chordata; class Amphibia; order Anura; family Aromobatidae; genus Anomaloglossus; species Anomaloglossus baeobatrachus. The sequence continues at coordinate 115,494,642 of NC_134353.1, forward strand.
TGTAGTAATGTGCCCGTCTTTGTCCCCTTCTTGGACTAATGTCCCCATTCTTGTCCCCATATGTAGTAATGTCCCCTTCCTGGTCCTCATCTTGTAGTAATGCCCATTCCTGGTCACCTTCTTGTAGTAATGTCCCCATCCTGGTCCCCTTCTTGTAGCAATGTCCCATTCTGGTCCCCATCTTGTAATAAAGCCCCATTCTGATCACCTTGTAGTAATGTCCCCATCCTGGTCTTCCAATAGTAATGTCCCCATCCTGATCTCCATCTTGTGGTAATGTGCCCATCCTAGTTCTCTTGTAGCAATGTGCCCATCCTGGTCATCATCTTGTAGTAATGTTCCCATCCTTGTACCCATATTGTAGCAATGTCCCCATCCTGGACCCCAACTTGTAGTAATGTCCCCTTCCATGTCTTTATAGTAGAAATACAATTCTCAACATTGAATCCAATTTAAATTTTGCTGAGAGTTGGTCACCATGAACCACCTACTCAAGCAGCACTACTCATAAAGACATATCAACAAGCAAGAGAACAAGGAGTATATGTGCAAAAAATAACAAATCTCTATTATGAAAAAAACACAATAGACAATTTTTAAAAAACAGGTAAAAAATCACTACAATGAATCATCTGGGGCATATAAGATTGTTACACAATAAACACAGGGTACTTCTCAGAAAAATACTCAAAACATTCCAGATACCCAGGATAAGTTAAATCCTAAGGATAAAGATTGTATGGGTATCATGATATATAATAAAAAATGAATGTGGTAATTCTGAGACTCCTAGCCAATTGTAAAAATTGCTATTCAAAATGAAGGAGTAAAGTCAAACTCTACATGCACTACCCAGGATAGATGATTAGATTAAGAGGGTAAAACAGGGTTAGACCTTCAGTTTGGAGAATCCCCAGAGAGGAACCTGGACTTCATTGATGCGTGTTTCGCACGGTGAGACTGCTTTTTCAGGATGGAGAGGCACCGGGTCAGTGTGACAAGTCAAAGGTTATATACCCTTATGTTCAAAGTAAAACAGTGTACAGCTGTTACAGATGAGGAGCCGGAAACCGGACATGGGGACGTGAGGGAACGCCCCACCGCTATGACGACAGGCGCACGTGCAGTGTCACGGACGCGTAACCTAGACACATGCACGGCGCACCGCCGTACTTAGTAGGGGGGGCATGCATGTGCGACAAATAAACCGCCCTACATGAGATCCACCCAGAAGTGGCTGCGCCGTCAGCGCGCACGCGCGGCCCCGAGGACGCGTCACCCAGGGAGCCGCGCATGCGCACAAAACGGCACCACCACGAATAAGGAGGGGCTTGCGTACATACATCAGATAGAGATCAGGGAATAGAAGGGGTGTATACCCGGGCACATTAAGGAACGCCCCACTGCTGTGACAGCGGGCACATGTGTGGTGCCAAGGAAATGTTGTCTGGGCAGCTTCTCACTGTCATCGATTCAAGAAGGGGGGATGCATGCACGGCAGCCAACCACCCCACGCGAAATCCACCCGATCGTGGCGGCACTGCTGGCGTGCACGCACAGCCCCGAGGACGGTTACCTGGGGAACCGCGCACGCGCACCAAGCGTCACCACCACCAAAGGGAAGAAATACACCAAGTCAAAGATAAAATCACATAGAGGGGCAGGAGTAAACAGGGAGGCAAGAATGATTATAAAAAACTATATGCATCATAAGTGTACCCAAGAGGTTAGAGTTACCAAATAAGAAATTCACAAAAGGGAATGAACATCAAGCAACCACTACAACACAGGCCCATCCTGAGGTGGTCAGATAACGCACACAGTAAAATATCATAGCAAGGTACACAAAGGCTGATTACATTTTCATATATAAACGAGTGTATAATTCTTCCCAGAGCCATGTGTACTCATTTCTTCACCCAGGGAGCCGGTCCCCATGTGCAGTGCTGGCTCAGATATATTGATGACATTCTTATCTTTTGGCAGGGCACTGTGGAGCAGCTTGATATATTTATGGCAGAGTTAAATAATAACAATTTTAACATCAAATTGACCTATAAGCATAGCAGCAGGTGCATCGACTTTTTGGATATTAATATCGAAGTGGATTCATTATCTACTATCCAAACTAATGTATATCGGAAATTCACCTCTGTCAATGCTCTGCTGCATGCTTCCTCTGCCCATACACCAGCTACAATACCTGCCAATTTTTGAGGACGAGGCGGATTTGTTCCTCTGACCAGTCTTTTGAAAGTCAAGTCCATTGACCTCATGGGCCGCTTCCGGGATCGGGGTTATAGCAACCGCTGCATCAAGAAAGGTTATGTACGTGCTAAAAAGACCTCATACAATTAATTATTCAATTATATTCCTAAGCAACAGTCGGATGATCTTCCTATTCTTTTTATAGGTACTTATAACAGCCATTGGCAGACTATGCGGAGTATCCTGTGTAGACACTGACCTGTTCTGAAATCCGATCCTACCCGGGCTAATTTGCTCCCGTACCGCCCTCTCATGACAGCCCGCGGCTCTAAAAACCTTTGTAATATGCTGGTAAGAAGTCACTATGTGCCTCCCTCCACTAATCCATTTTCCACCCGTGGCCCTCTAGACGGGTGTTTCCCATGCAGGCGTTGTGTTGCGTGCCCTAATGTGGTTCGCACCAACACTCTCTCCTTCTCTGACGGCACTCGGGTCATGAACATCAGGAATTACATCAACTGTACTACTACCGTTGTTGTATATTACGCAACATGTCCATGCTCCCTGGTGTATATCAGCTTCACTTCGCGTGAGTTCCGGGTACGCATTAGGGAGCATGTTCGTGACATCTGTACCGCCAGGGATGTTATTGACTATTCGTTGTTAAAGACTCTTCCCCGTCACTTCAAAAGACATAATGGGAGTGACCCTTCTGGTCTTAAAGTGCGGGGAATTGATATCGTCCGTGGAGGATCTAGGGGTGGTGATCTGAAAAAACGGCTTGTCCAGGTTGAGGCCCGTTGGATCATCACCCTTGACACCCTGAGTCAAAGAGGATTGAATGAAAATATTAGTTTTTTTATTGTTCTTGTAGGCTTAGTGTGGTCCTTTATTCCTAGTGACATCACTGTGTCTTATTGTTTTTATCGTTGTATATTGTTTTTAAATTTCTTCACCAGGTGATATTGGTATGAGGCCCATGTGGCCTAAATATCCATTTGTGTTGTGTCCCTCTTGTTCTGATTAATTAATAATGGTAATCTTTTCTTATAGATGTTTAGTGCCGGATGCTATATTTATTATCTTGATGGAGGTTTGTCTACATACGAAAATATAAATCAGCAGGGTTCGGAGTGCTTGATTCTTGATGAAGTCCAGGTTCCTTTCTGGGGATTCTCCAAACTGAAGGTCTAACCCTGTTTTACCCTCTGCACCATAATCCCAGAATTGTTGGTACATACTTTCCTGAAGAGCGAACATCCTTCCTGACCTCTTTTTCTGGGCCCCTCCTTGGTGAACAAGTGAGTACACATGGCTCTGTGAAGAATTATACACTCGTTTATATATGAGAATGTAATCAGCCTTTGTGTACTTTGCTATGATATTTTACTGTGTCCTTTATATGACCACCTCAGGATGGGCCTGTGTTGTAGTGGTTGTCTTGATGTTCATTCCCTTTTGTGAATTTCTTATTTGGTAACTCTAACCTCTTGGGTACACTTATGATTAGAGTTGAGCGTGGTTCGCGGTTCGAGGTTCTCCAGTTCTAAGCTCGAGTGATTTTTGGGGCTGTTCGAGATCGAACTAGAACTCGAGCTTTTTGCTAAAAGCTCGATAGTTCTAGATACGTTCGAGAACGGTTCTAGCAGCAAAAAGCAGGGCTTTTTACAGCTACAGTGAGCAGGAGCCATCGCTGGCAGCCTGCCACAAGCTGGTAACCAAGATAAACATCGGGTATCCAAGCAAAGCGCTTTGGTTAGTAACCCGATGTTTATCTTAGTTACGTGCAGGAAGCCCACACTTTCCCGCTCAGCTCGCTCCGCCCCCTCCTGCCCGCGGCATGTACACATACATACACACACACACACACACAAACACCCCCCCCCCCTCTCCCCCCCGCCCGCTCGCTCGGCTTACCTGCGGTGATGAAGTCCCGCCATCCCGACCTCAGCGCTGTCACTGTCCTCCATGGCCGCCGCTTGTCACATCACCTCTCGCTTCCGACCCGAGACTGACTAGCGGTGACGTCACGGACCTCTCGCGATACTTGATGTGAAGGCGCCGGTCATTGAGCTCAGTGACAGGGGCTATCGGCAGTGCTGGAGATCAGCGCAGGTAATGTACCTCGCTGACAGCAGCACTTGTCACCCCCCTGCAGTGACCTGGGCTGACCCATTGATGTTAGCTCAGGTCACTGCATTGCTCTCCCAGCCAATGGGGAACATCCTGCTCTTCATTGACTGGGACAGTGTGGATCGTCATGGCAACCCCTTGGATTACAGCAGACCTGGATTTGTTTTTCAATCTAATAAATTGGTTAAAGAGGGAATGTTTTGGGGAGTGTTTTTACAAATAAAAATGTTTGTCGTCTATTTTTTTTTATTACTGACTGGGTTGGTGATGTCGGGTATCTGATAGACGCCTGACCTCACCGACCCCAGGGCTTGATGCCAGGTGACATTACACATCTGGTATTAACCCCATATATTACCCCGTTTGCCACCGCACCAGGGCGCGGGATGAGCTGGGGCGAAGCACCAGGATTGGCGCATCTAATGGATGCGCCACTTCTGGGGCGGCTGCGGCCTGCTATTTTTAGGCTGGGGAGATTCCAATAACCATGGACCTCCCTAGTCTGAGAATATCAGGCCCCAGCTGTCTGCTTTACCTTGGCTGGTGATCCAATTTTGGGGGACCCCTACGTTTTTTTTTTTTTAATTATTTATTTAATTTAAAATAACAGCGTGGGGTGCCCTCAGTTTTGGATTACTAGCCAAGGTGAGGTTGCCAGCTGTGGTCTGCAGGCTGCAGACGTCTGCTTTACCCTAGCTGGCTACAAAACTAGGGGGAACCCTACGTCATTTTTTTTTCATTTTTTTGGCTAAATACAAAGCTAAGCACCCCTTAGTGCCACATGAAAGGTACCAAAGGGTGTTCCACTTTTTCTCCATTTTTTTCTCCACTTTTTCTCCATTTTTTCTCCACTTATTCTCCACTTTTTCTCCTCTTATTCTCCACTTTTTCTCCTCTTATGCTCCACTTTTTCTCCACTTTTTCTCCACTTTTTCTCCTCTTAATCTCCACTTTTTCTCCACTTTTTTCTCCACTTTTTCTCCTCTTATGCTCCACTTTTTCTCCACTTTTTCTCCTCTTATTCTCCACTTTTTCTCCACTTTTTCTCCACTTTTTTCTCCACTTTTTCTCCTCTTATGCTCCACTTTTTCTCCACTTTTTCTCCTCTTAATCTCCACTTTTTCTCCACTTTTTCTCCACTTTTTCTCCACTTTTTCTCCACTTTTTTCTCCACTTTTTCTCCTCTTATGCTCCACTTTTTCTCCACTTTTTCTCCACTTTTTCTCCACTTTTTCTCCTCTTATGCTCCACTTTTTCTCCACTTTTTCTCCTCTTAATCTCCACTTTTTCTCCACTTTTTCTCCACTTTTTCTCCTCTTATGCTCCACTTTTTCTCCACTTTTTCTCCACTTTTTTCTCCACTTTTTCTCCTCTTATGCTCCACTTTTTCTCCACTTTTTCTCCACTTTTTTCTCCACTTTTTCTCCTCTTATGCTCCACTTTTTCTCCACTTTTTCTCCTCTTATGCTCCACTTTTTCTCCACTTTTTCTCCACTTTTTTCTCCACTTTTTCTCCTCTTATGCTCCACTTTTTCTCCACTTTTTCTCCACTTTTTTCTCCACTTTTTCTCCTCTTATGCTCCACTTTTTCTCCTCTTATGCTCCACTTTTTCTCCACTTTTTCTCCACTTTTTCTCCTCTTATGCTCCACTTTTTCTCCACTTTTTCTCCACTTTTTTCTCCACTTTTTCTCTACTTTTTCTCCATTTTTTCTCCACTTTTTCTCCTCTTATGCTCCACTTTTTCTCCACTTTTTCTCCACTTTTTTCTCCACTTTTTTCTCCACTTTTTCTCCACTTTTTCTCCACTTTTTCTCCTCTTATGCTCCACTTTTTCTCCACTTTTTCTCCACTTTTTTCTCAACTTTTTTCTCCACTTTTTCTCCACTTTTTCTCCTCTTATGCTCCACTTTTTCTCCACTTTTTCTCCACTTTTTCTCCTCTTATGCTCCACTTTTTCTCCACTTTTTCTCCACTTTTTCTCCACTTTTTCTCCTCTTATGCTCCACTTTTTCTCCACTTTTTCTCCACTTTTTCTCCTCTTATGCTCCACTTTTTCTCCACTTTTTCTCCACTTTTTCTCCACTTTTTCTCCTCTTATGCTCCACTTTTTCTCCACTTTTTCTCCACTTTTTTCTCCACTTTTTCTCCTCTTATGCTCCACTTTTTCTCTACTTTTTCTCCACTTTTTCTCCACTTTTTCTCCTCTTATGCTCCACTTTTTCTCCACTTTTTCTCCACTTTTTCTCCTCTTATGCTCCACTTTTTCTCCACTTTTTCTCCACTTTTTCTCCACTTTTTCTCCACTTTTTTCTACACTTTTTTCTCCACTTTTTCTCCACTTTTTCTCCACTTTTTCTCCTCTTATGCTCCACTTTTTCTCCACTTTTTCTCCACTTTTTTCTACACTTTTTTCTCCACTTTTTCTCCACTTTTTCTCCTCTTATGCTCCACTTTTTCTCCACTTTTTCTCCACTTTTTCTCCACTTTTTCTCCACTTTTTCTCCACTTTTTTCTCCACTTTTTCTCCACTTTTTCTCCTCTTATGCTCCACTTTTTCTCCACTTTTTTCTCCACTTTTTCTCCTCTTATGCTCCACTTTTTCTCCACTTTTTCTCCACTTTTTCTCCACTTTTTCTCCTCTTATGCTCTACTTTTTCTCCACTTTTTCTCCACTTTTTTCTCCACTTTTTCTCCTCTTATGCTCCACTTTTTCTCCACTTTTTCTCCACTTTTTCTCCACTTTTTCTCCTCTTATGCTCCACTTTTTCTCCACTTTTTCTCCACTTTTTCTCCTCTTATGCTCCACTTTTTCTCCACTTTTTCTCCACTTTTTCTCCACTTTTTCTCCACTTTTTTCTCCACTTTTTCTCCTCTTATGCTCCACTTTTTCTCCACTTTTTCTCCACTTTTTCTCCACTTTTTCTCCTCTTATGCTCCACTTTTTCTCCACTTTTTCTCCTCTTATGCTCCACTTTTTCTCCACTTTTTCTCCACTTTTTTCTCCACTTTTTCTCCTCTTATGCTCCACTTTTTCTCCACTTTTTCTCCACTTTTTTCTCCACTTTTTTCTCCACTTTTTCTCCACTTTTTCTCCTCTTATGCTCCACTTTTTCTCCACTTTTTCTCCACTTTTTCTCCACTTTTTTCTCCACTTTTTCTCCTCTTATGCTCCACTTTTTCTCCACTTTTTCTCCACTTTTTCTCCTCTTATGCTCCACTTTTTCTCCACTTTTTCTCCTCTTATGCTCCACTTTTTCTCCACTTTTTCTCCACTTTTTTCTCCACTTTTTCTCCTCTTATGCTCCACTTTTTCTCCACTTTTTCTCCACTTTTTTCTCCACTTTTTCTCCACTTTTTCTCCACTTTTTCTCTACTTTTTCTCCACTTTTTTCTCCACTTTTTCTCCTCTTATGCTCCACTTTTTCTCCACTTTTTCTCCACTTTTTCTCCTCTTATGCTCCACTTTTTCTCCATTTTTTCTCCACTTTTTTCTCAACTTTTTTCTCCACTTTTTCTCCACTTTTTCTCCTCTTATGCTCCACTTTTTCTCCACTTTTTCTCTACTTTTTCTCCTCTTATGCTCCACTTTTTCTCCACTTTTTCTCCATTCTTTTTCTATGGTCGGTCTACCCATTAGCTCTGCCATGCATACTGTAGCTCTACACCTACTGCACATGTTACTTTATGATTGACATCTCTTTCGTACCAGAGCTGTCTAAGCCTACTCTGACCCCATATTTGTCATTACTATATTGTCCTTGTACTGTATTATGACATTTGTATCATGTGTTTCATTTCTTGCTGTGTTGCAATTTTTTTGCTGCATCCCAATTGTACCTCTACATTGTTCGAGTTTATGTTATTGTTCTCTCACTCTTATGTGATACTGATTATTGTCATTTTTCATGTTTACATGCAGATAAGTCCAATCTGACGAAGGCTCAGGCCGAAACGTCATTTGTAACTTGTTTTGGACAAAAACATATATGCTTATGAAAAATTTTTTTTCTTAATACGGACCAATAAAGAGTGATTTTGCATTACTATCCATTGTGACTTACTGACTTAGTCTGGGAGATATAGAGTGCCGAGGTTACTCACTAATTTTATCTATTATTACCTCTGAGCACCTATATACCAGTGAGCAGAGCTTCCTCTACAGTAGTTCTCCTGATTAGGCATGCCCTTACCTCATGAGCAGGGCATTGCAGCTTTGGTAGCAACCATTACGACATGGACTCTGCTGCTGTGGACCCGGGGAGAGTGAGTGCAGATTCATTGCACCCACACTCCTCACATGAAGGGTCCGCACTCCTAGAAAATGGGGGATACGTTCCCTGAGTGTCTCCCCCCCATATTCTAGACGGTCCAGAGTCGTCGTGGGACCCCTTTATTTTTTTTCTTACAATAAATTGGTGAAAGAGGAAATGTTTTGGGGACTGTTTTTTCAAATAAATTTCTTTTGTCGATTTTTTGTTTTTGTTAGTACTGACAGTTTATGATGTTGGGTATCTAATAGACGCCATGACATCACAAACTGCTGGGCTTGATCTCAGGTGACTTTACAGCTAGTATCAACCCGATTTATTACCCCGTTTGCCACTGCACCAGGGCACGGGATGAGCTGGGGTGAAGCGCCAGGATTGGCGCATCTAGTGGATGCGCCACGTCTGGGGTGCCTGCGGCCTGCTATTTTTAGGCTGTGAAGGCCCAATAACCATGGACCTTCCCACCCTGAGAATACCAGACCACAGCTGTCCGCTTTACCTTGGCTGGTGATCCAATTTGGGGGGGACCCTACTTTTATTGTGTAATTATTAATATTTATAAAATAATTATAAAAAAGAGCCTGAGGGGACCTCCACATTGGATCCCCAACCACGGTAAAGCTGCCAGCTGTGGTTTTCAGGCTACAGCCGTCTGCTTTACCCTAGCTGGCTATCAAAAATGGGGGGACCCAACGTAATTTTTTTTTTTTAACTATTTTTTAAATAGAAAAAATTAATGGGCTTCCCTGTATTTTGATTGACAACCAAGGTAACGGCAGGCAGATGGGGGTGGCAACCCATAGCTGTCTGCTTTATCTGCGCTGAGAATCAAAAATACCGCGGAGCGCTACGTCATTTTTTTAAAGATTTATTTTTACAGCACTGTGATGTCCAGCAATCAAAATACAGGGAAGCCCATTTTATTTTTAGTTATTTAAATAAATAATTAAAAAAAATATATATGGGCTCCCGCTGCATTTTTAGTATTGCTAGCTAAGGGTAATCCAAGCAGCTACTGGCTGCTAACCACCACTGCTTGGTGTTACCTTCACTGGCAATGGAAAATCCAGGGAAGCATTTTTTATTTTTTTTGCCAAAAAACTACAAAAAAAGGACGTGAGCTTCGCCATATTTTTGTATGCTAGCCAGGTATAGCAAGCAGGTGCTGGAAGAGTTGGATACAGCGCCAGAAGATGGCGCTTCTATGAAAATGCCATTTTCTGAGGCGGCTGCAGACTGCAATTCTCAGCAGTGGGGCCCAGAAAGCTCAGGCCAACCGGTGGTGCGGATTCCAATCCCCAGCTGCCTAGTTGTACCTGGCTGGACACAAAAATGGGGCAAAGCCTACGTCATTTGTTTTCTAATTATTTCATGAAATTCATGAAATAATAAAAAAAGGGCTTCCCTTTATTTTTGGTTCCCAGCCGGGTACAAATAGGCAACTGGGGGTTGGGGGCAGCCGTACCTGCCTGCTGTACCTGGCTAGCATACAAAAATATGGCGAAGCCAACATAATTTTTTCAGGGGGCAAAAAACTTCTGCATACAGTCCTGGATGGAGTATGCTGAGCCTTGTAGTTCTGCAGCTGCTGTCTGTCTGTATGGAGAAGAGCAGACAGCAGCTGCAGAACTACAAGGCTCAGCATACTCCATCCAGGACTGTATGCAGAGGTTTTTTGCCCACCAAAAAAATGACGTGGGCTTCGCCATATTTTTGTATGCTAGCCAGGTACAGCTGGCAGCCACGGGCTGCCTCCAACCCCCAGTTGCCTATTTGTACCCGGCTGGGAACCAAAAATATAGGGAAGCCCGTTTTTTTTAATTATTTCACTTATTTCATGAAATAATTAAAAAACAAATGTCGTGGGCTTCGCCCTATTTTTGTGTCCAGCCGGGTACAACTAGGCAGCAGGGGATTGGAATCCGCAGCACAGGTTAGCCCGAGGTTTGTGGGCGCCTCTGCTGCGGATTTCAGTCCGCAGCCGTCCCAGAAAATGGCGCTCTCATAGAAGCGCCATCATCTGGCGCTGTATCCAACTCTTCCAACAGCCCTGGAGCCGGGTGGCTTGTTGGGTAATCATGAGTTAATACTGGCTTTGTTTTACCAGCCAGTATTAAGCCAGAGATTCTTAATGTCAGGCACGTTTGACCCGGCCATTAAGAATCTCCAATAAAGGGTTAAAAAAAAGACACCACACAGAGAAAAAATACTTTAATAGAAATAAATACACAGACACATTAGAGACTCCATCTTTATTACCCCCTGTCAGCCCTCCACGATCCTGCTCTTCTGTCTTCTTTCTTTCTAGTGTAGTAGTAGTGACGATTGTAGTGAGGATGAGATTCACCAGCTCATCACTTGGGGCTGGGGAACCTCCATCCTCACTACAATGCTCACTACAATCGGGAAGCAGCGTACAGCCTTCACTCCGTGAGTGATCAGTGCTGGCTGCTAGCGGTAACGCTGACAGACGCGTTACCATAGCAACGGTGCTCTCGGAGCCGCGGTTAGCGGTGACGTCACCGCTAACTGCGTTGCTATGGCAACGGTGATCTCCGTTAATGACCGGCTGTGTCAGCCGGTCCCTAACAGAACGGGGAGTCGACCGTGTGCTAGAGCATGTCGCCGGTACACGGCGATACACATATGTGCACCGTGTACCGGAGAGATGCACTCGCAGGTCCTACATTACGTGTCATAGTCATGTGACCAGTCTGTAGCCAATGAGATAATAGCCACGTGACTGGTCACATGGCTATTTTGACGTCACGATAGGTCCTGCTTCTCTGCTGGCAGTGCAGGTCACCGGGAGGATTCAGCGATCATCGGATGGAATAGCGGCAGGAGACAGAGTGCAGAAGGGATCGCGAGGACCGGTAAGTGTTATGGCAATGTTTATTAACTGTTTGTGTACATTTATAATGCATTTTTATGTGTTTGTGATTGCCTCCCATTATAGCCTATACGTTCGAGTTCGGTTCGTCGAACGTTCGACGAGCCAAACTCGAACGGGACCCCCGTTCGGCGAACCGGCCTCGAGCCGAACCGGGACCAGTTCGCTCATCTCTACTTATGATGCATATGTTTTTTTATAATCATTAATGCCTTACTCCTGCCCCTCTATGTGATTTTATCTTTAACTTGGTGTATTTCTTCCCTTTGGTGGTGGCGCCGCTTGGTGCGGGTGCGCGGTTCCCCGGGTAACGTGTCCTCGAGGCTGCACGTGCGCGCCAGCGGTGCCGCCGCGATCAGGTGGATTTCACATGGGGTGGTTGGCTGCCGCGCATGCATCCCCCCTTCTTGAATCAATGACAGCGAAATGCTGCCCGGGCAACATTTCCTTGGCACCACGCATGCGCCCGCTGTCACAGCAGTGGGGCGTTCCTTGTGCCCGGGTACACCCCTTCTATTCCCTGATCTCCATCTGACGTATGTATGCGAGCCCCTCCTTATTGATGGTGGCGCCATTGTGTGCGCATGCGCGGCTCCCTGGGTGACGCGTCCTCGGGGCCATGCGTGTGCTCTAACGGCGCGGCCACTTCTGGGTGGATCTCGTGCAGGGCGGTTAATTTATCGCGCATGCACACCCCCCTCGCTACTAAGTACGGTGGTGCGCCATGCGTGTGTCTAGGTTACGCGTCTCTGACACTGCATGTGCGCCCGTCATCATAGCGGGGGGGCGTTCCCTCACGTCCCTATGTCCGGTTTCCGGCTACTCCTCTGTCACAGCTGTACGCTGTGTTACTTTGAACATAAGGGTATATAACCTTTGACTTGTCACACTGACTCCGTGCCTCTCCATCTTGAAAAAGCAGTCTCACCGTGCGAAACGCACATCGATGAAGTCCAGGTTCCTCTCTGGGGATTCTCCAAACTGAAGGTCTAACCCTGTTTTACCCTCTACACCATAATCCCAGATAACACTCTGTCCTTGGTTGGGAGCTCTAACGGTTATTTACTAATATGACCTATATGTAGCTACTGTGCTCCAGCAATGGACATGATTAGTCTGTTTTTGACATCTATGTTTTTAATCTAATCATCTATCCTGGGTAGTGCATGTAGAGTTGGATTATTCCTTCATTTTGAATAGTAAGTTTTACAATTGGCTAGGAGTCTCAGAATTACCACCTTCATTTTTTATTATATATCATGATACTCATACAATCTTTATCCTTAGGATTTAACTTATCCTGGGTATCTGGAATGTTTTGAGTATTTTTCTGAGAAGTACCCTGTGTTTATTGTGTAACAATCTTATATGCCCCAGATGATTCATTGTGGTGATGTTTACCTGTTTTTTAATAATTGTCTATTGTGGTTTTTTCATAATAAAGATTTGTCATTTTTTGCACATATACTCCTTGTTCTGTTGTTTGTTGACATGTGTTTATATTGTAGTAGTATTCCCATCCTGGTCCTCATATCATCATCTTGTAGTAATGTCCCATTCTGGTCTCCTGTTGTAGTAATATCCCCATACTGGACCCCTTGTAGTAATACCCCAGTCTGGTCCTCTTCTTGTAGTAATGTCTCCATTCTGTGCCCCTTGTAGTAATTCCCCCATTCTGGGACTCTTGAAGTAATGTGTCAATCCTGGTCCCCATACTTTAGTAATGACTCCCATCTTGATCCTCATATTGTAATAATGACCCATCCTGATCCCCTTGTATTCATGTATTCATCCTGGTTCCTTGTAGTAATAAACCAATCATAGTCTCCTTTTTGTACTAATGTCCCCATCCTGGTCCCTTTGTAGTAATGTGCCCATCCTGGTCCCCATCTTGTAGTAATGTTCCCATCCTTGTCCACTTCTTGTAGTAATGTGCTCATCTTGGTTCCCATCTTGTAGTACTGCCAACAGCTGATGTCTGGCTGGTGAAGCAGTGTATAACGTCACTACTATGTGCAGGCAAACTGACGATAGCAGCAGGCCTCTGATTGGCCAGTGGCTGGTATTGCAGTGCAGGTCTCTGTGCGGCAATACATTTCAATTGATTGTTCATCCAAGCATGCACATTCAACTGAAATAAAGCGCTAATGTCGGCAGCCCCTTGGACCAAGAAATGATCGCCAAAGGATATACAGTGCCTGCGTGCGGTATGAAGCACCCCGCGGACTGCTTGTTTGAGATCTCTGGTTTAAAGCTTGCCATTAACATTAGATATATTTGGCTGATAGACAGATAGATCTTATCCTAAACAAGTATGTGGAAGGGGGTAATAATGACCATAAGACATATGACTACTTAAGGAAAAAACATTCCATCACTCCTGTTTTCTATACTCTGCTGAAAATCCATAAGAGACTGGACAAACCACCTGGACGTCCCATTGTCACCTCCACTGACTCCCTATTATCATTACTTTCAATCCTCCTTGAAAAAATCCTGACCCCCCTCATCATCAATACCACTCCCTCCTTTATCCTACACACTGGCTTTTTTCCTCCAGGTTATCTCTACCCTCGGTTCAATTCCCAGGTGTGCTCTATTGGTCACACTTGATGTCAATAGCTTGTACACCTCCATCCCTCATGACAGAGGAATTTCTGTGGTTCAGGACCTACTCACTCAATCCAGCTTAGACCCCAATGTTGTTTCCTTTTGTCTGGATCTCATAACTGTCACGGCAGGTGAGAGAGGCTATACCAGCCATATAGGACAACACACAGGAAAAGGGAAGGAATGCCTTATAGCTAGGGAAAGGGTGAAGTGGTGACCCTTGACAACAACCTGTAGCTCGTCCTCACCAATCATAGAGGCTCCACACCTGTCACCGAGCTAGAATATCGGGAGCCCTGTCTTACCCTGGCAAATGGGCCCTAAGTAAGGATGGAGGGTATAAGTGCTAAGTAAACACAACTAACACTAAAGGAAGACACAAGGGAACAATACAGTGGAAACACGACTGCAATCACCAAACCCCTGGTAGATAGCAAAATACAAACACTTATCTGAGCAGCAGCAACCACAAAAGTCTCTGGAGCAACAGAAGATGACCTCTCCAGAGCTCAGAAAGGAACAAACAAACCATAAACTGCACCAAAACCACCCCAGGGAGAGGTTGATAAAGGAAGTCAGAGAATAGCAACTGAAAGGCAGGACAACAGTTATCCAGGGTCATAGAGTAAATTGTTACATGGCCTCTTTTGAGGAGAAAGTGGTCTATCTCAACTCATTGTTCCAGCAGTACTCACTGCTATGAAAAGATATATTGATGACATCTTCTACATATGGGGGACCTACCAGAGATATTGCGTGAGTTTTTTATGTCCTTGACACTCTTTGTGCAGGCTTTCATTTCACATTATCCTTTGACAACAACAGACAGATATTTCTAGACCTAGCCATACTTAAGGATACAAATGGTACACTCACCTCTGACCTTTTTGTTAAGGAGACAGACAGCAACAATCTCCTACATTTCAATAGTCTATATCCCCGCATCTCACCTTTTCTTCCTTGTTTCAAAAGGTATCCCAATCTGAGGGCTAATCTAGTCTAGACCTGGCTCCCAGCCATTCTCAACCTAGACAACAAGATGGGAACTTACCCATGTTTGCACTGTTATCAGTTCAACAATGTTTTGAGGGGCAATATTAATATCCACCATCCCCCCACAGGCAAAAGATATCCCATCTGGTATTTTTCTACTTGTGATACCTCATATGTGATTTACTTAATAAAATGCCACTGCGGACTGATTACATAGGCGAGACCACACAACCCATCGGAGATAGGATATCCAAGCATAAATCCACAATACAGTGTAAAAACACCTTGCTGCCAGTCCCCTATCATTTCATTTCACAGGGAAATGCATTGGGACATCTAAAATTTCAAGTACTTGAACAGGTACACCACCCCTGAGGGTGTAGGAGGAGGTGAGATTGGGTACAACCTTTGAAACAAATAGAGGCATATTGGATTTACGAGTTACAGTCCCAACATTCCTAAGGCCTCAGCAGAAAGTTTGATCTCCAGACTTTTTTATGATTGCCATTTAGCCCCCTATCTCATTTACTGATATGTTTATCATTCAAGCCCTACAGATATTTTTAGGTCTTTGGCATTGGCTATTTACCTGTTCACTGACAGGTACTGCAGCACTCTCATTACAGTGGTGGACACACCGCAATTGCTACGCAGCGCCTGCTTTTCCTGAAGCATTATCCAACTTGAACAGTGGCAAGTATATTTTACAGTCACCACGCAAGATGCCCAATTTGAACGAGTTATCTTGTTGCTGCCCTGGCTTCCACTCTGCATTTTTGTACAACCTACATATTATGACATATTTTACAATATAAATTCAATTTTTGTTTATTTTTGTTATATTTTCTCAGCACTCATCAGAATGTCTGTGCTGTATATAGTCTGGATTCTCAATAAAACATTATTTCTACAATTGGAGTGCCAATTATCAATATTAACTATTCATGGGATTGGATTCTACTTGAGCACCTTCTACAGAAGTGCTGTGCTTATCTACAAATGCAACCAATCACAGACGCTGTCACAGAGGGTGGGCGAGGGAAACAGTGAATATGCATGAAAGTATCACGGGTGCCCATGGAACACAGGGTAACCTATACTTGTGTAGCACCCAGGGATATGGGGTACTCGGTTCCGGCAATATCTCTCTTGGGAATGTTACAGTGGTGGCCATTACCCAATTCTGTGTCCTGGGCCCTTTTTGTAATGGGGATATTTACAGGGGATTGTTGAATAAAGTTTATTTGTGACGCCACTTGCGGTGTTGCGGCTAAGTGTAGGGAGCCGCCGCTGCTGAATGTCTCCACTGGGGCTTGTGGTATTAGCAGCTAGTATGGTAGTCCCTCCACAAGTAGGGTTTTGCCCCAGCGTGTGTATAATGCAGTGGGCATCGGAAGAAGGGAGTCCAGACAGGTATTCAGTGCAACTGGTTTACTCACTTGAGATGTTAATTGGTTGCCCGAAGCCGGCTGGTTTTGCCTCCAGGTCCCCTTCGTCCCAGTGCCAGTCTGGTTCTCTGGTACCTTCCTCCCCTGCACCTGTCTATGGTAAGTGGGTCCCCGTGGTATAGAACACTGGGGGTCCCCGTTTTGTGGTTTGTCCACTTCTATCCGCTTGATGGTAGCATGAACCTTGTGGGATTGGAGTCTCTGGTCCTGTCCCCGGTTCTCCCTTTGCTACTCAGTCTTTGGAGTCTTTAGGGTCAGCAAGGGCCTTGATGGTCCCCTTTGCTGTGCAGGTATTAACAGATCGGCTTGGAGCTCTTTCTTGTCTTAGGGTCCTGTAACCCATTGGTGCATAGTTTCGGGGGTATTCCACCGTAGTCCACCGGCAACCACTTCTGGAGTGGCTCCACCTCTAGGTGGCCATCCATTGGTCCCACCCTAGCTAAGTACCATTATATGGGGGAATGTTGGGGAAAACTAGGATTACCTGGGTTTTTGGTGTTACCGGCACTGGGGTTCTGGGTCCATAAGGGGGTAGGCCCTGCTTCCTTGGGGGGATGCAGAACCTTGTAGCACCCTCAGGCTGGGGCCTCCGGAGGTACTCTTGATGGTACCAGAAACCAGACAGCTGAGGATGATTGGCAATCAGATTGTTCTGACTGGGCCTATATAACTGAGTAGTGTTCTCTTGTTCCTTGCCGGTGCTCAATGTGGTCTCCTGTGTGCTAAGGACATTCTGAAGCTAGCCCTTCCTTCTGTGTCTACCAGAACTCCTTTCAGATAAGTTTGGTGGTTTACACTTTCTTGTTTTTTCTGTTTAGGTACAAAGGCTTATTTCCTGATTTTGCCTGTGTGGAGTTCTGGGTGGAGTTGGATCATTCCCTGCTGGGAATGTCTGTGTACCTTGCTCCATATTCTGCTATGTATTTTGTTTTATCATGCTTGGTACTAATTTCAGTCCCTCCACTATATTAGTGTTTGTTTGGATCCCAGTAACACCAGAGTCCTGTTATAGTGGGGGCAGAGTCTGTGTGGACTCAGTATTTTTCCATATGAGGCGTGTTGGGTTTTTTTCTAGGGTATTGCACGGCTACAGACAGTGCTCTTTTTCTGTCCTTTCCTATTTAGATAGTTTGGGCCTCATCTTTGCTGAATCTGTTTTCTACCTGTGTATTGTGTTTTCCTACATCACCATAATTTTTATATGTGGGGGGGCTATCTATATCTTTGGGGACTGCTCCGAGGCAGATTATTATTTCCTGTATTTCTCTATGTAGGAATAATTAGTTCTCCGGCTGTGTCGAGGTGACCAGGTCATCGTAGGCACGTCCCACGACTACTTCTAGTTGTGTGTTAATCTTAAGTCTGCAGTTCGCTGAGATTCCAACCACTCTGGTAACATTCTGGGTTTCCTAGTTTTTTGTCCTTTTTCTGATCCTCCTCGGTCACTGAATCATAATAGTGGGGAACCTCCAGCACGCGGGCCGCATGCGGCCCGCCATGGCCTTTTGTGCGGCCCCCGGGCAAATTCCCGGGGGCAGCAGTGCTCCGGCCACCGCCGTGATCTTACCGGCTACGGCTCTTTAAATCTCCACATGCGCTGCTTGCACGCACCAATGAACTCTTTCGCTGGCAGGTGCCAGCATGCTGAGGACTTACTTTGTGAGTGGGTTTAGCGCACTGCGCATTCGTCCCACAGCAGTTTCACCGTTTCCAGCATTGTGCCACCCGCTCCCCGATGCTGTGTGCCGCCCAATCCCAGCGCTGTGTGTCGCTCGCTCTCCGCCCCTTCTCCGTTGAAGCGCGCCCCCATCAGTGCTGTGTGCAGCTCCCAGTGCTGTGTTCCACCCGTTCCCCGGCGCTGTGGGCCACCAGCTCCCCGGTGCTGTGTGCTGCCCGCTCTCCGCCCCTTCTCCGGTGCAGCATGCCCCATCAGAGTTGTGTCCAGCTCCCAGTGCTGTGTGCCACCCTCTCCCCGATGTTGTGTGCAGCCCGCTCTCCGGTGCAGTGAGCCCCCATCAGTGCTGTGTGTAGGTCCCAGTGCTGTGTGCCGCCCACTCCCCAGTGCTGTGTGCCTCCCGCTCTCCACCCCTTGTTAGGTGCAGTGTACCCCCTTTAGTGCTGTGTGCAGCTTCCCCAGTGATGTGGATCACCCCCAGTGTTGTGTTCTCTCCAATGCTGTGTACCACCCCAAGTGCTGTGTACCCCCTAGTGATGTCTGTGCTCTGCAAGTGCTGTCCGTGCCCCCCAGTCTCCTCCTAGTGATGTCTGTGCCCCCCTTAGTGATGTATGTGCCTCCTTAGTGATGTTTGTCTGCCCCTCCTTAGTTATGTCTTTGTGCCCCCCCTTAGTGATGTATGTGTGCCCCCCCTTAGTGATGGCTGTGTGCCCCCCTTAGTGATGGCTGTGTGCTCCCCCCTTAGTGATGGTGATGTCTGTGTGCCCCCCCTTAGTGATGTCTTTGTGCCTCCCACCTAGCGATGTCTGTGCCCCCCCAGTGCTCTCTGTGCCACCCTAGTGATGTGTGTGCCCCCCAGTGACGTCTGTGCCCCACAGAAATGCTTTTGCCTCCCTGTGACCTAGTAATGTCTGTTCCCCAGCCCCTCTTGTCATGTATATGCCTCCAGCATCTCCTGTCATGTATACAGTAGCATGCAAAAGTTTGAGCACCCCTGGTCAAGTTTACTGATATTCTGAACAATTAAGCAAGTTGAAGATGAAATTATCTGTAAAAGCGATAAAGTTAAGGATAACACATATCCTCTGCATTTTAGCAAAAAAAAAATATATATATTTTTTACATTTTTAAATTCACAACAAAAAATAAAGTTGGCCAATGCAAAATATTGGGCACCCTGCATGGTTAGTACCCTGCAGCACCCCCTTTGGTAAGTATCAAAGCTTGTAAATGTTTTTTGTAGCCAGCCAAGAGTGTTCAATTCTTGTTTGAGGGATTTTCATGCTTTCTTCCTTGGAAAAGTCTTCTTGTTCTGTAAGATTCCTGGGTGCTCTTTCATGCACTGCTCTTTTGCGGTCTAGCCACAGATTTTCAATGATATTCAGATCAGGGGACTGTGAGGGCCATTGTAAAACCTTCAGCTTGTACCTTTTGACATAGGCTAATGTGGATTTTGAATTGTATTTAGGATCCTTATCCATTTGTAGAAGTCATCCTCTTTTCAACTTCAGCTTTTTTACAGATGGTGTTATGTTTGCTTGAAGAATTTGTTAAACTTTAATTGAATCCATTCTCTACCCGTGAAATGTTCCCAGTGCCATTGGATAGAACACCACCCAAAGCATGATTAATCCACCGCCATGCTTAATGGTTGGCGATATGTTCTTATCATGACATTCTGCCTCCTTTTTTTCCCAAACATTTGGTTTGATCATTGTGGACAAGGAGTTCTATTTTAACCTCATCAGTTAACACGACTTGTTTCCAAAATACATCAGTCTTGTTTAGATGTTATTTTGCATACTTCTGATGCTAAATTTTATGTTTAGGATGCAGGTTTTCTTCAGATGACTCTTCTATGAGGCAATTTTTCTGTAGGTGTCTCTGAACAGTAGAACAATGTACCACAACTCCAGAGTCGGCTAAATCTTCCTGAAGGTCTTTTGCAGTGAAGTGAAGGTTCTGATTTGCCACTCTAGCAATCCTACGAGCAGCTCTCACAGAAATTTTGCTTGGTTGTCCAGATCTTATCCTGACCGCCACTGTTCTGTAAGTGCCATTTCTGAATTACTTTTTGAACTGAGGAAAGGGCAACTTGAAAACGCTTTGCTATTTTCTTCTAGCTTTCTTCTGCTTTGTGGGCCTTCACTGTTTTGATTTTCAGAGTGCTAGACAGCTGCTTTTGAAAAACTCATGGCTGTTGTTTTATTTGCACAAGGTTGGAGGAAGCTGGGTTTTTATAAAGCTGTGAAATTTGCATCACCTGCCCTTTCCTAACTATGGTAATGAACAAGCCACAAACCTAACAGGCTAATTAAGGTCTGAAATGATAGTCAAAGTTATCTGAGCACACAAATCTCCAAGGGTGTTCAAACTTTTGCATTGGCCCATTATCATTTTTGTAGTTTTTAAAATGTTAAAGATGAACATATTTTTTTTGTTCTTCCCTAAAATATAAAAGAAATGTGTCATCTTTAACTTTATGCCTTTTAGAGATCATTTCATTTTCAACTTGATTAACTGTTCACAATAACAGTAATTTTGAACAGTGGTGCTCAAACTTCAGCATAGCACTGTATGCTCCCAGCCCCTCCTGTCATGTATATGCCCCAGCGTCTCCTGTTATGTGTATGCCCCCAGTGTCTGCTGTGATGTGTATGCCCCAACCCCTCCTGTGATATATATATATCACATTGGAGATACTAGGGGTATATACATCACACGCTGGGGTATATACATCCCATTGGAGATGCTGGGGCTGTACATGTCACAGGAGCAGCTGGAGGCATATACCTCACAAGAGTGGCTATGGGTATATACCTCACAGGAGGGGCTAGATGCATATACCTCACAGGAGAAGCTGAAAGCATATACATCACAGGAGTGGGCTGGGGGCATATACATGTCCCCAGCCCCTCATGTGATGTATGTTCCCCTTAGTGTCTCCTGTGATGTAGGTGTTTCCTGTGAGGTATATAGAGCAGTCCCAGCGTCTCCTATGTGATGTATATGCCAACAGCCCCTTCAGTCATGTATGTGTCTCCTGTAATTTATATACACCAGTCCCTGTGTCTGTTGTGTGATGTATATGGTCTACTAATCTTATTATCACAAAGAGTTGCCTGCGCTCCAGACCGTGACAAACCTGGAAAAGAGAGAAGCAACATAAGTATCACCGAACATCACAGCCGCACAAAAGAGAAGCAGCTCCGGCCACCACAATAGGGGTGAGTTATTAACTGTTTGACCAAATATAGCCGGCTCATTTTTACATTGATAATTTTGTGCGGCCCCCGAAGGTTGGCAGAAATTTCCAAATGGCCCCCGGCAGTGAAAAGGTTCGCCACCCCTGGGTTAGTGATAGAACAACAGAGTGGTTTATAGATAGAAAAGATGCAGCAAAGTTAGAAAGGTACATGTTAGATAAACAGTGCTGATGGAATGCCATAGCCGGGTAGCTCAGCCGCATTTCACAGCAAGTACACCAGGGGTTAAGGAAAGGTTTAGCCTCTGGGAGGAGATTGAGAACTGGGACAGAGACCTGGGACAGGGAGAAGATGGCTGCCTGAGGAGCAGGGTGTGCATGGTGCCGGGGTCGGACTGGTTCCCCTATGAGCGGGTTCGTTGTAGGCGGCCTGCTGGGCGATACAGGGGTATACGGGACCCACAGAACACGAGACTGAGCAGAGCTGGGAGGGACCCTAGGTATCGCACAAGGTTGGACTAGTTTGCTGGTAAGAGAACACAGCTAAGAAAAGAGACAGTATTAGAGGAGCAGACTGAAAGGAACAGAAAGATAAGAAGGATTTAAAGTGACTGTAAAATACATGAGAAAACCCTGCTAAAGAACCGGGAAAGTTGCATTTAAGAAAAGAAACCCTGATTGCTGTTGTCTGCTTGGTTATACCTGATTCAAAGAATAGAGTGAAACAAGGTATCCCCAGGTGGCAAGTAAGTGGACAAAGCCCAGATGTCTACTGGGCCCTCAATCTGCCATAGCAGGACCAGGGGGTTGCACGACACACTGACCACGACTACAGTGTCCCCTGCCACCCTTTTTACATGTGCACCATGCGCTGTTAAGATTTGGCTATCTGAACTTATAGTGACTGCAGGCTTTTTTTGTCCCAAACCCCTTTTAACATTTAGCAAATTGTAAAATGTACACTTTGTTAAAGTGGTTGTTCAAGATATTTTGTTACAAAAATACTAAAACTTCATTGCACTAGTAGTCTTCTGCTGGTCTCTGTATATCATCCTGCAGAGATGACTGCCCCAAACACTGCACTGACCTTAGTGATTATGCTTGCCACCTGTACTATTGTGTCCAACACATACAGTGCTGGCCAAAAGTATTGGCACCCCTGCAATTCTGTCATATAATACTCAGTTTATTCTTGAAAATGATTGCAATCACAAATTCTTTGGTATTATTATCTTCATTTAATTTGTCTTCAATGAAAAAAAATAAAAAAAATTGTCATTAAAGCCAAATTGGATATAATTCCACACCAAACATAAAAAAGGGGGTGGACAAAAGTATTGGCACTGTTTGAAAAATCATGTGATGTTTCTCTAATTTGTGTAATTAACAGCACCTGTAACTTACCTGTGGCACCTAACAGGTGTTGGCAATAACTAAATCACACTTGCAGCCAGTTAACATGGATTAAAGTTGACTCAACCTCTGTCCTGTGTCCTTGTGTGTACCACATTGAGCATGGAGAAAAGAAAGAAGACCAAAGAACTGTCTGAGGACTTGAGAATCCAAATTGTGAGGAAGCATCAGCAATCTCAAGGCTACAAGTCCATCTCCAAAGACCTGAAAGTTCCTGTGTCTACGGTGCGCAGTGTCATCAAGAAGTTTAAAGCCCATGGCACTGTGGCTAATCTCTCTAGATGTGGAAGGAAAAGAAAAATTGACGAGAGATTTCAACGCAAGATCCTGCTACATAATTTGACCCCTTTTATGATTGGGAATGTAAGAGGTAGCTAATATTTCTTGATATTTTAGGCTATTGATATTGCCTTCCACCTTGCAAATGTTTCGCACACCCCCATACTGAATGTAACCCCAGACCATGATCTTTCCACCACCAAACTTAACTGTTTTCTGGATCCACACGGGCTCCAGTAGGTCTCTTGCAGTATTTGCGGCGGCTGTGGTGTAATTTCTGAAGATTCATCAGAGAAATCCACCTTCTGCCACTTTTCCACCATCCATCTGTTTAGCAGGCTATGGGACTTGGCAAATGCTACACGGTTTTTATTGCCTTTTGTTTAGTGCTGGCTTCTGGGCACTGATTCGACTATGGAGGCCATTTCGAGACAGAATCCTACAAACTGTTCTAGTTGACACAGGGACTTGAGGTGACCAGGTTTTTTGGAGCTCTGCTGCAGTGGAAGAGGGGCTGGCTTTTGATTTTCTAACCAACAAACGATCCTCCTCAGCAGTTGTCTCGCAGGGTCTGCCGGACCTGGGCTTGTCAAAAACATCTCCAGTCTCTTCAAATCTTTTTTTAATTCTTTGTACTGGATGCTGAGACACATTAAAGGTGCCAGCCACCTCTGCAGTGGATCTGGTCTTCAGCCTCTTGATAATCAAGGCTTTGGTCACAGGGTGCATTTTTGGCATGTTCTCAGAGGTCAAATTGCAGTTCAACTGAAGGTCTGGGGTGCTGGGTTTCTTTTTATACACACCCACTAATTAACCGATCATTTAGTGAGCACAGGTAAGGATGTAAACTAGGATTGGGTGCATTATATGACAAGGCGACAAAACTTTTGTCTTGCCAAAATCTGACCTTTCTGTGTTCATTAAATGATTAATATTTCAGCTTTGAAGCAACTTTATTTTCATAACCTAAACCAAATTTGGGAGGGTTTCAGCTTTCAAAAGAGTAATTTATGAAACCAATGGATGAATTTAAAGTCAGGTTATAAGCTTTTATTTACATAACATGGATAAGCGACAGAACTTTTGTCAGCGACTGTACTTGTTTTATCTGTGTATCCTTTTCATTTGTAAAGCGCCATAGAATAAATGGCGCAATAATAATAATAATATCGACACTTAGAGGAGCAGAACCTGTGAATAGCTGTAAGGCCCATGTATGCATGATCAGGGATACCTTGGCATCCCATTAGCTGAGACTATTATCTGTAATAGTGGCACTTTGATTTTAATATTTTCCAGGTGAGCACAATTGTCTTTTCTTGTGTACAGAAGAAAAGTCTTCTCCCAACACTACATTCCACAATGGTCCTGGCGGTGGTGTCCACCATTGTCAGTACTACACATCTCTTAATTTGACCCAGCGCTTAATGGCCCCCCACAAATTGCTTGGCCTGGCTAATGCCATTAGTTCCACGTTTCACTTTTTTCCTTAATGTTGTTATCTGCAAAGGGCTTTGTTTTCCCACACAAGTGCAGAACAATCTTGTAGTCCACTCTATTACTGCAGTATTTGTCATGCTGCGGTGTAAATCTTTTCGCTTGTCACATATACTGGCACAGATTCCACAATACAGATTTCTTCCTTCTTCAAAGGACTGGAAAATTACCAGACCTTTAAACACTTTTTTTTTTTGTAGTGCTATGAAATGAGCTGAAGTAGTTTCACGGCCTTCACTGTCAATTACTTCAAGGTGGACTATATTTTCAAATTAAAGAAATTAACTTAAGGAATATTAACACTTGACAGTTTTGTGCATTTTTTTTTTTTACCAAATCATTGCAAAAAAAAAAAAAAAAATCACAGTGGTTTATGCTTCAGTGTATCATAGAATATGGCAGAGGGCTTCCCCCTAATCATGCTGAAATATTACTGTTCTGAATATAATGATATGTAGTTAATGGATCTATGTGGGTGAGGTTTGTAAGATGACGTGCACACATTGAGTATTTGGGGACATTTTTACCTCAGTATTTAAAGCCAAAACTAGGAGTGGGTAAACAAAAAGCAGGTGTGGTGCCCGTGTTTCTATTATCCTTTTCCTCTGATTGGTGAGGTTTTTACTTCAGTATTTATTATCAGATAACACCAGGGGTGGTGTTGTCTGATAAATACTGAGGTAAAAATGTCACCAATCAGCGAAAAGTATAATAGAAACACGGGCACGTCGTCTGGATTTTTTACCCACTCCTGGTGTTGTCTTATAAATACTGAGGTAAAAAGCTCACCAAACACTCAACGTGTGCCCATGGCTGAAGGGTTATGTATTCAATGACATATTGATTGGGGATATAGTAGGGTGTTAGGCCAGTTTCACACATCCTTCTTTTTGCCGGTTTCGCGGATCCGGCACGCTCCCGTACAGTGAATACAGTACAATGACAGCGCTGTAAATTATGGGTCACATGCACCGGTCACATGACAGCACGTGACCGGCGCTTGTTGCGCTGTCATTGTACTGTATTCACTGTACGGGAGCGTGCCGGATCCGCGAAACTGGCAAAAAGAAGGATGTGTGAAACTGGCCTTAGCGTCACATGTGACGCTATGGCTTCTCAAATGTATGGTCTTATATAGTGCTGTGCAAGTGTAAGGCTATGTGCCCACGCTGCGAAAAATGCGCGGATTTTGCCGCAGATTTCTCGCGGAAAGGCCGCGGATTTCCCAAAAATCTGCAACTCAGGCACTTCCCAGCCATTTCTATGGCATTTTGGAAATGCTGTGCCCATGCTGCGGATTTTTCCACAACGGATTTCGTGCGGATTTTGATCCGGAAAAATCTGCAACATGTCAATTATTGTTGCGGATTTTCATCCGGATTTTGACTTTAAAATTGGGGAAAAAAAAAAAAAAAATCCGCACCAAAATCCGCATCAAATCCGCGGCAATTCCGCGGCAAATCCGCACCTTTGAAAAGGTGCGGATTTTGCGGGAAAGCTGCGGATTTTGATGCAGAAAAATCCGCAGCTACATTCTCCCGTGGACACATAGCCTTAGGGCTTGTTCAGACTACCATAAGTTTTGGTCTCTGCTTTCTATATGCACAAAGGGACAGAAAACTGATTTAATAACCAGGATGCTTGTGCACAGCTATCATGGTCCATGTGAAAAAGATCACACCATGCACAAGTTTAGTCCAAACTATGAACCAAACTAGTGCATGCCAATAACTGGCAGCTCTTGTATATGTATGCTATGCAGACATGCACATGCACACACAGCCAGTCATCTTTGCAATTTGCTGGTTCGAGTTGTAGTGCGACCAACTGAATTTGGTCTTAGGTGACATTCATACATTCGTGTAACACATCCTGGTGCTGCCTGTTTTTCCCCTCGGACAGCACACTGATCAGTTGAGCTTCACTGAGCCATTCACTCATCTGTTGTAAATACAGGTCCATGTCTCTGGTCTAGGAGACTCAGAGCATGTCTAAGGCTGGGTACACATATCCGGCTTTTCGTCGGTTTGACGGATGTGGTGCATGCCATTACAGTATGATACAGTACAGTGGCAGCGCTGCAACTTCCAGGTCACATACTCCGGTCACATGACAGCATGTGACCAGCGCTTGTTGCGCTGCCAGTGTACCGTATACACTGTACTGGCGTGTGCCGCATTCGTCAAACCGGCGAAAAGCCGGATATGTGTACCAGACCTTAAGGCCCCATCACACGCAGCGACGTATCTAACGATATATCGCCGGGGTCACAGATTCCGTGACGCACATCCGGCATAGTTAGCGACGTCGTTGCGTGACACGCACGAACGACCGTTAACGATGGAAAATACTCACCAAATCATCCATCGTTGTCACGTCGGTCCTTTTTAAAAATTCGTTGATTGTTGAGCACGCAGGTTGTTAGTCGTTCCCGAGGCAGCACACACTGCTACGTGTGACACCCCGGGAACGACGAACTGCAGCTTACCTGTCGCCGCCGGCAATGCGGAAGGAAGGAGGTGGGCGGGATGTTACGTAACATCCCGCTCATCTCCGCCCCTCCGCTTCTATTGGGCGGTCGCTTAGTGACGCCGCTGTGACGCCGCACGAACCGCCCCCTTAGAAAGGAGGCGGATCGCCATCAACAGCAACGTCGCTATGCAGGTAAGTATGTGTAACGGCTCCGAACGATATTGTGCGCCACGGGCAGCGATTTGCTTGTGACACACAAACGACGGGGGCGGGTGTTTTCACCAGCGATATCGCTAGCGTAACACCCCTTTAGTCTAATCAGTCTTTACAGATCAGATGCATGATGGACATTGTCTCATCAGTCATTGTCCGGTGCCTCCAATATATGTCCTTCCAAGACATATATGGGACCGTCGGCCAAACCCTTTATTATAAGTGGGTTCGGACAACATAAAAATAGCTACTGGACAAAAATCTACTGATCAGAAGAAATAGGTAGCAAAGTGAATATAGAACTGAAATAAATGGCTAAAATTTACCTTTTAATAATTCAGTATAAAAAGGTCAGGAGTAATCCTACATCTGACTATCTTGCGGTCTTAAGATATATATTGGTGGAAGCACGGGATAAGGGTTTGATTAACAAAACCGAATTTGATTTTTTTATTTCCCACTTTCCCTGTGACCCCCACGTTTTATTGCCTTCCCAAGGTGCATAAAGGTTTGGACCCACTAAGGGGCAGACCCATTGTTTCGGGCATTGGGAGCCTCACCCAGAACGTTGCATCTATGCTGACAGATTGTTGAGACCTTTTGTAGCATCCCTGGGCTCATACCTCAGGGACACAATGGATTTGTTAAAAAAAAAACTTGAGGGAGTCACAGTTGATGAGGACACCATTTTTGTCAGCATAGATGTTGAGTCCCTCTATTCCTCTAGCAAGCATGATCTGGGTCTCCAAGCGGTTAAGTACTTTCTGAGGAGTAGGGGGAGACAGTTCGAGGATCACAATACCTTTCTGTTGGGCCTATTGGAATTTTGTCTAAAAAGTAATGTCTTCCTGTTTGATGGGCAGTTATACCACCAGCTGAGTGGGACCGCAATGGGGAGCCCGGTGGCCCCTTCATATGCAAATCTCCTCGGCTGGTGGGAGGAGACATTTATCCTTGGTGACAAGTCTCCTATCCCACATGATAAGATCAGTTTATGGTGTCGTTATATAGACGTGTTTATCTTGTGGAAGGGTACGGAGAATAAGATTCAGGAGATGGTTAGTACACTTAACAACAATTCCCTGGGTCTAAGTTTCACCCATGAATCAAACAAATGAAAACTGCCTTTCCTGGACATTCTGATTGAAAGGGATTCTATGGGCAACATCCCAACTAGTACTTACCGTAAACCAACTTCAACAAATTCTCTTCTACGATGGGAGAGTGGACACCCCATAAGTTTAAAAAAAGGAATTCCGAAAGGACAATTGCTTAGGTTGAAACGCAACTGTTCGGACGAACAGAAATTCCGATTACAGGCATGCGATTTAAGCCGGAGGCTCAATCATAGAGGTTACCCTGACTATGTCATCAATCAGGCGCTCACGGAAACCCAAGAGAGGGGCAGGGATGACCTGTTACATCCACCTGTTAAAAGGTAGCATCGGATGATGACCTTATTCGCTAAATCACCACATTTAGCAATGGATCGGGGGAGGTCAGAAAAATCTTGGAGAAGCACTGGCCCATTCTCAAAATGGATGGTGACATTTGCAAATTCCTTCTCGTGACACCTGCAGTGACGTATAAAAAGTCTCGCTCTATCAAAGAAAGATTGGTTCATAGCCACTTTACGAGCAACAACAGGACATTGTTGACCAACAATGTTAAGGGCTGCTTTAGATGCAGTGGCTGCATCACCTGTGGGTCCATGAATCCTGGTAAATTCTATCAAACGTGTCACGGGTAGACGATACGAGATTAGGACATTCATTAATTGTAGAACCAAGGGCATGATCTACAAAGCGACCTGTATTTGTCTTAAGGAATACATTGGCAAAACTAAGAGGGAGTTCAGGAGGAGAATAGGGGAACACATTCGGGACAGCCGCCTGGGAAATGATACACCTTTGGCCCGACACGTTCTTGAGAATCATGCGGGGGATTCCAGAGTGATAAGTTTCCATGGCATTAATGCGATTAAACCCCCTATTAGAGGAGGAAATTGGGACAATAAAATCCTTAAACAAGAAACCAAATGGATTTTCTAGTTGAAAATGGTCAAACCACAGGGCCTTAACGATATCCTTTCCTTTGCACCCTTTTTAAAATAATAGGATAGGAAAAGTTAGGAGGGCGAGTAGTCATCCGAGTGGGGGCACCATCCATCGTTCTGTCCCTAGGGTGCCAACATCCACAGCCAGGTAGGGCCTTGATTTGTGGTTAGGGCCCATTATTTCACCTGTAGGACTCAGCAGGGGTATTTTCTGTTTTTTCGCCCTGGACAGTTTTTCACCTTTACATCTGGTTTAAGACTACACCCCCCCTCCCCCCTCCCTTCACTCTGGTCATATTTTCCTATTCCTGGCTCCCCATCATTGGATCCGTTGCTAATGTGGATTATTTATATCTCCCTAGAAATTACTACATGGGGTCATCTGTTCTTTACATATTTTCACTTGGGAATATTCCTTTTACCAGCCTTGCTTATACCCTTTAATTTGGAGGTTCTGTTGCCATGGTATTTTGCCTGCATTTCCTATCTGGACCACTCACACTTTGTGTGTGTTTTGCGTGGCTCATCATATTCTGATGCGGCCAGTTCTATGGCGCTATATAACATACTGTGAGGTACTGTATGTTGCTATTTGTATCTGGGCACTACATGGTGTTTGCACAGGCATATTGCTGCGCGCACTGAGACATTGCCCTCCGTGACGTGTGCATCCAGATAGCGATCATGTGACCCGGCGGCGGGTTCACCGCGGTGGGTGGATGTGACGTCAGTCATCACTCTAAGAGCGGCCAGCCCATTTAAAATAACTACCTGCGGTGATACGGGCGCGCTCTGCCCGAAATATACCTGCGGTGTTATGAAAGTAAGTTATGGTTTAAAAACCAACCGGCCACTTATGTTATGTTTTGTTTGAACGGACTTCTGACTTAGTGTACTTGCTTGTATTTTTTCCTGCAGTGTGTGTGCCATTCACATGGGTCTTGAATGACCAGAATATTTGATTTATGACTCCCCTGATGACTTTGGAAACGTGTTGGGAGATAGCTTATGCTGTTAGGAGCTGGTTTTGTGTACATGGGGATCCTGTATCAGAAGGATGAGGACCAGGTTATCTGACCCTTGACAACCAGTATGTCCAGCAGTGGTGTTTATTAAGGCAAGAAAGGGACATCATGGCAGATTGTAGAAAGAAGAATAGGGAACAATCTCACCATACTATTTGGAGATAATCTTGGGCACCTATACTGAATTGTCATTTATGACACATATGCCTTTGGCCTTATACATATGATCTATTGGCAGATCTGCCTTGTTTTGGGATCTGAATACCTATTAGGATTTTCGGCCATTTGTCACCTTTCAATGTTTGTCTGTTATTGTCTGTTTTAACCTTGGGTTACAATCTGTGACCTTTTTATACTGAATAACTAAAAGGTAAATTTTAGGCGTTTATTTCAATTTTATATTCACTTTGCTACCTATTATTTCGGACAACAAAAGTCTGGTGTATGGTGGGCCTTTACACCATCTTCCCATTTACAAAAACACTTTTTCCCACGTCTTTTTTTTTTCTGCAGATGCTTGAATATGTATTAGTAATCTGCTATATTGTGGGGGATTTTTAGGAGATTTGAAACAGCATTTTTCATTGGCATTGCAGATAACCTCATGCTTTGACAAAATATATTGCCCAATAGCCCAATCATCGTTGAATGCTTCCACTAGTGGTAGCGAATATTGGGCGTCGTCATCCTTTGTTGAAGAGAGGAAGGAATCCAGAAAATCGGAGTCTTCAGAAAACCATTCATTGATTGTCGAAAAAAAAAATTAAAATTGAAAAACATGGTAAAAAGAAATAAAGATAGTGTAAGGACAGCATGATCAAACAAATGCGTTTTGGACTACGTCCTTAGTCTTTGTATACAAAGACTAAGGACATAGTCCGAAACGTGTTTGCTGGATCATGCTGTCCCTATGCTATCTTATTTTATTTTTTTTTGACATGTTTTTCGATTTTAAAAAATTTTGTACAGTAAACAAATGGTTTTATGAAGATTCAGATTTGCGGAATACCTTCCTTTCTTCAATTGTTCACTTATGGCAATACCAGAATACGCTGCAACGGACTTCATTGCAAACCGGTGAGCTGACTTTTTTCCTTTAGTTTCCAGTCATCCTTTGTTGTCTCAAACCATGTAGTTGCTCTGTAAGGAGGGAAACCGACGCAGTTTGCCATGCTTGACATAATGCTCAAAGAAAGAGCACTGGCCTCAACCTATGTTTATCACCTCTAGTGAACTATATACAAGTCGGACCATAAACCCCCATTCATTTCAGCTGCCATAAAGCACACACCCTGCCAGGCTATGTTCTGTTGTAGTTAAAGGAACATGAGTCAACGCACTTTTAAAGGAATGCTTTATTTTCTAAACTCTAAAAATACAAAGCAAATATAGAAACAAACTCACATTGAACATAAGGGCTTCTTAAAACACAAATACCGGTATCAGAAAAAGTCAACAGTCAACACTTTAAGAATAATAATAAGGCATTTCATGGTATATCTCCCCATTTCTTGTGTGCATTTTGTTCTCAAGACGAAAGCTGGTTTCAAGTGAAGGTATAAAAATATATTTCTGTTCAGTAGTTTTCATGAAAAGGTTTCAGAATAAACTACATATATAACCAAATTCATTAAGGCATCAGAATTAGGGATGATCGAATACCTCAAATATTTGGCTTACCGAATATTTGCCGAATAGGTCGCCGCTATTCGACTATTCGCGAATATTCGATGTGCAATGTAAGTCTATGGGAAACCCGAACAACAACTATTCGGAACTATTCGGGCTTCCCATAGACTTACATTGCACATCGAATATTCGCATAACGGCGAGTTATTCGTCGAATATTCGCGAAGCCGAATATTTGAGGTATTTCATCATTCCTAATCAGAATCCTAGCGCTTAGAGTAGATATGGCAGCACATTCAGCGGACATCAATAGGGAGAATAATGCCAAACCTTTGTTTTTTTCCAAAGACTTAATTTTCAAGGAGATCTAGAAGGGCTTGACAGTTGAATTTACCTATAAGCAGAGAATGATCCTGCCTATAGGTGATGGGCATCTTTAAAAGGATAATTAAGATATAAATATATTGAATATTGTACAAATATAAATAATGGGTATCTTTATATTGGAGTGAGATCTTTACATGGTGTTGGTCTACTAGATGGATGGAGGGTGGAAGTATCTGTGCCGGCAGGTAATGGACCTTTATGACAGTTCCAGCCTGCATGTGGTTTGATGTCCGTAACTACTCTAAACCGACAACAGCACATTACCTGCTTCATAGTCCTAATAACCCGGTATGAACTATAAACATCACAGAGATAGTAGTTTTGCAATTTCCAGAATACATAAAAGGATGTAGAGTATGGACATTTTTTATTCAACTGCAACAAATATAAATACACATTTCATTTTTTTCAAAAATGTTGCACAGTTTGCCTTTGATAGCCTCTGTGTTGCATTGTCCATTGCAGACTGCAAAATAAATAAGCCAAGAATCCATCTGTGAGCTCTTTATGAAGAATGAGTTTCCAAATCTTGTCTGTCTTTTACTGAGCTCCTCTCAGCTGATGTAGGACCACAGCAAAGCTCAGCTGCCCTTTGATGTGCTTTATCATCATAAACCAGCTGTAATAACTTAGGTGGAGGAGGACTCAGACAGAACAAGCTTCTCCATTGATTCATAATCAGTCACCAATGTGCATTGGAACAAATGGCCAAACTGTGGCAATTTAGTTTCATTTAAAATTTTGGCAAATTATTTTTAGCCAAACACAAATTTGTTTTGAAAAATAAAATGCAAATAGCCTCTTCAGAGAGGAAGTGAACTTGAACTCTAGTGCCACCTACTGGAAGTAGCAATTCTACAAGTCTATATCGACCCTTTCATGAGCCTTGTCATATGACTTAGGACAAAAGCCAAACCAGAATCTCAATTTGCAGACACTGTTTTGGGGTAACGTCTCTCGAACTTCCATGCACTGATGAGGGACAGTACTCTGAAACACAGGAGTCTTCAAACTGAGATTCTGGTTTGGCTTTTATCCTAAGTATATGACAAGGGTCATTAAAGGGTTGATATTGACTTTTAGGATTTCTACTTCTAATAGGTGGCACTAGAGTTCAAGTCCTCTTCCTCTCTAGTTGTGGAAATCTTTTTGTAATCAAATCTGGCTTTAAACTTCTCCACAACAGTATCACGGACCTGCCTGTTGTGTTCCTTTGTCTTCATGATGCTCTCTGTGTTTTAAACAGAACACTGAGACTATCACAGAGCAGGTGCATTTATACGGAGACTTGATTATACACAAGTGGCTTATATTTATCATAATAAGTCATTTAGGACAACATTGGGTCATTCAGAGATCCTCAATGAACTTCTGGAGTGAGTTTGCTGCACTGAAAGTAAAGGGGATGAATAATATTGCACGCCCCAATTTTCAGTTTAATTTTTATAAAAGTTTAAAATAAGCAATAAATTTCATTCAACTTCACAATGGTGTCTCACTTGTTGTTGATTCTTCACCATAACATAAAAATTTTTAATCTTTATGTTTGAAGCCTTAAATGTGGGAAAAGTTTGAAAAATTCAAGGGGGGCAAATACTTTCACAAGGCACTGTATATAAAAGCAGCTACAAGAATTCTGTATTAAATATGCTTCAAGTCATGGTCAACCCTTGAACATTTTTTTTTTTTTAGTCTGAATATGTAAAATTCAGCACTAATAAATATTGGTATATTGAGAAATTGATTTGCACAGGCCTTATTCACAAGTCTTTTTTTGTGTACAAGAAAAAATAAATAAATGAAAAGGAATGATTTCCATCAATTTTTTTCATGCATTTTTGCTCCAATATTTACCATAAAAATGCCATATTTATTCTTCTAGTATGTAAAAAAAAAAAATAATAATTCATGCCCATAGACCATAATAGGTATCTGTTTTAAAGAGGAACAGCCACCAGGATTTTCATATATGAACTAAAGCCTGTGCTATATTGGCACTATTGTGCTGATTCTATACATACCTTTAATTGTGAAATCGGATGTATACTTTCTGTAATACAGGCAAGTAAAGCTTGTGAAATAAACTGTTATTTGACGAGAGGTGCTGCAGAATATCTAATAGGTGGGTTGGGTTTTGCTTTTTATTCCTGCCCCTGTCTGTCTGCATGTTCTTCCTCCCAGTCTGTTATTTATGCTAATTACAGTATATCACAGATCTACTAAATGTCTTCACTAAGATGGCGTCAGAGTTAGCACCTGCGCATTGCGCTCATCTCCAGACGCCCACTTTGTGAAGAGAGAGTGACATAATCTCATTGTTTTGTGGCCTATTCAAGGCCGAGGCATGCAATCCCGCGATCACAAGTGCAGAGGATGCAAGGGCGCATGCGCCGCCCTGGTATAGGCCCAAAAACAATAAGATAATGTCACATTTTCACAAAGATGGCGCCAGAGATGAGCGCTGTGCACAGGCAACAAATCAGATGCAATCTTAGTAAATCTGTGATATACTGTAATTAGCATAAATAGAGACCGGGGGAGGAAGGACAGGCAGAAAGGGGAAGGAATAACTAACAAAACCTGTTGCACCTATTAATAATAATAATAATAATAATAATTATTGATAACAGTGCATTGCACAAACTTACCTTGCCTGTATTTCAGAAAGTATACATCCGATCTCACAACTACAGGTATGTACAGAATCGGCATGATCGCGCCAGTATAGCACTGGCTTTAGTTTATATATTATATGAAAATCCTGGTGGTTGGTCCTCTAAGCATGAAAAAAAAAAAATCAGACAAATAAATATTCTATGTGAAACATGGGACGTCTGAAGGGGTCTTAAAAGAGGACATTTACCTGGTTTAAGAAATTCGTATTGTACCATTTTTTAAGGCCAGTTTGTGTGATAATTAATTTCTATTCTTTAATCTATAAGTCATTGATATACTGCACTGTTTAAAGGCTCTGTACACATTAGATTTATGTTGCCTATGTCTGACCGGCCAACCTTATCATTTATATGGGAACCGACTGAGTCTTTCCCATTCACATGATGTTGGGAAGATAAGGATCAAGCAGTGTGAATTGATATGACCAATCTATTTTCTCTGTGAGGCTACGTTCCCATAATGAATAGTTGGAGGTTGCAGATTTTCTGTAGTATTTAAATACCCATTAGCCAAGTTAGGTTACTTGTCATTCATCGCGTTTGTCTTTGTGGCACGTTCGGTTTTAAATAAAGTTTCTTTGTTTTTGACACTTCCTGGTATTTGGCTTTAATAAAACTTTATTGATATAGTCATGCGCAGATTGCATGTGTTTTTTTTGTGGATTTTCTGTATATAATTCAGTGATATAGGGAAAATCCGCACATAAAAGTCACAAGAAAAAGTTATATGTTGTGGATTTCAAAAATGCCCTGAAGTCAGTTATCTCAGGATAAATAAAAAGCACAGGGGCTAGATTTCTATAAATCATATCCACTTTGGTGGAACTGTAAGACGCAGCATTTTTTAGTATAGCTTCAAAAGCTCATGGTTGGAACTTAAAGGGGGAATTTTCTCACAAACAATTATAAAATTCATTTTAATTAATAAATCTTGGAATAATAATAATTTCCACAATTGGAAGTGTTTAAAAAGTGTTCCTGTGCGGAGATAATCTTATACACACAGTATGCCCCTGCTATGTACTGTGTAATGGCCGTGTCTGACCGTAGAGGGACATGGTCTGATCATACCACATCTCCTGGGCCAGGGAGTAAGCAAAAGGCTATACAGATATTACAGCACCAGATCATAGCTCATTATTTTTGTGAATTAAAACATTTCCGTTTTGGTTTAAAAAAAAAATGTTTTACCTCAAAGAAAGAATACTTTGTGATCCCGTGCAGTAATGTCTGTATACTTTTTAAGGCTATGTGCGCACTTTGCGTCGCCCTACTTGCAGGTCAAAAATGCATCCTCTGGCAGTAATTGATTTTGCCAAAGTTGCTTTTGACCACAAATTAGCGTTAAAAAGGCATACGTATTTATCGCGTTTTAGCCGCGTTTTTAACGCTTTTTACATACTTTTCCATTGCGTTTGTAAAGATGCGTTTTGAACATAAAGACACTGCTAAATAAAGTTTAAACAGTCAAACACAATGAAAAAATGTGAAAAATAAAGATTATAGTTATGTCTCATAATTATAGCGGTTTTATACTATTTAGCAGTAAAATAGCATTAAATTTATATTTTCCATTATTTTAATTGTCGGACTATGTGTGTGTGTAAAGGGACATATTATTTCATGTTAGAATAGCTTGTGTTTTGGTAGTCCAAAACGCATTGTTTCAGCAGGTAAAACGCTGTAATTTTGATGTTTCTTGCTTTTTGCTACTTCTCATTGAAGTCAATGTTAGCAAAACGCAGCCCAAATGGCAAAAACAACTGACATGCTACTTCTTTGAACGCATGGTTTTTGCCACAAATTATGCAAATTAAAACGCAGCGTTTATAAACGCTAAGTGCGGACTAGAAATCCTCATTTTTCATAGACTACTATGGAAAATCAAAACACAAGAAAGCCATGGACCCCATAGGGTGGAGGGGCGACATGACCAAAGGGAAGGGAGGGAGTGAGGGGGTTAATAAAGTGAAATAAGGGGATTATGGGACATCGTAGGGGATTGGTGGAAAAGGGTCCCTATAGGGGAGGGAGGGGGGGTGGGGAGTATATAAGCTATAGGGGAGGGGGTCTTACCTTCCCTTGTGAGTCCGGACGGTGAAGGATTCCCGCCCACCCTCCCTTGTGTTTTTGTGCGTGTTTTTCCGGCTATGTCGTTTTAACAATAAAAGATTAATTCAATGGATAAACTGGTTGAAGAAAGTTAAAAAAACAAAAAAAAAAAAAAAACCAAAAAACAGAAAACAAAAAGAAGACTAAGTTGGTGGGGGTCATATGTTCTGTCGCAGCAGCGGGGGTAGGTCTGGTCCAGAGGCGGTTGTAAGGGATTGGTGGCTGGACCGAGAGGCACTGTCTTGGTATGGTGTCTCCGGGTTCCGGTAAATTGCAGGCACGGGGTTCTGCAAAGTTTGGGGGGTATTAATCCGTGGGGTGATTAATACCTCATCTCTGGGTCGGAGTGTTGCGGCCAGGGATATTGGTGTAGGAAAGTGTTTCTGGACCGGGCCTACATAGGGTTACTTGTACAGTGTATTATTTATGTGTTACCTATTATTATTTGTTTGGGGTCGCCCGTTGGATGGCGCCCCCTGGTGTTAGAATGTTAATAATAGGTAATAAAGGCTGCTGTGGCCAATTTGTTTAACCAAAGTCGCATGCAGTCGGTGTGTTATTTATTAGGTTAAGTTAGGGGGATATGGTAAACCATCACGACCGGAGAATCCTTCCTCAGTGGTCATACCATTTGGCAAGAAAAGGTGCAGTTCAAAACGAACCTAAAAAGCACCTGAAACGCAGGGGGAAACGCAAAGTGCGGACATAGCCTTACTTTCTCCCCGGTCCAGGAGCTGTGGTATGATCAGACTATGTCTCTGTATGGTCAGACACAGCCATTACACAGCACATAGCAGGGACACATATATAAGATCTCAGCACAGGAACATTTAAAAAAAAAAAAAATAATCAAATTTTGGAACTTAGTATTAAAAGATCTATTAATAATAATTGCTGAATCTATGGGCAATACAATTCGGCATTAATATTAAAGTAACTGCAGAGCTATTTGGGGTAAATGATATAAGTAGTTATAAAACATGGGGACTTGCGTGCCCACGTGCCACATCAGCGGAAACATTCAGCAAAGAGCCAATGGTGGAGAACAAATAAATAAAAAGAGGATCTTTAATATATTGTAAATTCAATGCAACATTATGGCACAATTCTGATGTAAAGATAAAACACCGACACACAATAAAATGCTGCACTTAAACTTAAATATTGTTCTAAAAGCCTTTAAAACAGGCTGAAAAAAAATGGAAATAAAAACACTGCAAATATATATTCACTAAACACATTTATATATTAAGTAAAATGGTTCTACCTCCAAAAAATAGCAAAAAAAAAAAGAAATAAAAAGAAAAATAAAAGCATCATGCCATCTGAAATACATAACCAATTTCGACCTCGGAGACAACAGGAACCCTAAGGCTATGTTCACACAGGGCTTTTTTGGTAAGTTATTGCTGCATTTTTTAGCTGCAGATTTGCCTTGGTTTTATGCAAATCCATGCTAATAAAAGCGGCTTTTTACAGTCCCAGCAAAGTCTACGAGATTTCTGAAATCTCATGCACACACACAAACACCTGCAGATTTTTTCCTGACTTTTTTGTCAAATACCTACGTTTTTGCTGCAGATTTCAAAGAATGAGCAGGTCAGTTCTTTGCAGCATTTTTAAATGCTTTTCATTGATGCAACACATTTTGTAGAAAAAAAAACGCACCAAAAATGCCACTAAAAAAATAAAAAAAAATCACCAAAAACGCAGATGACTCAAATGAGATTTTCTGCCACAAGATCATGTTTTAGTCAGGAAAAAAACGCACCAGAAAAGCCCCGTGTGAACATAGCCTAATGCTCAGCAATCAGGGGCTGATGCCGCCTTTTATGGTAAGCAAAAAAGGTTAGAGTTCATCTAAAAGTCACCAATAACACACCCATAGAATGCAAGCAAATAAGAAACATGATATAAAAAGTAAGTAAATAATCCAGTTTTTAGATCTCCCAGGACGAGACTGCTGGCAGCACAGCAGCTATAGGTTAAAATATACAATTTATAAAATGTATGCTACACATTGTATATATCATATTTGGGTGAGCTGGCCATATACCTACAAATGTCAGCAATTCCTGAGTTGTACGCTTTATAGTAAATTCTGCTAAATGTCTAGTACTATATACTGTGCTCTTATAAAGTCATTCCATATACAAAAAAGTACAGATGGCAGAATATTGCCTTTACCCCAAAACACCCGTGCCTGGTGCACTCAGCGGCATTCAGTTACAGGTCTATGCCAGCAGATGCCAGACCTCCCAGGGGTCTCAACAATGGAACAAGCAAAATCTCAAAATTATTAAAAAAACAAAAAACAAACAAACTCAGATCTAATTAAAAATCTCTTTCATTCCTTCAGAGTTCATGCCTTGGGCTACGGTTCCACTTGTGTATGATTTGTGCGAGTGTCGCATCGGCATCACTCAGCATGGCTGCACACTCTTGACAGGTGCGGGTCAGCTGCATGTATTTCTATGTAGCTGAGGCGCTCATGTCCGGAGAGCGTCAGGCCATGCCGAGTGATACCCATGCGCGACTCGCAGGAGTCTTACGCAAGTGGAACTCCGGCCTTACAGTGAATCTCCACTCTTCAACACAATGTTGTTTTGGGTCCAACAGTTCTGATCGAATTATTCTTCATGGATTGTTATTGTCAGGATAGAGCTTTTTTATTTTTTCAACCCCTTAAGGACAGAGTTTTTGTTTTTGCACTTTTGTTTATTCCTTCCCTTATTCCAATAACTTAATTTTTCCGTCGATATAGCCGTGAGGACTTGTTTTTTTGCGCGACGAGTTGTAGTTTTAAATGACATCATTCATTTGATCATATGATGTAATGGTAAGCGGCGAAAAAAAAAAATTCCAATTGTGGTGAAATAGCAAAATGAAGTGAAATACTGAAATTGCTTTTTAAAGTTTTTTGATTCACATCGTTCAGGTTACTTTAAAACTGACATGGAAGTATAATTCTCCAGGTCAGTACGATTACGAAGATAGCAAACATGTATATTTTCTATTTTATAATTTAAAATATTGAAAAATAAATAAATAAATTAAAAAAAAAAAAAATCTTACTTGTGTCATGATTTTCCAAAAGACACAATGTTTTAAATTTTTGGGATCTGGGGCATGTTTTTTTCACCCAGAGCAGAGGCTGTAAAACTGCAATTCTGGCATTTTTTTTTCTTTCTACGCTTTTATTGATCGGATTTATTTTATCTTTTCCTTCATCGGTCCTTTACGAACCCAGAGATACCAAAATGTTTTTTTGTTTTGATCCTTATTTGTTACATTTTTAATGTGGTAAAAGGGGAATGATCTGAACTATTATATTTAAAAACATTTTTTCTACTGTACTTAATAGTTCTTTCATGGGCGTACCCAGTGAGGGGCAGGGGGGGCAGCTGCCCCCCCCTAGAAGCAGGGGCACGGTGTAGTGGGCCGGTGCCTGTAGCGGGCCGCTGTATCTGCAGCCACCGGCGTGCTCCTCAGCAGTGTGTACATGCCGGGCACACTAGCTGCAGCAGGAGGCAGCACGCTGTGCTGTGCCGGCCCTGCTGTGTGCTGTGTGCCCGGCATGCACACAGTGCAGAGGAGCGCGCCGGTGACTGCAGCTTCCTCCTTCTTCCTATTCAAATGTATTTGCGTCTTTCAGACGTAAATACATTTGAACAGCGCGCCGGGTCGGGGCCCCGCCCCCGACGTGCAGCAACGTGATGAGATCAGCACATTGCTGACGTCATTACAGTGCTGCGGGCGCCACACTGGATTCATCAGGCAGCGGTGTAATTAACCCCTTCAGCCCCGGGGCACTTTCCGTTTTTGCGTTTTTGTTTTTTGCTCCCCTTCTTCCGAGAGCCGTAACTTTTTTATTTTTCCGTCAATCTTGCCATATGAGGGCTTGTTTTTTGTGGGACAAGTTGTACTTTTAAATGAAACCATAAGTTTTACCATATGGTGTACTGGAAAGCAGCAAAAAAATTCCAAGTGTGGAAAAATTGCAAAAAAAGTGTGATGGCACAATAGTTTTTGGGATGTTTTATTCACGGTGTTCACTATATGGTAAAACTGATGTGTGGGTATGATACCTGAGGTCGGTGCGAGTTTGTAGACACCAAACATGTATAGGTTTACTTGTATCTAAGGGGTTAAAAAAAATTCACAAGTTTGTCCAATAAAAGTGGCGCACGTTTTGCGCCATTTTCCAAAACACGTAGCGTTCTTATTTTTTGGGATCTATGGCTCAGTGACGGCTTATTTTTTGCGTCTCGAGCTGATGTTTCTAATGGTAGCATTTTTGCGCAGATGCTACGTTTTGATCGCCTGTTATTGCATTTTGCGTAAAACTTGCGGCGAACAAAAAACGTAATTTTGGCGTTTGGAATTTTTTTGCCACTACGCCGTTTACCAATCAGATTAATTGATTTTATATTTTGATAGATCAGGCATTTCTGAACGCGGCGATACCAAATATGTGTATATTTATTTATTTTTTAACCCTTTAATTTTCAATGGGGGGAAAGGGGGGTGATTTGAACTTTTAGGTTTTTTGTTTTTTTTTAAATTTTTTAAAACTTTTTTTACTTTTTTTATTTTATTTTACTAGTCCCCCTAGGGGGCTATAGCGATCAGCAATCCGATTGCTGATCGCTATCTGCTGATCACAGCTATACCGCTGTAATCAGCAGAAATAGTCACTTTCTTTCTTCCTCTGCTCCGTGCCGAGGAAGAATGAAAGTGAAACTTCTTAGCACCAGGCGTCATCACATGACCCTGTGCTACGATGGCAACCACCGAACGTCACGTGATCACTCACGTGACGTCCGGAGGGGGCGGCGGTAAGAAAAAAAGATGGCCGCGCGCATATAGATCTCGCTGCCAGACTTTGGCAGCGAGATCTAAGGGGTTAATGTTCCGGGTGGAATGCGATTCCACTCGGAACATGTAGGCACACATGTCAGCTGTTGAAAACAGCTGATATGTGTGCCGATCCACGCCGCCTGCCCGCGGCAGGGGGCGGGGATTACCGGGACACGATCCATGACGGAAAGATCCGTCCATGGTCATGAAGGGGTTAATGGAGATGTGTGGGGAGGGGCTGAGGAGCGATAACGGGGAACATTTGTGAAGGAGACAGCTTTGACAGGCAGAGGAGGAGCACTGTATTCCGAGGGAGGGGAGGCAGGAGTGTGTAGTGATGGGGTAGTGTAATTTGTGTCTGCAGGGGGTGATGGGGGTGAAATGTATTATGTCTGGGGAGGGGGGTAATGGAGGGTGCATTGTATTGTGTGTGTGGGGGGAGGGGTAATGGAGGGTGCACTGTAGTGTGTGTGTGTGTGTGTGTGGTTAATGGGGGTACATTGTAGTGTGTGTTGGGGGTGATGGGGGGGTGCATTTTGTGTGTAGGGAGTAATGGGGGTGCATTGTGTGTGTGTGTGTGTAGGGGTGATGGGGGGGTGCATTGTATTTGTGTGTGTAGTGGGTGATGGGGGGGTGTATTGTGGGGGGGTAATAGAGTGTGCATTGTAGTGTGTGTGTGTAATGGGGGTGCATTGTAGTGTGTGTGTAGGGGGTGAATTGTATTGTGTGTTTAGGGGGTGATGGGGGTGCAGTGTGTGTGTGTGTGTGTGTGTGTGTGTGTGTGTGTGTGTGTGTAGGGGGTGATGGGGGGGTGCATTATGTGTGTGTGTGTTGTGTAGAGGGTGATGGGGGGGTGCATTGTGTGTAGGGGGTGCATTGTGTGTGTAGGGGGTGATGTGGGGGGTGCATTGTGTGTGTGTGTGTGTGTGTGTGTGTATAGGGGTTATGGGGGGGTGCATTGTATTTGTGTGTGTGTGTAGTGGGTGATGGAGGATGTATTGTGTGTGTGTGTGTGGGGGGGTTAAGGAGCATGAAGTGTGTGTGTGTGTGTGTGTGTGTGTGTGTGTGATTAATCGAGCTATAATTACATTTAATTCTCTTAAAATTTTTGTTTCATTCACCTTTTCTAATATTTTGCAACCTGAAAGACCATGGCTTGCCCCCCCCCCCCCATAGTTTTGATCCTGGGTACGCCCATGAGTTCTTTACAGCAGTACTATATATAGAAGAAACCTTAGTCTCCTATGGACTCCAGTCTAGGCTGGTTTCCATAGGAGTACTGAGATGGCAGACACAGAGGTCATCAGCCGATCCCAGGCTGTCATGACATCTCATTGGCATCCCACGATCGCTTCTTTGGCACACTGATAAGGTTTCATAGTAGCGCGCCCCCGCCAGTGTTCGTTAATTGCCATTGTCAGAGATTGGCAATGGCATTTAACAGGTTAACAGCTGCGGGTGGATCATTTCTCCCTCTGAAAACTGAATGATTCAGCCTTCACCTGAGAAAGATGTGGGCTCGGCATGTGAACCCACATCCAAAGCAAGGAAATTATTCATGACATGCAAAGCACTTCATGGTTCGTTAGGACGTTAAAGAGCTTATATTATATTATATTTTATATTAAGAGAGTTAAAATGATAAAATTATGTATCTGCGGCTTGCATTAGGAGTGTTTGTGTGGTTACTGAATCCTGCTTTATTATTGGGCTTTATATAGAAATAGTGTGCAGTAAGCGCCCTCTACTGGTGATGGCAAGCAGCCAAAAAGTTATTATTTATCAATATATTCTGGGTGTTAAACTATAGCTTTCCTGATACAAAGATTTGAAAAATAAATCAACAGAATTTTGGACCCATATAGATAAAACATTGTGTTAAAGCTAGAGAGTCACTTAAAACGAATTAGCTCTGTGGAAGAGGAATTAAAGATATTTCTGTATTTTAGTGAATCTTGACCATTGGATCAAAAATGACAAAAGTGATGAACGCTGCAGGAATGTTTTAGAATGAAAGCAGCCATTTCCATCATGCGTATAACAGTCTTAGTAGCACGTCTGCTTGTATATTCTATCTGCGGTTGAATATTGTGAGAGTTATAAGTTCATCATGTAAAATGCTTTTAGGGGCACACTGCCAGTGATGTAACAGTACCCCCACTGGAATGTCCATTTATGCTGAGTAGCCATCTCTTATTTAATGAACAAGACAAAGCAATCTTAAAAAGAGAGTTAGTCCACTACTTTTTACATTGATGGCCTATCCTTAGGTTAGGTCAGCCGGGGTCCGATACTCTGCACCCCCACCAATCAACAGTTTTCGGTCCTGGTGGTGGCAGGAGGCAGCCGGAAATGCTCAGTTCCGGAGCTGCTCAGTCTTCTAATAGTGGCCGCGGCCGGGTACTGCACATCCAATTCCTATTGATTAGAATGGGAGGCGGATGTGTAGTACACGGCCGCAGCCATTATCAGAAGACGGAGCAGCTCCGGAACTAAGCATTTCTAGCTGCTGCTGGGACCAACTAGGGCTGATCGGCAGGGGTGTAGGGTGTCGAACCCAGATGATCAGACATTGATGACCTATCCTAAGGGGCACTTTGCACACTATGACATCGCAAGCCGATGCTGCGATGCCGTGCGCTATAGTCCCCTCCCCCGTCGCAGCTGCGATATCATGGTGATAGCTGCCGTAGCGAACATTATCGCTATGGCAGCTTCACATGCACTCACCTGCCCTGCGATGTCGCTCTGGCCGGCGACCCGCCTCCTTATTAAGGGGGCGGGTCGTGCGGTGTCATAGCGATGTCACACGGCAGGCGGCCAATAGAAGCGGAGATGAGCGGGACGTAAACATCCCG
The DNA here is from genome assembly GCF_048569485.1 of Anomaloglossus baeobatrachus. Lineage (NCBI taxonomy): Eukaryota > Metazoa > Chordata > Amphibia > Anura > Aromobatidae > Anomaloglossus > Anomaloglossus baeobatrachus. The sequence continues at coordinate 115,539,553 of NC_134353.1, forward strand.
CCCACCTTCTTCTTTCGCAATGCGGCCGGGACGCAGGTAGGAGATGTTCCTCGCTCCTGCGGCTTCATACACAGTGATGTGTGCTGCCGCAGGGGAACGAGGAACAACATCGTAACATTGTTATTTCCCAATTCATGTAAATGACCGAAGCTACACCGATGATAAGATTACGACGCTTTTGCGCTCGTTAATCGTATCAAAAATGCTTTACACACTAAGATATCGCCTGCGACGCCGGATGTGCGGCACTTTCAATTTGACCCCACCGACATCGCACCTGCAATGTCGTAGTGTGCAAAGTGCCCCTAAGGATAGGCCATCAATGTAAAAAGTAGTGGACAACCCCTTTAAGTCTTTAACGACCACTATAGCATTCTTTACACACAGAAAAAAAACAAATTATTGTAAGGGGCGCCTGGCCCTAAGGCACTGTTGCTCGAATTATCAGTCTAACCCGTTAGGAGGCAAATCCAACCGGTTACTGAAATTCCATAAAATCTCTGCATTGGCACTGACGTTTGCAATATTACATGACCGCTTCTCTTCTCACTCCATAAAGGTGACTAGTTTACAAAATTTTGGCAGATGCCATATATTCCTAGTTGGTCCCAAAGATCTTCCAGTATATCTTTATAAATTAAGTACCATCCAAATATCTATATATTCTTTATCTATTTATAAGTCTTAAATATGGAATATTTACTCTGTAGGCCTATAGCTGCTCATGTATTTTTGCAGACATAAAACACTTCTGTTTCAATATTATTTAATGTTCTACTTCTATATTTATATCTCTAGTGCACAATGTACTATAATTATATATATAAAAACAAAACCTTCATACCAGATTTGTTGCCTATGTATATACTGTTAAAAACCTAAGCAACCAAACCACATAATATAAGAACTATATGGTTAAAGCATTAAAAACTCAAAAAGAAATGTCTGAACGAATGCATCTTAAAAACTGACTTGCAAGAAAAAAAAAAAATTCACATATATAAAATTTTTCTAGGGATATATTTTTCGCTTTTTTTTCTTCTTCATAAATATTTTTAGAGTTCCTTCAGTCCCCTGCCCTCTTCCTGGAGATGACAGTTTTAGTAGGTTTGATAGAGGTCATGTAATGGAACCTGGATGGCTGCAGCAGGAAAAGCTTGAGGTATATAACCAGCATATCCCCCGTATACTGCTGCGGCGGCAGCGGCATTCTTTTGTAGTGTGGCTAATGTGGCTGTGGTGGGAGCTGCAATGGGGACGTAGCTTGCGCCATAAATGCCTGCAGCTGGAATCCTTTGCACATTTGGAGCCATGGTATACACTGGAGTTATGGGACGGCCCTGAAATATAGGAAAAGAAGAAAGGATAAAACATTTACAACATGTAAGAGGAAATAAAACATTAAAAAGAGGACCAACCTCCAACATTTTCCTATATAAACTAAAGCCAGGGCTATACTGGTGCTATCATGCGGATTGTATACATACCTTTAATTGTGAGATCGGATGTATACTTTCTGAAATATAGGCAAGTAAAGTTTGTGAAATGCACTGTTATTTAACTGATAGCAGCTACAGAATATCTAATAGGTGGGTTGGGTTTTGCTGGTTATTCCCGCCCCTGTTTGCCTTCCTGTACTTACTTCCCCTGTCTTTTCTCCCTCCTTTCTCCCCCTTAAATAACAGAGATAGGGGGAGAAAGGACAGACAGGGGTGGGAATAACTAGCAAAACCCAACCCACCTATTTGATATTCTGTAGCTGCTATCAATCAAATAACAGTGCATTTCACTAACTTTACTTGACTGTATTTCAGAAAGTATATATCCGATCTCACAACTACAGGTATGTATAGAATCAGCATGATAGTGCGAGAACACTGGCTTTAGTTTATTTAAGAAAATCCTGGTGGCTGGTCTTCTTTAAATTCGGATATCCTGTCCCCAAACCACAGGTGTAAATAGGGAAGAGGCCCAGTGCGATGGTAACCTGATCTGTGCCATCAGAGAGATCCCAAATTATTTGCACCTCTTCCCTTTTCTAGGTAATCTCTTTGGCCTACAATAGTCAGGACTGGCGTTTCATTCATCAATCTTTGAGGAAGCATACGCCCAGTTCTGTTCTTTCATAATCTGTGACAGGTCTCTGGCAGCTCCTCATCTCTGGCATTTATAGAATCACAGAAATTGTCTATTGCATCCTTTATCTTTCAACTTTGTCCTTTGTTCCTAATGACTTCCATTACACTCTGCGGTATGGTCTTTGGTGACTCCTATCACTCCACACCTTTATTGCACCATTTGTGTTCTTTATATACATTTACTCAGATCAGTTCAAATCATTTTACAAATATATTCAAAACAGTGAAACCTAAAAAAAAAATATCTATTAATACGACTGGGCATTAGATCTATGGAAATAGTGGTAATATTTTATTTAGCAAGAAAGGGCTTACATTAAATACTATTATAATTGGCAATAACACTTCAAGTTCTCATTATAATTTCTAACTAGGTCTTACTAGGATCTGTGATAGTGAATATTTGTATTAAGGTGTTTTTTTTGTCTAGAGGAGTATTAAACTGTTGTGTAGGACTAATCAACTGATTACCAATTTGTAAGATATGACATCAATATCAGAAAGGTGGGGGAGCCAGGTATTTGACCTCCATAATTTAGCCAATATATAGGTGGCACGGTGGCTCAGTGGTTAGTATTGCAGTCCTGCAGCGCTGAGGTCCTAGGTTCAAATCCCACCAAGGAAACATCTGCAAGAAGTTTGTATGTTCTCCCCGTGTTTGCGTGGATTTTCTCTGGTTTCCTCCCACACTCCAAAGACATACTGATAGGGAATTTAGATTGTGAGCGCCAATGGGAACAGTGTTGCTGATGTATGTAAAGCGCTGTGGAATTAATGGCGCTATATAAATGAATACATATTATTATCCGTTTTGGCAATTGGCAAATATTAGGAATATGTGGCGCCCCTGAGGCTCAGTCGCCACAGGGTATTGCATCTGACTTGAGGTGCAATACTTATCCTGGGTAAGGAAGAGGTTAATCACTGGTTTTCACTTAGGCTGCTTTCACACTACGTTTTTTTAACATTCGTCATGAACGTTTTTTTAACGCAAAAACGGATCCAGTGCAAATGCGTTTTCATTTCAATGCATTTGCAATGGACTCGCGTCAACATGCGTTCACCTGCGTTTGCGTGCGTTATAGTAAGGATCTAGCGACTTTCAGTTTAACTTTTTTAAAAAACGCTACTTGTAGCGTTTTTGAGCTGCGTCCAAATACGGCAAATTGCTGGATCCTGACTAAACAGCACGCAAATGTATGTGAACGCTGGCATGCTGATAGACAGGATCCTGCTTGCTCTACTGAGCATGCCCAGAAACCAGCCTCGCGTAATCAGTCTCTCCCTCCCCCCTCCCTCCCTCTCTCCACCTCCCTCCCTCTCTCTCACCACTCTCACCCGCCTGAGAGCGGAGGACGCTCGTAACCAAGGTAAACATCGGGTAACCGCGGGCTTAGTTACCCGATGTTTATCTTGGTTACGTGTGCAGGGAGCAGGCAGCCCTGCTCCTAGCAGCTGCAGACGCTTGTAACCAATGTAAATATCAGGTATCCAAGCAAGTTACCCGATGTTTACCTTGGTTACGAGCCTCCACAGCTGTCAGATGTCGGCTCCCAGTCTCACGTTCAGTTCCCCTCACTCCCGATCACATGACCCCAGTGCCCGCCCATAAACTTAAAGTGACAGGATCCTGCAAAATAACACATATGTTTGCATACGTTTTTCTTTGCAAAAACAGGATCCGCTTTCCCACAGAAACTGGGCTAGGGGTGATCTCCATAGCAACAGGACTTCCCCAGCAACAGTGAGTCATCAGGAAGGTGGGGGCAGCAGGAGGGAAGTGAGGGACACGCAGACTTTTACCTCAGAGCAGTCTGAGACACAGGAGAAGTAGGATCACTGAGGGGTGTGCTGCATAGCTCGCCTCAGAGGGACCGACCGGGAGGAGTGCTTAAGGCTCTGTGCGCACTAGGTTGTTTTGCCCGCGGATTTACCCGCGGATTTGCTGCGGAAATTTCTTGAGAAATGTCTGCAATCTTTGTGCAGTCATTTCCCAGCAAATCCTATGAGAAAAAAAATAGCTGTGCGCACACTGCGGATTTTTCTCAAGAAATTTCCATGAGAAAATTTTCTCGAGAAACTTTCTTGAGAAAATGAGCATGTCCATTATTTTCCACAGGTACCTGCGGAATACCCACGGAATTTCACTCCATTCACTGTAATGTAATCGTGAAATTCCGGGGGTATACCGCAGGTAGCAAATGTTGTGCGGTATACCCCCGGTATAGCCGCGATTTACCTGCGGTAATGGCCTTTGCCACGGTTTTGCAGAAAGCAATGTCATTATGCCAGGAAGAGGAAGCAGAGCAGAGTAAACACAGACGTCACACTCCCTGGACGCCGCACAGAAGCACTTCCGTGTGACCTCCAGGTGCCCGTGCAGTCTGTTTCCCGCTCCAGCCTCGCGGCTGCCTGCACTGCAGTGTGTCAGTGTCTGCCCGCAGTGTCAGCAGCTTGTCACGCTGCAGCGCAGGCAGACACTGACACAGGCAGACACTGACACTGCACTGCAGGGTATCAGCAGCTTGTCACGCTGCAGCGCAGGCAGACACTGACACAGGCAGACACTGACACTGCACTGCAGGGTATCAGTGTCTGCCCGCAGTATCAGCAGCTTGTCACGCAGCAGCTAAATTTTCTTGAGAAAAAAAAAAAAAAAAAAAATCACTTTTCTAGTGCGCACAGAGCCTAAGAGCTCTACCGGGAACGACAGAGCGTGCCATAACATCAGGGACTCTCAGGACCGTGGTTGGTCGCTGGAGGGCGTGCTTAAGAGCTCCTTCAGATAGGACCAGGCAGACTGGAAGAAGCAGGAGATGACCGGGGGAGCTGGTGAGACAGAGGAGAAACACAGTAGCCGACGGGAGAGCCTAACAGCCCCTTCGGGACTGACACAGTCAGGGTGCAGATCCCCAAGGTGGCGTACACTCCACGTTGCGCCATCAGAATCTTCAGGGAAGGGGGATTTAATGTCCCACTAACCACCACAAAGGTCGCAGGGCACAGTGGCACATAGGGTCCAGAGCTATGATTAAAAGTCAGGCCCCACAGTGGACCCGCGCCACCAGCGAACGGGACGGGAACTAAACCCAAGGACACTGGGGTCCCCAAGTAGCTCCACGCCATGGGGATCCACACTACAAGCACAAGGAATGAAGGTCTCACACTCCACAACACCGGTGGTGGCCTCTGAATCATTCGGGATCGGCTGAGGGCCATTATGGTGGAAACCGGCACTCCAAGTGTGATTACCTGAGACAGTGAGTAAAAGAACTTTGCCTGCAGACCTGGTGTTGTCCTGTCATTGACTGCGCCCCGCTTTCTGGCGCCTATGGCCGCTATGCCCCACCATTGTCCTCCACCTGTGGGGAGCTGGACCATCTGAGCTGCGTGACCATCCACCCTGGAGGAGAGCAATATCTCGCAACAGCGGCTGATCGTTGGCCACATACTATGGGTGGCACTGCAAAGTAAACCCCATCATCCCCCTAGCCTGGTCAACTTACACCCTTTTTATTGACACCGATGGGGCCACGGAACTGGGTCGGCCATTCACAGCAACCCCAAATACCACTGGCCCGGTGACAAGTAGCCCTGAGGCCCCATGGGCGCGTCAACTACATGGGGTGAAACTCCGCAGCCCCATACATCATTTAGTGGCCACTGCCGAGTAATGCACCTTCTATCCTCAAGCCTGGATACACACATCTGTGTGAGTACTACAATCCAAGAGAAGTGGACTGATTTTTTTCCCCTCTGTGTCATTCTAGTTGCAAAATTTCTTATTTTTCACATGCCAATTTTTTTCCTTTTTCGCCGACGCAGTTAGAGGCGTCTGAACTTTATCCACTGACTCTTAACAATGGATCAGTTAAAAACTGATAACTAGGAAGAAATACTTTGGACTTACTTTAGTGTGTCATACGTGTCTCGTGAATCCTCAAACTTTAAAAGGGGCTATCCTATGAGCAAAGTCAATTCTAAATCGATAGATCTTGGAAAAAAATAATGAGTTCCACAAGTGGATGTGATAAAATAAAAAATGTTCCTGTGCTGAGATAATCTTATAAATGTGCCCTTGCTATGTTCTGTGTAATGGCAGGGTCTGACCGTACAGGGACGTTGTCTGATCATATCACATCTCCTGGGCCGGGGAGGATGCAAAAGAAAGAATACAGATCGAATCAGCTATGATCCCATGTTGTTCTTTCTGTGCTTTTATACAAGCAGCAAAATGTTTTACCTCACAGAAAGTAGTAGCAATCCTAAGCCATCTTTTGCCAAGAGCTGTGGCATGTGCAAACAATGTTCCTGCATGGACAGACACAGCCACATGTGTAAGATCTCAGCACAGGAAGATTCTGGGTGCATATTGCTAATCCCTGCCTAACCGTCCCTGTATATACTAGCATAGATAAGTATTTCTAAAGATTGTTTATTATATGCTAATGAGCGCAGGGACTAGTCACAAGGGCATGAGTTCCCTTGGCTAGTCGGCCCCCTGTGGGTGTACTAACATGCTAATGAATGCACAGTGATGCTGCACATACCTCAGTATTGATGGCGGCCGGCGGAGGATGGATGCACACAGCGTATGATCTGGAATCCGTTGCCAGGACTTCCGGTCATGCACACTATACCTCACTGAAGCCGGGAAGCTTACACCCGGCATCAATTTAGTGCGCATGATAGCCAACATGCTATGAGGGCCGACTAGCCAAGGGAACTGACGCCCTTGGGAGTAGTCGCTGGCCTCATTAGCATATAATAAACAATCTTTAGAAATACTTTTTCTAAAGATCTTTATCTTTGCTAGTGTACAGCGTCGGACTGGCTACCAGAGAAATCTACAGTAATGCCAGGCCTGGATTCAGGTACCTGCATTGCACTCTGGAGCTTTCACCTGAGCTCTGGCGTGCAGCCGAGACTGTACCGCGAGCGCAGAGTGATTGAATCCCTGGCAATTGCGGTTCAATTCACGTCAGCTGCAGACAGGCCAGGGTGATCTCCGGTGCGCTCACCTGAACTCCGGAGATCACCCCGGCCTGTCTGCAGCTGACATGAACTGAATCGTAATCGCCGGGGAATCAATCACTCGGCGCTCGCGGTACAGTCTAGGCTGCACGCCAGAGCTCAGGTGAGAGCTCTGGAGTGTAATGCAGGTACCTGAATCCAGGCCTGGCATTACTGGAGATTCCTCCGGTAGCCAGTCCAACGCTGCTAGTGTATACAGGGATGGTTAGGCAGGGATTAGCAATATGCACTCAGAACTGCTCGTGGTTCTGGGTGCATATATTTCACCTGACAGGTTCCCTTTAAATATTCCACTCCACACCCAGTCTCTTTCCCAATATGTCCAAGTCCCTTCTTCCGCAATAATTTCCTTCAGAAATAGTTGGTTTCTGGAAGGTTTCTTAGAGTAGGGTAGAGCTCATGAGATTTGCTGCCATCTTTGTCCAGGAGTGTTGCCTAAAAGGGCACTTATTATGGTCAGGGAGAAGTTGTGGTCCTGGCCACAAAGATCAATTGAAACCTCATTAATCAAAAATAGCTTCTAATAGAAAAATTAGGCTTGTGGAATGATAGTTTTTCTATTCGTCACTTTAGAGAAATTTGGTTTGGATACATTTTATGTGCAAGAATATGGATAACCCTCAGTTGAGTCCAAACACAACATTTTTTACATAAGACAGAATTTTGCATCGCAGGTGAAACTTTCCTTTAAACCTACACAATATTAATTTCTAATTGAACATTTCTATATATTACATATATTACATGTGTTACCAACCTGAAATGGTGGTGGAGTGGACACTGACGGCAGAACTGCGGCTGCAGCAACAGCAGTGGCGGGGTCGGCCTGCACCGTGATGGGATTGATCATGTGCTCCATCCCATGGATTTTGCCCTCTTCGATCAGCTTAGCAGCTGATGCAGCCTGAAATACGGAGTACTGGGTGCCAATGGTTGGAATGGCCACTGGAACATACAGAAATTAGTGAGTAATGCTGTATTCTTCATTTTATCCTATATTTTTTTTTTTTTATAAATTCATAATGAAGAATGTGTCGATGAAAAGTTCATATTAGCTGCATAGTGATGTGACACCATGACAGTGATGGAGAATAATTGAATGTATTAAATAATTCTAGTTGGAAATTATCTATTTAGCTCCATTGCTGCCGAACAGATTACAGCAAATTATAGGCCGCCGATTGTGGTAATCTATAGTCTGCAGAAGTGTGTGTCTGATGATGGATTTACAAGGTAGACACATAAAATTCCTACGGCAAGAAAATCCCTGTAACAATGTAGTATTAAAAAGGAGTGACTATTTTAATGCCATAATATGGCAAGAATACCTGGACATCCCTCAGTTCTACTGAATAGACTTAGATCCCTATAGAATTTTTATTGTCATCTACGTCCATATCTGTACAAGTTTGGGATCTGTTGGGGTTGACACTAGTGGGCATCTATATAAATACAGGCTTAAAAGGAAAAGGCTGTCCAACCACTTAAGGGGAAAAACCTGGTGTCAGGTTCCCTTTATGAACAGCAGCGACCACTAGTGAGCTCTTATATACAGTATTCTGGAATGCTGTATATATAAGAGACCAGGCCGCTGTGTAGAATGCAAACCTCACCTGGGGGACAATCCGGATCGACGCCTTCTCCATCTTGTGCGATCATCATCCACCTTCCCAGCCCCATGTGCATGACGCGTCCTACACCATCTACACAGGCAGCCATTGCGCTCCTGCGCATGCACACTTTCACCTGCCTGGCTGAGGTCAGATCAAAGTATTGTAGTGCACATGTGAAGGCGATCTTTGAATTTTCCTCGCACCTGCGCATTACAGTACTTTGCTCTGCCTTCAGCAGGACAGGTCAAAGTGTGCATGCGCAGGAGCGCAACGGCGGATTTTCTAAGGATGATGTAGGACTTGTCATCCACACAGAGCTGGGAAGTAGGACCACAACTGCACAAGATAGACAAGGCGCCGGTCCCGAGACAGCAATGCTCTAGATCAGTATAATAATGGACTTTTTTTTTTTTTTATGTACTACAGAGCGGCCTGGGCTCGTATATACAGCATTCTAGAATGCTGTACATAAAGGCTCACTGGCAGTGGCCACAGCTTATAAAGGGAAAAACCTGGTGACAAGTTCCTTTTAAGTTTGCCATTGGTCTGTGTTCTTCATGTTCTGTCTAAACAGATGTGATCCCTGCTGTCAATCAGTGATTGTAGCAGTGATGTGTTGGTCACTGCTGTGGAAAATGGTTAACTGCAGCCAGATTCAAACTGGCCCATGGGGGGGTTATCAGGTTAATTCCCCAGTAGGCCCCTGCAGGAATAAGCCCCCCACCACTCTATATGAGCAGTAGTAGTCAAAATACACTTTATTCACAAATGGCAGCATCTCAATGTTCATTCAACAAATTACCAAGTTTATTATAGAAAGGAAAAGGTAAATTTGTGAATGAGGGTTAATATTTGCATGTAGATGAACAGTGGGACCCCAGAGTCAATATTACTGGTGGGCACTTAGTCCGACACTGGCTGCAGCGGTCACATGTCAACCACACAGAGTAAGTAGTGACCTGAGGGTGACCAGATAGGTCCAAATAAAAAAGGGGAAAAAAGTTGATAATGCTGAGGGCAGTCTTTTCTGGCCATGTAGCCATCAGATAAATGGTAGCCCGTGAAATTAATGGACATCTTAAGTCCACCAAGAACTTCTCTCTACAACAACCATGTGCTTCAAAATCGGGAAAATGGAAAAGGATTAATGAGATTATCCCTTAACATAAGGCACTGTTATTTGCATTCGTTGTAGTGTATGGTGTGCTTCCAAAATATATAATTGATAAATTAGGTAAATTCTAATCATAAATAATAAGACATTTTCTTCTAGCTGTGCTGTACATATATTGTATGATTAAACTTTCTATGCGCCATATGCAACGTACATTAAACAAGTGGTCTAGGACTTGGAAAAGCATCTTGCACCATAGCTATAGTATGTTAGTCTAGCAGATAAGAAGGCATGAATGAGTGATTTGGGAAACAATGATCAAGGAACACAAAATGATTGATCAATTTCAGATATGAGAAACAGATCCTTGTAATGAAGGCTGATTCAATAGCAGTGTATTCATGTTAGGAAGTACGGATTGTGGAGTAATTCGTAACAAACACATCATGTGGCCAGTCCCTTTTATACTCTACAATATGTATATGGGGAATGGGGTTTATTCTCTATAATTGTAGACATTATGGACCATGATAAAGGGGTTGTATGAGATTACAAAAAAAGATGCTCTGTCAGAAACAGTGCCGCCATTGACATAGCCAGTGTACCATATTAAAAAGGACCACCCACCAGGATTTTCATATATAAACTAAAGCCAACCCTATATTGGCGCTATCATGCTGATTCTAAAAATACCCTTAGTTGTGAGATCGGATGCATAGTTTCTGAAATACAGGCAAGTAAAGTTTGTGAAATGCACTTATTTTGATGGTGCTGCAGAATATCTAATAGGTGGGTCGGGTTTTGCTAGTTATTCTTGCCCCTGTCTGTCTTTCCTCCCCCGTCTCTATAGGAACAGGGGGAAGAAGGAGGGACAGGAGGAGTAAGGACAGGCAGGTAGACAAAAGGGCGGGAATAACTAGTAAAACCTGACTCACAGATATATTCTGTAGCTGCTATCAATCAAATAACAGGGCATTTCACTAACTTTACTTGCCTGTATTTCAGAAAGTATACATCCGATCTCACAACTAAAAGGTATGGTTAGAATAAGCATGATAGTGCGAGTATAGCACTGGCTTTAGGTTATATATGAATATCTTGGTGGTTGGTCCTCTTTAAAGTTTACCTCAATTAGAGAAAATGGGGCTAAATGAGAATACTAGTAACAGACCATGTAAAACAGTGGCGCTGTTTCTGGAAGAAAGTGGATATTTTTTCAAACTCACACAACGCCTTAAAAAGGAATACTAAACCTAGAGTACAAAGTTTAGAAAAACGATAATATAGGAAGTCCAGGAAAAGCCCTGCCCCACGATCCCGATAAGTAATCACTTTGAAGAAGACTACGGTCAGCCTCTCCCCGGCCCGATAAGGCCGCTTACAGGGAACAACCACAGTGCATGCAGTTGGAATGGAAAAGTCGATCATTTAGACTTTAGGTTTAATGTCTCTCTATGTGGTTTGTAATTTTAAAGAAGTGGTTCACTACTCTACTATAGTGGCCACATCCCTGTAAATCTGATCGGGAAGGATTTTTCTAAATACCTTGTTCAGCCAATTCTGCCTCTGAGTGGAACTATTGTGGTCCGCTCATCCCCATGAATTGACCCCCTGGGCTCTGTGACCTCTGGGATCCGGTGATGGCAGGTCACTGACATTACCAAGGTGGGCCCTAGTCTTACTGAGTGACTGGTCTGTGGGTGGCGTTTCACTGCTAATCACAGCTCGGCATCACTTCTGCTTGCGGCCCTCTGCAGTGAAGGAGAAATTGCGTGAGATGCTGGGTTGTGAAACGCCACCCACAGCTAAGTCACTCATGAAGACTGGGGCTGACCTTGGTGGTGTCAGGTGGAAGTTGACATGACATCACCGGATCCTAGAGGTCACGGAGCCTTGGGAGTCACTTCATGGGGATGAGCAGATAGTGATAGCGCTGCTCAGAGGCAGAATAGGCTGAACAAGCCTTTCCTTATCAGTTTTACAGGGATGTGGCCACTAATGCAGAATAGTGAACCACCCCTTTAAGTCCACTTTTATAACTATGGTTTTCCATGCTCCACTTTAATAAACACCATCCAGATTTCTTCACTGAAGGAATGAATTGAATTATTAGGGATCAGTGTAAAATGTTCGGACTAACCTGCACCAGGTTTAAGAGCAACTGGGTTGACCGCTGGTAACTCCAGGTTGGGTATAAGTTCAAAGCCTTTTTCTTGCTGTTTACCCTTCCCTTCATGATATCTGCTATAAATGCCGCGGCCAGCCGAATATCCCCCCAGGTACGTGCCCCGGGGACCGGGGGCTCTGTTTCCAGCTGCACCTCGCCCTCTGCCTCTTATGCTGCCTGCTTGTAATACCAACATAACACAATCAGAAATCACAGGAGATCACAACTAAAACCGCCAAGAGCAAATGCCGAGCAATGGATAGGCGTTTCCATTTTTGGTGAATGACAAGCATCAAGGAGCAAATACAAGAGTTTCTACAGTCCCTCTTTCGGGGCTAACCTGGCAAAATATTGGTTTCTCCACTTTTTCTAAAACTTGCCAGGGATATTTCTGTATTTTCTTTAGATTCTAACTCCTTCCAAGATTGCAAATGGTCATTACAGATCTTGGTGCAATGTCATCTTCAAAATGGAAGCACGAGTTAAGCAAATTGCAGGTTTTGTGGAAACAGAAGCAAAAATACAAGTAAACTTTTATTACATGACTGGAAATGGTTTAAAAAGGGAACCAGATCATCAATGCTATAGCATTAATGGTTCGTGCAGCATTAGAGTCCAGCTCCGTTATTTTACTGGGATATGTTTTACGCGAAACTGTGCAACATGTCAGAGAAAAACATTTATAAGCCGTCCGAGGACCTTACTGCTCCGTTGACTAGTCTAAGGGCTTGTTCACCTGTGTTTTTGCCATATATTTTTTTTACCCATGTGTTTTTTGTTATGGAAATAACACATTTCACAGTACCAGCAAAGTAAATGAGATTTCTGAAATCTCATGCATAAACTGCTTTACTTTTTTTCCTTGCGGATTTACAGATTTGAACCTTCAAAAAAAAAAAAAAAAAAAGAAGAAGGGTTTTGTTTTTCTCAAATCGGCAGCATGTCAATTTTTCAAGTATTTTTTGCACCATTTTACACCCATTCAAAAAAAACCCCCACACATTAAAAATGCACTCAAAAATGTATATATTTTACACAGCATTTTTCCTTCCAACACGTTTTTTTTGCAGCAGAACAGTCTGTTGCAAATGTGCGTACATACAAATATTTAGTTGCAGAAATTTTTTTTTGCACCGTTTTTGCAACATTTGGCTGAAAAAAATGCAGAGCAAAAAATGCGCATTTTTTGCATGTTTTTTTTTTCAATTGAATTCAATTGGTGAAATAGGCTAAAAGAATTGACATGCTGCAGATAATTTTCTGCACCAAACCTGCAAGTAGAAAATATTCAAACTGCTCACCAAATTTCAGGGTTCTCATTTACTTTGCTGGCACCAGGATTTGCTTGCAGTTTTAAAACAAAACTGCCCTCAAAAACGCATCAAAAAAAAACTGCGATAAAAAGCCTTATAGGCATCTTCTACCTGCCCCACTCCCCATGAATGTGTACAGGGAGAGACTTGTCACTAAGGGGTAACGGGGCAGGGAGACCGGGAGAACACATTGGGGGTTGGCCTCCTAGATAAGCAGTCCCTGGCCGGCTTTTAAAGTGAACCTGTCAGGTGCAATATGCACCCAGACCCACGAGCAGTTCTAGGTGCATATTACTAATCCCTGCCTAACCCTCCCTGTATCTAGTAGCATAGATAAAGAGATCTTTAGAAAAAGTATTTCTAAAGATCTTTCATCTAATGCTAATGAGCGCTTGGACTAGTCCCAAGGAGTTATATCCCCCGACTAGTCCGCCCTCTGAGCATGTTAGCGCGCGCGCACACACACACACACACACACACACACACACACACACACACACACACACACACACACACACACACACACGTGTACTAACATGCTATTTAATTCAGCATCACCAGTGGTGACGCACATACCTGTGTGCACTGACTGTGCTTCTGAATGCCAGGCACTTCCGAACATGCGCAGTATGAAGCTCAGTTTACGCATCCCAGCTTCAGAGAGGTCTACTGCACATGACGGGAAGTTTTGGGGACTTAAGAGAGATCACAGCGGACACAGATACAAACGTCACCGCTGGTGATGCTGCATTGAGTAGCATGTTAGTACACCCCTGTGTGCTACCATGCTAAGAGGGCAGACTAGTCAGGGAATAGAACACCCTTGGGACTAGTCCCTGCGCTCATTAGAATAAGATAAAACATCTTTAGAAATACTTTTTCTAAAGAGCTCTTTATCTATGCTACTAGATACTGGGACGGTTAGGCAGGAATTCGCAATATGTACCCAGAATTGCATGTGGTTTTGGGTGCATATCGCACCCGACAGGTTCCCTTTAACTGTAGGTTTTCTTTGATGTGCTGCTGTTTTGCAGAGTAAAACATACCTGACTGACATGGCAGAGCTGGACTCTTGGTTCATGCTGCTCATAAATCAACGGTCAGGTTCCTTTTATATTATACTTGTTCTTGACAGAATGCAAAATGTTTGATTTTAGATATTGAAATATTATATTTTGTGTGTCTATCCACCTATATGCATCTCAAGAAGGATAGTTGAATAGATGAAATCTTCACCCAAAATGTTACTTTCATATAGTCCAAAAACTGGCTGAAAGTGTTGGCATCCTTGAAATTGTTCCAGAAAATTAAGTATTTCTCCCAAAATTATTGCAATTACACATTGTTATTCAGTTATTCACATGTTTAATTTCCTGTGTGTTTATTGGAACAACAAGAAGAAAAAAAAAAAAAAAAAAAAAAAAAAGGCAAAAACTAAAAATTGGACACAATTTTACACAAAGCCACAAAAGTGGGCCAAACAAAATTGTTGGCACCTTTCTACAATTGTTGGTAAACAACTGTTTCTAACGTGTGATGCTCATTTAAACTCACCTGTGGCAAATAACAGGTGAGGGCAATATGAAAATAATGCCTGAAACCAGATAAAAAAGGGGAGAAGTTGACTCAATCTTTGCATTGTGTCTATATATGCCACACTAAGCATGGAGAACTGAAAGTGAAGAGAACTGTCTCAAGACTTGAGAACCAAAAATTGTTGAAAAATATCAACAATATCAAGATTAGAAGTCCATCTCCAGAGATCTTGATGTTCCTTTGTCCATAGTGTGCATCATAATTAAGTTTACAGCCCATGGCACTGTAGTTAATCTACATGGATGTGGACTACAGAGAAAAATGGATGAAAAGGTTGCAATAAAAGATAGTTCGGATTTTGGTTAAGCAGCTCCAATCAAGTTCCAAAAGACATTCAAGCTGTCCTGCAGGCTTAAGGTGCATCAGTGTCAGCCTGAACTATCCATCGACATTTCAATGAAATGAAACGCTATGGCAGGCAACCCAGGAGGACATCAGTGCTGACACAGATACATCAAAAAACTAGACTGCAATTTGCCAAAATGTACTTAAGCCAAATTCCTTCTGGGAAAGAGTCTTGTGGACAGATGATATCAAGATAGGATCTTTTTGGTAAAACACATCATTCTACTGGTTACCGAAAACGGAAGGAAGCCTACAAAGAAAAGAACACAGTACCTACAGTTATATATGGTGGAGGTTTAAAGATGTTTTGGGGTTGTTTTGCTGCCACTGGGTGCCTTGACTGCTTTCAAGGCATCATGAAATCTGAATAATACCAAAAGGATTTTGGACTGCAATGTGGTGTACAAATGTCAAAAGCTGGGTTTGCATCCTAGGTCATGGGTCTTACAGCAGAACAATGACCCCAAACATACTTCAAGAAATCCCCAGAAATGGATGGAAACAAATCGCTGGAGAATTCTGAAGTGGCAGAAATGAGCCCAGATTTAAATCCCATTGAAGATCTCTAGTGGGATCTTAATTGCTGTTGGGACAAGGAGCCTTGAAATATGAGAGACCTGGAGCTGTGTTCAGGCAAAGAGTGTTCCAATATTCCAGTTGAGAGGTGTAAGAAGCTTGTTGATGTTTATAGAAAGCAATTGATTGCAGTTATTTATTCCAAAGGGTGTGCAACCAAATATTAAGTGGAGGGTGACAACAATTTTGTCTGGCCCATTTTTGGAGTTTTATATGAAATTATGTTCAGTTTGCCTAAGTTTCTCTGTGTTGTTCCAATACACACAAAATGAAATAAACATGTGCATAACAGAACATGTGTAAGTGCAGTAATTTTCTGGGAGAAATACTGAATTTTCTGAGGGTGACAACATTTTCGTCCTTGACCAAGCATAGAAGAGATCAACAATTTTGACCAGGGTTTGATCCGATTTGCTCGATTTCATGTGAACAGGGGATGTGAATAAATGGGTAATTTTCTGATAATACATGGGCTCTTGTGTTAAACATATACACACACACACAGATATTTTTTTTTAAAGTAAATATTTTTTATGAATTACTGTCTGCCATGTTTTACTTGGACCAGCACTATTTGACCCAGGTGTTTTGTAAATTAGCAGGGGCCTCCAAGAGAGCTTCCACCTATTTTTGCTCCCAGCTCACAGTATGAGATGAGGGTTTTTTTTAGCTTGTCATTTGGTGTTGGTGCTGTGTGGCGGCCATTGTTGTGGTGGTGCTGTACTTGTGGAGCGGTGTGGCCTGGATTCATGGGGACAACCTATCAGCATGGGTGCTTTGGGGCTTCATAAAATCTGATTAGGTTGTTAAAGTAAGAACGTCATGTTCAGTTTGGAAAATTTTTACCTGGTGGCGGCAGAGCAATATTTATATATATTTTATAATAAATATCACAATCTGCATTTAAAAATAAAATAAAAAAAAAATAAATAGAAATCTTGTAAATCGTCACACTTTACCACTGGGGCTATTTTAGACTCATACTTTGTTCTTTACGACTGCAAGGAGTGTCATGCACCAGCCCCTAAACTCCACTACCTTGTAACCCTCCAAATTACTGTAATTATGGGTTATAAAGGCTGTGGCCAACCTATGTTCAACAACTGTAAATCCTTACCAAAAAAAAAAAAAAATAATACCTTCCTCTAACTGCAGTACTGTACCCATTCGTTCCAACTGTTCTCAAATTAAAAAACATCCCTGAAAGCCAACCACTGGAATAAAAAACAAAAACTAATTGGGCATGGGCTAGAACCGCCCTATCGTCATAACATACAAACTGGTCAAAATTATATATATATATATATATATATATATATATATATATATATATATATATATATATATATATATATATATATATATATGTATGTATGTATGTATATGTGTGTGTGTATATATATATATATATATATATATATATATATATATATATATATATATATATATATATATATATATATATATATATATATATATATATATATATATATATATATATATATATATATATATATATATATATATATATATATATACATATATATACACATACATATACACACACACACACATATACATACATACATACATACATACATACACACACACACAAACACCCCCATTCCCACTTCTTTTCTTTAGGTATGATGGTGAAAATGGTTGCTGATCTCACAGACTTCCCTAACAAATAGGCTCCACCACACCCCCAACAAAAAAAAAAAAAAAACCTAGAGCAGCCCAACTTTTCCCCGCATCTTTATTATACCCTTGGAGCAATTCTCAGTTCAGTTCCCATTTAAGGCTATGTGCGCACGTTGCGGATTTACCGCGGATTTTGCAGTGGATTTGCTGCAGAAAATGTGACTTACATTGCTGCAGTCATTCCACAGCAAATCCTATGGGTTTTAAAAAGTGTTGTGTGCACACTGCTTTTTATTTATACCCGCGGATTTTCCGCTGCAGGATTAATGAGCATGTCACTTCTTTTCTGCAGGTACCTGCATTTTTTGCCATAGATAATGGTAAAACTCCGCAGGGACCAGCTTGCGGTAAATCCGCGGTAAAACAGCATGTGGACTTCGCTGCAGTTTCAGTGCGATTTTTTTTTACCGCAGGTGTTGGATTCTTTAAGAGGGTCCTGATTTTCCTTAAGAAAAAAGCACTTTCTAGTACGCACATGGCCTAAAGAAGACTTTTCACAAGTCTCATCAGCATTATAGAAAAAGAACAGGAAACAGTCTAGAACATCCCGGTGTAAAAAGTGCAAGATTTAAATTTTCTCTTTGACTACAGATTGTGAAAACAAAAAACAACTAAAAATACACAAAAAACAAAAAGTTTAATAAGGGAAAAAACAACCTACAAATCCTCAATTTAAAAACAGTAGGTCATTTTCTGGTGACAGTTTCCCATTAAATGAGCTAAACTTCTTATGCACAAAATCGGTACTCATGGAAAAATTCTGGCCTGGCCATGTTGAAGAACTACGGGGCAGATTAATCTTTTGCCATACTGTTTTTTTTTTCCCCCCGAGATAAAAATTGTTCTAATTGTGAGGAAAAAAAATTCATCTATTTTTCCAAATAAACTTTTTTTTTTCGTTTTGTCTGCGTTTTTTGTTTTGTTTGACATCATGGGCATGATTTTGGTTATTGTCATATTTCAGCCAAGCTTATCGCTTGCGAGTTTTGGAAATGTAGCAACATTTTTGGACAATTGTAGTACCCTTTATGGAGTGCAATACCTGTACATTTTCTGAATTCAATTCAATATTGCTTAAAGCCATCCATTTTAAAGCTTATTCAAAAGGCATGGAGAACTTTACTCCAAGTAGGTATAAAAGAGCCAAAAGAAAAAAAAGCAGCATCTTTTGTATCAGTCATAATGTAAAAAGAAAAATAATCAAAATTGGCACACAAGACGTATTTTGTGGCAGACAAGACAAAAAGGTTAAATTAAAAAAACTCTTAAACAACAACTTGGGTATCTCAGAAAACTAAAGGAGGGTTGTGTCTATATAAATCGGACAGTCCTAGCAAATTTGTGAGAATTGGTACCTACAAGAATTGTACCTACAAGTTTGTGTATGTGTATGCTATATATCAGAATAGTAAAACCTGCGTGTTTCTTATATTTTGCATTCTGACAAGAACGAGGCATTACTCACGTACGCTTCCATATAGCACGGTAAATTTAGACTTAAGGAAATCTTGTATTTTAGCTCAGAAAGGATTCACAGCTTTAGTATGAAAGTGGGATGTAAAGTACATGCCAGACATCAGGAAACAAATCATGGTTGCTTATGTCAGAGGTAGCGCTACCAGGTAATCAGGTGACAAACAAGGATTGACTGATAACGGAGAAATGAGGTGCACTATGACCAAGAGGGAGAAAAAGTGTTCATGTGACCTTGGTAATGTTCTCTTATCTGCCGTGCTCACACATTACAAAGTAGATTTATAAAGGCTTCCTCGCCCTGAGGTTTTCCTGCTCGATATGTAGCAAGACTGAAAATATATTTATAATTATAGCGCCATTTATTCTATGGCGCTTTACAAGTGAAAGAGGGTATACGTACAACAATCATTAACAGTACAAAACAGACAGGTACAGGAGGAGAGTGGACCCTGCCCGCGAGGGCTCACAGTCTACAGGGAATGGGTGATGGTACAATAGGTGAGGACAGAGCTGGTTGCGCAGTGGTGTGCTGGACTGAGGGCTATTGTAGGTTGTAGGCTTGTTGGAAGAGGTGGGTCTTGATGTTCCTCTTAAAATAGATGAATATACACTCAGGGCCAGAAATATTTGGACAGTGACACAAGTTTTGTTATTTTAGCTGTTTACAAAAATATGTTCAGAAATACAATTATATATATATATAATATGGGCTGAAAGTGCACACTCCCAGCTGCAATATGAGAGTTTTCACATCCAAATCGGAGAAAGGGTTTAGGAATCATAGCTCTGTAATGCATAGCCTCCTCTTTTTCAAGGGACCAAAAGTAATTGGACAAGGGACTCTAAGGGCTGCAATTAACTCTGAAGGCGTCTCCCTCGTTAACCTGTAATCAATGAAGAAGTTAAAAGGTCTGGGGTTGATTACAGGTGTGTGGTTTTGCATTTGGAAGCTATTGCTGTGACCAGACAACATGCGGTCTAAGGAACTCTCAATTGAGGTGAAGCAGAACATCCTGAGGCTGAAAAAAAAAAGAAAAAATCCATCAGAGAGATAGCAGACATGCTTGGAGTAGCAAAATCAACAGTCGGGTAAATTCTGAGAAAAAAAGAATTGACTGGTGAGCTTGGGAACTCAAAAAGGCCTGGGCATCCACGGATGACAACAGTGGTGGATGATCGCCGCATACTTTCTTTGGTGAAGAAGAACCCGTTCACAACATCAACTGAAGTCCAGAACACTCTCAGTGAAGTAGGTGTATCTGTCTCTAAGTCAACAGTAAAGCGAAGACTCCATGAAAGTAAATACAAAGGGTTCACATCTAGATGCAAACCATTCATCAATTCCAAAAATAGACAGGCCAGAGTTAAATTTGCTGAAAAACACCTCATGAAGCCAGCTCAGTTCTGGAAAAGTATTCTATGGACAGATGAGACAAAGATCAACCTGTACCAGAATGATGGGAAGAAAAAAGTTTGGAGAAGAAAGGGAACGGCACATGATCCAAGGCACACCACATCCTCTGTAAAACATGGTGGAGGCAACGTGATGGCATGGGCATGCATGGCTTTCAATGGCACTGGGTCACTTGTGTTTATTGATGACATAACAGCAGACAAGAGTAGCCGGATGAATTCTGAAGTGTACCGGGATATACTTTCAGCCCAGATGCAGCCAAATGCCGCAAAGTTGATCGGACGGCGCTTCATAGTACAGATGGACAATGACCCCAAGCATACAGCCAAAGCTACCCAGGAGTTCATGAGTGCAAAAAAGTGGAACATTCTGCAATGGCCAAGTCAATCACCAGATCTTAACCCAATTGAGCATGCATTTCACTTGCTCAAATCCAGACTTAAGACGGAAAGACCCACAAACAAGCAAGACCTGAAGGCTGCGGCTGTAAAGGCCTGGCAAAGCATTAAGAAGGAGGAAACCCAGCGTTTGGTGATGTCCATGGGTTCCAGACTTAAGGCAGTGATTGCCTCCAAAGGATTCGCAACAAAATATTGAAAATAAAAATATTTTGTTTGGGTTTGGTTTATTTGTCCAATTACTTTTGACCTCCTAAAATGTGGAGTGTTTGTAAAGAAATGTGTACAATTTCTACAATTTCTATCAGATATTTTTTGTTCAAACCTTCAAATTAAACGTTACAATCTGCACTTGAATTCTGTTGTAGAGGTTTCATTTCAAATTCAATGTCGTGGCATTCAGAGCCCAACTCGCGAAAATTGTGTCACTGTCCAAATATTTCTGGACCTAACTGTAGGTCTTCAGCCATTATACTGATCTAATATTTCTAAACCAAAAAAGTTTAAACATTAAAATTAAAATGGGTTTTGTGAAAATCCCTGTCTGGAATTTGTTTTAAGAAAACCAAGGTGTGCTTTACTCTACCTCCCAAGGTCCAGCTCGAGCTCTTCCACAGCTCCTAGTCTCTAGACGTCGCTCAGCGCTGCAGACGTCGGTCCAGAGCTGCAGACGTCACATCGACAGAGCTGCAGACTAACCAAGTTAATATCCTCTGCCCGAGTTGAGGTCATGAGTCGCAAAGACACACGGATTTCAGTTGTTGCCTGCAGCACAGTAGACAAAACGCTAGCACCGCAGACAACAACAGGGGTTGGTATGTAAGCACAGTTTGGTTTTTATTGTAAAACAAACTGAGCTGGGGACAGAGGTCATCCGATACAGGAAGAGGAATTGTCAGGTGAAAAAAAGTCATCAGTTATCCACAGGATAGGCAATAACTTATTGATCAGTGGGAAAAAACATCTATGTGATGGCACCAATAAAAATTATTTTGTTGTAACTTTACCTTATTATAATGAATGGTAATTGTATGGGATCTGAAATACCCAGACAGCTAATTTGAAGCTCCTGGATTCCAATGCAAAATATCCATGTAACCCCAATGCAAAATATCCATGTAACCTGTGCAATATATACTGTACAACTAATGTGTTTTTTGGCCTCCACTGTCCTTTCTACACAAAACTGAAAATGGCAGATAACCAGAAAACATAAATCATTTCACTCTTCTACACTACAAAAAAAATATATGAGTCATTAAAAGGGGTTGTATGCTTTCAAATTTTTGTTAAAGAGAACCTGCCAGGTGCAATATGCACACAGAACCACGAGCAGTTCTGGGTGTATATTGCTAATCCGTGCCTAACTGTCCCTGTATCTAGTAGCATAAAGAGATTTTTAGAAAAAGTATTTCTAAAGATCTTTTATGATATGCACAAGGGCTAGTCACAAGGTGTTACTTCCCCTGACTAGTCTACCCTCTTAGCATGGTAGTACGCCCACAGGGGCGTGCTAACATGTTACTCAATGCAGCATCACCAGAGGCGACGTGCGTACCTGCGTCTACTGTTCAGTCCCCTGCACTTCCAGTCATATGCAGTATGAAGCCGAGTGTACGCATCCCAGCTTCAGTGAGGTCTAGTGCGCATGACCGAAAGAGCCAGGGACTTCTCAACAGCAACGACAGAGGACACAGATGCGCGCGTCACCGCTGGTGATGCTGCATTGAGTAGCATGTTAGTATGCCCCTGTGGCGTGCTACCATACTAGTAGTGTGGACTAGTCAGGGGAAATAACACCATTGTGCCTACTCCCTGCACTCATTAGCATATGATAAAAGATCTTTAGAAATACTTTTTCTAAAGAACTCTTTATTTATGCTGCTAGATACAGGGACAGTTAGGCAGGGATTAGCAATATGCACCCAGAACTACTTGTGGTGTAAGGGGTGCTTCACACATCGCGAGATCGCTACCGAAATCGCTGCTACGGCACGGTTTTTGTGACGCAACAGTGACCTCATTAGCGATCTCGCTGTGTGTGACACTGAGCAGTGATCTGGCCCCTGCTGTGAGATCGTTGCTCGTTACACACAGCCCTGGTTCGTTTTCTTCAAAGGCGCTCTCCCCGCTGTGACACACAGATCGCTGTGTGTGACAGCGAGAGAGCGACGAAATGAAGCGAGCAGGGAGCAGGAGCCGGCATCTGGCAGCTGCGGTAAGCTGTAACCAGGGTAAACATCGGGTAACCAAGGTGGTTACCCGACATTTACCTTAGTTACCAGCCTCCGCAGCTCTCACGCTGCCTGTGCTGCCGGCTTCGGCTCTCTGCACATGTAGCTGCAGTACACATCGGGTTAATTAACCCGATGTGTACTGTAGCTAGGAGAGCAAGGAGCCAGCGCTAAGCAGTGTGCGCGGCTCCCTGCTCTCTGCACATGTAGCTGCAGTACACATCGGGTTAATTAACCCGATGTGTACTGTAGCTAGGAGAGCAAGGAGCCAGCGCTAAGCAGTGTGCGCGGCTCCCTGCTCTCGCGGTTATGATCGCTGCTTGGCTGCTGTGTTTGACAGCTAAGCAGCGATCATAACAGCGACTTACAAGGTCGCTGTTACGTCACAGAAAATGGTGACGTAACAGCGACCTCGTTGTCGCTGTCGCTTAGTGTGAACCAGCCCTAAAAAGGTGTATATTTAAAGGTGTTAAAATAAACAAACGCTAAACAACACCAAACTGCACTTTGTCTCCAGCGATGTCCGGTCTCCATTTGACTACTATGGTGACATAATGTTGACAGCACAGCAGCCAATTACTGAGATTAGGACTTGATGCCACTGACAGCATAAGCTACTGAGCGCAGTGATTGGCTGCAGTGGTGACATTAAACTCAACACCGCTGCAGGTAAACGCAGACTGGGACAGCAGAAGGGACACAATACTGGAAATATTTTGGTGAAAATGGACAATCCTTTTAAAGCCTAAACTATAATTTACCAACCAGGTTTAAGGTCAGAAAATATATTTCTACATACTGTATATAGTGGGAGGACAAGAATTACTTGTATGATTCATTCTAAATAACTGGGATCTAGAATTTTTTGTATTTTATTGTACAAAGTTTTACATTTTGAGTGTGATCAAATGTGTTTCTCTCAACTACGCTTGTTGTTAGCTTACTGGCTTCAATGAATGCCAAATCAGTCATTTTTGGATTGTTGTAACTTCCACTGGGTCACAGTGCACCTCATAACTAAAGTCAGCAATCATGGAGACGGGAGAACAATGAAACATGTCGCATAATAAATGCTTGCTAATGATATTCAGGACTATACAAACATTTTTGGAGAATTTTGCTCTTCAAAACAATTTGAGATGATCTTTGCAAATTTGCAGAAAGAAAGACAGAAGGATTTGTTAGATAAAGGATATAATAGCTACACATGGTTTTGCCAGTAATCAGAAATCAATTTCACAATTTTTTCCCACATGATGAATATCGACCCATAAGAAATGTAACACAATAGCAAACTTAAAGAGTAACTAAACTTTTTTTTTTTTCAGAATTTAATCAAGTAATGAAACTTGGCAAATCACTTTAAAGGATTTCTCTATATTCCTATTAAAAAAAATAAAGGCATGCAAGTGGCTTCCAAACTATGGCTTTTCCCCAGTCGATTTTCCTGTATTCAGCTGTATTGATATCAGAACGCACTCATTTGGAGTACAGATGATGGCAGTGAAATGGTCGGCACTAGTCTCCTCTGAATGTTGTACTTCGGCTGGAGCAACACTTGCGTGTGACTTACGTGAGGATTAAATTTCTCGGACTGGCCGTGGCACTCCTGACAGGAGCCGGTCAGCTTCATGTATTTCTACAGGAGAGCCGCCAGCCGGTTCGGGCGATGTGAGCATCGCACAAATCACACGCACGTTGTGCTCCAGCTTTAGGGTACGGTTCCACTTGCGCGTAGTTTCTGATGCGAGAGCATTGGGAGCAACATGCTAATGACCCTCTGCTGCAAGCCAAGGGTCATGCAACTCTGATCCAGAGCTGCGGAAAAGAGGGGAGGCAGCACTTTCTCCCTCTCCTCCACTGCCTGTCTCTATATACATCGCACTGCAGTCGGATGACATGCAAGTGCAGTGTGAGGTTTCATATACACCCATAGACTAATACGGGTGCATGTGAGCAGAGACTTGCTGCCAAACGCAGAATGCTGTGATTCATTTCGCATGCCAACATGGCATGAAAAATCAAATCACAGATGGACACTGCTTCATAGTTTTGCACTGGTGCAACTGCAATCCAACGCAATATCAGATTGCACTCGTCCGTGCAAAACGCAAGTGGAACCGTACCCTTATGAAGACAATCTCTTGCAGCAGTTTATCCCCAGAGTTAGTGAGACAAGTGCTGAGCTGATCACTCCACTACTATCATCTGTACTCCAAATGGGTACATTCTAGTATGAATTCAACTAAAATCAAGCAAACGGACTGGGGTAAAGCATGGGTTTGGAAGCAATTTACATGCAAAATTTAACAGAAATGGCGACAAATCCTCTAATAAACTGAATTGCAAGTGTCCATGCTGACCAAAAAAAAAAAAAAAAAAAAAAAAAAAAGAAAAAATTGAAGTTTAGTTACTTTTTAAAATAGAGCTAGAGTTAGTATTCTAATAATAATAATAATAATAATAATAATAATAATAATAATAAATCAACATTTGTCTGATTCCTAACTATTAAATTATATTAGTGGGCCAAACCCTTTATCACCTATCCCAGGATATAACTAATAAGTCTATGATTGCTGGGGTACAGTTCAGGTCACATATGTGCACTGCTGCTCTGTTCACATCTTTATCACTCCCATAGACTGAATGGGGTCTTTGTGATAATGGATCACAATGCTTTTGTCAAAAGGGTGGCACTCTGTCTTGTGATCAGTGAGTGTTGCAGCATTAGGGTACCTTCACACTTTAGCGATGCAGCAGCGATCCGACCAGCGATCTGACCTGGTCAGGATCGCTGCTGCATCGCTACATGGTCGCTGGTGAGCTGTCAAACAGGCAGATCTCACCAGCGACCAGTGACCAGCCCCCAGCCAGCAGCGACGTGCAAGCGACGCTGCGCTTGCACGGAGCCGGCGTCTGGAAGTTGCGGACACTGGTAACTAAGGTAAACATCGGGTATGGTTACCCGATGTTTACATTAGTTACCAGCGCACACCGCTTAGCGCTGGCTCCTTGCTCTCCTAGCTACAGTACACATCTGGTTAATTAACCCGATGTGTACAGCAGCTACATGTGCAGAGAGCCGGAAGCACAGGCAGCGTGAGAGCTGCGGAGGGTGGTAACTAAGGTAAATATCGGGTAACCACCTTGGTTACCCGATGTTTATCTTGGTTACAGCTTACCGCAGCTGCCAGATGCCGGCTCCTGCTCCCTGCTCGCTTCATTTCGTCGCTCTCTCGCTGTCACACACAGCGATCTGTGTGTCAGTGGGAGAGCGCCTTTGAAGAAAACGAACCAGGGCTGTGTGTAACGAGCAGCGATCTCGCAGCAGGGGCCAGATCGCTGCTCAGTGTCACACACAGCGAGATCGCTAATGAGGTCACTGCTGCGTCACAAAAAGCGTGACTCAGCAGCGATCTCGGCAGCGAGCTCGCTGTGTGTGAAGCACCCCTTAGGACCCTTCAGCAATCATTCATTTATTACCTCCCCTCTAGATTGGTAATAGGTTTACCCCTTTAATCAAGTCTTATTGCATATTACCATATTTGCTTCATAAACGTCTAACCTACATTTGCTTTTAATCTACAAATATCTAAGTGTTGGATACAGATGAAATTTTAAAATACAAATACTTTTTTGGCTTCTAGATAAGTGCATACAGTTACCAACCTTTGACGAAGTAATCTCGGTTTGGACCAATCAAAGCATTATATGGATATCCATAATAGGCTAGAGTGTAGGGGTCACAAGAGTAAACATAATTAGGCTGAGCAACTTCAGGGGTGGTGGTGGTGGCCGGTGCTCCTCCTTTAGCAGCTTTCTGGTAACGCGTGTACTGTTCTTTATCAACAGGTTTGGCCAAAGTAACCTCTATACAAGATCCTTCCAGTTCTGTCCCATTCAGGTTTCTCATGGCCTGGACGGCATCCTCTCGACTGGTGAAATGCACAAACGCATAATCACGAATTTTCTTCACACGCTCAACACACCCTGGATTGTACTGGCCAAAAATCTTTTTAATTGCGTCCTCAGATGTTTCAATCATCAGGTTCCTTACATACAGAATTTTTACAGTCTCCATGACGTCTTCATCAACATCAATCTCTGGCTCTGCCCAATCCACAGCTATCTGATGGCCCCAGAGCTGGATTCGTCCAGGCATCAGTTTTCTTCTAGCCATAGCAGCAGCTCTGTGGCTTTCATATTCGACAAATGCAAAGCCTCGATTTTTCATTTTATCAGCAGCACTAGCATAGACTATGACATCTAAAACCCCTTCTGTGACTTTCGAGATTTCTTCCAAGATCTCCTCTCTCTTTTTCATCTTTGGAATGCCCCCAATAAAAAGCCGACAGTTATCTACGCTGCAGCAAACACCTAAGAGTCTTCCAGGCCTTATTTCATAATTGTTAAGTTCTCGGACTGCCCTCTTGGCCTCATGCTTTAGAGTATACATGACAAAGGCATAGCCTCTGTTTTTCCCATCAAAGTCCATCATCAGACGCATTTCATAGATTCTACCCACACTTTCAAAGACAGGGACAAGTTCATCCTCATATACATCACGGGGTATTTTTCCCACAAACACTTCACAGCCACGTGGTGGATGGAGCCCTTCCCATCCTGGTGGTGGACCTCCATATTTTCTCTGCCCATTCTCTTGGACCATTGCGTAACCTGTACGTTCCATGAGTGCAAAGAGAGCAGGTTCATTCGGGGCACCGGCAACTCCCTCTGTGATCTTTGATGTCATGTTCGTAGAATCGTTACTCATCATAGCAAGAGAATCCTCTGCTGTCATTATGCCAAAGTCATGCAGTACTTGCTGGAACCTATTGAAGAAGAATAGCAAAATATTAATATGTGAGCTGACAGAGTAAACTAAATAACAGCAGCGAAAATAACTCACATTCTGCCATACAGCACAAACTAGAAAAAAAAAAAATTTGGCTAAAAAAAAATAAATAAAATCACAAAAAATATATATATGAAGAAACAGCAGCTACTCTGGAAGTGAAAGACACTCCTTATCATGCAGGGACTTGCACAACAGAAGGCAGAAACCCTTCACCCAGCAGTTAGGAAGTAAATATACAGATTGATTCATCGTTACTAATATACAGACACGAATGAGAAAGCAAAAATATATCATCTTCGCTAATATTTTATTTTCGATATGTAAAATATAATATATATATATATATATATATATATACACACACACATACATACATACATATATATATATATATATAATATTTTACATATCGATATATATATATCTCACTCACTTATTACACTCCACAGCACTTTACAGACATCACTGTCCCCATTGGGGTTCATACTGTATCAGTAGGTCTCTGGAGTGTTGGAGGCAACTAGAGAGCAAGGGAGGAGCCCCACGCAAACAGGTGGAGAGCATAAAAATAAAACACTCCCTTTAGAGGTTTCACTTGGTGGGATTTGAACCTAGGACTCCAGCACTGAGAAGTTGCAGTGCCAAACACGAAGCTACCAAGTGTAAAACTCTGGCATAATATATCTAAAGAGGTCATCAAAATGGCTATAGTCACAAAGATGTGGTCATGATCATATAGACATTTAAATTTTAGTATCTGTCCATTGTAGTATACAGTCAAAACCCAAAAAGTGTTGGCACCCTTGAAAATTGACTCCAGAAAATTAAAGTACTTCTCCCAGAAAATTATCGTGAATACACGTTTTATTATACACTTGTATAATTTCCTTTGTATGTATTGGAACAACAAAAAAAATGGTAAAAATTGGACATCATTTTACAGAAAACCCCCAAAATGGGCTAAAATTGTGGCCACCCTCAACTTGCTATTTGGTTGCACACCCTTTGGGTTTAAATAACTGCAATCAGTTGCTTCCTATAACCATCAACAAGCTTCTTACACCTAATCAACTGGAATTTTGGACCACTCTTTTGCAAACTGCTCCAGGTCTCTCATATTTCAAGGCGCCTTCTCCCAACAGCAATTTTAAGATCTGTTCACAGATGTTCAATGGGATTTAGATCCGGACTCATTACTGCCACTTCAGAACTTTTCAACACTTTGCTTCCATCTATTTCTGGATGCTTCTTGAAGTTTGTTTGGGGTCATTGTCCTGCTGGAAGACCCATAACTTAGCAGCCAAGATTTCTTACCCAGGGCACTACATTGCCATCCCATATCCTTTGGTAATCTTCAGATTTCATGATGCCTTGCACACAGTCAAGGCACCCAGACCAGAGGCAGCAAATCGCCCTGTCCCAAAATATCTTTGAACCTCCACCATATTTGACTGTAGGTACTGTGTTCTTTTCTTTGCAGGGCTCAATCTATTTCCAGTAGATAGTAGAATGATGTGCTTTACCAAACCACTCTTACCTTGGTCTCATCTGTCCACAAGACACTTTCCCAGAAGGATTTCGGCTTACCCATATACAATACATTTTGGCAAACTGCACTCTAGCTTTTTGATATCTCTGTGTCAGCAGTGGGGTCCTCCTGCCATACCGATTTATTTCATTAAGATGTGGACGGGTAGTTCACAATGACACTGATCCACTCTGAGACAACAGGACAGCTTAGATTTTTTTGGAACTTGATTAGAGCTGCTCTTTAACAATCTGGACTATCCTGTGTTGCAGCCTGTCATCAATTTTTCTCTTCCTGTCCTCATACAAGGAGATTTGCTACAGTGCCATGGGTTGTAAACTTCTTGATTATGTTATGCATCGTGGACAAAGGAATATCAAGATGTCTACAGATGGACTTCTAACCTTGAGATTGTTGATATTTTTCAAAAATGTTAGTTCTTAAGTCCTTAGACAGTGCACTTCGGTTTCGGTCCTCCATGCTTCGTGTGGCACACAGACACACGATGCAAAGCTTGAGTCAACGTCTCTCCTTTTTTTCTGGTTTAAAGTGTGATTTTCATGTTTCCCACACCTGTTACTTGCCACAATGAGTATGTATGTATGTATGAGCATCACATGCTTGAAACAAAAGTTGTTCAACAACAATTTTAAAAAGGTGCCAACAATTTTGTTCAGTCTATTTTGGGGGTTGTGTGAAATTATGTCAAGTTTGCCATTTTTCTCCATTTTTTTTTATTGTTCCAATACACAAAAAGAAAATAAACGAGAAACATGAAAGACATCTACAGCTCTTTGCCATACACGTAAATACATCTGGGCTGGACATCTGGTATATGGTCTGTGCTTAAAGGGATTATTGGCAGTTTAAAATTTAAGACATTACTAGAATGGAAGGCAAAGCCATTGGATATTTATGCAATCGCATACAAAAAAGGAGTTTTTTTGTTTTTATTTTGTGGGTGGTGTGGGGGGTAATTATAAACCAGCTTCCGATGTGGGTGAATAGGAATACCCATGTACAGTTGGAACGTTCCAAGATGCAATAATGGTGTCTTATTATATAAACACTTGATAGACATGTTCCATATTTAACACATTTTGCAATGATGAGTCGTGAGCGTAATTGGAATAATAGGTTGATTAAACACATTCTCCAGACTATTATAATCTTCTCTATGTATGTCACACAGCTGTATGACTAGTCTGTATCCATCAAATGCCATTTATGAAACGTATAACTTCATGCCAGCCTTGTTCCTGGCTTCTAGCTGGGAGGTTACCCAAGTATCCACCAACAGCTGAACTTTGGCCCCACAAGGAAACCCATGGTCACTCTCGCCTCCCTAGACCTCCAGGAAGCCAAGGGCATTGTACACTGAAAATAATATAGTGTTGACTGAAAGGATTTTAAGCGAGACTCACAATTTACTAAACCCATCTAATCATCCTTCTAGGAGTTTCGGTTTTACCACTAGGTTTCTTCCTCCCAGGAATTAGCTTTTCCTTTGGAAATGTCTAATCTCCATGATCTAGATTCCTACACAAGTGTATGTGGCAGATCTGGATCTCCAGCAGTTGGTTGACATACTGGTTCTACCAGCTTCAGGGCACAATTACACTTTAATTTGTTTATTCGAATGATGTTGCCATGGTGAATGCCACATCACCGAAGTGCCAGCGGAAAAAACTTTGTGAACCCTAATTACAGTCTGAAGTGAATTGCAGCCTTCTTTATTGCTGAAATATATGGTCATGGTTTCAGACATGAAATACAGAGCTAGCTGATGAAACCCTGCCCAATATAACAGCTTTAACCCCTTCACACCATGGCCATTTTCCATTCTTTGCAGTTTCACTTTTTCCACCCCTTCTTCCTAAAACCCATACCTTTTTATTTATAAGGCAGTATAGCCGTACAATGGCTGAACTTTTGAAAGACACCATTTATTTTACCACATAGCATAAGGAGAAAAAAATCCAAGTCTGGTGACGTTGAAAAAAGAAAAAAAAAAAAAAAAAAATAATCATTTTTGTAATTGCGATGTTCAATAAAATTGACCTGCCATTATGATTTTTCAGGTCGGTATGAGTACATAGATAAACAAAAGCTATACATGTTTGCTATCTGTTTACAAGTATTTAAATGGGGAAGGGGGGGGGGGAAATGCTTTTATTGCCATGTAATAACTTTCTAACTTTACAGGTTTTGGGGCTAGACGGCCTTATTTTTTTGCACACAGGGCTGACATTTTTACAGCTACTTTTTTGGGGTAGATATGATACGTGGATTCCCTCTTATTGCAAAGTTTTTACGGCGCAAAGAAAAGGAATTCTGTCGGCTTTTGGAGCTGGGGGGTATGCCATTTACCAATTGGAGTAATTTATTTTATTTTATATTTTGATAGATAAAAACATTTCTGAACTTAAGGGACTTGAAGCGGTGATTTTCTGATCCCTTGCTCTATACAGAGTAGGGAATCAGAATCAGAACTGCACTGTAAGGCTATGTGCCCACGCTGCGGATTTACCGCGGATTTTGCCGCGGATTTTCCGAAAATCTGCAGCAGCGGCACTTCCAAGCCATTTCAATGGCATTTTGGAAATGCTGTGTCCATGCTGCGGATTTTTGATCCGGAAAAATCTGCAGCATGTCAATTATTGTTGCGGATTTTGGTGCGGATTTTGGGTATAGAATGGGGGAAAAAAAAAAAAATCCGCATCAAAATCCGCGGCAAATTCGCGGCAAAAATAAGGTGCGGATTTGCCGCGAAAGTCGCTGATTTTCATGCAGAAAAATCCGCAGGTACATTCTACCGTGGACACATAGCCTAAGGCAGACATCACGATCTATGAACGCCGCCTCGTAGCCGGCATTCACACGATTTGTTATACGTTTATTTCCTTTGTGTATTTGAACAACACCCCAAAAATGGGCTGGACTAAATTGTTGCCTCTCTCAACTTAATATTTGGTTGCACACCCTTTGGAATTAATAACTGCAATCCATCTCTTCCTATAACCATCAACAAGCGTCTTACACCTCTCAACTGGCGTTTCGGACCACTCTTATGCATACTGCTCCCTGTCTGTCATATTTGAAGGCGCCTTCTCCCAAAAGCAATTTTAAGATCTCTCCACAGGTGTTCAATGGGATGCAGAGCCACTTCCCAACTCTCCAGCACTTTGTTTCTATTTCTGGGAGTTTCGTGAAGTATATGTGGGACCATTGTCCTGCTAGAAGACCCATGACCTAGGACACAAACCTAGCTTTCTGAAACTGGGCACTACATCCTTTGGTAATTTTCAGATTTCATAATGCCTTGCACACAGTCAAGGAACCCAGTGCCAGAGGCAGCAAAACAACCCTTTAGGCTGGAAACACATCTATGCGAGTAAAATCGGTCCGACTGGGCTGAAAAATACTCGGCTGATTTTAGTTCACTTTAGGTGCGAGTGCAACGCTAGTGCGATGCTTTTTGCTCACGTGGGTGTCACGTTTGCGATGCTAGTTTCATGCAACATCTTAAATTATATAAAAGCTATTACACATGTCATTTAATTTACCTTTGGGAATGTGATGTCACATTCATCTGTTGAATATTTAATGAACGAAGTTACTGCCACACTCGCAAATGTGAACGCTGGTGCGCGTGTGTGATCCTACTTTTAATCCCCTTCCATAGGAAATCATTGGGACAAATGGTGCGAGAAACTCGCAAAAAAGCAGCATGCTGCGATTTTTTTCTCAGTCCGATTTGGACTGAGGAAAAAAAAAAAAACGCAGATGAGAGCTGAATCATTCACTAACATGTGTCCGATTCCAATGCGAGTTTTTCTCGCATTGCTCTACTGCGAGAAACTCGCAAGTGAGAAGCAGCCCTAAAGCATCTTTGGGCCTCTGCCATATTTGACTATAGGTTCCGGTTTCTTTTCTTTGTAGGGCTCATTCCATTTTCTGTAAACAGTAGAATGATGTGCTTTACCAAAAAGCTCTATCTTGGTCTCATCTATCTAGAAGACTCTTTCCCAGAAGGATTTTCGGCTTACTCGCGTACATTTTGGCAAACTGCTGTTTAGCTTTTTGATGTCGGTCTCAACAGTGGGGTCCACCTGGGTCTCCTGCCATAGTGTTTCATTTCATTCAAATGTTGACGGCTAGTTTGCACTGACACTGATGCACCCTGAGCCTGCAGGACAGCTTGAATTTCTTTGGAACTTGATTAGGGCAGCTTATCTACCATCCAGACTATCCTGCGTTGAATCCTTTCATCAACTTTTCTCTGCTGTCCACGCCCATAGAGATTAGCTACTGTGCCATAGTTTGTAATCTTTCTGTTGTGTATGGTGGACAAGTAACATCAAGATCCCTGGAGATGGACTTGTAACTTTTTTTATTCTTATTTTTTTGCTCACAGGAATGACAACATGTTGAAGCCCGAAACAGACAAATTTTCTTGGCACACTTCAATGTAGAAGGCTGTATATATTAGCTACATGCCATAAAGGTAATAGATTTATGGCTTTTACTCCTGTTTTCTTGGCCATAAAATGAACTCATTTATTTTAAAATTAGAGGCCCACAATCATGTTCACCATTAAGAAGCAAATTTCTCAACCTCTACACCCTGAGGCAAAATGTACCAGGTCAGACTGGATTTTCCTAATTTACCTTGATCGAAATCTAGCATTACGGTACCTTCTCAAAGTAATGCACATTTTCCAATTAGCAGACTGCAGACCACACTTTGGATTTCCCTATCAAGGCAACAGTTGAACTACTGAAGGATATTAGAACTAAATAAATTCACTAAAATTCCTTTGATACAGTATCTAAAAATACAGAAAGTAACAAAATTATACTTTTGTTTTTAGTAAATAAGTGTGATCAACTAATTTAGATGATGGTAGTAATCCATGAATACATTTACATAATGAGCATGAGAAGGAAAAAACCAAAAACAAAAAAAAAAAACCATACTCTTCGGTACTGCCCCATAAGTATAACATTGGAGCGAGTGCTATCCAACAGAACATAGTATAGCACTTGTCCGATTTATACCCCACTGAGAGCGAGCCATTCATCATAGTGTTTGCTTGGTGCAGTCTTTGGGCCTCTTGGACAAAGCATTTCTTGCGAAACGCGCGTCGGGTGCAGTGGGACCTGGCCCTTACATGTGGCTCTTTGGACTGGTAATTGTGTTCACATTGAGGCACTTGCCTCTTTTTGCTACACTTGTGCCTACTATGATATTTATTACTTACCATTTCTGGAACTTTATGGTGATTCTTAGACTGTTTTATTGAATGGTCTTATGTTATTATAGTGATACTAAAAATTTAAATCAGAGTATTTCCTATTAGCACTATATATATATATATATATATATATATATATATATATATATATATATATATATATATATATATATAATCAGTTTGATAAGTAGATTATTGAAACCTTTTAATTCATATTGAATAAAATATATATTATATATATATTTTTAGGCCTAAGCCACATGGCGAGAAAAATGGTGTAAGTGGAGTGCGATAAAACATTGCATTCCACA
This sequence comes from Anomaloglossus baeobatrachus, assembly GCF_048569485.1. NCBI lineage: Eukaryota > Metazoa > Chordata > Amphibia > Anura > Aromobatidae > Anomaloglossus > Anomaloglossus baeobatrachus. Next base: position 115,574,633 of record NC_134353.1, read on the forward strand.
CTGACCAATATTAGCCTGTGTGTCAGCCAGCATGAGCAATTTTCTCAGCCCTAATCGGACAGAGAAAACAATCGCAGCATGCTGCGACTAATACAAAACTCTCTTGCACCCATTCACGTGTATGGGGCAAGAGAAAAAAAAAAAAAAAAAAAAAAAAAATAATCGCACTGCACTCGCGGTACACTGGTGTACCACGGTCCACGACTGCAGAGCAAGAATCGCAATAGCCGGCTACGGAGGAGAGAGGGTGAGAAATCCCTCCCTCCCCTCTGCAGCACTGCCCCCCCCCCGCAGCTGAGGTCCGCTCGCACATTCGGACCTCAGTCGCAGGGATACTCGCATGACACACGGCTTTGCTGTACTGCCAGCGTGAGCCAAGTGTCATGCGAGGATTGCACTAGTGTCCTGTGTGGCCCCGGACTTCTGGTGAGGTTGGCATAGGCTTGCATCGTCTTTTCTGTGGTTGGTTGTTTTTATGTTTGGGCTTTGCTCACACGAGCGTATTAATAAGTCAAGTGCAATGCGAGAAAATCTCCCATTGCACTCTGACCACTGTAAGACTGGAGTCACACTTGTGAGTGACTCGCGTGCAAGTCGCGCATCGCATCACCCGGCATGGCCTGCCGTTCTCAAGACAGGAGCTGGTCACCTGCATGCATTTCTAAGCAGCTGAGACGCTCCTGTCCGGTGAAGGCAGGTAATGCTGGGTGATGTGTTGCGAGACTCACGCGAGTCACTCGCAATTATGACTCTGGCCTTAGACAATGTGTTAGAGCAGATTGTCAGGTTTTTTTCCTCCTCTAGATTCTGGATGAGAAAAAAAAAAAAAATGTAAAGCATGCTGCGAGTGGATGCCGAAATCGTGCGAGACTCACCAATACAAGTCAATGGGTGCGAGAGAAAAAACGGACGCCACACGGACAGCACAGACCATCCTAGTGACGTCCGTTTTAATGGATACATTACTATTCTGTAGCACAGAACATAGTAAATGAATCATAGTAGAAAAACAAGCAAACAAAAATGGACTGTAAACGGATGACAAGCGGGGGGGGGGGGGAAGGGGGGGGGGGATGGTCCTACTCTCCTGGATGAGAATGGCATAGTTTTTTTCATACACTTGTGTGACCCCAGCCTCAGGAGGTGAATGCTCTCAGATCTGACCTTTTCTGCATATATGTGTTGCTCTACAGAAAGCTCCACTGCTTTTGAAGTTACTTATTAATCCCAGGTACCAATGACTGACTTGTACAAATCAAGCATTTCACCGGCTGCTGATTTCAGGGTGGGGGGGTTGGGGCGGCCCAATCTTCATATCTGTATTTCTGTCAGATCGGCAGAATGAGGCTGCAAAGTGCAGCAATTTGAAAGTGACCTCTGATCCGAAATGTTTGTATAACCCTTTATAGGAATTGTGAAATAAACGTTTACAGTGATTGTTAAGGATTACACGAACCAGCGACGACTTCTGCACAGGGTTAATGTAATAAAAATATTCAAATGTTTAACCAGGGTTTAGGGCGGAAAAGGAGATCTTTGCACCTTGCATGATTTGGGTAAATTTATAACATGCAATCTTACGTGTTTAATAGTACAATAATAGCTAAGGTGACGGCAATGGGAATTGTTCGACACTTCAGAAAAAACAGCTATAGATTTAATCATTACATTTCCTCTTGTAAGAATCGCCAAACTGCTCCTTAGGGTTTTCTTTAAATTTTCTTTTCTGGATTGTAAAAAAAAAAAAAGCCATTTTTTCGTGTTTTTTTTTTTACAATCACTTTACGTTGCTTGTTTAATGTTTTTTTCCCATTAGGGTCAAGTTCTCACATTCAAAAAACGCTGCTTTTTTTCCTTGAGTACTGGAAAGCACGCCAAATAGTCCTCTAATGATAATCTACTGCTGATTAACACTAGAAGTCCCAGGAATTTCGAGCTCCATAGGGTTCTAATGGTAAAAATGTCAAATGACCCCTCTCTGGGACTTCTAGTGTTAAACAGCGATATTATAAAAGCTACACTACGCAGCCCAGTAAGTGACACATCGCTGGAATCAGGGTCTCTTTTTCTTCACAATGATGCTCTCAGATTAGGTGTCAAAAACCTGGTGAGAGTCCCTTTAAAGGCAGGAGTCACACTTGCAAGTGACTCGCGTGAGTCTCGCATCGCATCACCCGGCACAACCGCACACTCTCCAGACAGGAGCGGATGAAATGCATGTATTTCTATGCAGCTGACATGCTCCTGCCCGGAGAGTGTGCAGCCATGCCGGGTGATGTGATGCAAGATTCACGCGAGTCGCTCACAAGTGTGACTACGGCCTAACAAGAATTCAACCACAGATAAATCTAATTATTCCATAAACCAGTGTCCAGCAGGCAGCTGACTATAAAAAGGACATCACCCAACAAAGAAACCCTCTTCCAAATTCATGCCGTTCACAATGGCACCACATGGAAGAGAAATGTCACAAAACCTTAGAAATATCTTTACATAAGAATGGTGAAGACTACAAAAAGATCAGCAACACCTTACTAGCCAGAATTTATAGAAAAAAAATTGATATATAAAGAAAAAAAAAAAAAATGTAATAAAGATGGAACTTCAACCATCTCATAGAAACGACAAAGACGACCACAGAAGTTAACACCTAAATAGGAGCATCTTCTGATCAGGGTTGAAGAAAAGTTGGCATGCCATTTCAACTGCAGATAGCTAATGAAGTAAAGAGCCAAACTGAGGTGAATGTCTCCCATGACACAATATAGAGTACATGGCAGAGAAGCATGTATGGGTGTCAGTCACAAAGGAAGCCTCTCCTTAAGCCCATGCACAAGTAGTGCACGTAGAATTTGTTAGGGCTGATGCTCAATAAATATGAAGACTACTGGGACTCTATAATCTGGACTGAGGTGACCAGGATAAACATTTTTGGAACTGATAGCTTCAAAACTAATTGGCGGCACAAAAGGGGTGGAGTACAAACAAATGCATGGTGCCTAGAGTGAGAAGTGATGGTGGCAGTGTCCTATTGTGGGGCTACATGAGTGCTGCTGATGACTCCTCTTGTGGGAGTTAGCTCAGAGGAAACAAAAGAATAGTCAGTCCAAAAATCGGAAATTCCGGAAGCTTTTCTCCTGTATCATCCGTTTTGTGGGAAGAGAATTGGGAGGCCCACCATACGCGTTACACCATCATCAAAGCCCACCAACAAGCAGGTTCAGTTGATATTAAGGCCTTATACACATTAAGCCAAAGTAGTCTGAACCCACAGATGTCGATAGGGTCGACCGATGGTCTAATTTGTATGGTTGTGTTTGCCGACTGATGACCGGGAGAGTCATCGATTTTGAATATCTGATTTCGAACTGCCAATTGCACTGTTCTCCCTGAAATAAGCGCCGACTATGTGAGTGCCACCTAACATCTGAATAAATCAGCCACATCTAAAGTGTATGGTCAGCCTAAAGGGTGCTTTAGACGCTGCAACATCGCTAACGATATATCGTTGGGGTCACGTCGTTAGTGGCGCACATCCGGCATCATTAGCGACATCGCAGCGTGTGACACCTAGGAGCAACGATCACCGATCGCAAAAACGTCAAAAATCGTTGATCGTTGACACGTCGCTCTTTTTCATATCGGTGGTGCATGCCGCTGGTTGTTCGTCGTTCCTGCGCCATCACACATCGCTATGTGTGACACCGCAGGAACGACAAATATCTCCTTACCTGCGTCCACTGGCAATGAGGCAGCAAAGAGGTGGGCGGGATATTCCGCCTCTCTGCTTCTATTGGACGGCTGCCGTGTGATGTTGCTGTGACGCCGCACGAACCGCCCCCTTAGAAAGGAGGCGGTTTGCTGGCCAAAGCGACGTCGCAGGGAAGGTAAGTCCATGTGACGGGTGTAAGCGATGTTGTGAGCCACAGGCAGCGATTTGCTCGCTAGCGATATCTATAGTGATATTGCAGCATGTAAAGTGCCCTTTAGTCTAACTTGTGGAGGGAGGGTGGGTACGTGGGGGGGGGGGGGGCTTTACTACTGTAGCATCACACAGAAACCATGAAAGCAAGTGTCTTCAACCTGCAAAGTCTAAAGTGCAGACAACAACAAACAACTTATACAGTCTAAAATCAGTCAGGGGAGCCATATAATGAGATTGGATCTAGAACAATGCATACATTGTGCCCGTTAACCCCTTCAGTGAAAAGTCAGGTAAGGAAATTCAGTGCAACACAGACCACTGTTAATCCCTTCAATTCATTCAGTTGAAAAGAAAAAGTCTAAACTATTTACCAGCACTTGGATTTAGCAAAATTAAAGCCGAATTGAAACCAATTACAAGATTAGAAAGTTTACTCCACCTTCTATTATCCTAACCTCTATCAGTTACACTATCTTATCTGTTGTTAAGTGCTACACCATGTAAAAACAACGCCATAGACAAATACACAACTTTCCATGTAGCAGTCACTCCCCAGGAGCTGTTACGTATTCAACGCCTCCTATAAAACAGCTCTATGATTTCATACCTGCCATGCGTGACTAAAATTATAATAAATATAATAATTATTATCTAAAGTCGTGTTTTAGCCTTTTTTTTTTACTCAAGTAAGATTGGAAAAATTTTCTTCAAAGAAAAAAAAAACAAAAAAAACTTTTCTGTCTGATTTTGACATAGTTTGCACTTGGGCCCAAATATTACAATCACAAATAATGGATATAATCTACAGATGTAGAAGATGAATATGACTTAAACATGTGTTTTCATAGTTCATAAGGTGAAGAATACTAAAATCAGTGAACTTGCTGACTTTAATGAAAAGTCTTTGGAAAGCGTGGTCATTCGGTCTGTATGTGATACGGGAAATGCCTGCCATATTTATATTATATATATAATTTTATACATACACACACACTTGGGGTGCATTCAGCATTTACTACTAGTCTGGCTTCATTTTTAATATTATGATATTTATCGAATATCGGAGTCTCTCAAAACTTTACCATTGGGATCACCGCAACCAAGAGAACATAAAAACCGTCTGCAAATCTAACTTTTTAGGTATTTGCCACATACAATTCAGGGGAAAAAAAAAAAAAAAAAGAGTCCATTCATATTCTGTGAATTGAAAGACGCCCACCTTTGTTCCTTATCTTACCTGTTAAGCGAGTTATGTAGGGCAACAACAACTATTGACTGTAAGTGTACAGTATACACACACAAAACTATATTTTCCTACACAGGCTGTCATACATGCCCAATCTTATGCCAGTAACTGTTGTTATTTTTCAAAGGCGTTAAAAAAAAGGTCAAAAAACAAACCCTTAAAAGCAAAAAAAAAAAAAAAAAAAACACAAACCAAAAAACACAACTACTTTAAAGTCACACATATACTGTACATAGAAAACAGAACTCAGAAGAGACTCACGGAAAATAGTTATCCTTTCTCTACTTATAAATATGTTCACGTCACATTAACATGTATTCATCAATTTCCTTTTTTTGACAGTGTACCACTAGGATAATTACAAATCTCAAAAAGTATAAAAAAAAAAATATACATAAAATTATAACAACTTACAAAACTATATAAAGAATATAAACTATCAACCGACGATTTTATAACAAATAGGACCAAATAAGAGTCTTAGAATCACATGAGGCTATCGTATTTTACACAATTCCCAATCTATTTAATACAAAATGAGGTTTGTAGTGGCAAAAGAAAAGAAACTTACAGTATACAAGCTTTTCCATACCTCTCAAGCCTTGCTGACAGGTCAGTAGTACAGAACGCCTCTGCTGGAGGAGTCACTCTCAGTCACAGGATTTTTAGCTCATGCATATGTTTATTGGTCAGCAGCAAAGGACCATTTACATTCCTTGGAAGGTATTTGCTAAGGGCACCTGAAATTAGTTTAGGTAGGTGTGGTTGACTGGATGAAGGCGTATCTTATATCTCCCAAATGCTGGACAGCCTGTAAGCACCTTCACAATGAATGTTCGGCGTATACTGATTTTTTTTTTTTGTTATTTTTGCCATAACAAGAAATCGAGACACAACCATAAAATTGCCCAAAGAGCTTGGAATTTAGTATAAATATACCCTTTCAAGGTATAATGACTGTCAGCACGGAAGTGATTTAAGTACAAACAACTCTACCCTAGCACAAGGCGTTGTGCAAACAGTGTTACCTAGCAGATAAGATAAAGCGTCCAATGAGCTGGCAGCACAGTGATCTTAGATAGGGTATGTGTAGCTTTATATATCGAGGGCTGGTCAACAGCAACAGGCCCAGTCGTCGAGATGTGTACCTGGTTCATACGCCCTAAATCAAGCTCCATATTGAATTGTAGGACTTGTTCATGGTCAGGTGTATTAAAAAGAGGGGAAAATGCACTCATGAAGGGGGAGCTAGATAATGGCCGGCAGGCCTCCACTCTCCTTCCTTAATCCGTTGTTGTGCATGTGTTCCACCCCAGCCGGTGCGAGTCTTCAGCGGCTCGTCCAAAACCCAGTCGCCGATCACTGTGATAGATGTAGTTGGACAACACATCATAGAAACAATTTTCTGTTAACTCAAACTCCAACTTCCTTATTTAGCATATAATCTTCGTGAGAGATACCTTCATAGCAAACTTTCCAGGAAAAACATGCCACTTTCCAACCGCGTTACCGTTCTGCTGTTCTATCTCTAGCCCTCGCTCTTGGTATTAGCTCTCCAGCAGCCGAGTCTGACTTCTGCGTTCCCAGTCTCTTGTCTTTGCGGCTTGCCGTGCCCGTGGGACACAATGGAGGATACCTCCTAAGTCCTGGTCAGACTTCTCAAACAGTGCTCATCAGTCCCAGAAACCCCTGTGCAGAACTGACTTGCTTTCCTGGCCTGTTTGCCTAACCAACTCTCTGCTCCTCTCATTATGCTTTGTGTCCCAGGCTATCAAAGTATCTACCACTGACATCTCCTCCTGCACACTTGGTCCCTGCGTTGCACTAAATCTTACCTTAATACATTCTAAACTACCAGCCATAGGAATAGTAATCTATAGCTTACTCCATATTGTCCAACTTAATATTCTTATGCGTTACTTATTGACAATACAATATTTTCCTACAGTAAAAGACCTTATATAAAAACACATTACCCACCAGATGTCAAAATACAATATTGCTCGGCAGCCATGACATACATTACATACTCAGACACAATAGAAGATACAACAAACACAAAATCAGCTCACCCAGGTCTGTTGGAGACTCCAAATAGGGAGAATATAACAAACACACTTTGTGTGCGCATTGACGCATGTCCCACACTGAAAAGTTGGGGATATGTGTCGGTGTGCTCTGGTGGTTACGGTTGCTTAGGAGGAATGCGGTTTTGATATAATTGCAATATTGTATTATATGATATCTGATAGTATTTTTGTTTTTTACCATGTTCAGGTTCCTATGTTTGACATATATACTACCGAGATGATGTGAATTGAGTCTTATATACATGGTCTCTAATAAGTCTGATGTGTGTTTTTTTTTTTTTATTCTATGTGATGTCATTTCCTTTTTTGTTTCTCCACCCTCTCTTTTTGCCTTTAAAATCCCATTATGTGCTTGAACTAGTATGGACTTGGACTAAGAGCAATTTGCTCGAAACGCGTTCCATCTACATGACGGGTCCGAGAGGATTTTTATGTCTTGGGATGTAATGTACATCAACCCATGTTTTTTAATGGATTCTGACTAAAAATTGACCTTTTATTTACTTGGACGTGGAGATTTTTTTTTTTCTTTGTACAATAGAAGATATATATATATATATATATTTTTTTTTAATATTATATATGAAATGCAGTATACACCAAGTAGGAGTGGGGCATTCTGCCAACCTCTTACACTTGTACCACAAAAAGATTTCATATATGGCACCTAATGAGAAGGTGCTTAAATAGGAGTGGGGTTCTTCAGAGAAAATAAAAGGATTTGTTGGGGAACCCAAAATATGTACTCTAGATGCCTGTCAGTCACAGGTTCACTTGTAGACAGACACATCCAAAATATCAACTCTACCGGCCTGTCTTGCTTCAATGTTCACGTGACTCAGACAGGGTGTGCGACTTATCAGCAACTTTGTCACAATTTTAGAGGTTTTTTTTACAGTTGAAATGCAGACAGGTTATATGCAAGTTGCATGGGTGGCAAAGTCGCATGTGTCTCATTACTTGTCACCAAAAGTCCAACAGTATTGTAATTTGTGTACTGGTCGTGTTAGGCCATATTCACACATTCAGTATTTTACCTCAGTATTTGCAACCAAAACCAGGAGTAGGTAAAAATGAAGAAGTGGTGCACGTGTTCCTGTTATACTTTTCCTCTGATTGTTCCACTCCTGAGTTTGGTTTACAGATACTGAGATAAATGGATGTGTGAACATGGCCTTTGGTCATGTGCATATGTTGAGTATTTGGGGAGTTTTTTACCTCCGTCCAAATCAGGAGTGGGCAAATACTGTTTGTATTAAGTCGGAGTTACACTTGCAAATGACTCGCATCGTATTACCCGGCACGGCCACACACTCTTGATAAGAGCGAGTCGACTGCATGTATTTCTATGCAGCGCAGACGTTCATGTCTGGAGAGTGTGCGGCCGTACCGAGGGATGCGATACGAGACTTGTAAGTGTAAAGGCCCTGTCACACACAGAGATAAATCTTTGGCAGATCTTTGGTTTCAGTGAAATCATGGACATATTGTTCCATTTGTACACAGCCACAAACCTGGCACTGATTGTCCACAATTTCACTGCAACCACAGATCTGCCGCAGATTTATCTCTGTGTGACAGGGCTTTAATTCCGGCCTAAAGGCTACTTTACACGCTGCGATATCGGTACCGATATCGCTAGTGTGGGTACCCGCCCCCATCTGTTGTGCGACACGGGCAAATCGCTGCCCGTGCCGGACAACATCGCCCAGACTCGTCACACATACTTACCTGCCCGGCGACGTCGCTGTGACCGGCGAACCGCCTCCTTTCTAAGGGGGCGGTCCGTGCGGCGTCACAGCGACGTCACTGAGCAGCAGCCCAATAGAAGCGGAGGGGCGGAGATGAGCGGGCGGAACATCCCGCTCACCTCCTTCCTTCCTCATAGCGGCCGGGAGGCAGGTAAGGGGAGCTTCCTCATTCCTGCGGCGTCACACGGAGCGATGTGTGCTGCCGCAGCAACGAGGAACAACATTGTTACTGCTGCAGTAACGATAATTGAGAATGGACCCGCATGTCACCGATGAGCGATTTTGCAAGTTTTTTGCGACGATGCAAAATCGCTCATCGGTGTCACACTCAACAACATCGCTAATGCGGCCGGATGTGCGTCACAAAATCAGTGACCCCAACGACTCCGCATTAGCGATGTCGTAGCGTGTAAAGCCCCCTTTAGGCTACTTTCCCACGATCAGGATGCATTACATTTTTGACACAGCAAAATTTCTGCACCATTTCCACACTTAAGTTTACTTGAATTTTTTCATTGCGTTTTTGTCTGTTTGATGAGTCATGCTTTAAATAAACCTGTTCTGTTTTTGAAACTTACTGGTATTCATCATTAGGTGCAGAGTACATGGGTTGTTGGTGGGTTTTCGACGCATAAATGCATCAAAAACGCATGTGTGTCTTACCTGCGCATTTTCCTCATCAAATGCAAGTCTATATGAGGAAAACTGAGAGTTCCTGCGAAAGACATCAATATGCTGCGGCTTGGAAAAGCAGTTTATGCAGCATTAGGCTATGTTCGCACGTTGCGTTTTTTACCGCGTTTCTGCAGCGTTTTTGGCAGCAGCGTTTTTGGGCAAAAACGCATGCGTTTTTGATTTCCAGCAAAGTCTATGGGAAAAGCAGAAATCCTGTCTGCACTTTGCTTTTTTTTCTGCAGCGTTTAATTTGCATATTTGTGGTCAAAAACCATGCTGAAAAAGAAGCAGCATGTCAGTTGTTTTTGCCATTTCTGCAGCGTTTCCTTAACATTGGAGTCAATGAGAAATGGCAAAAAGCAACCAAAATCACAATTCCTGCGTTTTTCATGCTTTTTACCTGCTTTTCAACTGCGTTTTTGGCTCCAAAAACGCATGCTTTTCTGGGCAAAAAATAATGGGTTCTAGTGTTCCTTTACACATACACACAATAACCGAAAATTGAAATGTAAAAAATTAATAAACTTTAGCTATTTTTCTGTTAAAATCTGCATAACCACTATTATTACATTAAAAATGATAATTTCCCATATAATTTTATTAAAAGTTAATTTTATACTTTTTTTCTCTTTTTTCATTCTTTTTGACTAATTCAACTTTATTTCTCAGTGTCTTGATCTCAAAAACGCATCTGCAGAAACGCAGGTGAAAACGCAGGTAAAAAGCTCTAAAAACGCACTAAAAACGCGGTAAAAACGCATGCGTTTTTAGCGCTAAAAAATTGTCAAAAGCCATTTGGTCAAAAACCAAGGGAAGGAAAACGTGCAGAATAAACTGCAGGTACTCCGACGCAACGTGCGGACATAGCCTTAAAAAAAAAAAAAACAAAAAAAAACAAAAAACAAACCAACAAACAACAACACTGTAGAATTAATCCCATCCACTTTGCTTGTACTGTAAAATGCAGAGTTATATAATTTCCTCTTATTGTTTCACTTCTGGTTTTGGCTTACAAACTCTGAGGTAAAAAACCTCACCAAATACTCAGCGTGTGCACATAGTCATGGTAGTTCGGTGGCCACAAAAGCACCATGGCTGACAGTGTAGCCTTATGAAGTCTGTACTGGTTCCCTATAAACATATTTTAAGCTTTGTAAACCAGTTCGTTCACTGCAGGAAAGTTGAATGCTATAAAAAGACAAGAACATACACAAGCCAACCATAGACAACCATAGGTCAGAAGTTACCTATTAACTTTATGTACATTAACCACCACCACCATTGACAATCTACTTTTAGAGCTAGAGCGAATTTATAAGCTTCATTCCCTCCTTTATCAGTCTAACGACTTGTTCACACGCTGCTTTTTTTTTTATTTAGGAAAAGACAAAAACAGCGTTTTACAGAACCAGAAAAGTGAATGAGACTTCTGACATCTCATGCCCATGCGGCTTATTTTTTCCTTGAGGATTTGAGCCATCAAGTAGTTTTCAGCAGGTCAATTCTTTCAGCATTTTTCACTCATTCAAATGGAATTAACAAAAATACAAGTAAAACGCATCAAAAATCACATTGAAAAAGGTGTCAAAAACTTATTTTCTGCAGCATTTTTGTTGCCAACATTCGAGTATTTTCAGCAGATTTTTTGCAACAAAAAAATAAATAAATAAATAAAAATCTTGTGCACATGCTATTGAGCCATGTGCACACGATGAGTATTTGGGGAGGTTTTTTTTACCTTAGTATCTGTAGCCAAACTCAGGAGTGGAACAATCAGAAGAAAAGTATAATAGAAGCACAAGCACCACTTCTGTATTTATCACCCACTCCTGGTTTTGGCTACAAATACTGGAGGTAAAAAAACCTCACCCAATACTCATCGTGTGCATGTGGCCTAAGAGCTCCTTCACACATCAGTCATTTTCTTGTATGAGAAAAACGGCCCGAGTTTCAGCAGTGTTTTTATTAGTGTTTCAACAGCTTTTCTAGGATTTTTTCAAGCTTCTCCGATCAATCTGAGAAAAATCAAACAGACAGCACACAGATGGCATTCAAGTACCATCTTACTTTTTCTCTCACCCATAGACTTCTATTGCAAATTTTGATCTGAGAATCGGATCGATATTGCACACGTCTACATGTTTTTTTGCAGACCATTTGGTCTGAAGATTAAAAAAAAAACAAAAAAAAACCAAAACAAAACAAACAGACATATGAACGGTCTCAAAGATTATCATGGGTACGATTGCTACCATGTTTCCCCAAAAATAAGACCTACCCCAAAAATAAGACCTAGCAGGAATTTTCATCATTTTAGGCATAAGGCTTAAATATAAGCCCTACCCTGAAAATAAGCCCTATTCAATAATGAAGTGTCCATGCAGCTAAAAAAGTTAATAATACTGCAGGAAACTTCATAAGCAGACACCCCCAAAAGAGAGAAGAAATTAGACAGAAGACCCCACAATCATATTCACCAGATGCCGAACGGGAGGTCAAGGACCTGCAGTGGAATGCGCTCCCACACACATAAGATCACACACGCACACACATACACAATCGTACATTCACACCACATCCGGCGATACCAATTGGTTCCAGCCGGCAGAGGAATGTGGGGTGCAGTGCAGTGGAGCGTGAGGACCTGCGGTGGAACGCATGGAGGACCTGAGATTGAACACATCAATGCATTCTCAGGTCCTCCATGCGTTCCACCGCAGGTCCTCACACTCCACTGCACTGCATCCCACGGTCCTCTGCCGGCTGGAAGCAATTGGTACCGCCGGATGTAGTGTGCGCGTATGATTGTATGTGCAATATGATGTGTATGTCTGCGATCTGATGCACATGAGTGTTGGCCAAAACCAGGGGAGGACCGTGTGGAGCATATCTGCTGGGAGAGCCCGCTGAAGATCGCAAGAAGACCTGAGAGCGATGCAGATGTCTGGGGTCTGGTAAGCATGATTCTCCTGGGAAGGAGAATCTGCATCTTTTTGGGGTAAACTTTCCCCCCAACTGTGTTTCCCTGAAAATAAGCCCTACCCCGAAAATAGTTTTTTTGGGTGCCCCCATTCACCGTCGGGAAGACCTAGAGCAACCCTACGATGTCCCTACTCAAAGTAAAGCACCAACCAGACATAAAATTGATTTCAGGTACTTATCTAATTGCTCGCATCCAAGGGCGACCAGTCATGCATCGTCCCGACGCATTTCTCCAAGTAATGAATACTCCAGGGTTCCTCAGGGTACATACACCACAAGGGTCCCAGATGCAGGGACTCCCAAGAGAAGGCTGTGGTGGCGCCCAAAACAGTTATGGTGTCATACCCTCCATTGACAGCTAGGGACTTCTACGGCCTATCAGGGACAGCTGTATAGGATTCCTGAAATAAGACTGCCTATCTTATGAAAGTGGTGCTACCCATTTATTTTGAAAACTGTTTAGTATGTTCATGGTGATTGTTTTCCAGTAACATCACAGGGACGGACTCATATATTTAGTGTCCTTCCCTTGTTGTTTTATTTTGGAATACGAGGCATGTGGCAGCCCCCTGACCTATCCAGGTACCTACTATATTTCTAATAATAGGCTTGTCCATTTTTGTGGGCTTTAATTATATCTATTAAAAGTTATTTTTAAAACAGGTTTTTTTGGTGCTTTTGGGTTTTATTTAATCCCTTTAAGAGCCATGAACAGCAATTCACTGTGAGACACAATGAACGTACTGGATACAATATAATCAGGTATGCAATTACTACAGTGCCTTGTGCACAGGACAGTATTAATGTTTCGTGTTGTATGGATACACTGTATGACCTCCATAGAACACTACAAGACCATACTCAACCTGGGAGAAAAATTGTGGCATATCCTGTTCAAGCAGCACTAATGAGACCATTTCCTTCATATTATTTTTTTTTTTATTGTGAGCATCTGTATTGCCCCTGCAGCGGTCGAACCGCTCGGATCCGGGGTCTGCTGTAGCTCGAGGGTCTCCGGACCCGGAGGCTAGCGGCCACTTCAAATGAAGAGGGGGTATTTACAGGGAATAAGAGTTTGTGACGCTACCCGTGGATCACGGTAAGGGGGGTACCGCTGCTGCCGATGGAAGTACCGGGGGGAGATTGAGTGGGGCAGCCAGATGACGTTCCCTCCACGGGTAGGTAGGTGGAGGTGTAGGGGAGCGTGGTGCAGATTGGAAGCAGGGGAGGACAGCGTACTCACTCAGGCAGTGTTGATAGTGATGCGACCGCAAAGCAGACTCTGACACAAAGGTAAACCAAGTCTCTGGGTGCTGCTGCCACGTCAGGAGAGCTAGTCAGGGAGTCCGCTCCCTTTGGTATTGCTGATGGTCTATACCTTGCCTCCATGCGCTGTATTTTAGTGTCCGTTGTGACCCCTATGCTTGAAGCTGTTGGGGTCCCGCTCCCACTGTTAAGTAGTGAAGTTGTGCTCTCGATTGCTGACACTTGGGATTTTAGTGGGCCGCATAAGCTAGAAAGCCATATCCCCTTCATTGTGTTGATGCCGTCGATCTCTGAGCTCTTGGGGAAAGTCCATTAAAAAAAAAAAACAAAAAAAAAAAAAAAAAAAAAAACACCACACAACAACACACACAACACCTATCCTCCACAGGTTTATTATCAGGTTGCGTGAAGCTACTCCCTGATCTAGGGTCCAGTACCCCACCGTGCTCGTTCCGGTTCGGTTACTAGGTACTTTGGTGCCTGCTGTTCCCCAAAACTAAGCCTGGCACCTTTCTCCAATACCCTGCGACCGGGTCTCCGACTCCTCAAGTCCCAGACCACCGTCTGCGACCTAGCCAAAAGTCCTCAGGGAGCTCCAACTCCCAACTGCTTACTCTTTGGGAGCTACTACTACACTGCCTAAGCTTTGTTCTCCACTTCCTCTCTCTGACTTCACCCTCTCCAACCAGTCTGCCTGACCCCTAGGCGAGTGGCCCTTTGCCAGCTAGACCACCCACTGGTGTGCCTGACTGGGTGTGGTGTGAGGTGTGACTAGGATTTGCATGCTGATAGAGCAATACCAAAAGTTAGGATCCCAGAACCATGAGGGTTGAGTCCTGCACCAAAAGATAAAAGGGGGTGCAGTACCCTGTGACACCCTGACTAGTTCAGGGGCGTTACACATCTTTTTTTATAACAGTTATAGTTTGGCTTTCTTTTGTATCTTTTCATTTTTACCAAAAAAAGTAGTACATTTACTAATTGGAAGTTTTTTGCAAAATTAAGTTGCAAAGTGTGCAACATAAAAGCCACTTCTACACTCTTAAGGCACATTTACAATTCCTAGGAACACTTGTTTCCCAGTAATCGTCCAGTGTAAACAGGCTGCCCATCAGCAGATGAACTGATGATTTTTACGGTGCATTTGGACTGTCCAACCTGCAGCGTTAAACCATCATCGATCAGTTACATACACCCCGATCAGTTGTTTAATAGCTTAGACAGGTCAACCACGCTTCCATGCAGACAGAACAATTGTTGACACGATCCTTCTGTGCACATAGAATACCATTGTTCTCGGCAGCAGATGTCATGTTTACACGGGAGCATGTGCTGCCAAGAATGAGCCTTTTTTTTTTTTTTTTAAAACAAGCTCAATGGCAAGCTATCAGAAAATGATCTAGTGGTTTAAAATCATGTTGTTTTCTCACTAAAATTTTTTATAATTGTTTTGGTTTTTTTTTTCTTTACATGTCGCAGTCTGCATTACAAAGAAAAAAATAGAACTCTTGCAAATTTTCACACTGGCCACTGGGGCTTTTTTTTGGACTAACTTCCTGTTTCAGGAAACAACACATGTACATAGACACAATGGTATGACCCCCAACCCTATCTTTTGCATTGAATTGTTTAATGAGCTTGTGCAAAGGTCATTTTGAAGGGAAGGGGAACTGGGTCAGCTGTGGCATTGCCTATTGTGATTGATGAATCCTATGTTATCAGCTCTGTATATAGATGTTACCCATCATTGCAATCTTGGAACTTTGCTGTAAATGTTTCCTAAAAAGGACAGTTAGTATGAGTTTAAATAAGCCCCAACAGCGAGATAACATTTTCTTTAATAAAGATATTAATATGGAAAAAACTACTATATTTATTTTTTTTTAAAATACACTTAACACAAAATCCTAATTTAAACAATAGGTAAAATTTTCCGATGAAAACTCCTCCTTAAAAATTATTTCACTTGACATTTGAGTGTTTTGCTTGTTAGTCAGGTGATTGGTATTGAGGAAATGAGTGTTCCTAAGGGCTTGGTTCCACTTGCGTTTAGCATAGACAAGTGCAATCTGATAGACCATCGGACTGCACTCGCACCAGTGCAAAACTATGGGGCAGTGTTCATCTGCGATTAATTTCTCAAGCCGTATCGGCCTGAGAAATGAATCGCAGTGCGCTGGGTTTGGCAGCGATTCTCGGCTCACACCCCCCCATACAAATCTACGGGAGTGTCGCGGGTGGAGGAGGACGCCACTGCGTGGTTGCTAACGCTCGGGTCCGGCGCTGCTGAGGCTCGGTAGCTCGAGCGGTGGGCTGGATCCGGGGACTCAAGCGGCGCTCCTCACCCGTGAGTGAAAGGGGTGGTTGGTTTGAGGGATTTAGTCCGTGACGCCACCCACGGGTTGCGGTGAAGATGGGCACCGCCGTTGCTGGCGACGGGGATCCCGGGAGCGATGGTGGGGAGCAGCTGGGATGTTGTTTTCCCCCTCCATGGGTAGGAGTGGGTGGTCCCGGGGCCCGGTGAGGTGATGGGGCTGCAGGGCCGGTGAGGTGCAGGGTTGGAGGGACAGCGCGGCGCAGTGCCGGATGGCACAGATGTACTCACTCAGCAAATGAGGCACAAAGTCTCCGGTAAACCAAACGGCTGGACGGGACCCGCAGCTGGCTGCTGTATCTCTCCCTGGACAGGTGATGGTGGCTGTCTCTCCCTGCACCTTAGTGTTCTTGTTTGACTACGATGGATTCCCAACGGTAGTCCGCTCCCCGGTGTATAGGTACCGGAGGAGCCCGTTTTGCCCGCAGGCGCTGGCCCTTGGGTCTCTAGCCGTTGGCGGTGGCTTTATACCCTCACGGTGTGGACGGTTGCTTTCAAATCGGGACTTTTGCTGTTAGGAAACCCCTGGGGTTCCAGTCACATTCGGATTTGACTGTTGTCGGCGGCTCCAAGCCTGGTCGGGGTCCGATGGCCCTGCCTGTTTGTGCTGGCTTCACTTCGCTCCCCGGTCGGTACCGGCGGGCCGTCGTCCGACCCCGGTTCTACGGTTCCGCGTTGCTCCACCACTACTGCAGTCGGCCACCACCATCTGCCAACCTTGCTGTCAGTGCCTGGGCTCCAACCCAGACACCCAAGTGTTTACTCCTCTCACTTCAACCTCCTCAACTCAACTGTCACTTTTCCCGCCTCCAGGCCTGTGAACTCCTCGGTGGGTGGGGCCAACTGCCTTGGCCCCGCCCCCACCTGGTGTGGACATTAGACACTGGAGGGAGGCAACAAGGATTTTGTGTTTGACTAGTGTTGCTGTCCTAGGGGTGGGGTGTTTGTGTGTTATCTGTGACAACCTGGCTAGGCCAGGGCGCCACAGGAGCGTGTGAAACCACTCTGCACTCAGATGTCTTCCGAGTGCAGTGCGATATACGCAGAGAAAGGCAGCAGAGGAGATAGGGAGAAAGTACTCCCTGCCTTTACTCCGCAGACGTGATACAATCGTAAGATTGCATCACAGTCACATGACCGTTGGCTGACGGTCACAGCAGAGGGTCATTAGCATATCGCATCCGATGCTCTCGCAACGTTAGCTATGGGCAAGTGGAACCGTATCCTTAGAATGACCATTCCTGATAACTATCTAGTGAAAATATACCCTAAAGCTTGCTTAATAGGGCATCTCTCAGTAGGATCAACCCTTCTAAGTCATCTATACTGTAGACATGTAGGTAATTTAAATAAAATGATACTTCGATATCTGTAATCTGATGTTTTATACACTTTTTTTTAGAATGTTATGGGCTGGACACAGATCTTGCTGAGAATCTGTCTCTAAAGCTCAATTTAAATGAAAGAGACCGTTACCAGTGTGAGATATGTAGATAACAAGAGCAGACTGTCAGTCAGTACATGTCTCACAAGCTCTAGAGACAGATTCTCAGGGAGAGCTATGTCCGGTCCATACATCTTAACATTTCATTTACATATTCTGTGTATTTCTCCACAAAAAAAAAAAAAAAACCACAACACACATTGTTCTTGGCAACTCATGTCCTATGTTACTTAGAATAATGACAGTTCATGTACACAAAATGATTTAATTACCGACTGTACGGTGCTCATTCTCTACACCAGTTATTAAGCCGCTACTGATTGCCTTCGAAGTAGCCAAATGGCAGTAATAAATGTCAGCCACCGTCCAGTGTAAACTCACCCAACTCCTTTTCAAGACAAGTATATTTGCAATGACGACAATACCCCAGTGCTTGATTGAATGCTATGGTTAAAACCAATGTATCTAACCTACTCCATAAAGATGAGCATTTTTTTGCATCTTTTTACATCTTTTTTTATGTGCTCAAAACATTCACCCATTGCAGTAAATTGGCTACATGTAGTGACCGTCTTTCAAGCTGACCCTGCCAGTGATCAGAGCAGCCATTGACATGATCAAAACAGCATTCAGGGTTCAATAGAATTGTGGGACACATTAAAATTTTAGTTTCAATTTACATTTAAATGTTCAAACTGTAAGGTGCTTTCCCATAATTACAGCTGGTCTATGACTTTGTGGTTTAGTACAATGGTTGTAATACAATGATATGTGACAACTACAATTCATAAACATTTAGAAGAAATCCATTATCATTGGGTTACTGTTCGGAGACACATTGATTGACCACATTATTCCTGCCAAGTAATAAGAAAACTTTTTGTAGCACAGTAATGCTGTTTTCTCACAGATTCAAGAGTATGCAACAGACGTACAGTATGGGTCCAACACAAATCCTGAATGTAGCTTAAAGGCTCCCATACACATTAGATGGCTGTTGGTGGAATGATGATTTGGGCATCATTCGGGAAAAAGTCGCCAACAGTCATCTTTAACATCGCCTTCTCTCCGGGAGAAGAAAGTGATCACCAGTCCGAATTCAGACATGCCGGATCGAGATCGTTCCTGACGATTAGTTGGCTGGCATCTCCATACACAGATTGTCAGCTCAACCCATCAATAATTTCACATTCAGCAGGCATTAGTTGGGGGGCTTTAGTATACCTCAGGTTAAAGTTGATGGCCAACTATTTGACCAAGGAATGTATATCTGGCTAGAAAAATAAGGTTTTAAGTTTAACTGTTGCAATTTAGTAGAGTATTTGAAACCTAAAAGGAGGACAAAATACGGATTTTAGTGGACATGCTGAATGAACTGTTTACATCTGGAGAAAACATGATCAAACCGCTTAACATGAGCCTTCTATTTTTTTCTCAAGGAATATAAACTGCGGCCAGGCATTGGCAGCAGCTTGACCAAACCAAGCATGCAAGTGTATGACGAAGCCAGGAGGGACTCCCTTCAACCCATTGAGCAGTTTCACAGGTGACGGACATTCATGTGATTTCTGGCAATAGAAGGTCACATCGTTTGGCTGCGCAGAATGCTCCCTGACTTTACATTGTCTCTGCGGTCAGTATTCATTGGTATAGTTCGCTTTCCTGCTGGATTTATCTCTTCCCCCTTTTGGACCCAGCAGTAGCTCGCCTTCCTCCGAGCTGCTGATCTTCAGCATTCTCTTGGTGCTTAAAATACTCCTTCCTTGGACTGGTGCTGGTGATATTTTTCAGTTCATTTAAGCCTTGGATGCAAGCAGATGGCTTATACTCCTCTGTGGTGTTGTTGCTAAAAACTTTGCTGGACTTCTACCTGTGTGATCTGTAGACAAGTAGTTCATGCATTTTCCCCTGTGTGCTCTCCTTGTGTCTTCTATACGGTTTAGTGAGGTTGACGAAGAGCTCATCCCATCGGTTCCCTATTTAGGTCCCAGCACTAGGGTCACCTAGGGTCAGGTATCAGGCTCGGTGCATAGGTGCGTAATCTATCAAGGGTGGTGAGGAACCCCAGAGACCAGCTGTAGGTTTAGTCAGGGTTCACCATCTCCCCCTTCCCTAGACACAGGGTTTTCCTTCCCTTTTGCCATTCACTTGGTACTTCCCCATACCAAACATGACAGCAGTCAGTCACCAGATGTTCAAGGTTTCTGGCCACCTTAAATCTTTTATGTGACATTTAGAATTTACTACTGTTCAAGCATTAGGCAAAAAAGGGTGGAATCATGTCATTTGGGTAATATAGCCTACTTGAATTTTACAGCTTAAAGGGTGATTCCCAAAAAAATAAGTTACCTCCCATCCATGGGATGTGATGGCCAAGACTGCTGTCAATCAGCAAGTTGTCCTAACAAGTCTTCGGTTTGGGCAGCATGAATCAGCTGACAGATTCCCTTTAAGAATAAGGGATAATTAATAATTTGGGGAAAACCCCTTTAAATCCGTGCAGCCAAGGATTTCAGTCAACTTTATTATAAACTTGCTAACTTCCTGATTCTCTTACACGGGTGGAGGCAGCAAAGGAATTTATATATCTGCATGTGACTGCTATTTCAGTCCTCAAAGACAAACGTATTAGCATTAATCTACTTAATCATTTAAAAGAATAACTCAATGGTTCATATTCATTAATGGCTCCTGATCTAAATTTCAGAACATCTGACCATTATCATTGACGTTCATTACCATTATGTAGAACACTTCATACATATTCATGTATAGGTAATAAAAAAATGTTTCTATCAGTTGAAGCATACTTGTTATTTTAATTACGTTTTCAGAATAAGCCATCATGTGTGTACATGAGAAAAAAAACATTTCTGACCATTATAGGACTTGTATCCTGCATTTCTTACTTGCTACCAAGTTTCCCATCTGCAGGTTCTCTCTAACTTTCAGTCGTCTGTAGATAGTGGGTGGAAACTGGCTGCCATGATGTCTCCCATACGCAGCACACACAGATGGGATATTCCTGTTCTCCTGTCCCTATGTAACACATTTCAGTGTTAGGCTTTATTCAGACATCAGTTTTTCATGTTCAAGTATTATCTCTGGTTTTCATGAGTACTATAGTAGTCAATGTGGTTGTTCACATGTCCATGAGTTTGTGTGGGAAAAAAAAAAAAAACACAGACTGCAGAAGTTGGGAGATTTTTATTTTTTTGTTCTCTACGTACGAGAAAAACTGATGACACTCAGACCACACTGATCAAAACATTTATATCGTACATGGAAAATATAGACGTGTAAATGAGCCATTGAGGTTGAAAAAAAAAAATAAATGTCTATTTCAACCTATAACCTATTATATAGATCCAAAGTGAGACAAAGACCTCATGAAGATGATATTAGTTGCCCCAAATTGCGGGAATAATTTATTTTCAACTCCATACATGGCAACTATATTGTCACGTGTAGGGACAGGCAAAGGCTAGCTCTTCTCTTATCATCTGGACCATGCACTTTAAGCATAGTGAAGACCGGCTCAGCTGGCAGCAGTTAATCAACTTCCAGCCAGGATTTAAGCCCTCTGCTTCCTGGACTTGTTGCTGGTTATTCTCTTCAGTTAGGAGCTAGCCTGGGAGCAGAGGGGACATGTTGTTACTACTGCTGCGATTTTTGTAATTTGTTTCTACTACTTCCTTTTCTTTATACCCTTAGTCATTCACCCTGGCTAACCCCTGGTGAAGGTTTTAGGTGTGTTTGAGGTTTTTTTTACCCCAGTCTGTTCTGTATTGGTGGGGTTTTTGGGAGCTCCATCTGGGTCAGTCCCCTGGGTGGTGGGGACAGTCGTTGGGGCCAGGCAAGGAGACAGGGCCACATTGGAGGCTCGACCTTGACTACCATTAAGTC
The DNA here is from genome assembly GCF_048569485.1 of Anomaloglossus baeobatrachus. Classification (NCBI taxonomy): domain Eukaryota; kingdom Metazoa; phylum Chordata; class Amphibia; order Anura; family Aromobatidae; genus Anomaloglossus; species Anomaloglossus baeobatrachus. The sequence goes on from NC_134353.1 coordinate 115,596,292, forward strand.
TAACATCGAGATAAAGGACAGCACAGGGTTCCCAGTCTTAGGGTCAGTCAAACAGCCCTGAACTATCCGCCTTTGCCTTGTTACATATATTAGTTACTGGATCAATGTTCTCATCTCCAGAATGTTGTATTCATATTCTTTAATATGTACTTTTGAAGAATACACATAAGCTCTCCTTAAACTTGTGTTGTGAATCAACCATCACAACATGGGGTGGCAGAAAATTCCAAAAAATACTGTCTGATGATTATTTTTTTTTTTCTAGATGTAGAGAAGCAGCAGCATCAATGAAGATGTTATACTAATACTGAACAGTGTATAAATGAATACAGCTAAGTGATAAAATAAAACACTTACTAGAAAGCAGCAAGGGTCTGTGTTGGCCTGTTGTCTCCCTCTCTTCCTCCTTCACCCTCGCCTTTTCATACATAGACTTCTGTAGCCAGTTGTGCCAGTTCAGAGCAAAGATATTGTGGCACAACAGGTTTTCCTACACTCACCCAATGACACAATGTAATTTTGGATGCCATTAAGTTGTGAATACAAATGTCACAGTCAGAGGCTTCTGGCACCTTAACGATCCAGACTATGAGTCAGTTTTGGCCCTTACCTCCAAGTTTACCAATGCGAGGTGGCTGCGCATTACTTGTGAATGAATGGAGGATACATAAGACGCACACTATAGCTAAAAGGAAATGTGTCAGGTTGTATGTATGCCATTATGTTGAATGTATTTTTTTTATTTTTTTAAATCAATTTTACTTTTTGAATTAATAGAAATCTTGCCATTTTCAAATTGGCACAAGGCATAATTTGAGACTCACACTTCCTCTTTGCAGAAGACTTTTTAGAAGTCGCAATATTGACAAGCAGGATTACGATGAAAGGTGACACCTTTATGTAGTGGAGATCTCACAAGATCGGCCATTCATAAGAGGTGATGTCACCTCCTACCCCTCCCTTAAAAATGATATTGACCCGAATAAGATCATGCTCATTATATACAAATAAGTAGGGTCAGAACCAGCCTATTGCTCCTTATGTCCTCATGAGGTTCCTGAAAGAAAATGACCCAGTGACCAGTCAAATACTTGCGAAATTGTGACATGTATGTATGTATGTATGTATGTATGTATGTATGTATGTATGTATGTATGTATTATATATACAGTACAGACCAAAAGTTTGGACACACCTTTTCATCTCTAGAACAACTGTTAAGAGGAGACTTTGTGCGGCAGGCCTTCATGGTAAAATAGCTGCTAGGAAACCACTGCTAAGGACAGCCAAAAAGCAGAAGATACTTGTTTGGGCTAAAGAACACAAGGAATGGATATTAGACCAGTGGAAATCTGTGCTTTGGTCTGAAGAGTCCAAATTTGAGATCTTTGGATCCAACCACCGTGTCTTTGTAGAAAAGGTGAACGGATGGACTCTGCATGGCTGGTTCCCACCGTGAAGCATGGAGGAGGAGGTGTGATGGTGTGGGGGTGCTTTGCTGGTGACACTGTTGGGGATTTATTCAAAATTGAAGGCATACAGAACCAGCATGCCTACCACAGCATCTTGCAACGGCGTGCTATTCCATCCAGTTTGCGTTTAGTTGGACCATCATTTTTTTTTTTCAACAGGACAATGACCCCAAACACACCTCCAGGCTGTGTAAGGGCTATTTGACTAACAAGGAGAGTGATTGTGGAGGCCAGGTCATCTGGCGTAGCACCCAGTCACCAGACCTGAACCCAATAGAGATGGTTTGGGGTGAGCTGGACTGCAGAGTGAAGGCAAAAGGGCCAAAAAGTGCTAAGCATCTCTGGGAACTCCTTCAAGACTGTTGGAAGACCATTTCGGCTGACTACCTCTTGAAGCTCATCAAGAAAATGCCAAGAGTGTGCAAAGCAGTAATCAAAGCAAAAGGTGGCTACTTTGAAGATCCTAGAATATAAGACATTTTCAGTTGTTTCACACTTTAAAAATTGCATTCCGCATGTGTTAATTCATAGTTTTGATGCCTTCAATGTGAATCTACAAATTTTCAGAGTCCTGAAAATAAAGAAAACTCTTTGAATGAGAAGGTGTGTCCAAACTTTTGGTCTGTACATATGTGACGCCCTGGGCAAGCCAGGGGTCACAGGTAATGACATCACCACACCCTACACCCCGGTTAGGTACACCTAAGCTAGACCAGAAATCCTTGTTGCCTTCCTCCAGGGGCTGATGTCCACACCAGGGGGTGGGCCAGGCGGTTGGCTCCGCCCACCAAGGAGTTCACAGTCCTGGAGGCGGGAAAACCAGGCAGATGAGTTTTGAAGTTTGAGGAGCAAGGGAGAGGAGTTGAAGTGGAAAGAGAAAAAGTAACAGAGCAGCCTGAAGTTGGTCCGGGTGTGTGCCCCGGACCGAGACAGCAAGATTAGCAGACGGCGGTGACCGTCTGCAGTGGAGGCTGATCGGAGGTGCCGTAAGGACAGTGGATGGGTGGTGGCCCGGCGGTACCGGACCGGTACACAAGGAGAAGCCAGCACTATTGGCAGGGGCCTTTTGGATCCCGGCAAGGCTAGGAGTCGCCGTGAATTTGCCAAATCAGTCAGTGAAGGGGACCTCCGGGTCTCCAAACAACTAAGTCCCGATTGAAGGCAACCGTCCAAACGTAGGAGAGAGACACCGCCACCGCCAAGGCACCAGTTTCTCAGGGCCAGCGCCTGCGGGCAAAGAGGGGCTCCTCCGGGCCATATCCAAGTCGGGGAGCGGGTTACCGTTGGGAACCCATCGCTACCAACATTACACAAGGTGCAGGGAAAGAGACAGTCACCGTTAACTACCGGGGAAAAGCAACAGCAGCCGTCCGTGGGAACAGTCTTTCCAGCCGTGTGTTTTACCGAGAACTGTGTCAACGTCTCAGGCTGAGTGAGTACCACCGTGCCGTACGGCACAGTGCTGCCCCTGCACCTCACCAGGCCCCGCACCCGGCCTGCCATCCATCCCTACCCCATCACCGGGCCCCGGGACAACCAACCCCCTACCCACGGAGGGGAGAAATAACAAAGCTGCTCCCTGTCACCGCTCCCGGGATCCCCATACAGAGCAGCGGTGGTGTCCACACAATCACCACAACCGTGGGTGGCGTCACGGACAATAAATCCCCCAAACCAATCCCCTTTTCACTCACGGGCGAGGAGCGCCACTCGAGTCCCCGGGATCCGGCCCATCGCTCGAGCCACCGAGCAGCAGAGGCCGCAGCAGCGGCAGCCGGACCCGTGCAGTGGGAGAGCGCGGCGTCCCCTCCTCCGCCCGCGACACATACACAAAACATCTCATGGTCAAACATGCTCAATGGGTGACACTCACCGGACATGTCACCCATTGAGCATGTTTGGGATGCTCTGGATCAGCGTATAAGAATGCGTGTTCATGTTTCTGCCAATATCCAGCAACTTCACAGCCACTGAAGAGAAGTGGACCAACAATCCACAGGCCACAATCAGCAACCTGATCAACTCTATGCGAAGGGGATGTGTTGCACTGAGTAAAGCAAATGGTGGTCACACTAGATACTGACTGGTGTTCTCACCTTCCCAGGTCCCCTCCAATACAGTAAAACTGCACATTTTTGAGTGGTCTTTTATTGTGGCCAGCTTAAGGCACACCTGTGCAATATTCATACAGCCTAATCAGCATCTTGATATGTCACACCTGTGAGGTGGAGGGATATAGTCTCGGCAAAGGAATTTGAAAAAACTATTTCTATAATGAAGCCAATCAGGGTATATGGGTCAGGTTCAGGAGCTGATTCTGTATTACAGGAATTCCTGCGGGTAGCCTCATATACACCTCCCACAAAAAAAATGTACTAACATTTTATGAAAACGTAGTATGCGCTCCAAGATGTATAAAAACCACAACTCTGAGCACAAAACAAACCCTCATTACAGCCCATTGACAGAAAAAAATAAAAATAAAAAAAAAAACCTTGGAAAACACTAACGTCAATTTTTTTTTTTTTTACCAAGTTCAGAATTTTTATTTTAATCCACCAAAGTGGTAAAATACATTATGTAATTCTTAATATTCTCTAGAATAGTAAGTGACCTGAATAATCTTGTTTCTAGGTCATTTTTATGACACACTTAGGCCACGTTCACACGTTCAGTGTGTGGTCATGTGTGGTCAGTATTTTACCTCAGTATTTGTAGCCAAAACCAGGAGTGGCTGATAAATGTAGAAGTGGTGCCCGTGTTTCTATTATACTTTTCCTCTGATTGTTCCACTCCTGATTTTGGCTACAAATACTGAGGGAGAAAAAACTCAACAAATTCCAGAAGCACAGAGAGCAGGGATTCTAGTTTGGATAGACTCCCTTTCTGTGCTGTAGATGTAGCACTGGTGAGAACAGCGTGGCAGCTTCCTGTGTACGGTTTAGTCTGACTGGCAAGTATGTGATACCTAGTTCGGCAGTGATAGTCTCCTGCTGCTAAAACACTGATTTACTGAAACTACAACACACAGTCTAATATGTGACATATCTCTGGAATCAGGGTTTCAACATGTAGCACCCTTGAGGTACCAGGTGCTACAAATGTAACCCGTGGAAAACCCAAACCCCAGAATACCCATGCCAGCAAGTACACCAGCACCTTCAGGCCACATACACAACCCCAGCACCAGACTGGGAGACTGCCTAGTAACAGGTAAAAGGGGAGGGCACTGATTGGATGGTAGCCATCCAATCTGTAGGGAGAGACCCAGCAAGAGGAGGGGCCAGTGGTCAGTTGGCGGGAAGAAGTGGTGTGCAGTCTGTTAGAAGTAGAGAGTCGAGTGAGGAAGCAAGAAGGAGAGGAGTGAAGTAGTAGAAAGTGGAAAGTACAGAAACTGACCTGAAGAACCACCGGAGTGCTGTAAAAGGAGTGAGGGACTGTGGAGTACAGAACCAGGACTCCAGGCACCGCGGGTTACCTGTGGAAGCATTAGACTCCAGGAACCACGGGAGGTCTGTGGAAGTCTAGAACCAAGGCTCACAGGACTCAGCACAAGGCAGGGTGCAGACCCGAGGACAGTGGGACACATTATGGTCAGCTGTTAACTCTGCCGGGCGAGAAGATCTCCAGGGTCCATCGCCAACCCAAAAAAAAGTCTGAAGCACAAGCAGCAAAGAGGTTGCCTGCAAAAAGACCAAGGCTAAGAAAAGGGACTTCCAAATAGCTCCAGGCCCCGGGAGTCCAACCACAACGAGTGTGCACGAAGGACAGCCAACCAAAGTCACAGCTGGCATGGAGAACAAGGGGAGCGGGTACACCTGGGACCAGCACCCACGGGTTCAGGTACCACCGCAATAAAGTAAAGTCAAGTGAAACCAATACTGGTGTGGACTGTGTTTTTGGTCATCTTGTGCACTCACAGACGGTACGCCACTACTATCCCCCATCATCTACTGCTGGGGGTTCAGCCCTGCTTGCGGAGGGCCCACAACACCTAAGCTGCACTACTCCATCAGCCCCAGTAGAATCCTGCAGCAGTGCTTCAAATAACCTGGCCGCATACCACAAGTGGCGTAGTCGACAAACTCTTATTTTATCTTCTTTTATTTTTACCCCCATTTTATTCAGACCAACCTCCAGAGTCACGTAACCGGGCATTGGCTGTGACCACAACTCCCCTGAGTGTCACACATACGCCTGGGACCAAGTACCCCATAGCCCTGGGGTGTCACAAACACCTAGATTATTTTGCTTTCAGATTAAATAGTAAAAACACTGCTGACAGATTCCAGTCTTCCAAAACTAAACTCAAAAAACCATGACGTTTTTTTTTGTTCCAATATTTTAATCTCACTTTGATTTTTCCCCCTCATTTTCCATTCCCTATATGGTAATGTGAGCAGTGCATTTCAAAATTTCAACTTAGCCCACAAAAATGTTGATGTAAAAATTAAAAAAAAAAAAAAAAAAAAAAAAGTTATGGTTCTTTAGAAAAGAGTAGGAAAAAAATGAAAATTGGTTGTGTCCTTAAAGACGACTAGTCACTTTCTCAAAACAATTAAGTTAAATATGGCACGGTGGCTCAGTGCTGCAGTGCTGGGGTCCAGGGTTCAAATCCTACCAAGGATGACATTTGCAAGGAGATGGTATGTTTTCCCTGTGTTTGCGTGGGTGTCCACCAGGTTCTCCGGTTTCCTCTAACACTCCAAAGACATAATAAATAGGGACTTTAGATTGTGACCCCAAATAAGGACAGTGTTGGCATGTATGTAAAGTGCTGTGGAATTAAAGGCGCAATATAACTGAGTAAATATTATATTATATTTCTAAAAATTCCTGGGCTTATCCGATTCCGGCACTTTTTTCCTTTTTGTGGTGTATTACTCCATTGCAGAATTATTCACATTTCTTTCTTATAGAGCACAGAATGTGAAATCTCTGGATTGAAGACCAAAAGGGCATTTCTTTAATTTCTTTTCTGGAGGTTGTGCTGTTACCTCTCCCTCCTAGATACTGCCAATCACAACATGTCAGTTGATCTAGCAGTCTCAGACACTACAGAGCCGTGATTGTCAACATCTGGGAGGAAGAGTGGAAATCACACGCCCCCAGCGAAGACTCTGAAGAAACACCCAATTGCACGGCAAGCAGAGATTTCACATACTTTCCTCCAAAAGCATCAAATGTGAATATGGGCTCATGCGCACGTAACTGCTGAATATTCTGCAGCGATTTGACAGCACATGTGCGTATCAAATCGCTACAGAAACACTGCATAATGGATGCAGTTTTTCTGTACAAAAAAAAGCCGATTTCATGCGCTCGGGCTGCTGCCCCCACCATAGACAGAGTGGGATTCAAAGCGCACAAATTAATTGACATGCTCATTTTATGAGCGCACAGATTTGAGTCAAAATTTTAGCACCCAAATCGCTGCGTTCATAAAAGCATCGTGCGCACGTATCATGCACAATCTACATAGATTGTGCTGGGGACGCATGCATTTACGCTGCAGTGCTATACGCAGCGTAAATGCATGCAATTACGGAACGTGCGCACGAGCCCCATCTCTGGAATGCAGTGACGTATCGTAAAACGGAAAATTGCAGCAGAAACAGAGGAACTCAGGGATTTTTATAAAGCCAAAGTATTTAACTCAAGTTTGAGTAATTACCAGTTTTTTTTTAAAGGATTAAAAAATACGTGATTTTATCATCACACATTCTATTCCAAACTATATATTTCTTGTCACATCTAGTGTATATCATTAGTATAGACAGTGGGTGGCTACGTAATTGTAGCAGAACTAGAAACAATCCAAAGGCTTTTCAAGTGTGATGCTAGACACTACTTACGGGAAGTATGGAAGGAAGAGTAGTTAGGAAAGCCGGGGTTTGGTAATGGGGTGACACGTATGAGCACAGGGAGTAAACAGGGGCATAGTTAGGTCAATATCCAAGGGTCAGAAAGCCAAGAGAGCAAGTAATCAGTTCAGAGAGAAAGCAGAGACATGGTCAGGTAACGGTCCGAGGTCAAAAGGCAGGAGGTCACAACAGGAACAGGGAGCAGGCGAAGAGGAGTCAAATAACAGTCCGGGGTCAGAGAACAAAGATCAGAACACTAATAGAGACACAAGCCAACAGCACAACTGCAGAACCAGAAAATACAACTGGCAAGATTCTGGGTGAGCATGCTCAGTAAAGAAGCCTGAGAAATTACCAGGAAGGTGGAACACGTGAGTAATCAGCACCAACATGAAATCCTGAGCTGTCAATCAGGCTGCTAGCTCAGTAGCACAGCTTCAGGTCTGCAAGAAGCTCTGCAGAGAGGAATCGTGACACAAATTACTGAGAATTGGAATCAAACAGTGGAGTTAAAAAAAAAAAAAAAAAAAAAATGTTCCTTCAACTTCCCATATAATATGACTTCCTGTAATGCAATAAGAATTACGGTAATTATTAACTAACGGAAAAATTCCTACATAACAGACGACCAGACACAACCCTCCCTGCTATTTGAAGCATGTAGCATCTTTTTTTCTTTACTTATATGTCTGTCACCAAATAATCATAAACTGGTAGAGCACAAATCTGACATTACACAGTGATTATTTAGTAACTGACTATATGATTTATTTGATTTCAAAATAATACATGGCCGTACTTGGAGACTACAATGTGTTATGATAAGATTACATGGCTGAAACAGCGATAGATGATACTCTAGTACTCGGAACCATTCTAACAAGTTCATCCAATCATGGACTACGAATAGCAATTTTTTATTTTGACTAAAATTCATAAATAATTCAAAAAGTGTTATTTTAAAGAATTTGGCACAAAAAATATCAATTAAATGCACAGGGCAAAAAAGGAAAGCAAATCAACTGAAAGGGAATCCATCACCAGGATTTTTCCTTTAAGCTGCAGCCATCACCAGTGGGCTCTTATATACAACATTCTAGAATACTGTATATAAGAGCCCAGGCCGCTCTCTAGGACGTAAAAAGCACCTTTTATTATACTCACCAAGGGGGGTGGTCTGGTCCAATGGGCACTGCTAGTCTCGGATTTAGCGCCTCCTCTATCCTGTGCAGTTGCAGTCTTCCTTTCCAGCGCCATGTGGATGATGCGTCCTATGTCATCAACACAGAGGCCTCCATTGTGCTCCTGCACACACGCTCTTCTCTATGCCCTGCTGAGGTTAGATCAAAGTATTGTAGTACACTTGGCAGGCGATCGTTGACCTTTTCTTGGGCATGCGCATTACAGTACTTTATGCTGCCCTCAGCAAGGTAGATCAGAGTGCGCATGTGCAGGTGGTGCGCAATGGTGGCCTCTGACATAGAATGCATCATCCACACGAAACTTGGAAGGAGGACTAAGATGGAAGGAAGTGAGGAGGAGCAGGACCGAAACCAGCGACGCCCATCGGATCCAACCGCCGCCCCAGGTGAGTATAATAAAAGCATTGCAGTGGTTTGCAGCAATTTTTATTGCAGTTTACGCCAAAAACATGTGAGAATCAAGTTGAGCGATAACTTTCTCTGCAGTCAAGTCCTGGTCTACCAATTTCCATGTTATTATCTATAGGTAAGGCTAGGTTCATGTCCCATAATCCGCTGTTAAAATGGATCCAACAGCAATCCGTTGGCAAAAAAAAAAAAAATAAAAAAAAAAAAATGGACATAACGGACTTTACAAAAGGTATATCCAGTTTTTTTTTTGGACCATTGGAGTCTATGGAAAATGGATCCGTTAACTGATTGCCATTTATCTTCCATTTGAAACTGATCCAGTTAAAAAAAAAAAAAAAAAAAAAAAAAAAAAATGGATCCTTTACTAATGAAAGAAGAACGGATGACTAATTATCGGAATAATTTTCCATAGACTTCAATGAAATAAACAGATGCAGCTAAAATCAAATGTTTAATGTGACGCCCCTGGACTATCAGGTCATCACAGGGTACTGTACAAACTGCCCTTCCATGCAGTATTATGAATCCCTTCATGGTTCTGGGTCCCTATCTTGTAGTGTTGCCTCCTACAGCAAATCAAATCCAAGATACACACTGCACCACACCCACCAGTGGACGGCTTCAGTGGAATAGAATCGCCCACCGGTGGGGGGGTCAGGAAGGGGAGGTGTGGAGTGTAGTCAGAGAGAGTTAGTGAGTAGTCAGTGGAGAGTGATTAAGTAGCCCTCGAGCTGTGAGGAGCTCAGAGGAGGCTGGGAGTGGTGGCTCCCAAGAGAAGCTGTCTAGATTGCAGATGGTGGTCTGGATCTAGAGGAGTTGGATCCACGGTCGCAGGGGATTGCGGCTAGGTGCATGGACCTGTCAGGAGGACCGGTCAGCAGCCTGGCACTATCACCGGTCCGGGATCGAAGGCACAGCGGGGTACACGGACCCTAGGTCAGGGAGAAGCTTCGGGCAACCCGGCAATTAACCTGAGGAGAACGGAGCCTTTATGATCTGTTCCCACCCACTCCAGAATCGGGGCACTAGCGCAAGGAGGGGGATAGGGCCTTCCAAACAAACGGTCCAGATAATCCCAAGCGTGAGCCTTGAGAGCAGGCTCCTACACTTAGCCACAGTGGGGAGCGGGGCCCAGCAAGTTTCAGACTACTGGGCCACCACGTTGAAGTTAAACTTAGTGCCAGAAGGCAGGTCACGGATCACCAGGCAACACTATAGGGGACGGGACCCAGACGAGCTCCCCTCAAGCGGCAGAGATACCCCGAGATTTGGTTTACCCAGTTGTCAGCATCTGCTTATTGACTGAGTGAGTACCTGAGTGACACCTGCATCCCACGGCACTATCACCGAGTCCTTCCCCTACCGGTGGAGGGCGACGATATCTTGCTGCCCCACTCCATCACCACAGGTACTCCCAACGGCGGTACTCCCAATTACCGTACACCATGGGTGGCGTCACAAACTATATCTTCCCTGGAAATAACTTCCCCTTTTTATGTTTAGAAGTGGCCCCCGGTTCCCCGGGTCTGGAGACCCTCGAGCCACAAGTCATCACACGGATCCAAGCAGTTCGATCTGCTGCAGGGGCGGCACATTAACAATGGACAAAAAAGTTGTTTCTGCACAAAATATTTGCAAACGGATCGCCGCTGTTGTCGCGGGCGGGGAGGAGGGTGTCAGCACTGCGCTCCCCCCACTGCTCGGGTCCGGCTGCTGCTGCTCTGTGGTGGCTCGAGCGGTGGGCCGGATCCCGGGGGTCTCGAACGGCGCTCCTCGCCCGTGAGTGAAAGGGGTTTTTGGGTGTGGGGATTGTTTATTGTCCGTGACGCCACCCACGGTTGTGGTGATTGGTTGACACCACCGCTGCTCTGTATGGGGATCCCGGGAGTGATGGTGTGGAGCAGCAAGTTGTTGTGTTGCCCCTCCGTGGGTAGGGGTGGGTGATCCCGGGGCCCAGTGATGTGGTGGGAAGGTGCAGGGCTTTGTGGAGCAGGGACGCGGGGGCAGCGCTGTGCCTTGCGGCACTGTGGTACTCACTCAGCCTGAGACGATGACACAGTTCTCGGTAAAACACATGGCTGGAAAGACGGTTCCCACGGACGGCTGCACTTGCTTTTCCCCAGTAGTTGACGGTGACGGTCCCTTTTCCTGCACCTAAGATGATTATGGTTGCAATGGGTTCCCACCGGTAACCCGCTCCCCGGCTTGGATATGGGCCGGAGGAGCCCTACTTTGCCCGCAGGCGCTGGCCCTGAGAAACTGGTGCCCTGGCGGTGGCGGTGTCTCTCCGTTACGGTTGGACTGTTGCCTTCAATCGGGACTTGGTTGTTGGGAGACAGTCGTCCCCTTCACTGACGGATTTGGCAAATTATGGCGACTCCTAGCCTTGCTGGGATCCGAAAGGCCCCTGCCCTGGTGCTGACTGTTCCTTGTACACTGCTCCAGACCGCCGGGCCACCACCCGTCCGCGGTCCTTCCAGCAACCTCCGAGCAGTCACCCCTGCAGACAATCACCGCCGTCTGCTGACCTTGCTGTCTCTCAGCCCGGGGCACACACCCGGACCAACTTCAGGCTTCACAAAACTGTCACTTTCTCTACTCCTTTACCACTTCACTTCACTGTTTACTCCTTCAATTCCCTAGCTCATCTCAAGCTCTTCCCTGAGCTGACTGCCTGGTTTTCCCGCCTCCAGGACTGTGAACTCCTCGGTGGGCGGAGCCAACCGCCTGGCCCACCCCCTGGTGTGGACATCAGCCCCTGGAGGAAGGCAACAAGGATTTTGGGTTAGCTTTGGTGTTCCTAACTGGGGTGTAGGGTGTGGTGGTGTGATGACCTGTGACCCCTGGCTTGCCCAGGGCGTCACACTGTATCCATTCTAATGGATGATTACTGGACATATGAACTCAGCCTAAGGACATTGAACGGGACTAAATAATTGATGACCTATTAACAGGATAGTTCATCAATATGAGATGGAGCCTAAAACTAGCCCTCTCCCCCTCTCCTCAGATCCGTGTCAGATATAAACAATGTATAGATCTTATAGATATGTCAAAAAGAACAGCGGGGATCCAACACTTTTTTCACCCACTAATCAGCTGAAGTTGGCTCTGGCGGTTGCTGGATATAATCAATGTATCAAATTTGTTTGCAGTCTTTAACTAGTGCTACAGTGGCATGCAAAAGTTTTAGCACCCTGGTCAAAATTACTGTTATTGTGAACAGTTAAGCAAGTTGAAGATGAAATGCCCTCTAAAAAGCATAAAGTTAAAAGATGACTTAAAAAAAAAAAAAAAAAAAAAAAAAATCTAAAATCACAAAAAGGAAACAAGGATCCATGCAAACGTTTGGGCACCCTTGGAGGATTGTGTGCGCAAATAACTGACCAAGGTTTCAGATCTTAATTAGCCTGTTAGGGTTATGGCTTGTTCACCATCATTGTTAGGAAAGGCCAGGTGATGCAAATTTCACAGCTTTATAAAAACCATCCTACTCTAACCTTGTGCCAAATGACAGCTGCCATGGGTTCTTCTAAGCAGCTACCTATCCCTCTGAAAATGGTGGAGGACCACAAAGCAGGAGAAGGCTATAAGAAGATAGCAAAGCTTTTCAAGTTGTCCTTTCCTTAGTTCAAAATGTAATTAAAAAATGGCAGTTATAAGGAACAGTGGAGGTCAAGATAAGGCCTGAGAGACCAAGTAATATTTCTGTGAGAGCTGCTCATAGGATTGCTAGAGAGAAAAATCAGAACCCCCGCTTGACTGCAAAAGACCTTCAGGAAGATTTAGCAGCCTCTGGAGTTGTGGTACATTGTTCTACTGTTCAGAATTTCCTGCACAAATATGGTCTTCATGGAAGAGACATCAAAACAAAACCTCTCTTGATTCCTCACAGTAAAATTCAGCATCAAAAGCATGCAAAAAGAACATCTAAACAAGTTGATGCAGTTTGTAAACAACTCCTGTGGACCGATGAGGTTATAATAGAATTCATTAGCCACAATGATCAAAGGTAAGTGTGGAGAAAAAAAAAAAAAAAGCACAGATTTCCAGGAAAAGAATATGTCACTAGCCATTAAGCATGGGGTGGCTCCATAATGCTTTGGGTTGTGTTGCAGTCAATGGCACAGGGAACATTTCACAGGTAAAAGGGAAGAATGGATTCAATGAAATTTCAACAAATTCTTGGTGTAAACATAACACCATCTGTAAAAAAGCCGAAGTTGAAAAAGAGGACAACTTCTACAAATGGATAATGATCCTAAAAACATGTCAAAATCCACAATAGATTAACTCAAAAGAGACAAGCTGAAGGTTTTACAATGGCCCTCACAGTCCCCTGATCTGAACATCATTGAAAATATGTGGCTAGACCTCAAAAGAGGAGTGAACGCAAGACGAGCCAGGAATCTCATAGAACTGGAAGATTTTTCCAAGGAATGGATAAAAAAAAAAATCCTCAGACAAGAATTGAAAGACTCTTGGCTGCTACAAAGTGTTTACAAGCTGTGATACTTACCAAAGGGGGTGTTACTAGGTACTAACCATGCAGGGTGCCCAAACTTTTGCATGGGACCATTTTCCTTTATTGTTCATTTTAAAATGTAAAAGCTGAAAATGTTTGTTTTTTTCCCCTAAAATACAAAGGAAATGTGTCATCTATAACTTTATGCCTTTTAGAGATCATTTCATCTTCAACATTGCTTATCTGTTTACAATAACAATTTTGACCAGGGGTGCTCAAACTTTAGCATGTCACACACACACATATACATACATACACATATATATATATATATATATATATATATATATATATATATATATATATATATATATATATATATATATATATATATATATATATATATATATATATATATATATATATTAGGCATTTAATAGTCTAAAGGCCGCTTTACACGCAATGACATATCTAACGTATGTCGTCGTCATGGAATTCGAGACGCACATCTGGCATCATTAGCGACGAACGAGTGCTAACTATCAAGAATACTCACCTAATCGTTGACACGTCGTTCATTTTCAAAATGTCGTTGCTCGTCGTTCCTGAGGCAGCACACATCGCTACATGTGACACCCCGGGAACGACGAACAACAGTGTCCCTGCGTCCTCCGGCAATGAGGTGGGAGAGTCATTAATGCGGCTGCTCTCCGCCCCTCCGCTTCTATTGGTCGCCGGCTGGGTGACGCACAAACCTCCCCCTTAAAGAGGAGATTATTCGCCGGCCACAGCGACGTCGTTAGGAAGGTAAGTGCGTGTGACTCCTACTAGCAATATTGTACGCCACGGGCAGCGATTTGCCCGTGACGCACAAACAACGGGGGCGGGTGTGATCGCTAGTGATGTCGCTGCGTGTAAAGCAGCCTTTATTGGAGCAGCAGCTATATGGAGAAAAAGAGGTTATATTCTCCCTGGAGCACTTCCAGTCATCGGGGCGGGGCAGGGAGGTGTTACAGTCACTGCCCCAGCACATTGACTGACAACTGCTCTGCATACACACGTTGAATATCAAGGTACATGGGGAATGATAATGTTTCTGAAGGTAACAGGTTCCTTTGAACCATTATGGCACATAGTCTTGTCAAAAATACCTACCTCTATTTTGTGTTTAAAGCACTCATGCAGACCTATTTATAAATGTTCTTTATTTTAGATGCACTGGAGCAACAAGAAGGGTGGAAAAGTGGCCACAGCCAATATGCAAGAAATATGGAAACCTCATTAGAGCCTCAGATATTGAAAAAGACACCTGTGTCAAGAAACGCAAAAATACAGGTCTACCAATCACAGTTATTAACCACTGACCTATTGTGAAGAGGTCTTTCCATTTCAGTGCGGTCTGGAAACAGAAAATGTTGTAGCTCATTGCATCTGTTTAGATTACACCACTTAGGCTGTGTGCATATATCGTGAATCACAATGGGGCCTTTCTGTGTTTCTGCTTCCTGGACAAACAGAATCTGTGCTCTGGAAAGTGCCAGGTGACAAGCAGGACGTCACCGCTGGGGGGGTGCACCTGATCACCGCACTGGGGACAGGAACGCGATGAAAACGGAGAAAATCAGGAAGGGGCAGAAAATAACAAATACAGGACAATAGAACAGCTATTGTTTGAAGGGAGGAAATCTCAGGAAATTTGCTTAGTTTTGTGCCTTTTTTGTTTGCACCCAATTTGTTATTCTGTTTTTCTCAACTTTTTTTTTTTGTTTTGTTTTCTGCTTTGTGAGTGGAATTTAATGATTCTAGATGTTTTCTCCAGATTCATCAATTTTGACTTTTTAAAAAAGGGAACCGGTCACGAGATTTGGGGCCTATAAGCTGCGGCCACCACCAGTGGGCTCCTATATACAGCATTCTAACATGCTGTATATAAGAGCCCGGGCCGCTGTGTAGAACATAAAAATTACTTTTATAAATACTCACCTAAACGGTCGGTTCACTGCAGACTGGTCAAATTTGTGTCTCCGTTCTCCGAGTGCGGGGCCTCCTCTTTCGGCCATCTTTGTCCTCTTTCTTCTGAAGCCTCTGGGTACATGATGCGTCCTACGTCATGCACACTAGCCGACATTGAGGTCCTGCGCAGGCGCACTACAATACTTTGATCTGTCCTGAGTAGGTGAGTAGTACAAATC
Source organism: Anomaloglossus baeobatrachus (assembly GCF_048569485.1). Lineage (NCBI taxonomy): Eukaryota > Metazoa > Chordata > Amphibia > Anura > Aromobatidae > Anomaloglossus > Anomaloglossus baeobatrachus. Next base: position 115,611,898 of record NC_134353.1, read on the forward strand.
TAAAATAGTCTCTTTGGCCAGCGTGAAAATTCCAACAGAGTTGGCAACTTATTTTTTTAAGTTTTTCATGACATTTAAAAGTCAATTTTTTTTTTTAAACAATCATCATCATCATCTGATTATCACTTCCTTTCTTTTAAGTCACTGGCTCTGCACATAGATTTTCTAACACTCTTCTTGTTTGGTTAGGCCTCATTCAGACATCCATTTTTTTTTTTTTTTATTTGAAAAATCAGGCTGATTTTCTTGTATCAGAGTTTGGTTCAAGTGCCATCAGTTTTTCTCATACGTAGAGAAAGAAAAATGTTTTTCACCTTCTGCCTTGTGTTAAAAAAAAAAAAAAAAAAAAAAAAAATCGGACCTTACACGGATGTCAGAGTGCGGTCCAAATTTTTGGGGCCTAAGTACTACTGAGGGTTCGGTTCCACTTGTGCATAGTTTGACGCGACAGCATAGGAAGCGATATGCTAATGTCCCTCTGCTGTGAGCCTCAGCCGAGGGTCATGTGACTGTGATGTGATCTTGCGATCGTATCACAGCTGCAGAGAAGAGGGAGGGAGGGAGCACTTACTCCACATCTCCTCCGATGCCTGTCTCTGCGTACATCGCGCTGCAGTCAGATGACATGCGAGTGCAGTACGTTGTTTCAAATGCACCCATAGACTTGTATGGGGGCGCGTGAGCCGAGAATTGCCGCCAAAAGCAGCATGCTGCATTTCATTTCTCAGGCTGATATGACATGCGAAATCAATCACAGATGGACACTGCCCCATAGTTTTGCACTGGATCGAGTGTAGTCCGATGTTTTAACGAATTGCACAAAATGCAAGTGGAACCGTACACTGCATGTTATTACTTCACACATATATATATATATAATATTCCTTCATATAAGACCACCGATTACCAACATCATGAAAATAATATTTGCATTATATAATCCATACTGAAAATGTTGCACTCAGAACATATGACCCCAATATACTGGTTGTGTGTTGGAGAAGTCTTCTATCTGGAGCGATTACACAGCGCGTAGGTACAAAAGAAAGTAACTGCGCAAATTGATAATTATAGAGTCATTAACCTCAGTGTATTATTACAATAAAACAAGATGATTTATTAGGGATCTATTATAAAGACATTTCACAAGCTAAATGATTAAACAGGATTTTGGATTGAGCAAATAAGCAGTTCAGGGTTGGGTTCTAGAGCTCAGCATGAGGAGAGCCATAATCTATAGTTATTTCCAACCTTTATATGCAGCTTTAGTCTCATATCTCAACATACTTCAATATAAAAATAATCGTCCAAAGATACATAGTGACTTTGACAACACTTAGATTCTCTCCAGCCAAAGTTTTGTGACTCCGGTAAGGGCCGGTTCACATGCTGCGTTTTTTCCGCTTGGTCTTCAAGGGTAAAAAATGCTGCACAAGCAAAGTGAATCAGATTTCTAAAATCTCCCAAAAATGTTGATTTTTCCCTTGTAGTCTGAATCTTCAAAGCATTTTTTTTTCAAATCTGCATCATGTCACTTTTTTTAGTGTTTTTTTGAAGCTTTTTCCCCCATTAATGGGGTGAAAAAAAAAATTTATGAAGAAAAAAAGTGCATCAAAAAGACACGTAAAAAAGCGTCAAGAACAGAAGTGTTTTCCGCTGCATTTAGGGCTTCTGCGCACGTATATGCTGCAGTGATTGGGCAGTGCACATGCACTTCAAATCGCTGCAGAAACACTGCGTAATGGATGCAGTGTTTCAGCAGAATAGATGCCGATTTCATGCGCTATGGATGCTGCCTCTCCCATAGACAGAGCAGGAGCTGCATCCAAAGCGCACGGAATAATTGACATGCTGCATTTTTAAACGCACTGATTAGGATCAACATTTCTGCATCCAAAGCGCAAGGATTGCACAGATTGTGCTGGGGACGCAGGACGCATACATTTAAGCTGCAGTGCGAAACGCAGCATAAATTCATGAAATTACGCAACGTGCGCACACAGCCTGATCCTACCAACACTCTGGTTTTTGGTGCAGAAAAATGTACTGCAAATACTTAATGTGTGAACACAGTCAACAGCCATCCCAAGAGGAATTACACTGTGACCCATAGTGGTCAATATAATCTGCTGTGACCTGATGTACAAATTGTGGAATATTGGTCTCCTGTAGAAATGCTGCAGCTTCTGGGTTATTTAACCATATCTGAGATTCACTTTTCTTAAAAAAAAAAAAAAAAAAAAAAAAAAAAAATTTAGAAGAAAAAAAACAACTAACTAAATATTCATTGAATTCCAACTTGCATTATTAGGACATCTCAAAACATTGTTTACGATTTTTGGTATTGTTTTTGCATGTTTTTCTTTGAAGTTATTTACAATGTCATTAAAGACTTTTTTCCATACTTTTTTGAGGATATCTTGACAGAGGCCAGACTCCAGGTTATAAGTAGCCATCCTAAGCCACACGGCATGAAAATCGGTGCAAGTGGAGTGCAATTATAAAAAAAAAAAAAAAAAAAATCGTATGCCACTCAGACCAATTCTAGCCTATGTCCCAGCACCCATGAGCGATTATTTTCTTAGCCCTAATCAGACCAAGAAAACAAATCGCAGCATGCTGCGGGTGTAATGCAATCCTGTTTTCTCTCGCACCCATTCAAGTCTATGGGGCAAGAGAGGGGAAAAAAAATAAATAAATAATCGCAGCATGCTGCGATTTTTAGAGTCTCTCGTGCGAGTCTCTCCAATGCAAAACTATGGGTGCGAGAAGAAAAAAAAAAAAAAAAACACCTTGTCACACCTAGTGATATCAGTTTTTCTAAATACGATTATATCATGTAGCAGAGAACACTGTAAATGCCCCTGTACATGACAGTAAATGAGTAACAGCTGCTGTGGAAAAAAACGGATTGCATACGGACAGCACACGGATGAAAAGTGAGAAAAAAGTCGTCCTACTCTCCGGAATGAGAATCGTAATTTTCAGAGCAGGCAAAGAAATGACCCCAAAGAACCCAGTGAGCCATGCCACCCTGTAAAGATCATAAAAATGACTAAAAAAAAAAAAACTCATAGCAAAAATAAACTGCACAATATCCAGTCATTTTTGACTGCTCCTCTTCAATGCAAATTATATATACTGTATATTTATATCACTACTCACAAAAAGAGATTTTTGACTTTCAGGTGAAATTTCAGGATGATCCTAAAATGCTCTGACTTTTTCAGGTGAAATTAATAATAATAATTCTCTAAACTTTTGGATGTACATGTCCAGCTCTGCAGTGCTTCAGCACTTCTTGTACAACTTGCTGTTCTCTAACAAGGAGCTTTAATGATAAAGTTCACAACAGGTGTTTTATCCATGAGTCTCCCAATAATCAGGGTTCAATTAGAATTGGTATTAACCAGTCCTCCTCATCATGCTGTTCACATTTTGACATCATGAGGCCAAGACGACACCTAAGGCTATGTGCGCACTAGAAATGTGAAGTTTCTCAAGAAAATTTCTTGAGAAACTTCTGGGAGTGAAAGATTTCCGGACCTCCGGAAAAAATCCGCACCAAATCCGCATGCGGATTTGCCGCGATTTTCCCACGGGTGGTTCCCTGCGGATTTTGCAGGCTGTACTGCCGAAATCCGCAGGGTACCTACGGAAAAGAATTGACATGCTCATTTTCTCAAGAAATTTTCTCGAGAAATTCTTCTCAAGGAAATTTCTTGAGAAAGATCCGCAGCGTGCGCACAGCTATTTTTTTTTCTCATAGAATTTGCTGGGAAATGTCTGCACAAAGATTGCAGACATTTCTCAAGAAATTTCCGCGGCAAATCCGCGGGTAAAACGCACTAGTGCGCACAGAGCCTAAGGCCTCCGACACACTCACGTGAAAATCACGCACGTGCCGAGAGACACGTATTTCCCCTGCGTGTTGCGTGCAGGCAAGTACGTGTCTCTGGTACGTGCGGGCCACGTGTGTTCTCCGCATGCTATCCATGATAACATATGGAGAACAGGTAATTTGCATACTAACGTGGTCCTTCCTGCTGTCTGTGGTGCTGCCGGCCGCAGTGAAGTGAATATTAAATGAGAATAATGAGCGGCGGTCGGCAGCAAGTGGCAGCAGCGGCAGAGACAGGAGGGCTGGAGAAGGTAAGTTAAGGTTTTTTTTTTTCACTGACACGTGTGTTTTCTCCGGCGCGTGTCACACGGGACCGCATCCACACTACACCCGTGTGGTACGGGTGCGGGCCGTGTGACACCCGTGCTGCTGGAGAAAACACTGACATGTCAGCGTGTAGAAAAACGCACACACGTACAAACGCACACGGACACACGTTCCGTGTGGTTTTACGTGTGTATGCCTGCTACAATAGGGTAGCACTGCTGTATGTGTCTCCGTGCCGCCGGTACGTGTAAAAAATGGCAAACACGTCCCGGCGGCATGGATGTGTGTCGCACGCCTAAAGCTGCTTTCACACATCAGTTTTTTGCCATCAGGCACAATCCGGCAAAAACATGAAAAAACGGATCCGGCGTCTGTTGCCGCCGGATCCGTTTATTCCCCCATAAACTTTCATTAGCGCCGGATTGTGACGGATGGCCTTGCGTTTCATCCATTTTTTTGCCGGCAAAATGTACTTGTCCGGCGGCCGGATGAAACGTTGAAGTGAACGTTTTGTGCCCGGCAAAAAAAGCGGATCGTGCCTGATCCGGCGCCGTACAGCGTCTTTTATAATGGAGGCCTATGAACGCCGGATACAACGTAATGCGGCAAAAACCGGATCCGTCCGCCGGATCCGTTTTTTTTTTAACTGAGCATGCTTAGTATCACACCGCATCTGTGAAAAAACTGAAGGAACTGATGGAAAAAACTGATGCAACTGATCCGTTTTTTCGCTGGATCCGTCGCATCAGTTTTTTTGCCAGATTGTGCCTGATGCCAAAAAAACTGATGTGTGAAAGCAGCCTTTGGCCTCTGTCACACGTTTGTACCTCCGGTACGTGTTTGACAGTTTTCTCACGTACCGGAGACACGTACATACGTGGACCTATGTAATCCTATGGTTTTGGACACACGTATTTTGTAACGGAACGTGTGTCCATTCCGTACTTACGTGTGTCCGTGTGTTTCTCATGCTGACATGTCCGTTTTTCTCCGGCCTCACGGGTGTCACATGGCCCGCACCCGTACCACACGGATGTAGTGTGGATGCGGTTCTGTGTGACACGCGCCGGAGAAAACTCCTGTGTCAGAGAAAAAAATAACAAATCTGTACTCACCTTCTCTAGCCCTCCTGTCCCTGCCGCTGCTGTCACTTGCTGCCAACCGCCGCTCATTATCCTCATTTAATATTCACTTCACTGCGGCCGGAAGCAGCAGCGGGGAGTTGGCAGGGCTGGAGACCGAAGATCAGTACCCTGGACAGCAGGAAGGACCACGTGAGTATGCAAATTATCGGTTCTCCGTGTGTTATCGCGGATAGCACACGTAGAACCCACGTGGCCCGCACGTACCGTCGACACGTACTTACCAAACGCAACACGCAAGGAAAATACGTGTCTCGCGGCACTTGCGTGATTTTCACGTGAGTGTGACAGAGGCCTAACAATTGATCAACACACCAGTACCGCGCCATTACGAGGCTTTGAGCAAGATCTTCTCAGACAGAAGTCACCACCAAGCTTAGAGTGTCACAGAGTGTCATTGAGTTGGAATTTTTTTTCCCACCAAGTGTTAAATAAGAGCACAAAAAAAATCCCACATATGCAGTATAGTTTTACTATCCTATTCAAATGAACATGTTATATTTTTTATTATGGAAATTTTGGTGTTGAATATGACAAACCAACTAAAAACTGTGTGAACATAAACTTACATTGTCAAGTCCAATGGCTGAAAATTGACCATGGATGTAAAGACAAAATTTCAGCTACAGCTTCAGAAATGGAAGCCAGTATCTGCTCTATAGGTCTTATTCCCACACTGCAGTATTGGGGCAATTTTAGCAAGTGTTTTGTTTAGCCAGAGCTCCTAAATTATGAGGCATGAGCTTAAGCCTATGTGCACACACGGAGTATGCTTTTTTTGGTGCGTTTTTGTGCCATACGTTTTTTTTGTGTGAAATCAATGACTGAAAGGGCTAAAAAACGCAGGAAAAAAACGCACCAAAAACTGACATGCTGTAGAATATTTTCTGCACCCAAAACTTCAAGGGTAATGTGCGCACAGCACTACAGAATTCTCATTGACTTTGCTGGGATAAGGATAGATATGCAGATTTGGGCCCTAAACTGCATCAAAAACTGCACCGTGCGCCCAAGGCCTTAGAGTGTGCCAACCAGATACTTCCAATATTGCTGGTTTTCTGATCATCTGCTAGAAGAGTACAGCTGATGGAAGGAGATGCAGCCAACCGATCGCAGGAACTGATGCCAAGGGAACCATACAAGCCTCTCCTGCCCAGGTCAATGCAAAATCAGTAACATGGCTATGCACTATTTATAATTTTGGTGTCTTTATTTGGAAGGAGTGATTCAGACCCCCTCATGCACCAGGGCTGGGTGCTGCTGCTACCCCTGTGTGATTTGGATCCCCTCATGCACCAGGGCTGGGTGCTGCTACTCCTGTGTGAATCGGACACCCTCATGCACCAGGGCTGGGTGCTGCTGCTACCCCTGTGTGAATCGGACACCCTCATGCACCAGGGCTGGGTGCTGCTGCTACCCCTGTGTGATTCGGACACCCTCATGCACCAGGGCTGGGTGCTGCTGCTACCCCTGTGTGATTCGGACACCCTCATGCACCAGGGCTGGGTGCTGCTGCTACCCCTGTGTGAGTCGGACACCCTCATGCACCAGGGCTGGGTGCTGCTACTCCTGTGTGATTCGGATCCCCTCATGCACCAGGGCTGGGTGCTGCTGCTACCCCTGTGTGATTCGGACACCCTCATGCACCAGGGCTGGGTGCTGCTACCCCTGTGTGATTCGGACACCCTCATGCACCAGGGCTGGGTGCTGCTACCCCTGTGTGATTCGGACACCCTCATGCACCAGGGCTGGGTGTTGTTGCTACCCTTGTGTGATTTGGACCCCCTCATGCACCAGGGCTGGGTGTTGTTGCTACCCTTGTGTGATTCGGACACCCTCATGCACCAGGGCTGGGTGTTGTTGCTACCCTTGTGTGATTTGGACCACCTCAGGCACCAGGGCTGGGTGCTGCTGCTATACCTGTGTGATTCGGATCCCCTCATGCACCAGGGCTGGGTGCTGCTACCCCTGTGTGATTCGGACACCCTCATGCACCAGGGCTGGGTGCTGCTACCCCTGTGTGATTCGGACACCCTCATGCACCAGGGCTGGGTGTTGTTGCTACCCTTGTGTGATTTGGACCCCCTCATGCACCAGGGCTGGGTGTTGTTGCTACCCTTGTGTGATTCGGACACCCTCATGCACCAGGGCTGGGTGTTGTTGCTACCCTTGTGTGATTTGGACCACCTCAGGCACCAGGGCTGGGTGCTGCTGCTATACCTGTGTGATTCGGATCCCCTCATGCACCAGGGCTGGATGCTGCTGCTGCCCCTGTGTGATTTGGACCCACTTATGCACCAGGGCTGGGTGCTGCTGCTACCCCTGTGTGATTCGGATCCTCTAATCCACCAGTGCTTGGTGCTGCTGCTACTCCTGTGTGATTCGGACCCCCTCATGCACCAGTGCTTGGTGCTGCTGCTACCCCTGTGTCTCTGCTATACCCTGATATATCAATACAGCTGCAAATAAGATACATTCTCTAGTTTGGGTCTTTAGAGGAACACATCACGGGAACTGTTGGCTAGAGTTCTGTATTCAGGAAATGAGTGTGTCAGGTGGCCGATCAGCTGATGAATAATTGCAACACAGAACTCAAAACTATTCTCATGACCTCTAAAGTCACTGGTAGAGAACACCGTCATTTGTAGCTGTCAGCAGAGCCGATTGTGCACTCTTGCATTACATGACTGATTCCGGGAGCAAAGCTTCTACCCAGCAAAACCACACTGGAGTTTTCTCAGGATGTTTCACTTAATTGCAAAAATGAAAATAAGTGTGTGATAGATTCTGCAGGAGCACAACGCGCTTTAATTGGAAGCTGTTACACTACATACAAAATAAGCTATACTAATAATTACATAGAAACAAATCAGACGTAAATTGTATCATTTAGTGTCAGACAGGAGCAGCGTGCCGTTAACATCTACAGTGTCTCCATCACAAATTGAGTTATTAACGGGAAATTAAAAAAAAAAAAAAAAAAAAATATATATATATATATATATATATATATATATATATATATATATATATATATATAAAATGGAACCTGACAGGCTCTATCATAATTCAGTAGGGTTTATTAAGAGGTGTTGGTGTCTGTAAGGCTGTGTGCGCACTTTGCGTTTTTACATGCGTTTCCGCAGCGTTTTGAACTGCAGCGTTTTAATGCCAAAATGCATGCATTTTGATTTTCAAGCAAAGTCTATGGGAAATTGGGATTTCTTGTGCGCACAATGCTGTTATAAATGCTGCGTTTCAGTTGCAGATAATTTGCCAAAATCTCTGCGTTTAAAGAAGCAGCATGTCAATTGTTTTTTCCATTTTGGCAGCGTTTTGCTAACATTAGAGTCAATGAGAAGTTTCAAAACGCAGCATAAATCAAAATTCGAGCGCTTCACATGCTTTTTTGATGCAGAAAACATGCTTTTTTAACAAATTAAATGCATGCGTTTTTGACATTATATTAATGGCATGATATGTCCCTTTACACACACACACAGTCCGACAATTAAACTAATGAAAATCAAGAAATTAATGTTATTTAATGCATAAATATTAGCACACAGTTATTTTAATAAAATAAGCCATATTGTATATGATTTTAATCATGATATTTGTTATCATTATTTTCCCTTTTTTTCATAGTGTTTGAATGTTTAAACTTTATTTAGTAGTGTATTTGTCTACAAAACGCATCTGACTTTAAGCAATAAAAAAGCATGTAAATCGCGTTAAAAACGAGGCCAAAACGCAAGCGTATTTATAGCGTTTTTGTGGTCAAAACCAAATTTGACAAAGACAATTTCTGCCAGAGGATGCGTTTACAACTGCAAGAAACTCAACGCAAAGTGCGCACATGGTCTTATGGCACTTTTGCATTTCTGTTCCTACGATGGAAACCAAAGGGACTTGGTGCATCATGGCGGGACCAAACCTTTAAATTCACCTTCCCACTGGCTTATGTTCCATCTACCTCCACCCTTCTCTGGCTCTATGAAGCCAGAGCTGTCAATCAAAGAAGAGGGGAGGGTGGAGATAGGGAAGACAAGCAGGTGGGTAGGTGAATTTAAAGCGGAATTGTCAAGTCAAAAAATGCTAATAATCTGCAGGTTAATATCATTATAAAGTTTTCAGGTCAGAGCGGCTTCAGTCACTGCTCAGTATACAATGAGCGTTGGCTGTAGTCGTTCCCCGACACTGATTGACAGCCACTTTAGCAGTGCAGAGCCGACTGTCACTGCAGGGGCATGGTTAAAGCTGCCACTCACTGTATACTGAGCACTGACTGAAGCCGAGCCTCCATGACTGAAACCCAGATGCTGCGGGAAGAATAAAGTCAATTTCCTCACAGCAGCGGGGCTCTCGGTGTAGTGGCTTTATAACTAGTGTTGAGCGGACCCGAACTGTAAAAGTCCGGATCCGCGCGGTTTTAGGGTCCGATCCGGGTCCGACGTGGACCCGGAAATGTGGCTGCACAATCCGGGGTCGTTGGTTTTTTTTTTTTTTTCTCTCTCTTTCTCTTTCTTTCTCTTTTTCTCTGCCTTGTCCCCGGATCCGCTCCCCATTGACTTACATGGGTCTGGATCGGATCCGGACTTCTTTGACAACCCGCAACGGATCCGCCGGACCCGGATTATGAGCAATCCGCTTAGCTCTATTTATAACACTATTGACCTGCATATTAACCCCATATCTATAGGGTAATAGTCTATATTGACATGATAGCTTCCCTGTAAAGCAAAGTTCGCATGTCCTGTATTCATCCCTTAGAACGGATCCAACAGCAATCCGTTGGCAAAAAAATTCTGCAAACACAACTTTGTTGTCTGTTTTGAAAAAAATAGATTTCTGCAGAATTCATTTTTATAATATGGGAGTCTATGGAAAACAGAACTGTTATTGGATTGCTATTCATCGTCCATTTGAAAATTATCCAGTAAGAAAAAAAATGGATCCTTTACAAATTAAAGAAAAAACAGATGGCTAACCAGCAATCACAATCAATCCAAGGGGGGGAAATATTCAGCACTGATGTTTAAAAAAAAAAAAAAAAAAGATCCTTTATTTAATTTTATTAAAACAGGTCTTCAGCAAATAGTGCAAATACGCCTTATGCTGTTTCGGAGAAATGGAGCTCCTTATTCATAGGCATGATGCCTATGAATAAGGAGGTCCATTTCTCCGAAACGGTGTAAGGCGTATTTTCACTATTTGTTCAAGACATGTTTTAATAAGATTAAATAAAGGATTTTTTTTTTTTTTTATAAACATTGGTGCTGAATATTTCCTTCCCCCTTTTCCCTTGGATTGATTGTGCAGCTGTGGAAGCCGAACCATAGGATCCGAGCACCGGAACAGGAGTTACAAAATCACACATGGAATGGTGAGCTGAACAAAACCCCCCTTTTTTTTCTTAAATAGCAATCAGTTAATGGATCCGTTTTCCATAGACTGCAGTGTTAAAAAAAATGGATCCGGCAAAAATCTATTTCTTTCAAAATCGCCAAGAATGTTGTGTTTGCAGAACTTGTTTGCCAATGGATCCGTTCTAACATATGACTACTGGACATGTGAACTCAGCCTATATATGTAGCCCCGCCATGATGCACGAGCGCCTGTACTTGGTTTGAACAGACAATCTATGCAGACAGTCCCTTTTAAAAAGCTAGTTACCCAATTCATTATTGCATTTGCACCTGTTTTTTGTTGAGTTTTGATGTTTTTGGCTTTGCGCCCTTGATACGTTTTTGGTGAGTTTGTGACTCTGAATTTTCTGCATCAAAATTGCACCATTTCACCGCTCTAGTGAAGTGGGTGAGATTTCTAGAAATTTAATTCCCATTGTGCTTCTTTTTACTCATAAATCTACAGAGCAATAGTCAGACAGCAATAATCTGATATCTCAGTAATGGGAAAAGAGATGGGAGAAGGGAGGGGGAGGAAGAGGAGGAGGAGGTACCATATGAGCTCTGCCTTTAAATCCTCCCTCTACCTCCAGATGCTCCGCCTTCAGCCCCTCCTTCTGCCTCTAGCTCCTCCTTTTGCCTACAGCTCCTCCCTCTGCCTCCAGCGCCTCCCTCTGCCTCTAGCTCCTTCCTCTGCCGTTATCTCTTTCTTCTGCCTCCAGCTCCTCCCTCTGCCTCCAGTTCCTTCCTCTGCTGTTATCTCTTTCTTCTGCCTCCAGCTCCGCCCTCTGCCTCCAGCTCCGCCCTCTGCCTCCAGCTCCTCCCTCTGCCTTTAGCTCCTCCCTCTACCTTTAGCTCCTGCCTCTGCCTCCAGCTCCTGCCTCTGCCTCCAGCTCCTCCCTCTGCCTTCAGCTCCTCCCTCTGCCTCCAGCTCCTCCCTCTCACCGCCTCTCTCTGACCTCCAGCTCCTCCCTTCTCTCTACATAGAATCTCTATCAGTAGTATCTGCCATCTTCTATCTAAGTAATGTATGATTTTGTCTTCAGTGAATACAGATTTTATCCAAGAATAGAGAATTTTGAGACTGATCAATCAAATATATGCAGATTTCCCTGATAAAATATATTACAAACTTTTTTTTTTTTTTTTACATGTACTATTGATTTATGAATTAAAAATAAAAAAACGATGGTTACACTTTGAAGAGACATTGCGAAAGAACTTCTGATGACTGCACAAAAGATGTCCCTGGTCACAGAAGTCCCCCTGCAAAACAGCTACTGAGAAAATACAGAATAACTTAGCATTCATTTCAAACAATGGGAAGTCCATAACCTCAGAAATGCCGATTCCTCCACTCTTCATTGTGGCTGATTGAGTTCTGGACAGTGTTCCCCTGCTATTAATTTAGGGTCCATTTATGGTGGTCATTTGACTCAAAAGCACACAATGTGAATGGAGCAATCTAAGGCCTTGTGCGCATGCTGCTTATTTTGCCGAGTTTTTGTGCGTTTTTTTTGGTCCTAAAACTGCATGCATGTCCTTTCCCAGCAAAGTCTATGAGATTTCATTTTTGCTGTCTGCATGGTACAGCTTTTTTTTGGCTGCGTCTTTGTGGTGACCAACATGTCAATTCTTTCGGCATTTTTGCCAGCGTTTCCTTACAGTCAATAGATTTGACTTAGAAAAGGCACTGGGCAAAAGCGCTGTAAAAAACGCAGTAATGCAAAAAATGCATGCCAAGGGAGTTTTTTTTTGGGACCAAAAACATGCATCTTTGTGGTCACCACAAAGATGCAGCATGCGCACATGGCCACACTTAGGCTATGTGCCCACGTGTGTGCGCTCTGCACAGCAGCGTAACGTCACTGCATGTCCGCTTCAGAGCGCAGCTGAAAAGCTCCGTTCTGAAACTTTGGTGACTGCAGAATTCGTGCGCTCTGGATGCAGCCTCTCGCCCTATAGACAGAATGGAGACAGCATGCAAAGCGCACGAAAGAAGTGACATGTTGCTTTTTAGAACGCAGCAATTTGGCAGCATGCATATCACTGCGTTCTAAAACGCCACGAGGGCATGGATTATGCACAATCTTCATAGATTGTGCAGGGGACGCAGAACGCATGCAGTTACGCTGCAGTGCAGATCGCAGCGTAACTGCATGCAATACGCACACGTGGGCACAGAGCCTTAAGGTACCGTCACACATAACGAGATCGCTAGCGAGATCGCTGCTGAGTCACGGTTTCTGTGATGCAGTAGCGATCTCGTTATGTGTGATATCTACTAGCGATCAGGCCCCTGCTGTGAGATCTCTAGTCCTTGCAGAATGGTCCAGGCCATTTTCTTCAAAGGTGATGTCCTGCTGGGCAGAACACATCGCTGTGTTTGACACTATGTGACAGGGTCACGGTGACTGCTGAGATCGTTATACAGGTCGCTACTGCGACCTGTATCATTCCTGCATCGTTGGTAAGGTCTGAGGGGGGCTTTGCACGTTGCGACATCGCTAGCCGATTGTAGCGATGCCGAGCGCGATAGTCCCCGCCCCCGTCGCACATGCGATATCTTGTGATAGCTGCCTCAGCGAACATAATCGCTACAGCAGCTTCACACGTACTTAGCTGCCCTGCGACGTAGCTCTGGCCGGCGACCCGCCTCCTTCCTAAGGGGGCGGGTCGTGCAGCGTCACAGTGACGTCACACGGCAGGCGGCCAATAGAAGCGGAGGGGCAGAGATGAGCGGGACGTAAGCATTCTGCCCACCTGCTTCCTTCCTCATTGCAGGCGGGACGCAGGTAAGGAGAAGTTCCTCGCTCCTGCGGCTTCATACACAGCGATGTGTGCTGCCGCAGGAACGAGGAACAACATCGTACCTGTCGCTGTAGCGAAATTATGGAAATGACCGACACTACATAGATCACCGATTTTCGACGCTTTTGCGATCGTTTATCGGTGCTTCTAGGCTTTACACGTTGTGACGATGTTATTGGCGCCGGATGTGCGTCACTTTCGACTTGACCCCCAACGAGATCGCAGTAGCGATGTTGCAGTGTGCAAAGTACCCCTGATTGTGTGACATCTCACCAGTGACCTCCCATCGACTTACCAGCGATCCCTATCAGGTCGCATCGTTTTCAGGATCGCTGGTAAGTCGTTGTGTGTGACTTGGCCTTTAGTGTGTCCAGTGACTAAACTAGATCACTCAGTGCACATTGGCTGCTATAGAGCGAGAGTCCTGATTATGTAGGACAATGTACATCCGAGAACGATGACCTTTCATGCTGCATAAAAGACTATTTCACTCATGGACCAGCATTTTGCTTGTTGATCGGATGATCGATTAGCAGCCTGTTTACACGGCAAGATAACCATGTAAATGTCCCCTTAGAACCAGGAATCACAATATATCTAAGGCTTTTGTTCTGTAGATAATTTATGACCTTGTATGAGAAGCCATTCTTGGAGATGAGCCTACTAGTAAGATCCCAGCCTGTCCCAGCCACACCCCATCATTGTATATAACCTTTGATCAGTGAAGGGATCAATTGGAAGGGATTCCTTTTACTGAGAAATCAGGTTGAGATAAGAAATCAGACTAGTTCAATTAAAATAGAAGAAAAACACCCATCTATAGGTTTAATTAACATAATTAAGGGGCTGCTGTCCTGTTTTTGGGAAGGGTGATGGGTTTAGGATTTTTCTTTAGGCATAGTATTTTTAACAGTGTCACAGGGAACCTGTCACCAGATTTGACGACTGAAAGCTGCGACCCCCACCAGTGAGCCCTTATATATACAGCATTCCAGAATACTATATATAAGAGCCCAGGCCGCTCTGTAGAACATAAAAAACACTTTTATAATACTCACCTAAGGGGTGGTCCGGTCCGATGGGTGTCGCTGGTCTCTGATCTGGCTCCTCCTCTCTCCGATCCGGTGCCTCCTCTCTGCAGCAATCGCTGTCCTCCTTCTTCTGAGGCCCATGTGCATGACGCGTCCTACGTCATGCACACTAACCGGCATTAAGGTCCTGCGCAAACACACTTTTACCTACCCTACTCAGGGCAGATCAAAGTATTGTAGTGCGCATGCGCAGGCGGTCTTTAACCTTTCCTCGAGCCTACGCATTACAGTACTTTGATCTGCCCTCTGGGCAGATCAAAGTGCACCTGCGCAGAACCACAATGTCGGCTTGTGTGGATGATGTAGATGCGGGCTGGGAAGAAGGAGGACGGATATCGCATCACAGAGGAGGCACCGGACTGGAGAGTAGCGACACGACCACCCCCTAGGTGAGTAATATAAAAATGTTTTTTAAGTTATACAGTGCGGCCTGGGCTCTTATATACAGTATTCTAGAATTGTGTACATAACAGCTCACTGATGGTGTCCACAGCTTATAGTCGCCAAATCTAGTGACAGGTTCCCTTTAAGGCTAGCTACACATTGCCTTTGCACACTTCGCTTATAACATTTTTTGGTGTAAAAGTGTGTATAGTAATCTCACATCTTTACAACATAATCTTCATAAATATTAGTATATTCAAATAAAGTTTCACTATATGTAAAACCAAACACTGGACAAGAAAAATGCACATAATCCCGTATTGTAAACGCTTACACCAATATCAAAATGATAATAAATCAGAAATTAATTCAGTTAATTCACTCTTCCAAAAACAATTAAAAAAAATTCCCCATCACAGATGTAAGAAGCAACTTCCTTGTTTTTAGATTCACTTCTATATAGAAATTAGCAGCTTCACACATGTTCCTTTTTGGAGTATACGCTTTTCTCCGTGCTCAGTACAGTATCTTTCAGAAACAGAGGTCGAGCAAAATACTGTAATTGTGAATATGCTTCTAATACTGCGGATCTAAAGTTGGGCAGACACGAAAAATAAAAAACTGCCACAAAATCTGCACCAAAACCAAATGTAAGACCCCACCTGTACTGTCTTTACATGAAGGGAACTTGTATGGACGATTTTAGTACTGAAACTAGTGGTATGGCTGTATAGGTCGGTGAAGAAAATAACTACGGTTTTGTAGCTTATATGATGTTCCATCTCTGAGAGATTGAGCTTAGAAGCCACATGAAGTGTACAAGGGCATTGGAGGTGTGCGCTGATGCCCTCCAGCTTTCAGTCATGCCGAAATGCCTGCATGACTGAAAGCTGGCGGCTCAAAAAAGAAATAAAGTTTATTTTCTCCAGGGTTCTGAATTTTTAGTGCAGCGGTTGGACACCTTCATATTGCTATTAACTTGCAGATTAACCGAATATCTGCAGATTAATAGCATTTTAAAACCCGCCAGGTTTTTTTTAAAGACATTCTGGTGTAAGCAGGGGAGTATCTGGGGGAGGCGACATGGAGCATTTTCAGTGGTCCGACATGTTTCCCTGGCAAATGCATTTTGCCACCACCTGTAGTGGGGTTCAGCTAACAGCCGGCTCAAAGAAGGTGTAGCGAGTTTGCTCCCAGCAATCAATTGTACTTGCATCTTTCAGATGCAAGTATAATTGAAGCCTTGACAGCCAGCACTTCCAGGTCAGTGCTATGTCTGCAGTGTGATCCTGTCACCTGATCACAATGCTGATGTTACTCTCCAGTGCGAAGAACATTGGTGATAAATGCTCCAAATCCATGATGCCCAAGTGCCGCAGCATTTGGGTAGCATGTATCAGCTGACAGGTTCCCTTTAAGGACATACAGGAAGTTGTAGGTTTGTGCAATATAAAT
Source organism: Anomaloglossus baeobatrachus (assembly GCF_048569485.1). NCBI lineage: Eukaryota > Metazoa > Chordata > Amphibia > Anura > Aromobatidae > Anomaloglossus > Anomaloglossus baeobatrachus. Next base: position 115,628,357 of record NC_134353.1, read on the forward strand.
GTATATGGGGCTGTGCTGACATTACAATTGAGCTCTGTAGTAAGCTTGGTGATGTATTCATGTATGGAGGATGGTGCTGGTGATGCATTAATGTACTGATAACTGTTATAGTGATGCATTTCTGTACTGATGGTGGTTCTGGTGCAGTATTCATATACGGATATTCATCCTGGTGATGTATTAATTATGGTTCTGGTGATGTTATCATGTGTTGATGGTGGTTCCTGTAATGTATTTCAGTACTAATGGTGGTTCTGGTTATGTATTCCTGTACTGATGGTTGTTCTGGTGAAGTATTTCTTTCTTGACAATTCAGTACTTACCAGATAAATGATACATAGCTATGTTAATAAACTGTTGTGCCATCTGACAAGTTATTGTACACTATATTCATATTTATGTTGGGGCAATTAAAGGAGTTGTTAAATATTGCTATAGATATTAAAAACATAAGGTACTTAGCATTTTTTTATCAAAGAGCTCAAAAGCCATCCAACCACGTCAAGGTATAATTTTTATATGGATGGTTCCTAAACAGTATTGTGCTACCTCTCCATGTGCCAAACAAGGCCTCTTCTGATATTAAAGGTACATCTTGATGTGGTTGGATGGCTTTTGTGCTCTTTAATTAAAAAAAGCAGAGTATCTTATATTTTTAACATTTATAGCAATATTGGAGTTTATGTATTCATTAATAGCAGTATGCAGAACGCATCTTGTATGTTTTTGTCTATGTGACTGCAGACTTCTGAATCCTTACAATGTGCACACTACACATTTGTCAACATTCCTTTTGTGCTAGTGGTGAGAGAGGAAGATCACCTGGTTTGCATACATTCAGACATGTGTCAATTAGGCATGCATGGCCTCGCTCAATACAAGTGAATTGAGAAAGGCCAAACAAGTCTAGTTGGAAAATGGCCACATATCTGCCCATCTTACCGCATACTGGCAAACCATAACTACTAACTGTTGCCACTGGTCCAGGTGCATCCTAAAAGTGTGCAGTGTGCGAGCAGTGAGAATTTAGAAGTGTAATTTACTCCCTGTCAGGATTTGGCTGTGCTTGCCGGTTCCAGCAGTCATTATATAAGCACCCATATGCAATTTTCATACTTCCGGTCATGTGACAGCTGGCTTTTACTCCTGCTTTTCTCAATGAAGCACTAGATGTAGTATTTCACTGATCATTGAGAAAATTAGGAAGAGCAGCTTGTCGACTGTAAGTTTAAAAATCGCATATAACGGCTTGAGTTGTGTATAGGAGTGGATACCAAGCTGTATTGATTCAGATGCCAGAAAACCCAGATCCGAATCTGGGTATAGGCAATAAATATCAAATTATAGACATACCTCCCATTGTACATTGACCTCACATACGTGCATGTGTGTGCCCTCGATACCTGTATGTTTGGGTTCAGTGTGTGTCCGCTCAATACCTGTATGTACATGCACATGTGCGTGCTCAATACCTGTATGTATGTATGTATGTATGTATGTATGTGCTTAGTGTGCATGTGTGTGCCCTCAACACCTGTATGTACTGGTTCAGTGTGTATTCACCCAATACCTGTATGTACATGCACATGTGCGTGCTCAATACATGTATGTATGTGCTTAGTGTGCATGTGTGTGCCCTCAATACCTGTATGATTGGATTCAGTGTGTGTCCGCTCAATACCTGTATGTACTTGAACATGTGCGTGCTCAATACCTGTATGTATGTGCTTATGTGCTTAGTGTGCATGTGTGTGCCCACGATACCTGTATGTATGGGTTCAGCGTGTGTTCACTCAACACCTGTATGTACTGGTTCAGTGTGTGTTCACCCAATACCTGTATGTACTTGCACATGTGCATGCTCAATACCTGTATGTATGTGCTTAGTGTGTGTGCCCACGATACCTGTATGTATGGGTTCAGCGTGTGTTCACTCAATACCTTTATGCACATACACATGTCTGCCCTCAACACCTGTATGTGTGTGCTTAGTGTACGTGTGTGCGCTCAATGTTTGTCAACACATGTGTATACTGCATATGTGTGCACATATGTGTTTAATGTCGATTTCTGTGCATAGTGTGTGTATGTGACTATTTCCAAGTTAAAGCAAGGTTATTAGAAATACATATATATATGTAAACATTGATGGAGACAGTGAGCGCAGTATCAGTTACAGGTGCTTATCATGAAAAACATGTAAATGCTTTTGATTAAAATTTCTAAAAGTGCATTTCCCATTGGAAGTGAAAAGTCTCAGAGCACAGTGACATCTCGTGAGATTACGGACGACCCTACAGTGTATCTTGGTGGACCAAGAATCCTCTCAATGGAAAAAATACATTACTTTCTTTCATAATACAATGTGTATAGTAAATAGGCTATAACTTACTATATAGACAGTGAATAGGTAATATAAAACCAGCAAAACTACAGTCCACATAACAGTCCCTGTTGAAGCTACTTACACTACATTGTCGTCCATCCCTGCGTCCTTTACAGTCGTGTCTACAAGACATGGAGCTCAACCACCGAGAAGTTCCCCATCTAAAAACTCCCACCGGTACCAAATGACTTGTATTACTCCAGGTCCAGATAAGATCAGGGGTTGTCTCATCATCCCCCTATAGAGAAGGTATACTGAACCTACCTGAGGCTGAGGCTGTGCTTAGGTCTCCATTGACATTGTTCTCATGCAAACAGGAGGACAATGTGTCTGCAGTTGGAGAAAGGGGAAGCTGTCAGGGCTCTCTGCATTGTTTCCAAAATCAGGAATTGTTGAATTGAAACTAGCCCTGAGGCCAATAGGGCAAGTATGTTTTGTACATGGCCTTGAACAGAAGATTTTACTCAGTGGGAGATACAGACAAAAAAGTATCAAGCTGGCTGGTTTCACAACATCACATCTTTAACCCTTCGCAGTTACAGTACGTACAATAACAGGAATGCAGGAAAAAGTCAGCAAATAACTGTGATGGACGATTCCTCTGTGATGATTACATGTGCACGTGCGCCGGCTGCAAAGATTAACACATTTTCCACCTGCTTGGTTATATATGATTGTATCCGATTAGGCAAAATAGAAAATCTGGTTAAAGGTAATCTGTCACCAGGTTTTTACCACCTAATCTGAGAGCAGCATATTGTAAAGACAGAGACCCTGATTCCAGTGATGTGTCACTTACTGGGCTGCTTAGTGTAGTTTTGATAAAATCACTGATTAATCAGCATTAGGTTATCATTACAGGACTACTTGACGTGTGGCCAGGTAGTCCGGCATATACATGATCTCTATGTAACTGCTAGATCTGCAGCAGAGAAAACATTGATTTTATCAAAATGACAGCAAACTCAGTAAGTGACACATCGCTGAAATCAGGGTCTTGACTTTATTATCTGATACAAGCTAGAAGCTCAAGCTAGACACACAACACAATTTTCCAGTATCTTTATCATTTCTATTAATGTGAACAAAGAGAGTCTTAAGCGGGCTTTACACGCTACGACATCGCTAATGCGGAGTCGTTGGGGTCACGGAATTCGTGACGCACATCCGGCCGCATTAGCGATGCCGTTGCGTGTGACATTGATTAGCGATTTTGCATCGTTGCAAAACAGTGCAAAATCGCTAATCGGCGACACGGGGGTCCATTCCCAATTATCGTTACTTCAGCAGTAACGAGGTTGTTCGTCGTTCCTGCGGCAGCACACATCGCTGCGTGTGACGCCGCAGGAGCGAGGAAACTCTCCCTACCTGCCTCCCGGCCGCTATGCGGAAGGAAGGAGGTGGGCGGGATGTTACGTCCCGCTCATCTCCGCCCCTCCGCTGCGATTGGGCGGCGGTTCAGTGACGTCGCTGTGACGCCGCATGGACCGCCCCCTTAGAAAGGAGGCGGTTCGCCCGTCACAGCGACGTCGCCGGACAGGTAAGTATGTGTGACGGCTGTGGGCGATGTTGTGCGGCACGGGCAGCGATATGCCCGTGTCGCGCAACAGATGGGGGCGGGTACCCACACTAGCGATATCGGGACCGATATCGCAGTGTGTAAAGTAGCCTTTAGGCCTCTTTCACACGACCGTGAAAATCACGCAAGGTTTTCACGGACCTGTCAAAGGTGCGCATTGCTCTCTGTGTGCCGTGTTTATGGCACACGTGTGTTCTTCGTGTGTTATCCATGATAACACACGGAGACCGGGAACTTTCTGCTCACCTGTCCCTGGCGTTGCTGTCCGTGGTGCTGATCTACGGTCTCCGGTCCTGCCGACTCCTCGCTGCTGCTTCCGTCCCGCAGTGGAGTGAATATTCATAAGCATAATGAGTGGGGGTCGGAAGCAAGTGCCAGCAGTGGCAGAGACAGCAGTGCTGGAGAAGGCGAGTATAGAATTTCTTTATATTTCACAGGCACGTGTGTTTTCTCCAGTGCGTGTCACACGGATCACATCCGTGCGGTCCGTGTGACACCCGTGATGCTGGAGAAAAACAGACATTTCTAAGTGTGGAGCACACGGGCACATGTATGTTCCACACGGGCACGCGGTCCATGGCAAAACACGGACGTGAGCGCAGACCCATTGATTTTAATGGGTCTACGTGTGCCCGTGCCTCCGGCACGTGAGGAAACGGAGCAAACACTTACCGAAGACACGGACGTGTGAAGGGGGCCTTAGACTGAATGGTGTCTTGTGCAAAATTGCCCATTGGTGGCCATACCCCATTATGTTTTGTTCTGTTTTTCAAGCCCAAATGTGTGAGCAGGAAGCGGCCTGTTATCTTTTAGTAAAATTGATTTAGAATTCCGGCACACAGTTTTTTCCCTACCATGAGAGTCACATAGCTTTGTAGTGCCGTTTTTTGGTCACAACATTTTATATGCTTTTTCACTTCAATTTTCCTCTAGACTACTAAAAAAATGCACACGTAGTGCAAATACTCATTTGCAAACAAACAAAAAGAAAAAAAGAAAAAACAGTCTACTATCCAGCTTAAAGCTTCTGTCTAGTCTAGAGTATGTTGACAGTATTGCTAATTATTAATCACTTTAAGCACCCTGTAATTGCAATCTAATGTATGAGCTGACCTGAGAAATCTGCATAAAGAAAGGGGGGAACTAAACAAAATATCACAAAATGGGTAATAATAGCAAATCACCACTTTATCTATAGGGGCTACGCCCTTCAAGACCGCTATTTAATTACTGACCTAAAAGCCTGCTGAGCTGTGCTGTGCCTTATATCCAGACTGGCACGATGACTTCACCAAGGAGGACAAAAGATAAGAGCTGAGGAGGTGGTGTATGATCAGCGACTCAAGGCGGAGTGGCTCAGTGGTGGCTTTGTGGCAACAGCAAGCTATATATATATATATATATATATATATATATATATATATATATATATATAAAAAAGAATAAGTAACTTGCTCCTGACTCGGGGTTGCTTCCAAATGCAATTTGGCAGCCGGAGCCAGGTGTAACTGCACTGGTGGCACATAACGAAGGCCAGCCATGAATATCCAAAAAAGATGTGTTACAGGGACTCTGTAACCCGGTTTTTCTACCCCATCTGAGAAGAGCATGATAGTCATATTTCTTTAATCAAATCTCTGTTTTATCTGCTGGAAATCCAACAGTTATCTGTCACTAAGCTTTTTCTACCTCATGTGAGAGCAGCATGATGTAGGAAAAGACACCCTGATTCCAACGATGTATCACTTACTGTAGTTTACTGGGTGCAGTAGTTGTGACACAATCAGAGTTCTTAAATGTAGCATGCAGTAGAGCTCAGAAAACTAACCCTGCCCACACCAAGCTCTAAATGTACATTGTCTATTGACGATGAGCTGCTTATCAAAGTTTTGTGTGTGGTTAGATCAGGGCTTATGTTTCATGTTGTCCTGGCAGTTATTATCTCCTTGTGATAAAACATTAATTATGTGGAAATAAAAGTTTGCTGTAAACCTCCTAACATGGCTGAACAGATAAAGGATGAAATGCTGCAACAAGTTAAAGACGGCAGCAAATAATCAGGTCCCCATTATGGGTGATTTTAAATATCCAGACACTGAATCTTCTAATTGTGCTAAAAGCTGCAAGTTCTTTTCTACAATTCAAGACAATTACCTGTCTCAGTTAGGCTGCGCGCACATCAGCGGTATTCTGCCGCAATGGCAGATCCGTCAGAAATGCAGTACAATTCAATATAGTGGAATTTCGGCAAGAAAAGGTCATATGTGGCCGCGGCCGCATGTTACCGCATGTTACTTTATCATGCCGCAATTCCATTGAACTGTCTTGAACTGTACCGCATTTGTGCCGGATCCGGCTTTCCGGCAAAATAACGCTGATGTGAGAGCAGCCTAAAGCTGGTGTCACACTAAGCGACAGCGACAACGACGTCGCTGTTACGTCACCATTTTCGGTGACGTAACAGCGACCTTGTAAGTCGCTGTTATGATCGCTGCTTAGCTGTCAAACACAGCAGAAGCAGCGATCATAACGTCGCTACATGTGCAGAGAGCAGGGAGCCGCGCTTAGCGCTGGCTCCTTGCTCTCCTAGGTACAGTACACATCGGGTTAATTAACCCGATGTGTGCTGCAGCTACATGTCACAGTGCAGAGAGCAAGGAGCCGCGCACACTGCTTAGCGCTGGCTCCTTGCTCTCCTTGCTACAGTATACATCGGGTTAATTACCCGATGCATACTGCAGCCACATGTGCACAGAGCAGGAGCCGGCACTGGCAGCAAGAGCGGAGGCTGGTAACCAGCGTAAACATCGGGTAACCAGGGAAAGGTCTTCCCTTGGTTACCCGATGTTTACGCTGGTTACAGCTTACCGCAGCTGCCAGTGCCGGCTCCTGCTCGCTTCATTTCGTCGCTCTCTCGCTGTCACACACAGCGATGTGTGTGTCACAGCGGGAGAGTGACGACCAAAAAATGAAGCTGGACATTCAGCAACGACCGGCGACCTCACAGCAGGGGCCAGGTCGTTGCTGGATGTCACACACAGCGACAGCGGCGGGACGTCGCTGCAACGTCACAGAAAATGGTGACGTAGCAGCGACGTCGTTGTCGTCGTCGTTATGTGTGACACCAGCTTTAGATGAGCAAACCAGGAGTGATATCTTGTTGGATCTTGTCCTGTCAAATAGACCAGATGCAAGTTCAGATATACAGGTTTGGGAGCATTGGGAGCAACCATAATATGGTAAGGTTTAATGTAATGTTAAATAGAACATTTTAAATGGGAAATGGAAAAACCTAGAACTGGAAAGCTTATTTCAACAAATAAAGAAAGAGCTTAATCGTCTAAACTGTGACAAAGTCAGGGTAACTGGGGATACTAAACATAAATGGGGCAAGTTTAAGGATATGCTACTAGAATCCTGTGGAAAACTTATACCCTTAGGTAATAAAATGTCCTGGAATAAAAAGAAGCCACTATGGATAAATAAGCCAGTGCAAAGCATAATAAAACAAAAACAGAGGCCATTCAAAATCTTGAAGGCAGAGAATAAAGAAATTGCATTTCAGAGGTATAAAGATCCCAATAGGAAAAGTAAAAAGAAATCAAGCTAGCAAAGTTGGCTACTGAAAAAAAAATAACCAATGACATTAAAATGAATCCTAAAGCTTTTTTATAAATACATCAATGCCAAAAAGAAAAAATTGGGTGGTATCAGCCCTTTTGAAGATAATAACAGGATATTTATAGAGGACAAAGAAAAGGCTGAGATAGTAAACAGACACTTTTCATCTGTGTTCACCTATGAACTGGCTGTTTCAGGATCATTCAACAAAACAAAAATAAAAGTTCAGCACCTGATATAACTAATTTCACATTTTCACACAAAATCTCCCTGGCCAAATGGCATTTATGCACGGATATTGAGTAAATTGAGCTCAGTAATTGACAGACCATTGTATTTTATCTTCTTAAACTCTCTTGTAACAGGGTTAGTGCCTCAGGATTGGAGGATGGCCAATGTGATACCAATATTTAAGAAAGGTAAAAGGTTGGATCCAGGCAACTACTGTCTGGAAAGTCTGACATCAGTGGTTTGCAAAATTTTTGAGAGCATTTAAGAGTTGAAATGCAAAAATATATTGCAGAGAATACTATAATAACTGACAACCAGCATGAACTCATGAAAGATAAGTTGTGTCTAACCAATATGTTTTTATGAGGAGGTAAGGGCAAATCTGGATATTGGTAATGCAGCTGATTTGATGTATCTGGACTTTGCAAAGGCATTTGATACCGTACCACATAACAGCCTTATACTGAAGCTCCAGAAGCAGGGACTAGTGGAAACTAGATGCTGATGGGTAAGATATTGGCTAAAAGACAGGATACAGAGAGTCGTCATAAATAGTACATTCTACATAGGCTATAGTGAATAGTGGAAACTGCAGGGATCTATGCAGGGATCGATTCTTTTTAATCTCTTTATTAATGACCTTGTGGATGGGATAGAGAATAAAATGTCAGTGTTTGCTGATGATACCAAACTATATAGGATATTAAAAATTGATATAAAATTTTCTGGATAAGATGACTGAATGGGCAGATATTTGGCAAATGAGATGTTGATAAATGTAGAGTAATACATCTAGGATTGAGTAATCCTATAGCTTCATATACATTCAATGTTAGTATACTAGGGACTACAGAACAGGAGAAGAAGTTTGGTATTCTTCTAACAAGTAAGCTGAGCAACAACACTCAATGATTAGGTGGCAAAAACCTGATGACAGATTCCCATTAAATGGGATGTAAATGTAATATGATAGTCAAAAATGTATAACAGCATCGATAGCCTATGGAGTGCATACAAATGGTAGTTGGCCGAGTCCTTTCACTAGGCAGTTGCTCAAACAAGGAAATTGAAAGTTGCGATATAAAATCTGTATACTTGGAAAAAAAACAACTTAAAAAACAATACACCTTAGGACAAAATATGATGGGGTGTTTAGTAAGTTGTGAAAAAACTAAACGTGGTCTTCCTTAGCATAAAAAAGCCCTAGTTTATGGACACATCTCAGAGGTTCAAAACTACAGTATCTGAAATGAGAGGAAGAGTGGGAGAGTGGGAGAGGGGAAGAGTGGGAAAGAGGGAGAGTGGGAGAGTTGAGGAGTGGGAGAGTTGAGGAGTGGGAGAGTTGAGGAGTGGGAGAGTTGAGGAGTGGGAGAGTTGAGGAGTGGGAGAGTTGAGGTGTGGGAGAGTTGAGGTGTGGGAGAGTTGAGGTGTGAGAGAGTTGAGGTGTGAGAGAGTTGAGGTGTGAGAGAGTTGAGGTGTGAGAGAGTTGAGGTGTGAGAGGGCGACCGGGAGAGAGGGCGACCGGGAGAGAGGGCAAGAGGGAGCATGGGAGAGAGGGCGAGTGAGAGAGAGGGCGAATTGGAGAGAGAGAGAGAGAGAGAGATTCAACGCTGGGTACTACAGCTAGTTAGATCATGTAATCCAAATTTGTTTTTCCTTTGAATGTTATACTTTTCCCTAATGCACACTGAGACTTGATATTACATCCAATAAGTACACATGTGGCCAATAGTTGGGGATTTTATAACAATCTTATAACTAAGCAGATCAATATATCATTACTGGACAGCTGGCAAATGATATAAATATAATATATACAGTCATGGCCAACAGTGGCACCCATGAAATTGGTCCCTCGCCCCAGCGTAACAAGTTTTAAGATCTCGCCACAGGTGTTCAATGGGATGTAGATCTGGACTCATTGCTGACCACTTCAAAACTTTCAGGCACTTTATTTCCATCTATTTTTGGGTGCTTCTTGAAGAAGTTTGGGGTTATCATCCTGCTGGAAGACTCATGACCAATTGACTCAAGAAGCCACCTAGTTAGTAAATTGAATTCACAAGTGAGTAATATACTCTCAGTATAACTACAGCTGTTCTTTGAAGTCCTCAGAAGTTTTTTTGAGAACAATAAGGATCAAATGACATCATGAAAACCAAGACACACCAGACAGGTCAGGGAAGTTGTGGAGAAGAGTAAAGTAGGGTTAGATTATAAAAAAGCTCAAGCTCTGAACATCTCAAGGATCACTGATTATTCCATCATCCAAAAAATGGATTTATGGCACAATAGCAAACCTAACACAACATGACCATCCACCTAAACTGACTTTCCAAGCAAGGAGAGCACTAAATAGAGAAGCAACCAAGAGGCCCATGGTAACTCTGGAGAAGCTGGTGAAAACGCAAAGTGCGCACATAACCTAAGGACATCAGGGATCAAATTGTAGACCTCCACGAGGTTGTGATGGGCTACAGGACAATAGGCAAGCAGCTTGGTGAGAAGGAAACAACTGTTGGCACAATTATCAGAAAATGGAAGAAGCACAAGATTACTGCTAATCTTACTCTGGGTCTCCATGCAAGATCTCAATTATGGGGTAAGGATGATTCTGAGAAAGGTTAGGAATCAGCCCAGAACTACACAGGAAGACCTGAAGAGAGCTGGGACCATAGTCCCAAAGATTACCGTTAGTCACACACTATGCCATCATGGATTAAAATCTTGCAGAGCATGCAAGGTCCCCTGCTCACACCAGCACGTGTCCAGGGCCATTTGAAGTTCGCCAATGACCATCAGGATGATCCGGAGGAGGCATGGGAGAAGGTCATGTGGTCAGATGAGACCAAAAGAAAACTTTTTGGTATCAACTCCACTCACCATGTTTGGAGGAAGAAGGATGAGTACAACCCCTAGAACACCGTCCCAACCATAAAGCATGGGAGTGGAAACATCACACTTTGGGGGTGCTTTTCTGCAAAAGGGACAGGACGACTGCATCGTATTAAAGGGAGGATGAATGGGGTCATGTATCGCGGGATTTTAGCCAATAGTCTCCTTTCCTCAGTAAAAGCATTGAATATGAGTTCTGGCTGGGTCTTCCAGCATGACAATGACCCAAAATGCACAACCAGGGCAACTAAGGAGTGAGAAGAAGCATTTCAAGGTCCTTGAGTTGCCTAGCCAGTCTCCAGACCTGAACCCAATAAAAATATCTGGAGGGAGCTGAAACTCAGTGATGCCCAGCGACAGCCCTGAAACCTGAAAGATCTGGAGAAGATCTGTATGAAAGAGTGGGCCAAAATCCCTGCTGCAGTGTGTGCAAACCTGGTCAAGACCTACTGGAAACGTCTGACCTCTGTAACTGCAAACAAAGGTTTCTGTACCAAATATTAAGTTCTGTTTTTCTATTGTATCAAATGCTTATTTCATTTCAATTTGCAAATTAATAATTTAACAATCATACAATTTGATTTTCTGGATGTTTTTGTGGGGCTGCTGTTTGACACAGTTGAAGTGAACCTACGATAAAAATTACAGATCTCTCCTATCTTTGCAGGTGGGAAAACTTGCAAAATCGTCAGTGTATCAAATACTTATTTTCCCCACAGTATATGAAATCCAGTTAAAGGCGTGGTTCACTACTTAGCATTACTAGCCACATCAATATAACATTCAGAAACAAGGTTTCTTTCAAATACCTTGTGCTGCAAATAGTGCCTCTGAGCTGCGCTATTGTGGTGCGTTCATCCCCATCGCATGACCCCCGGGCTTCGTGACCTCTGAGATCCGGTGATGTCACGTCAACTTCCAGTTGACCAGACATCACTGAGGCCAACCCCAGTCTCCATGAGTGACCGACATCACCGAGGTGGGCCCTAATCTCTGTGAGTGACTGGGCTGTGGGCGGAGTTTCACCACTGGTCACAGCCCAGCATGACGTGCACTCTTTCCTTTGTTGCAGAGTGCTGCAAGCAGGAGCGATGCTGGACTGTGATGTGCGGGAAAACTCCGCTCACAGCCCAATCACTCACAGAGACTAGGTCCGGCCTCTGTGAAGTTGGGTCAATTGGAAGTTGACGTGATATGACTGGATTGCAGAGGTCATGGAGCCCGGTGGACATGCGATGGGGATGAGCGGACTCCCATAGCGCCGCTCGGAGGCACTATTGCCGACACAAGGTATTTCAGAGAAGCCTTGTTTCTGATCATTATATCGATGTGGCTAGTATAGCTAAGTAGTGAACGTTTTGATTAATATTGATGGTCACTAGAGAAATATCATCACCACCATAGTCCTGTATAGGCGCTATCATTATATACTATTGGAAATCTGTAAGGCTTCCTGAAACAGTGTCAATGTTTTAAGCACTTGCTTCGCTCATGTATTTAATAAAACATGTTGTACTGGCTACGTGTCTTTCTTGGACTTTCTGCCTGTTCTCTCTGTTTTTTCTAGCTCGGTTGTCCCTCTCACCCTGTTACTTCAGAGAACAAGCCTGGTAATGGAATGCCCTTCAAACTCACGGTCGATTGCTTCTAGTAAATGTTTCACCAGACACTAAACAACCCCTGTGTTCCACCCTCAGTGCAAACATCATACGAAGGATGAAAAATAATATTCAGGAACAGTCACACAGAGCCTTGAAGGTGGTAAAGATTCAGTCTGGGAAAAAGCCCACGATGACTTGTCCGGTGACACTAGAACGAACGCAATTAGAAAGAACATTAGAGCAAAGAGAAAGAAGCAAGTGGTCTTATTTTTATGAAAATAAGAATTTATCACGTGCATAATAAGTAGTCATGATACACTGGACTGTGCAAGGCGTGCAAAAATATAAAGAGGTTGTCTACTTTAAAAAAAAAAAAAACATTTTTGTGTACATTGTTATGTTGGAGTCAGTAGAGGAGGTGGGATCCTGTCTGGTCAGGATCCTTATCTTTTGGTCTTGGAGAGCAGTGACAGTTTCCCCAGAGTCCTGTATTACACAGACAAACCATTGATTTCGGAGAGTCCTATGCCTATTATTCCCTCTGGTGGCGCTGCAGGGAAATCAAATACATCACGTAGACAGAGCTGCAGCCAATCACTGTCTAAGTGGCTTTAAGTCATGGGACCACTGCATGCAGTCAAATAACAAAGAACAGAGATTGCAGCAGCTTTGGAAACTCAAGCTTGACCAAGGAAAGACAAGTAAAGCACAGTTTGTTTTCTTACATGTAACAGCCTAAAGGCAGAACTTTGTTGAAAGTTACAACTAGTGATGCTAAAATGGTCATTACTTGAGTTGAGCTGGTCAGATGCTCGGACGAGCTCGATGTGAGAAACGGGTATAATGGAAGTCAATGATTGACCTGTTCTGGTGTCTCAGGCAGACTTGGGTATAGTCCGGCATGGGGCAAGACACATAACAACAAGCAATTTACCAACAACAAACAAGGGGGACACTGGGAGCACATAAACAACAGAGGGCCCTGGTGCTAGGGATAGGGATGATGGGATACCTCCTGCACTCACCTGCAGCTGCACCCGGCACTCCTACCAAGCCCCTATACAGGTTCCGCACCTATTGCCAAGCAGGAACCTGAAGCCCTGAGAGCCCCATTAATAACCCTGGCTAGTGAGCTGGCATGTGAGGAGCGCTAGTCCCACCACTGCACTAATACAACATGAAGGGAAAGTAAGACAGACAGGGGAAACAACAAAAGGATAAAACCCGACTTCAAGGTTGCAGTGAGACACCAGGACTGCAGCCCACACTGTTTCCAACTACAAGGGATCCAGCATCTCCTTCCACCTCAAGGCCTAGCATCAGAATTAATCAGAATAACTGATGCCCTCTACTGGGAGCTGTGACCATATATAGGGGAAGGGAGTGGTCAACAAACGGAAGCACCTGAGGACAGGACAGCTGCTAGAAAGTAAAACTGACATTAAGGGCCGCTTTACACGCTGCGATATCGTTACCGATATTGCTAGCGTGTGTACCCGCCCCCATCGTTTGTGCGACACAGGCAAATTGTTGCCCGTGGCGCACAAATCGCGCGCACCCGTCACACTACTTACCTGCCTAGCGATGTCGCTGTGACCGGCGAACCGCCTGCTTTCTAAAGGGGCGGTTCGTTCTTCATCACAGCGACGTCACTAAAAGGCCGCCCAATCAAAGCGGAGGGGCGGAGATGAGCGGGACGTAACATTCCACCCACCTCCTTCCTTCCGCATTGCCGGCGGCCGCAGGTAAGGTGAGGTTCCTTGTTCCTGCGGTGTCAGACATAGCGATGTGTGCTGCCGCAGGAGCAACGAACTACTTTGTCCAAGCAGCAGCAATGATAATTGGGAATAGGGGGTGATGTCACCGATGAGCGATTTTGAACGTTTTTTTGATTTGCGAAATTTGGTCATACTACATCAGAGAACATTATTTTATCACCCGGGGGAGCCATTCAGACACTGCGACTAGGTTTCCCAGAGATGCCTGCACACATCATGTAGTGAAACAAGCCTGGGTGTTGTGGTCATTATTTTATAGACAAAATATCCAAACTCCCGCAATACTCAGCTGAGCTCTGCAAGTCCCCGAGCACCCCGCTGCTCGATCAAGCAACAAGTAGTGCTGAGCACTCTCACTCATCACTAGTGACAACTCCTATAATGACAAGTTTCATCACAAAATATTGTCCCTGGGTCTAAGCGATCTTGAGTCTCAACGGTCCTCACGGGAGACACTTGGAGATTAGTTTATTTTATGCAGTCACTTTTTAAATTAGTCAGCTGTAAAACCAGATTTTCAGAGTTGCGTTTTGTAGTTAATTTGTGTATAAAGACCTAGAAATCGAATTAAAAAATGGGCTGTATAGGTAGCCAACCTCTTTAACTTGGTTTGGCTAAATGTATTTTATTGAAATATTGCATCATTTTCTTTGGTTTGAACTCAAATGACCGCCAATCGATAAAACTGGTCATATCTGTCACATGGAGTTTTGCACAAACTTCTGCTTGTCTGCTTGCTCCTTTAATCACATGTTGTGGGGAGGCCTATCACATCAGCTTCCTTAATATTTATGCTGGTTGAAACCTTCCACCCATTCCAGCCATAGTTTGTTATATGTTGGTCTGTGAGGTGTGGTGTCTCAAACTTACTGGGGAAAGTTGTGCTTTTTGCTTGGCGCAATTGTGTTGTTTTGTAGCTTCCTTCTTGCTCTGATTTTCCTCCTGAATCTCTTATTGTCTTTAACTTTGTGCGTGCATGCTGTGTGACAGAGTTTTGGTTTTCCTATGTAGGCTTTTATTTGTAGGTTTCATCACACTCCTGTCCCGTCCCTCCCTGGGGGAGAGGGAATCAGATCAGAACTGGTCAGGAGCAGGGCCAGGAAGGAGACTCAGGCCTCTTCACCATCAGGAGTATCCCTAAGATTAGGGAAAACATAGGGCATCCTTGCTTGAGGGACAGTTTAAGAGCCCCAGTTCCCCGCTATCCCAGAGTCAGCTTGACAGTATTGTGATGCCGCTTGGGCAGTCTAAACAGACCCTTATATGCACATAAAAACTAAATAGATTAGGATGTTAAATCTGCTGACAGATTCCCTTTAATTCATAAATCAAAATGATTTTTTGAGTTTCAGAAAAAGATAATAATCAAATGGGGCCAAAATTAAGAGAATATGATTCACAATTCCAAAGCTGATTTCATAGAGTTTTTTCAAGGTAACATGAAGACTTGAGGGTGGGTGCAATATGATACAAAACCTAGACGTCTTTGAAAGTTTTTGCTGAAGTGCCAATCTTCACCTGACATGGTTAACTTTTCTTAATCACAATTTCAAAAATGAGAGCACGTGCACCCGTCAAAGTTATTACCTGTTTCCATAGCATCGGAATTTATTTTTGTCTGCTAGAAATATTCAAGGCCAACTATTCATCAATACCTTCGTGCATAGGAATTTTTAGAAATAGATTAGTCACTTTGACCTTTGATACCATTGTAAGGCGATAAAGAAAAGGTGTGCCTGACAGGAAAGAAAACTAAACGACTGGCTAATGAAGAAATGCCACCTTTTACTGTGCACCTAGAATGACAAGTCAGTGAAGTTCATACACCTACACAAGGACTCACCACAAATGGTTAAGAGGTGGCAGCACCTCTCCAAATTCTTCGCTAAATCTATCAAAAGTTCAGGACACACATTCCAGGATGAAATGAACAAAATCTAAAACTCAGATTACCAAAGCAGCAGCATCTAAAGGTTAAACCACTCTACTGCACTGCGAGACACATATTGGTTAATCCACTAAAGACCTAACACATTCATAGGGTGGGTGAATTGTTAATCCCTCTCTCTAGGGGGCCCGTTCATGAGTAATAAAAGGAAGCAAAGTTCAGGGGTCCAATGTGCCAAATTATAGAAATATTTCTGCATGATCGGCATACCTGTTAGCTGACGGAGGACGGGAGAGGGCTGCACTGGGATTGTGCGCTTTCTGAATGATTTTCTCAAGTCTACTTTGTTTCAGCTCAAACAGCTCAAGGGCATCAGAGGACTCCGGTGTTTACTTATTGCTGGTTGAGGAGGTGCCGTTACCACTCGACTCTACCTGACCGACCTTTGTACTGACTGTTCATCTGTGATACCTAGAACATAAAAAAAGAAAAACAATGTCGTCTGAACATTAATGGGAAACTCACAGAAAATGCGCAACATGAAACACAATTACTTTCCAATAATCCCACTATGGCCAGACTCTGCAGCCTGAATTTATTGCATACACATGATACATATGGAATGTTAGCAGCAAAATCAAGGTGGACCCCCCTCATTAGTGTTTGTGCATACTGAGGATTTTTTTCTAGGAGTTTTTGGAGAAGAAACTGAGCGGAACATTTCCAAATCTTTGTTAAAAACTAGAATTTCTGCTTAGTTTCCGTTCCAAAAGACTCTAATGTTGGTAATTTAGGCATGATAAGAGCAGGTTGATGTTGGCACCTGACTCATTGTATCTGTATAGAGTCTTCCCACCAACCAGTAGCAAACACAGGAGGAGATAGACCTAAGCTGGGGCCCAGACACAAACACAGGAGATCAATTTAAGCTAGGGCCCAATCTCTCGAAGGCCCAGACAGGAACACAGGAGGAGATTAACCTAAGCTGAGGCCCAATGTATCCAAGGTTCAGACACAAACACAAGAGGAGATCAACCTAACCTGGGGCCCAATCTCTCCAAGGCCCAGACACAAACACAGGAGGAGATCACCCTAACCTGGGGACCAATCACTCCAAGGCCAAGACACAAACACAGGAGGAGATCAACCTATGCTGGGGCCCAATCTCTCCAAGGTCCAGACACAAACACAAGAGGAGATCACCCTAACCTGGGGCCCAATCACTCCAAGGACCAGACACAAACACAGGAGGAGATCAACCTAAGCTGGGGCTAAATCTCTCCACGGCCCAGACACAAACATAAGGGGAGATCGACCTAAGATGGGGCCCAATCTCTCCAAAGCCCAGATACAAACACAGGAGGAGATCAACCTAAGTTGGGGCCCAATCTCTCCAAGGCCCAGACACAAAAACAGGAGGATATCGACCTAAGTTGAGGCCCAGTCTCTCCAAAGACCAGACACAAACACAGGAGGAGATCGACCTAAGCTGGGGCCCAATCTCTCCAAGGCCCAGACACAAACACAGGAGGGGATCAACCTAAGCTAGGGCCCAGTCTCTCCAAGGCCTATACCCAAACACAGGAGAAGATCAACCTAAGCTGGGGCCCAATCTTTGCAAGGTCCAGGCACAAACACAGGAGGAGCTCAACCTAAGCTGAGGCCCATTCTCTTCAAGGGTCAATTCCCAGACACCCATTTCTTCTAAACTGGAAAAATCTGGAGGCCACATTGTAGAGGTGTAGTTAGGTTTTCTTTCCTGAATCTAAATACCCTGGTAAGACAAAGTGGCTAAAGGTCCTATCCCAACACCATGGTCGTTCCTCCACAACTCCACACAACAACACAAGACAGTCAGAAACTATTGTAACAGTGAATGAAAATAGCACAAAATAATCAATATACAACTACTACATGTGATTACTGCTCATTTTGACCTACATTTTCCTAAAAAGATATAGACATCTTTAAGGTCTTACTGAATATAATGTATTTTGGGGTCAAAATCATTTTTTGCAATATGATTTTTATTAAAAAAAAAAAAATGGAACATTTGGTTTCTACACCCTCTGTGTATCGCACAGGACATAGCTGTATATATAATGAGTTAACACATGAATCGATTAGTGAGCTCATCTGGTGGCAGAGTTTGTAACCTTATTTCTTCACTCCTAAATGATTGTCTGATTAAAGGACATCTCTGTCATTGTGCGGGAGGTGGAGGGATATGCTGTAACCATCACTTGCAGGGTCGGGCTGAGCCAGGGGTTAGATGCAAATGCCCCCCTGGCTGTTGCCCAGCAGCTGTGTAGGACTGTCTGGTTCTTTTTCTGCGCTCTGCGTGATGGCCGTCACTTTAGCACAGTGCACTTTGCGGCTGTCTGCTAGCAATGATGCAGTTGGGCTGGCACACAAGCAAATCTACAAACGCAGTCACAACTAGCCAGACACAGCTGTACAGTCCACTGTGTGAGGCCATGTTTGTTAAAATGACAGCCATCCCTCAGAACCGGGGTGGGATGAGCAAGTCGTATTGCTGGATTCCACATGTTAAAAATACCTCTGTGTCTGTATGTTTGTCTGTGTAAATATGACACATATATCTATGTGTGTCAATACTTATGGTTGGGTATATATTTTGTTCAAGTATGTATTTGCATGTATGTGTTTGTGCGTATCTGCATATTGTGTGTGCGCATGTCTGTGCACCGTGTTCATTCAGATCTGCATGTGTGTGCATGTTTTCATATGAGTGAATGTCTGTGTGTGTGTGTGTGTGTGTGTGTGTGTGTGTGTGTGTGTGTGTGTGGCGCCCTGGACTAGCCAGGTTGTCACAGGCACAACACTCACACACCCCCACCCCCGGACAGTTACATTAGTCAGTTCCAAAACACTTGTTGCCTCCCTCCAGGGTCTGATGTTCACACCAGGTGGGGCGGAGCCAGGCAGTTGGCCCCGCCCACCGAGGAGTTCACAGACCTGGAGGCGGGAAAAGGAGCAGATGAGTTTAGGAGGTGAAAGTGGAGAAAACTGCAAGTGTCTTGGTGTGTGGCCCAGGCACTGACAGCAAGGTTGGCAGACGGTGGTGGCCGTCTGCAGGAGTGGTGGATCAATGCGGAACCGTAGGACCGGGGTCGGGCGGTGGCCCGCCGGTACCGAACCGGGGAGCGAAGTGAAGCTAGCACACACAGGCAGGGCCTTCGGACCCCGATCAGGCTTGGAGCCGCCGACAAAGGTCAAATCCGATAGTGACCGGAACCCCAGGGGTTTCCTAACAACCAAAGACCCGTTAGAAGGCAACCGTCCGCACCGTGAGGATATACAGCTACCGCCACTGGCTAGAGATCCAAGGGCCAGCACCTGTGGGCAAAACGGGCTCCTCCGGCATCCATACACCGGGGAGCGGGCTACCGTTGGGAAGCCATCGGAGTCAACACAGTACACATAGGTGCAGGGAAAGACAGCCACCATCACCTGTCCGGGGAGAGACACTGCAGCCGGCTGCGGGACCCGTCCATCAAGCCGTTTGGTTTACTGGAGACTTTGTGGCTTTCTGTCTGAGTGAGTACAACAGTGCCATTCGGCACCGCGCCGCGCTGTCCCTGCAACCCTGCACCTCACCAACCCTGCCTCCCCGTTACACCACCGGGCACCGGGACCACCAACCCCTACCCAAGGGGGGAAACAACATCCCAGCTGCTCCCTACCATCGCTCCCGGGATCCCCGTCACCAGCAGCGGTGGTGCCAATCTTCACAACCCGTGGGTGGCGTCACGGACTAAATCCCCAAACAAACCACCCCATTTTCACTCACGAGCGAGGAGCGCCGCTCGAGTCCCCAGATCCGGCCCACCGCTCGAGCCACCGAGCAGCAGCGCCGGACCCGAGCATTAGCGAGCGCAGCGCCCCGCCGCCCGTGACAAGTGCATGCTGTGTACCATTTGTGAACAGGTCTGCATACTGTATGTTTGCATGTTTCATGTGTGTACATGTCTGTGTACCGTATATGCATATCTGCCTACTGTATGTGTGAATGTTTGAGTGTGTGAGTGTGTGAGTGTGTTTGTGTACTGTATGTGTGAATACGTGCGTGTGTGCATGTTTGCATACTGTGCTGTATGTGTGCATTGTGCGTATGGTATGTGTGCATGTCTGCATACTGTATGTGTGTGTGACGCCCTGGGCAAGCCAGTGGACACAGGTCACAACACCACCACACCCTACACCCCAGTTAGGAACACCAAGGCTAACCAAAATCCTTGTTGCCTTCCTCCAGGGGCTGATGTTCACACCAGGGGTGGGCCAGGCGGTTGGCTCCGCCCACCGAGGAGTTCACAGCCCTGGAGGCGGGAAGAACCAGGCAGTTGAAGTCTAGCTGAGGGTTAGAAGAGAGAACAGCTAGGGTAGTGAAGGAGTAAACAGTGAAGTGGTAGTGGAGCTTAGAGAAAAGCTGAAGTAAAGTGGCAAGAAACAGTAGTAAAGCCTGAAGTTAGTCCGGGTGTGTGCCCCGGACTGTGACAGCAAGGTCAGCAGATGGCGGTGAAAGTCTGCAGGGGGACTGCTCGGAGGTTGCTGGAAGGACCACGGACGGGTAGTGGCCCGGCGGTCTGGAGCAGTATACGAAGAACAGTCAGCACCAGGGCAGGGGCCTTTCGGATCCCGGCAAGGCTAGGAGTCGCCATAATTTGCCAAATTCGTCAGTGAAGGGGACGTCTGTCTCCTAACAACCAAGTCCCGATTGAAGGCAACAGTCCAACCGTAACGGAGAGACACCGCCACCGCCAGGGCACCAGTTTCTCAGGGCCAGCGCCTGCGGGCAAAGTAGGGCTCCTCCGGCCCATATCCAAGCCGGGGAGCGGGTTACCGGTGGGAACCCATCGCAACCATCATCACTTTAGGTGCAGGAAAAAGGGACCGTCACCGTCACCTACTGGGGAAAGCAAGTGCAGCCGTCCGTGGGAACCGTCTTTCCAGCCGTGTGTTTTACCGAGAACTGTGTCATCGTCTCAGGCTGAGTGAGTACCACAGTGCCGCCAGGCACAGCGCTGCCCCCGCGTCCCTGCGCCCACCAAGCCCTGCATCACCCACCTCATCACTGGGCCCCGGGATCACCAATTCCTACCCACAGAGGGCCAACACAACAACTGGCTGCTCCATACCATCCTTCCCGGGATCCCCATACAGAGCAGCGGTGGTGTCAACAAATCACCACAACCGTGGGTGGCGTCACGGACAATAAACAATCCCCACACCCAAACAACCCCTTTCACTCACGGGCGAGGAGCACCGCTCGAGTCCCCGGGATCCAGCCCATCGCTCGAGCCACCGAGCAGCGGCAGCAGGCCGCAGTGCCAGCCGGACCCGAGCAGTGGGAGAGTGCGGCGTCCCCTCCTCCGCCCGCGACAACTTGGCGTCACGAACAGGATCTTACCGCTCTGCCGTTGGGTAGAGGTGCACCTTGTGACCGCCGGAGGTATCCGGTCAGAAAATTTCAGAAGTCGCCATCTTTAGCGCGAAAAGTTCCCGCTCGAGCGTCTTCTCGAGTAGCAGAGGCGCGAAGGCCAAAACCCCGCCCCAATAGAGGAGGGGCCGGAGAGAAGCTAAGGGAGACGCAATGGCGGTTAGACGTATGTAGCGCGCGGCTGTACGAGCCAGGACGCTGGGACCCTGTGATTTGCCGAGCCTTGCAAAGAAATGTCTGTTCTGC
Source organism: Anomaloglossus baeobatrachus (assembly GCF_048569485.1). Taxonomy (NCBI): domain Eukaryota; kingdom Metazoa; phylum Chordata; class Amphibia; order Anura; family Aromobatidae; genus Anomaloglossus; species Anomaloglossus baeobatrachus. The sequence continues at coordinate 115,650,043 of NC_134353.1, forward strand.
CCAGCTACGCGGAGGCTACTGAGCCGGTGCCCGGGACAGCGGGATGGCTGAGGGCCCGAACGGCAGGGATCTGCCGACACTACCGGGGCCAGATCTGCAGGCTGATGGAGCAGTGGACCGCGGAGGTGGAGAATATAGCTGCGGTTGCACGAGTATATGGAATGGAGGCCATGATGGAGGAGCTGGTGAGTGACCCACGCCCCTGTGTCCCCGAGGGACCGGCCGCTGTGGCTGAGGGACCCGGTCTGCCCCTGGCTCCCACGCCACCTCCGTCCTCCTTACCCGTGCACCGTACTGCGCCTGGCCCGTCATGCGTACCCCCCTCCGTGACTGTGACCAAGAGAATAGCCAGCCTAGAGGCTACGGCAGCTGGTAGCCACCCGTCTGATGCAGAGGCCGACGATAGTGATTCCGGGCCTGACACCGAGCCCGTGTCGGAAGAGGATGGGTCCGCCTCAGTCGAAGAGTAGGAGTAAGGGCAGCGGAGCACCGTTGTCCAGTCCCCGTTGGGACCACCACTGAGTTGTGTTTGTTTGAAAAATGAAAATGATAATCAAAAATGGAACCGAAGCTTTACCTGATTCACCGTGATTGTGAGAAAACCGGCCGTTGCCGGCACCGTTGTCCCCGTGGGGACCGTTTGAAAGTTTGCATGGAGAACTTTCCATGGACAAGCCCGTGAACTTGCTGGGCAACCACAAACGTTAGTGGCATGTAAATAAGTTGTTCTACCGTTACCGTTTCCGCAGTTGCCGCCTCCGGAGAGGCAGGTTGGAGGGAGGGCCCTCAGCAGAGCAGGCTGGGGCCCAGCCACCACAGGAACCCTCTGGAGGGGAAGGACAGATCCCGCTCGGGTGACTTGGTGCAGGACTTAGGTAAAGGGGTGCTGCCTGGGTTTTAGGGGCAGCATCAGGGCCAGGTTGCTTGGGTGGGAGAGAGCGGAGACCGTAACCGTAAACCGTTTGCAACGTTCAAGTACTGAACCTCCCGATGTGGGATGATGTTATAAATTGTTATGTTACCGTTTTACCCTTTTTATATATTTTTCAGAAAATAAAACCAGTGTTGGACGGGCAGCCCGCGGACGGTCTGCATTTTGCTAAGGGGGAATGTGACGCCCTGGGCAAGCCAGGGGTCACAGGTCACAACACCACCACACCCTACACCCCAGTTAGGAACACCAAGGCTAACCAAAATCCTTGTTGCCTTCCTCCAGGGGCTGATGTTCACACCAGGGGGTGGGCCAGGCGGTTGGCTCCGCCCACCGAGGAGTTCACAGCCCTGGAGGCGGGAAGAACCAGGCAGTTGAAGTCTAGCTGAGGGCTAGAAGAGAGAACAGCTAGGGTAGTGAAGGAGTAAACAGTGAAGTGGTAGTGGAGCTTAGAGAAAAGCTGAAGTAAAGTGGCAAGAAACAGTAGTAAAGCCTGAAGTTAGTCCGGGTGTGTGCCCCGGACTGTGACAGCAAGGTCAGCAGACGGCGGTGAAAGTCTGCAGGGGGACTGCTCGGAGGTTGCTGGAAGGACCGCGGACGGGTAGTGGCCCGGCGGTCTGGAGCAGTATACGAAGAACAGTCAGCACCAGGGCAGGGGCCTTTCGGATCCCGGCAAGGCTAGGAGTCACCATAATTTGCCAAATTCGTCAGTGAAGGGGACGTCTGTCTCCTAACAACCAAGTCCCGATTGAAGGCAACAGTCCAACTGTAACGGAGAGACACCGCCACCGCCAGGGCACCAGTTTCTCAGGGCCAGCGCCTGCGGGCAAAGTAGGGCTCCTCCGGCCCATATCCAAGCCGGGGAGCGGGTTACCGGTGGGAACCCATCGCAACCATCATCACTTTAGGTGCAGGAAAAAGGGACCGTCACCTACTGGGGAAAGCAAGTGCAGCCGTCCGTGGGAACCGTCTTTCCAGCTGTGTGTTTTACCGAGAACTGTGTCATCGTCTCAGGCTGAGTGAGTACCACAGTGCCGCCAGGCACAGCGCTGCCCCCGCGTCCCTGCGCCCACCAAGCCCTGCATCACCCACCTCATCACTGGGCCCCGGGATCACCAACCCCTACCCACGGAGGGGCAACACAACAACTGGCTGCTCCATACCATCCTTCCCGGGATCCCCATACAGAGCAGCGGTGGTGTCAACAAATCACCACAACCGTGGGTGGCGTAACGAACAATAAACAATCCCCACACCCAAACAACCCCTTTCACTCACGGGCGAGGAGTGCCGCTCGAGTCCCCGGGATCCGGCCCATCGCTCGAGCCACCGAGCAGCGGCAGCAGGCCGCAGTGCCAGCCGGACCCGAGCAGTGGGAGAGCGCGGCGTCCTCTCCTCCGCCCGCGACATGTGCATGTCGATGTACTGTATGTGCACATATCTGCATATGTGTGAGGATGTCTGTGTATTGTACGTGTGCATGTCTGTGTCTTGTACATGTAGTAAGCTCAGTTATGTTCCCATATCTATGTAATAAGCTCAGTTCTGTTACTGTATTTATGTACTAGGCTCAGTTATGTTCCTGTATCTATACAGTAAGCTCGGTTCTGCTCCTGAATCAATGTAGTAAGCTCGGTTCTGCTCTTGTATCTCTGTCCCAGGGCATGTTATTTTGAAACCCTTTTACCTTGGCTGCTTTAATATAGCAGCCAGAGATAAGCAGGCTAAAGGTGGGTTGCTGCAACTCGAAGGCCATAACTTTCTGGTTGCCCGCAAGACAAAATTTGTGGGCCAGCCCCTAATCACTTGCACACATAATGGTGAATTCTGTACTGTCTTCTGCTTTAATATGCTTGATACTCATAGTATAATTCTCCCTGGGGTGATAATGAGGTGATCGCTACAAAACAGAAGTGTCAGTCTTCTCCTTGGCCCAGTGGTCAGCAATATGAGAAAAAAAGCAAGATTTTAGTATTTATTTTTTTATATATTGGAAATAACATGGCAAATGTGGTTTTCTTCGATAAAAAGAGCAGCCACAGGCTGGCGATAGATGCTTTTTAAATACAACATCGTACTATATAAATACTAATCTGCATAGTGTTAAGATTAGTCCTTAATTGGCATCCCATTGATATGTTTTATGAAAAGCAGAAAACATGTCCATGTCCCTACAGATGACATTAGAGGGCAGAATGTCACTCAGATAACTGATCGCGTTTGCTGATCATGCTATTGTCTGTAGTTGTTTATTTAATATTAGGAAATATTTCATGGTAATATTTCATTGTCACATTGTGTGCTGCTGTGAAAAACTCATGGATATGACTCAGCTAAGGCCAGTTGGATTTCTGGTAAAAATAGCTCCTAGATAGTATGTGTGCTGATTCTTCACTTTTTTTTTCCTGGCTTTTATCAGGATAGGGTCGTGTGCCTTCCTTTTGTTGATTACATATTGTGAAGACTGACGAACAACAAGTTTTGATGTTTCTATAAGTAGTTAGAGCCCCTAAAGATGAAGTAATGTAACCTATCGCTCTCTGGTTCCTACACTGTAATATCAGTACCCATTGTACTCTACAATCATGTCTGATCGTGTTCCTTGTCCACGGTTTGCTGTATTCTGGAGAGACCACCTCAGCACATGGTCTACACGGTGACCGGAGCTCCCCTGTAGCTGCGCTGTCGGTCTGTATTGATGGCAGTGTACTTGCAGGTAAGCTCATTTCCCGGAGATCTGGGCCAGGGAACCTGGAGCGAGGTGAGTATGCGTTGGCGCACAAAACATAATGAAGGCAATCTGGCCATGGGCTCCCCTGGAACTATGGGACTTGTTCGGTAGCCCAGATTGCAGTCACTCATTATAATACACCTATGCTGCTCTGAGCCTCACAGATCAGACACATTGATCCATATTTAAAACTCTCGTGTATGTATGGATCAATTAAATTATTAGTCTGTGTGCTGCCAGAGAACAAAGGCGGGCAGCACTAGACCGTCTTACACATATGTTTGAATGTAGCATTAGTTTGTGACTTTGACTCTATGTGCAGGCTACAGGTAATGGGAAAATTGTTTTGCAAAGATCTATTGGTATAATGTACAGATCCCTATGAGCCCTATTGTCACGTGTATAAGGACAGGCTCAGGATCAGAGTTCTCTATTACTATCTGAGTTCATGCACATTTAAACGCTTTTTATCCTTTGTGCATTTTAGGGTTAATCCTTCCCTGGTGCAGCAGTAGACTTACTTAGCTGTCTAAAGTTGAGCACTTCCGGGCTGTATTTAATCCCTCTGCTTCTTGCATAGGTTGTTGGTTATTCAACTCAGTTTGGAGCTAACCAAGGAACAGAGAGGACATGCTTGTTGCTGTCTGCTGTGGTTTGTTGATTGTTGTCTGTTTTTGTTATTACTCCTATTCCCTTGTTACACCTATCCTTATATCTTTGGTTGCTCCCTGGTGTAGGTTTTAGGTGTGCATGAGATTTTATTTTACACCTCTCTGTTTTTCAGATTTGGTGGGGTTTTGGGATCTCCGTCCTGGTCGGTCCCCTGGATGGTGTGGGTGGTGGGGACTTTGTCAACAGGGCCAGGACAGGAGGCAGGGTCAGGTTGGGGGCCCGGACCTCCCTACCTTTAAGGGTACCTCTGGTGGGAGGGTGAGCTCAGTGACCCCAGTCTTAGGGTCTGCATAGGATTTCCTGTGTCCCCTGGCCATCCATTACACACCCGTCTCTGATGTGACGCCCTGGACTAGTCAGGTCATCCCAGGTAGTCCCATGTACACACACACCGTCCCTAAAAAGGTCACAGCAGCCAAACTACAAAACCCTTGTCGCCTCCCTCCATGTTTGATGTCCACACCAGGGGGGTGGAGCCAGGCAGTTGGCTCCACCCACCGATGAGTTCACAGACTTGGAGGCGGGAAAAACACAAGTTCTGGTGCAAAAGGTAGATTAGCTTTGACCGTGGAGGAGAGAAGTCGAGCTCAAGGGCAGACCTATGACAAGGCCTGCCAATAGTCTACTCAGGTGTCTGGGTTGGAGCCCATTCACCTCTGACAAGGAGGCAGACGGTGGTAGCCGCCTGCAGGAGCTGGGAATACAGCCGGTGGAACCGTAGGGACCGGGATCGGGCGGTGGCCCGCCGGTACCGAACCGGGGAACCGATTGGAAACCGGAGCACCAGGAGGGGTACTCAGACCCAGTACGAAGCCCAGAACCAACAGGGCTGAGTCGAATCAACTGATTGAGGACTGGACTTTAGGACCTTTCCCACACAAGACCCGACTGAAGACAACACCCCAACCATTAGGGTAAAGCCACCGCCAAGGCATAGAGACCCAAGGGGCCAGCGTTTGCGGGCAAACAGGGCTCTCCCGATATCCAGAAAGCCGGGGAGCGGACTACCGTTGCTTAGGCATAGGAGTCATAACATTCACATTAAGGAGGTGCAGGAGAAAGGCGGAAACCACCAACCTGTTAAGGGAGAATCTGCAGCCGGCTGCGGGCCCCGTTCATCATCCCATTTGGTTTACCAGAGACTCCAGTGTGTTGTGTCATAGTGAGTACACCAGTGCCTTCGGGCCGCGCACCGCATCAGCACCCAGCACACACCCATCCCCTCACCTCAGCACCTCCTTCGGGCCCCCGGGACCATCATGCCCCTACCCACAGAAGGGCCAACACCAAGCAGCGCAACACCGTCCCTGGGAGGCCTAGTCAACAGCAGCGGTGGTGTCCATCCATTCACTACAACAGGTGGGTGGCGTCACGAACTTAAATCCCCTACAAACCACCGCGGCTCCGGCCGTGGAACTCCCCACCGAAGTCCCTACGTGTAGCACCAACCCCTTTGAGGAGCGACATGACCCCCGGGTCCGTGAGGAGCTCGAGCCACCCACCGTACGAGCACGGATCCGAGTGGCTCGGCAGCCGGCCGAGCCCGCGGGGCGGTACACTGACACCTATCACACCTTAGGACTCCGATAAGAAGTTAGTCTAGGAGTTTATGTGACATTCTTTTCTGGTAAGAACAAGGTTGTGTGACGTCAAGGCAAGGACTTTTACCAGGTAGTTAAACAAGACTTTTACCCAGAGGGACAAATTCATGCGGAGAATAGAAAGTTAAAATTGCCTTACAATACAATAGCAACATTTCTAAAAATAAAATTCACATAGGAAAATTGCTGAAATTATAATCTTTAGAACATGATCACTCATTTAAGCTAAGTGAACTATTCTTCTCCACAGAGTACACCGGTATTACATAAACAGGCTAAAGTGCAGCAGAGCCGCCTCTTAAAGAAGCAATCGTTCACTCGGTCAGGTCTTTCAAATTGCTGCTATTGTTATATGGACGGGTTCCAGAAGTGCTTATAACGTCTCTATATGCCTTAAAGAGAACCTGTCACCACATTCATGCTACCTGGATCACGAGCAGCATGAAATAGTGACAGGCTTCCTGGTTATAAACTGTTTAAATTATGCTTTCTCGGAAACACCACAACGTCTCTAACCGGTAATAACGAAACTGTCATTGGGACGGATCCTCAAGCGCTGTTTTCCTGGATAACTGATCAATGGCAGCACTCCCGAGCTTCAATACAAAACAGGGTGTATTTATAATCCAATATGCTACATTAAGACTTACATCCCAGACGGTTTTAAGTATTTAGGACAGTAATCCATTCCTAAGCACAATAAATAGTATGTAATGATATCACAACAAAGGCAAGACATTACCAATGACATCAACATCAGTGTGCGCCCATGTAGGGCAAAATACAAAAAATAATAAGACACAGTTATATACAGTAGATATACAGGAAATCAATACTTTGTAACTCCCTGAGTTTTCTTATTACTGGTATTGGGCACTCCAGGGGCACAGTCTGATGATGTCATATGTACTGTCACTACATGGGAACAGTCTGAAGATGTCATAGGTACTATTATTACATGGGCGCAGTGTGAAGATGTCATAGATATTGTCACTACATGGGTGCAGTCTGATGATGTCATAGGTACTGTCATTACATGGGTGCAGTCTGAGGATGTCATAGGTACTGTCACTACATGGGTGCAGTCTGAGGATGTCAAAGGTACTGTAACTACATGGGCGCAGTCTCATGATGTCATAGGTACTGTCACTACATGGGCGTAGTCTGATGATGTCATAGGTACTGTCACTACATGGGCGCAGTCTGATGATGTCATAGGTACTATCACTACATGGGCGCAGTCTGATGATGTCATAGGTGCTGTCATTACATGGGTGCAGTCTGATGATGTCATAGGTACTGCCACTACATAATATTTATGTGCGGTTTGAGTCTCTTTTCTAAACGGATGATAATGGCTATTATGGAAGTCGATATTCGCATGTTTTGCACTGAAGCTCGGGAGTGCTGCCTTTTCTGCTTTTCTGTGGTAACTTTGACTGGTGATCCAGTTAGATGGCAATCCACTATGAGGTGTGCCCCCAGTATCACCTACTGAAAATGAGAGACACAGAGGGTAGTCCAGCTCACTCCGTGATGGTAAAGCAGCATGAATGGATCAAACATTCTGGAGATTTCAGTCGGAGCAGGATTAAAGTGAAGGATCCAGCTTCCATAATGCATTAAAGGAGACCTTATTCGGTTTAAAATCCACAGTATAAACATGAACACCAAATAATGATTGAGCCAGGAAGCCGGTCAGCAATGCGTTTCGAACGCAAACCACTTTCTTTGTCAAGGCTAGACAAAGTACGTGGTTTGCATTCGAAACACGTTGCCGACTCCTGTGCTCCCTGGCTCAATCACCATCTGGTGTTCATGTATATATTGCGGATTTTAAACAGACTAAGGTCTCCTTTAATACATTATGGAAGCTGGATCCTTCACCTTAAATCCTGATGTGACTGACGTCTCCCGAGTGTTTGATTAGTGCATGTCGCTTCAAGACACGATTCCTTTATAAAGGCCATTTGCTGTATACATTAGATCAATTTTTCCAATAATTTAATAACTTGATACATCAGAGGGAATCTACCAGAAACCAAGCCTCTTTACTGTATGTTAAAAATGAAAAGCTCTTGTTCTGTGACCTTATTTCTGAGTGCATCATGACATGAGATGTCATTGATTAAACATAAAGCCCTGAAGCGACTTCCCATTTCTACCTTCCCTATGATAACACTTCCTTTTCTGTGGTTTAACAAATCATTGTTGTCACATTAATTTCAATCTACAATCAGAGGACAGACCATGAAATACTTCTGCCCAACGAGAGCCGATCAGTGAAATAGAAAGTCAATACAGACTGTATGAGGATTGAATGATTGTCTAATATTTCCATACATGTATATTGTCAGCAGCACATTGCCTGTTTAAAGGGAACCTGTCACCAGGATTTTCCCTTATGAGCTGCAGTCACCAGGAGTAAGCCTGGTGACATCATTATAGAATACTGTATATAAGAGCCCAGGCGGCTCTGTAGAACGTAAAAAACACCTTTATTATACTCACCTGCGGGGCAGTTGGATCCAGTGTACGTAGCTTATCTCGGTCCGGCACCACCTCTCACCTGTGCAGTCGCCGTCTTCCTTTCCAGCCCCATGTATATGTAATGCCTAAGCAGCGGTCGAACCGCTCGGATCCGGACATCGCTACTCGAGGCTCGAAGGTCTCCGGACCCGGGGGCTAAAGGGTTACACCCGAATGAAGAAGGGGCTATTTATAGGGGAGATATTTAGTTCATGATGCCACTCGTGGTGTGCGGTGATAGGGAGTACCGCTGCTGCCGTTGGGAGTACCCGGGGTGATGGAGTGGGGCAGCCAGATGACGTTACCCTCCATGGGTAGGGAAAGGCCCCGGGACCCTGGATGGTGGAATGGAGTGCAGGGGGAGTGCAGGCTCACTGGTTGCAGGGGTTAATCAGGTACTCACTCAGCAAGAAAGCAGACGCTGACAATGTGGTAAACCAAGTCTCTGGGTGCCGCTGCCCTCTTGGGGAGCTCGTCCGGGTCCCATCCCCTGCAGCACTTTAGAGTGTTCAGTTGGCCTGTCAGCTTGGAGCTTTCCGGGCCCCGCTCCCTACTAGGAGTAGCAGAGGAGCTTGCTCTCAGGAGCTCACGCTTGGGATTTTAGTGGGCTGCTTTGCTTGGAAAGCCCTATCCCCCTCGTTGCGCTAGTGGCCCCGATCTATGAGCTTCGTGGGAACAGCCCATATAGGCCTTGTCCTTTGCAGGTTAATTGCCGGGTTGCTTGAAGCTTCACCCCGACCTAGGGTCCATGCACCCCGACGTGCCTTTGGTCCCAGCCCGGCTATTGAACTGCGGCTGCTGGCTATCCTCCAAGACTAGCCAAGCACCCAGTCCCAATCTCCCATCTCCCATCTCTCGGTATCTGACTCCTCCGGGTCCAGACCACCATCTGTGACCTAGTCTGCTTTTCCCCTGGGAGCTCCAACTCCCAGCTCCCTCCGAGCTCCTCACAGCTTGAGGGCTACCACTCAACTGACTTGTCACCTCCCACGTCCCTGCCTGACTCCTAGGTGGGCGGCCCTATTCCAGCTTAAGCATAAGCAGCCCACTGGTGTGCCTGACAGGGTGTGGTGCGAGGTGTAACTAGGATTTGTAGATGCTGGTGGAGGCAGTACTGCAAGAAGGGGACCCAGAACCATGGGGGTTTGAGTCCTGCATGGGGAGAGGAAGAGTGTGCAGAACCCTGTGATGACCTGACTAGTCCAGGGCGTCACATATATGACACATCCTACATCATCCACACAGAGGCCTCCATTGCATTCCTGCACAAGCGCACTTCCCTCTGCCCTGCTGAGGGGAGATGAAAGTATTGTAGTGCGCATGCAGAGGCAGTCTTTGACCTTTTTCCATGCCTGCGCATTACAGTACTTTGCTCTGCCCTCAGCTTGGCAGATCAAAGTGCACATACGCCGGATCACAATGGAGGCCTCTGTGTGGATGATCTAGGATGCTTCATCCATACGGAGCTGGGAAGGAGGACGGTGATGGAGGGAAGAGAGGAGGCGTCGGACTGAGACCAGCAACACCCATTGGACCCGACCGCCCCCTCGGTGAGTATAATAAAAGCTCTTTTTTACATTCTACAGAGTGGCCTAAGCTCTTATATACACTATTCTAGGACAGGCAGACAGACGGGGCGGGATTAACCAGCAAAACCGGACCCACCTACTAGATATTCCGTTGCACCTCTCATCAAATAACAGTGCATTTCACAAACTTTACCTGCCTATATTTCAAAAAGTATACATCCTTACAAATTGAGATGGTCTTTATGGGCGGAAACATTTATGCCTAGTCTGCATATAACTTAGCCTCCTGACATGTAATGATTATTATATCTCATGTATATTATTGTTTTTGTTGTTCCAAGTACGTTGGTGACAAAACGTTTGATGGTAATACTTTTGAAGCATTGGCCATAAAGGCGACACTTAACTGTTGGGTTGTCCTTTTTTCCTTTATGTCTATTCCTTTTTCCCTTTCCCTAATTCCTCCCTTATTCCTTGTATTTCTTGTATTAAAATTTGTAAAATGTTAATAAAAAGATGCAAACCAAAAAAAAAAGAAAAAAAAGTATACATCCGATCTCACAACTAGAGGTACAGTGCCTTGGAAAAGTATTTGGCCCCTGTGAGGTAGCACGGTCGGCTGCGCAGCAGAAGACACGGGATCCAGGCATTAGGTTTCACAGCACACGGTTTAATGTCCAAACAAAAGTCCACACCAATATACATGTGCCTCTCCAGCAGAGAACTCAGGGAGTTGTGTTCACTCCCTCACACCCGGCACACCTGCCCTTGTTCCTGTTTCCATTTAACCCTTCCTTCAGCCTGTAGGGAAACAGCATTAACCCTAGAGTGGATTTACTTTCTATCATGGAGTGAGCACAACCGGGGCGAGACATACCGGGCGTCATAGATAACCCCGGTCACAGTCTCACATACCCCCCCCCTCAGTTCAAGCGTGCGGGGTTGAACTCCCGCCATCAAACACGGGCCGCGGGACAAGGCATCGGCGTTGCCCTGCAACCCACCGGCCCTATGTTCAACCGTAAACCGGAAGTTCTGCAGAGAAAGGAACCACCGGGTAACCCGGGCATTCCGTTCCTTGGCGGACCTCATCCAGACCAGTGGAGAGTGATCCGTCACCAAGCGAAACTGCCGTCCCAGCAGGTAATAGCGTAGGGACTCCAAGGCCCACTTGATCGCCAGGCACTCCTTCTCCACTACGCTATAATTCCGCTCGGGAGGGGTGAGCTTCCTACTTAAGAAGGTGACAGGGTGTTCCTCCCCCTGAACCACCTGAGACAGCACTGCCCCCAGGCCGACCTCTGAGGCGTCAGTCTGTACTATGAACTCCTTCCGGAAATCAGGGTGTACGAGAACGGGCTGTCGGCACAGGACCCCCTTCAGGGCCCGGAAGGAGTCCTCGGCCTGCGGAGTCCAGCGCACCATTACGGACTTCTTGCCTTTGAGAAGGTCCGTCAAGGGGGCTGATAGTCCCGCAAAATCCTTTACAAACCTCCTGTAGTACCCCACGATACCCAGGAAGGCCCTAACCTGCTTCGTGGTCAGGGGTCTAGGCCACTTCTGGATCGCCTCAACCTTGTTAATTTGGGGCTTAATCACTCCTTGGCCTATCACGTAGCCCAAGTAGCGGGCTTCCGTGAGTCCCAACGCACATTTCTTGGGATTGGCTGTCAATCCGGCTGTTCGAAGCGCGTCCACCACCGCTTGTACCTGTTCCAAGTGGGTCTGCCAATCGGAGCTGTAAATAATGATGTCATCAAGGTACGCTGATGCATACGCCTGGTGGGGTTCCAGCACTAAGTCCATCAACCTCTGGAACGTGGCCGGAGCGCCATGTAACCCAAAAGGCAAGACAACATAGTGGAAGAGACCCTCCGGCGTAACAAAAGCGGTTTTCTCCTTGGCGGACTCCGTCAGTGGCACCTGCCAGTACCCCTTGGTCAGGTCGAGCGTGGTAAAATACCGCGCCTGTCCCAGCCTATCAATCAGCTCATCCACCCGGGGCATGGGGTAGAGATCGAACTTGGATATTTCGTTCAATCTCCTAAAGTCATTGCAGAACCTTAAGGAGCCATCGGGTTTTGGTATTAGGACAATCGGACTAGCCCATTCACTCCGGGATTTTTCGATGACCCCCAGGCGTAACATTGTCTTTACTTCCTCCGATATGGCTTGTCGTCGAGCCTCCGGTACCCGGTATGACTTCAGGCGTACCTTCAGGTGGGGCTCGGTGACAATATCATGTCGTATCAGACTGGTCTTACCGGGCAGCTCGGAGAACACATCGGGGTTCTGCTGAACCAACCGTCTGGCCTCTCGCCTCTGAGTCTTGGTGAGGGCTTCTCCAATCCTTACTTCCGGTTCGTCCTCTCCGGAGGTCGCTGGAGGCGGAGGTGAACGACCCGAAGAGGAGGGAGATGGGGAAAAAACAGCCATCAGGCTTTCCCGTTCCTGCCAAGGTTTTAATAGGTTGACATGGTATATTTGTTCAGGTTTCCGCCTACCGGGCTGCAATACTTTATAGTTAACCACCCCGACTCTTTCCTTTATCTCGTAGGGGCCTTGCCACTGAGCCAGGAATTTACTCTCCGCCGTGGGGATTAATACCAACACCCGATCCCCGGGTTTAAAGGTCCGCACGGTGGCTTGTCTATTGTAGCGGCCGCTTTGCGCGGCCTGAGCCTCCTGTAAATGCTCCTTCACAATTGGCATGACCGCGCTTATGCGGTTCTGCATACCCAAAATGTGTTCAATCACACTTTTATGGGGGGTGGGCTCTTGCTCCCATGTTTCCTTTGCCAGGTCCAACAATCCCCGGGGATGTCGCCCGTATAACAATTCAAAAGGCGAAAACCCCGTGGATGCCTGTGGCACCTCACGGATGGCAAACATCAAATAGGGAAGCATCATATCCCAGTCTTTCCCGTCTTTTGAAATTACCCTTTTGAGCATGGTTTTCAGGGTTTTATTGAAACGCTCGACTAGACTGTCCGTTTGAGGATGATACACAGACGTACGCAACTGCTTGATCTGGAGTAGCCGGCATAGCTCTTTGGTCACTTTAGACATGAATGGGGTCCCCTGATCCGTAAGGATCTCCTTGGGCAACCCCACCCGGCAGAACACCGCAAACAACTCCCGAGCTATAAGCTTTGCTGCAGTATGTCTGAGAGGTATCGCCTCGGGATACTGGGTGGCATAGTCAACGATCACTAGGATGTGTTGGTGCCCTCGAGCGGACTTTACGAGGGGCCCCACCAGATCCATCCCTATCCGTTCAAAAGGGACTTCTATAATGGGTAACGGTACCAACGGACTGCGAAAATGGGTCAGGGGTGCGGTAAGCTGACACTCCGGGCAGGTTTCGCAGAACCGTTTTACCTCCCCAAAGACTCCGGGCCAATAGAACCTTTGCAATATTCGCTCCTGCGTTTTCTTGACCCCTAGGTGGCCACTCATCAGGTGTTTATGAGCCAAGTCGAGGACCCGCCGACGATGCGGCTGGGGCACCACCAACTGCTCTACCCCCACGCCCCGTATTTCATCTACCCGGTAGAGTAAATCCTGCTTAAGAGCGAAATGGGGGTACCTTACCTGGGCACCGGGCAGCTGTGCCACCCCGTCAATTACTGTCACCCGACTCCGGGCATGTATTAATGTAGGGTCCTGGAGTTGGGCAGTCCCAAACGTATCCGGGGACGCCTCCAACTCCGGGATGGGTTCGACCGTCTCAGCCTCTCCTGCCAATACCTCTAGGGGCGACCTATCGGGTTCACATTCTGTCCCTATCATGGGGACCCCTACGGCAGGTGTCCCGGATTCAGGATTGTAGGGCTCAGGTCCCGGACTGACCAATATCTGAGGAGACTTAGGGGGTCCCTTCCATAAAGTCCAAAAATAGGGCAGATCCCTTCCTAGGATCACGTCATAAGGAAGAGTGTTAAGAAGTCCCACCTCATGTTGCACCTGACCGCAAGGTGCTGTGATGGTGACAATCCCCGTGGGATAGTCTCGGCGGTCCCCATGTATGCAAACCACCCCCACGGTACGTCCTGTGGCCTTTACTTTAGCCCTCAAGGTGGATCGCACAAGGGTCACTAAGCTTCCGGAATCCAACAATCCTGTAACCGGACATCCATTCACCTGTATTTGACACAAGTGGGGCTCCATCTCTGGGGAGACCAGGTCAGCGGTACACACCACCTGAGCATACATTGAACCCCGTCGGGTAACCCCACAATCCATGGGCTCCGTGGTGAGTGGACACTGGGCTTCCATATGTCCCACCCGCTGGCACCGCCAACATCTAATGGGGACGGAAACCCCCTTGACGGGTTGTCGTTTAGGGTACAGAACCTTCCGGACCTCAGGATTGGCGGCCGCGGCCTCAGGCGGGACGGTAGGGGACTCCTGCACTGTTGTCGGCGGTGGGTCCTTGGCCCTAGGCTTGGAGGGGCCGGACCGACGGGCGGTACGCAAAGTCTCAGTGTCCCGTATCAAGTCCTGCGTAGCCACATGCCGCTCTACCAGGGACACTAATTGGTCCAGGGTACTCGGGTCACCCTGTCCTACCCACCGCTGAACGGTGACGGGTAAAGTGCGCACAAAACGATCCACTACTACCCTTTCCACCATCTGCGCCGGGCTCAGAGTGTCAGGCTGCAACCATTTTTTTACAAGATGCAACAAGTCATAGGCCTGGGAGCGTACGGGTTTGGCTTCCTCATAGAACCACTGATTTACCCGCTGAGCCCGTACATAGGTATTCACCCCCAACCGTGCCAGTATTTCGGCTTTTAGGGTCACATAGTCAATGGCGTCCTCGGTACAGAGGTCCAGGTACGCTTTTTGGGGTTCCCCCGTCAGATAGGGCGACAATACCTCAGCCCACTGGGGGGTCGGCAGCTTTTCCCGCTCGGCGATCTGCTCAAACACCGCCAGGAACGCTTCCACATCATCCCCCGGGGTCATCTTTTGCAACGCTTGTCTCACCGCTTTCCGGACGCTGCTGTCATCACCCGTTCCTGGGGTTGTTGCTGCCGGTCCAGCACGGATCGACTTGGCCAGGAGAACCATCTGTTCTTGATGTCTTTGTTCCTGCAATTGTAAGGCTTGCTGCTGACGTGCATTGGCCTGAACCAGCTGTTCTTGGTGTCTTTGGTCCTGCGATTTCAAGGATTGGAGCAGGTGTGCATTGGTCTCTTGTTGCTGTGCATTGGTCTGTTGCTGCTGTGCATTAGCCTGAGCCAAATGCTTTAGTATGTCCTCCATGGCGTCGCTGGGTTTGGGCCGTAGTATAGCCGCTTGAATCCAGGACATGTGCTACCGGGTCACAAGAAAAGGAAGCTACACCTCACCGGCCGGGATGCCCGCATTCTCCACCATATGTGAGGTAGCACGGTCGGCTGCGCAGCAGAAGACACGGGATCCAGGCATTAAGTTTCACAGCACACGGTTTAATGTCCAAACAAAAGTCCACACCAATATACATGTGCCTCTCCAGCAGAGAACTCAGGGAGTTGTGTTCACTCCCTCACACCCGGCACACCTGCCCTTGTTCCTGTTTCCATTTAACCCTTCCTTCAGCCTGTAGGGAAACAGCATTAACCCTAGAGTGGATTTACTTTCTATCATGGAGTGAGCACAACCGGGGCGAGACATACCGGCCGTCATAGATAACCCCGGTCACAGTCTCACACCCCCTTGAATTTTTCAACCTTTTCCCACATTCCAGGCTTCAAACAAAGATAAAACATTTAAATTTTATGGTGAAGAATCAACAACAAGTGGGACACAATTGTGAACTTAAATGATATTTATTGCTTATTTTAAAATTTTATAATAAATAATAAACTGAAAATTGGGGCGTGCAATATTATTCGTCCCCTTTAAGTTAATACTTTGTAGCGCCACCTTTTGCTGCAATTACAGCAGCAAGTCGCTTGGGGTATGTCTCTATCAGTTTTGCACATCGAGAGACTGAAATTCTTGCCCATTCTTCCTTTGCAAACAGCTCGAGCTGAGTGAGGTTGGATGGAGAGTGTGAACAGCAGTTTTCAGCTCTTTCGACAGATTCTCGATTGGATTCAGGTCTGGACTTTGACTTGGCCATTCTTAAGGGGGCTTTACACGCTACGATATCGTTAATAATTTATCGTCAGGGTCACATCGCTAGTGACGCACATCCGGCGTCATTAACGATAGCGCAGCGTGTGACACTTTTGTGCGACCTAAAGCGATCGCAAATGCGGCCAAAATCGTTTGCCGCGGAAAGGTCGTCCTAAATCAAAAAATCATTCTCTTATAATTAACGATGTTGTTCCTCATTCTTGCGGCAGCACACATTGCTATGTGTGACACCGCAGGAGTGAGGAACATCTCCTTACCTGCCTCCACCAGCAATGCGGAAGTAAGAGGTCGGCGGGATGTTTACGTCCCATTCATCTCCGCCCCTCAGCTTCTATTGGACGCCTGCCGTGTGACGTCGCTGTGACGCCGCACGACCCGCCCCCCGTAGAAAGGAGGTGGATCGCCGGCCAGAGCGACGTCATAGGACAGGTAAGTCCGTGTGATGGGGATGCACAATTTTGTTTGCGACGGGCAGCAATTTGCCCGTGTCGCACAAACGATGGGGGTGGGTACGCACGCTAGCGATATCGGTACCGATATCGCAGCATGTAAAGCCCGCTTAACACCTGGATACGTTTATTTGTGAAACATTCCATTGTAGATTTTGTTTTATGTTTGGAATTATTGTCTTGTTGGAAGACAAATCTCTGTCCCAGTCTTAGATCTGTTGCAGACTCCAACAGGTTTTCTTCAAGAATGATCCTGTATTTGGCGCCATACATCTTCCCATCAATTTTAACCATCTTCCCTGTCCCTGCTGAAGAACAGCAGGCCCAAACCATGATGCTGCCACCACCATGTTTGATAGTGGGGATGGTGTGTTCAGGGTGATGAGCTGTGTTGCTTTTACGCCAAACATATCATATAAGACAAAACAATCACTGATCTTGGGAGAGCAGCCAGAGAAATCACTGCCGGCAGCCAACGAGGGCGCTCAACACAGTGAAATCCTAGGTGCATTGCCCCTTGGGAAATATGCAAATCAAAAAAGTCCGTGGAGCCTCTTTTAGGAGTCTCGACACAGAAACTAGACAGATATCCCTTCGGAAAGGACCTAGCCAAGGAGTGGCTCTTTTTAGGAAACCACCGTAACCACCATATTAAGTGGCCCTTTTAGTCAATATCCAACTCTTTGACAAGTTTAAAGATATGACAAGGGAAATACCAAGGCCAGGTATCAATCCACAGACAGCTGTTTTGGGGTATTGCCCCTCAAAGGACATTTTAGTTTGTGATTACCCTATAAAGTCCTATTCTCAGTAAACAGCCAACCTGTCTGCTGGTGTTAAACTGTCTTCTGAATATAAGCAGAATGTGGCATAATATGGTTAAGCAAGATTTTTGAGGTCTTATTGCATGTGACTGTATTAAATTCTTCCCCAAACAAACCATTGTTTGTAAAAGCATAAAAGTAAGAGGATTACAGATCACAGCTTGCATAACCCGTCAGCTCCGACCAAGAACATATGGAAAATAAAAAGGTTCAGGTCACAATACATGATCACACTGGGGTGCCAGGTTGTTGGAGTAACATTAGAAAAACAATCTACCTTTGTTACAATGCCTTAGTGTAAGAGCTCAGTCAGACGTCAGTGATTTTTTTGTAATATTCCAAAAAATTAGCTGTTTTAGTTTCATTAGTATTTCATTGATGGAGAAGAAAACAACATAGCCCTCAGCCCAGTAGACCACTGCGCAACCAGCTCTGTCCTCACCTATTGTACCATCACCCATTCCCTGTAGACTGTGAGCCCTCGCGGGCAGGGTCCTCTCTCCTCCTATACCAGTCTGTCTTGTACTGTTAATGATTGTTGTACGTATACCCTCTTTCACTTGTAAAGCGCCATGGAATAAATGGCGCTATAATAATAAATAATAATAATAATAACATCAAACCACAGAACTGATGGAGGTTTCTCAAGCTTCTAGTATCAAACATTCCGTAATGGCATCCAAGTGCTTTCCAATTTTTTCACTAACCCATGGACTTGCATTACCGAGTCTGATCTGGTTTTGATCCGAATCTTGGATATGTCTGTGATTTTGTGCGGATTTCTCGGTTCAGAAACTACCTAGACAAGTGAACAGCTCCATAGACTGAAGGCTATGGCCGCATGCTGCGTTCTTGATTTGACAAAAAAAAAAGATCACCCACTGGCAGATTCTACAACTGTAAACACTGTGTTTGACAAAAAAAACACGGTAAAATGCAAGTGCTTTCGATGCATTTGTAATGCGTTTTAACACTAGAACTACTGAGGTAGTCATTTAGACTACTTTGCACCATGTATTTCTATATAGGTGTGACGAGTCCAGTAGTTCTAGTGTTAAAATGCGTTTTTGTCAGTTCATTTTTTAAAGGACAAATAAAGTATGATAGAATAGGATAATTGATAGATAGCTAGAATAGATAAAATAGATAAAAAGAATAGATAGAAAGAACATACAGAATAGATAATAATAAGGAACATATAGAATAGATAAAAAGAACAAATAGAATAGATAATACGAAAGAACATATACACTGTAGAATAAATAGAAATAACAGAATAGCTTGATAGAGGGATAACTAGCTTGGACAGCTGTTTTTAAAAAATAATTTTGGTAAAAAAATGACGTGGTGTCCCCCCCATTTTTGATATCCAGCACAGGAACAAGCTGCAACCCTCAGCTGTCTGCTGTACCATGGCTGGTTATGAAAAAAAAGAGGGGATCCTACACTTTTTTTTTTATTTGATTTATTTAAAAAAAAAAAAAAAATGACGTGGGGTCTCCCCATTTTCTAAAACTAGCCAAGGTACAGCAGACAACTGGGGACTAATATTATTAGGGTGGAAAGGCCCATCGTTATTTGGCCCTTTCCAACCTAACAATAGTAGCCCACAGCCGCCCCAGAAGTGGCGCATCCATAACATGCGCCAATTCTGGTGTTGGACTAGTCTCTTCCTGATGCCCTGGTGTGGTGGCAATCAGGGTAATAAGGAGTTAATGGCAGCCCACAGTAGCCACTAAGTCCTAGATTAGTGATGGCAGTTGTCAATGAGACTCCGCCCCATCACTAATCTGTAAGTGAAAGTAAATAAACATGAACACTGAAAAATCCTTTATTTGGAATAAAATACAAAAAACACCCTGTTTCACCACTTTATTAACACCAACACACCCTGCAGATCTAAAGTAATCCACACGAGGTCCCATGGCGATTCAGTTCTGCTACATCCTTGTCCTGTAACAGCGAACAGCATCCGCTGACAGCAGACAGAGACAGAGCCGCGCGATGAGAATTAACTCAGACAGTAGTGTGGGGTCCACAGTTGTGACATCAGAGGTTCACCCGAGTTCATTCTTCTCTGTCTCTGTGGTGCGGCCTAATTTTCGGTCACAGGTGAAGGACTCTAGCTGTGACTGGAAATCACCTGAGTGATGGCACCACTGATCGCATTGCTCACTTCAGTCACTTGGTTGATTTGCTGTCACAGGTAGAGGACTCCAGCTGTGACAGCGGCTTACCTGAGTGACATCATCGATGATAGCACAACTCACTTCAGTTGCTGCGTGGAGCTCACAACGGGCAGTCTTGTTCTATGGTGCTCTCTGTCAGTGTCAGATGTAGCAGTGCTGGATGCGTCGTGGGACCTCATGTGGATTATGTCAGACCTGGAGGGTTGTGTTGGGGTAATAAAGTGGTGAAAGAGGGTGTCTTTTTTGTCTTTTATTTCAAATAAAGGATTTTTCGGTGTTCGTGTTTATTTACTTTCACTTACAGATTATTGATGCAGGTATCTCAGATGCCTGCCATCACTAAGCTAGGACTTAGTGGCAGCTATGGGCTGCCATTAACTCCTTATTACCCCGATTGCCACCGCACCAGGGTAATCAGGATGATCCAGGTAAAGTCCAGGGACTGTCGCATCTAATGGATGCAGCAATTCCGGGCAGCTGCTGGCTGTTATTTTTAGGCTGGGTGGCTCCCAATAACGTGGGTCTTCCCAGCCTGAGAATACCAGTCCCCAGCTATCAGCCTTTATCTTGGCTGGGTATCAAAATTGAGGGGACTGCAAGTCTTTTTTTACATTATTTATTTTACTGTACAATATAGACCCACCCACCGGCAGCTGTGATTGGTTGCAGTCAGATAGCTATCGCTCAGCATGGGGGCATGTCTGACTGCAACCAATCATAGGCGCTGGTGGGCTGGGGAAGCAGTGAATATGAAATTATCCTAATGAACGGTCGGCACTTTCAGAAGCAGAAGAGGCTGCGGAAGTAGAGTGACAGCCGCGCGGCGCCGGTGATTGGTGAGTATGAAGCAGGGAGAGACAGAGAGCGAGAGAGAGAGCGAGAGAGAATGGAAAAAAATTGGTGACCTTCGTTTTTGTTGACAAAAATGCATCCAAAACGCAACCAAAATGCACAGCTAAAAATTTGGTTGCGTTTTGACACACCTCATTCATTTCAATGGGTGATAAAATGCAATAAAGAAGTGACATGCTGCTATTTTTTAGGCAACAATTTTCACAAATATTTGTCAAACAAAACGCTGCCTAAAAAAAGCAACCTTGAGATGGAATTTCTGATTTCTCATAGCCTTTGCCGGGGAAGCAAAACACATACATTTTGTCAATGACACAGTGCAGTTTAAAACACAACCAAAACGCAAGAAAATACGTAACATGTATACATAGCCTAATAGCTGCGTGTTCTAGCTGTGAAGGACACAGATATCAGGAAAAACTGTGTCTGAACAAGACCTAACTGTGCTGGTAGACCAAGCTGAATGTGCACACTTGCTACTTAGCCTTGAATATTTTCCTTCTTAAACATTAGGAAAAAGGGAGACAGTTTAAACCTTTAATAAGGAAGGAAGCTGTCACGCTAGGTACGCTAGCGCACGGCGATAGGGAAGTGAAACCCTATGTCTAGGGAAAGGGAAGATGGTGACCACTGCCCAAACCTACTGTTGGTCCCAGGGGTCCCTCACTACCCAAGGTAGGTTCCGCACCTATGCCCCGGGTCGTATACCTGACCTTAGGTATCCCTAATGCTGGGCCCTAAATAATGAATGGATGGGATGAGCTCTTCATCGATCCACTAAATAACTATAGAAAACACAAGAGGGACACACAGTTGGAAAAGCATGAACTACTTATTAGATGACTCAGGTGGAAGTACAGCAGAGTTTTCGGCAACGATACCACAGAGGAGTACAAGCAACCTGCTTGCAACCTAGGGTTGAAGAAACTGAAAATATCACCAGCACCAGTCCAAAGGAAGGAAGGGGTATTTAAACACCAAGGGAATACTGATAATCAACAGCTGGGAGGAAGTCGAGCTCCTGCTGAGTCGAAAAGGGAGAGAGATGAATCCAGCAGGAAAGTTACCTATGCCAATGAACACTGACAGCAGGAACAATGGAAAGTCAGGGAGCATTCTGCACAGCCAAACGTTGTGGCCTTCTATTACCACAAAGCCCATGACTGTCTGTCACCCATGACACACCCATGAGAGAGGATGGGGTAACTATAATATAATTGACTTCATAATAAATGATGGGGTCAACGCTGTAATTCCTTACAACCAATTCTCAATTAGGGCTGCACAATACCTAAAGGAGTGGTCCCATAAATAACATTTATCGCCTACGCAGGATATAACTACTTTGAAACCCCCTGAATCACAAAAATAGTGGGAGGCCCAAAAATCACCTAAATGAGTGACGCAGTAGCGAGCATGTGTGATCTGCACTCCAAGCCCACTATCCCTGCATTAACACAGACGATATTCGGACAACCATTCTTAGGATTGTTGGGGGTTCCAGAGGTTGGACCACCAGCATTTATACATTTATCACCTATCCTGTGAATAGTTGATAAATGTTTTGACGAAATTGTTCAGAAAACAAACGTTTAAAGGTGTTTCCTTATCTCACAATGTGACGGCATATCACCAGGATACGCAATCGCTTTCTGGCAATCGGGATCTGACTGCTGTCTCCACACCAATTTATTTTTTTTTTCAAATAAAAAGGGCATTCAGGGTTAGTTTTACAGCTAGAAATCCTTTTTTTCCACGAACGAAGCAGAGAACGGCGGCACAGCCCCATACCCTGCATCTTGCGTATCAAGATTGCACATAAGGCACCCCAACATAGTTTACTTTTGCCCAGAATTAATAAAATAAAACCTAGGTACTTGTTAAGAAACACACAGAGATCGCGTCCATATGCTTAACTTGAGGCCCTGTGCTTTTGTAGACTCGAAAAAATTGTTAACTATTTAGGTCTGATTATCCTATTAAGTGGCGGTACATCAAAAACAATAATGATTGATTGATAATCATTACGGAGTCTATTTAAATTTAATGTAAATGCCTTTACAAATATATGACTTGCAGAACTGGGCTGGGGTCATAATGCATTAGTAAGCACTTTGTAATGAAACACACCTTTTATGATGCATGCTCTAAAATTAAAAAGTACATAGAATAATATAACAAAGCAATTACGTAGCATTAACAAAAAAAATTTAAAAATATATTAACCTCACATGTAAATGTAGTATAATTAATGATTAATTCTATATCCGTTCAATTAACAGAAGGCAAGAGATTTATAGTTGACAGTAGAGAATGTCGCAAATTCCACCCCATGAATTTTATTATATTTAGATGATCATGTCATACTGTAAAAACATCTCAAAGAGAGGAGTTATTTCATGTGAGGAAGCTGACGATTTTACAACTCCATAATTCACTTATTTGATCTTACTTTCTGGGGCACATTCAGTACATACAATAGAGCTGAGGTAGGTGTGGCTGCTTTGGGGTCTTTGGATGTGCATAGGGTCTACGCGTTTCGAGGATATAACGCGTAGACCGATGGAATAAAAGAATACGTTTATAACATCAACGTGCTACATCTTCATTTTGGCTGATGCGCGGCATTAACCCCCTCTTCACTCTGATTTGTATGCACATCCACGTGGGGCTGCAGCAGACGCCATCATCCTATGCTCTATCAGTGGTTCTGACTATCACACCCTTTTCAGGTGAGTGTATTTTTCCTGATCTACCTCACCGATCTGTTGATATTACACTATCAGCGCTCCTTATTTTTCAGTTTTTTGGGGTCTTTGGAGAAAGGGGGTTAAATCTAATGACTAGAGATGAGCGAACCTGAGGTTTGGTACCAAACACAGACTTTACAAAAAAAAAAGAGCTCAGGTTCGGAGTTGCGGTGCTTTACATATGAACACCACTCATGCGAGCATCGCTGTGCTCAGGTATACTCGGTGCTCGGCCCATTGCGAACTGCTTGCAGTGGCAGTGTTTGATCGGCTCACACTTGGGGTAACAACCACATGATCGGATGTAGTGTGCACCAAACAAAAAAAATGTTAAAACTCTGCCCGCCCACCCCCCAGAAGTGTTCTGTTTATGGCTGGCTGCATGGGGCAGAGACTCGAACTGCCCAATTAGTGATTTCCATTGGGGTTCAGGTCAAGTCTGGGTCCTAAAACAAACTTTAAAGTCCGTCTGAAGCCGCTGATCCGAACTTCCACATGTTCCCTCATCTCTACTAATGACTCATTTAAAGCCATGCTCCCAACAATTACATGACAAAAAAAAGCTTATTAGTTAGGTGTAATGATTTTTATTTCCGCTTTTACACTGGTTGATCCAGGCAGCTAAGCAACCAGCAATCAACTATATTCTGTGCAAAAGCTATGCACCTACAGTGAAACATGGTGGAAGATCATAACGTTGTTCAGCTGCTTTGCTGCCTCTGAGATTGGACACCTTGAACATGTTACAGTAAAAATGAAATCAGAGGATTATCAGAGAATTTTAGAGTTAAATGTGCACCCAAATGCAACAAAACTAGGTTTGAGTCAAACTGATGGTTCATACAGCAAAATTATGATCTAAAGCACACACCAAACGTACACAAGAATGGTTAGGAAGGAAAAAAAATGGACTGATTTAGGCTAAAGGCACATAAATATATAAGATATTCAATTTTCATTGAGAAAATAAGAAAGCATCTGTTTTGTTTGCAAGCAAGCCATATGGCATTTTTTTTATTTTATATCATCAGTTATTAAAATTAAGTCTAAATACAAGGTATCCATAAAAGTGCTAGACGGAAGAGACTAAAGCATGCTGCAGATTTTTCTTTTCATGCTGACATTATGTCAATATAAATATAGGTCATCTGAAAAGCCCTAATTGATAACATTGGCTCGAGTGTTGCCATTTTTCCCACAGACAGCATCTGGACTGAAAATACAATCATGTGAATGTGGCCCTAAACTGATCAGGAAAAGAGTCCTGTTCTCTATCCAATTGAAAAATCTTTGGTAATGGCTGAAATCTTCTATTCTTCTATTAGGAGAAGGAACCTTCAAACATTCAACAGTTTGAGAGAATTGCAGTAGAAAACACAACCAGCAGTCACGTGCAATGACTTCAACTTAAGTGAGATTGATCGCTCTACTTCTGTATTGCTTGGCATTCTGTGCGTCAGCATAATGCTGCCAGACATTCTCCCCAGCCCTGGCTGGGTTTAATAGGAGCTGTAAGCTGACAGGCATGGGGGCCATTGTTAGGCCGTGGTGTCATGACGACGCATTAGCAGTCCCACCAGTGTCGCATGTGACCAACAGCTGACAGATGGACATAAATTTCTGTGTCTCGTCACCAACTCTGCCCTTCATGGTGCCCAACAAGCCTATTTCACCAAACGCAACACCTTCCTATCCAATCATCCAAAACAACTCTAAAACTTTTTTTTTTGTCCTAACGTACAAACCCCTATCACCAACCTCGGCACTCTCGATCTGGCCGTTTATTTAACATTTCACATTATCAGACTGTACGTTATCTCCCAACCCCTAATAGCACCAATTCCCTTCTCTGCACTCTATCCAGTTAGACCACGTTCACACGTTAAGTATTTAGACAGTTTTTTTATATCAACAGAAAGGGGGGAAGCCATTTACACTTTTAATTGTTTACATGCCATTCTCAAGTAGTGCTGGCTCCCCCCCTTTCTGTAGTTTTTTGCATCAGTATTTGTAAGAGAAACAATCAGAGGAAAATTATAATAATATAAAGTACAATAGAAACATGTGTACCACTTCTACATTTTTGACCCATTGTTGGTTTTGGCTTACAAACAGTGATGGGCGAAACTCAAACTCTTATGGTTGCGCCAACTCTAGGATGGCTGCAGGCTGCTCTTTTTATGCTGGGGAGGGCCCAAAAACCATAGTATTTCCTAGCCTGAGAAAACCAGCCCACAGCTGTCTACTTATTTTGGCTGGGTATCAAAATTGAGGGGGGGGGGGGGCGCACGCCGGATCCTATTATTTATTCAAATCATTTAAAATATAGCCGCATAGGGTCCCTCATTTTTTGATACACAGCCGAGATAACACACAGCTGTGGCTTGCAGCCCCAGTTGTCTGCTTTATCTGCACTGTATCAAAATTTAGGGAACCTTATGCCATTTTTTCACATTTTTATACTCCATTTTGGGGCACTCAGACAGCTAGTGTGACAGCAACCAATCCCAAACGCTGGCACAGAGGGTGGGTGGGGGAAGCAGTGAATATTCATAAGCTTTAATGAGTGGACCTGGAAACAGTGTGACAGCTGCGCGGAATCTTGGTATAATTGTTTTGCTTTAATCCCCATTTTGCTTCTTTTGAAGGAGGAGGTGGAGAAACTGTCATCAAAATAATTGGTCTTACGTGAGAAAATCAACCATCTGAATGAGGCCTTAGACAATGGCTTCTTGTTAACACATAAAGCTGAAAAAGGTGAAATATAGCCATTAATTTGGCTATTGAAATTAATTTGATGGAGCTTTATCTACTAAACTGGGAGTCACTTTTTGTAGTAACTATTTGAAAACCATATTATTTACTATTTGATATGGGAACATTTATTTACAAAAGAAGCACCAAGACATGTCCTAACATTTAATTTGGAATCCAAATATCTAGGGACTGAAAAATTTACCAAATATATCAGATCAATAAAACTCGACTGAAAGCTCCTGTTATAAACATGCACAGCAGCTTCAGCAGACTTAAAGGGTTATTCCCATCTCCAAGATCCTTTACCAATATGAAGTAGGTGAAATAATAAGAATATTAGCAAATAACTCCAATTAGAAATGTAGTATCGTTCTTCTGATTTACTATGTCGCTTACCTCATGTTCAGGGCATTGCAGGACCTTAGGTATCCATGGTTACGACCACGCATGTAGTGACAGCTAGATAGTTAGTTGCTCTTGATCATAACCATGGATACCTAAGGTCCCACAATGCCCTGAACATGAGGTAAACGACATAGTAGATCAGAAGAACGATACTACATTTCTAATTGGAGGTATTTGCTAATATTATTATTACACCTACTACATATTGGGATAAGATCTTGGAGATGGGAATAACCTTTTAAACCTAATTTGAGTTGGAGCCTTTAAAATTCATTTTTCTAAACATATCACAAGTTGCCATTAAATGCTTGACTAGAATATTAAAGGGAACCTGTCACCAGATTTGATGACTATAAGCTGCGGCCACCAGTGGGCTCTTATATACAGCATTCTAACATGCTGTATATACTGTAAGAGCCCAGGCCGCTGTGTAGAACGTAAAAATCACTTTATAATACTTACCTAAATGATTGGTACGGTGCAGACGGGTCAGATGGGTGTCTCTGTTCTCCGGGTGCGGCACCTCCTCTTTCGGCCATCTTTATCCTCCTCCTTCTGACGCATCCTACGTCATCCACACTAGCCGGCATTGAGGTCCTGCGCAGGCGCACTACAATACTTTGATCTGCCCTGTTCAGAGGAGATCAAAGTACGCCTGCTCAGGACCTCAATGCCGGCACGTGTGCATGACGTAGGACGTGTACCGGCTGTTTAGGTATTATAAAGTCATTTTTACGTTCTACACAGCGGCCTGGGCTCTTATATACAGCATGTTAGAATCCTGTATATAAGAGCTCACTGGTGGTGGCCGCAGCTTATAGTCACCAAATCTGGTGACAGGTTCCCTTTAAAAACATTTTGAATAATATGTGGTTTGCATGAGTTTGAATTATTATTTTTTTTTAACTACTTAGCCATTTAGCGAGATTATGGATGGCGATATGGATGACGTCAACTGTGTTATCCTCGTACCCAACCTAATTTTCACGCATGTGTAAAGACCTCACCGGCTTGCGCAAGGGCACCTATGTTTTCAAACCATAGAAGAAAAAGGAGGAAACATTGGCACCATTCAGCAAGCTAACCGCTTAATCCTTCTTATTCCAATGTTATACACGCATTATATGGCAATAAATTCCATTGCATACTGGCCTCAGTGCTCATTCCAATAGACAACCTATGTTTTCACTTCTGCCTGCGATGGGGCAGAGCAAACTGCACCTTTGTGAGCCGGGAATGACTCTGCACAAGTGCGAGATTTTGCAGAGCAACTTGGATAATGAGGAAGGTGTCACCCACGTCAATCATGAAAGGATGATGGCAAACAACGGCAGAAGGAGGGACAGGAGCCGAAGAAAAGAAAGCCCATCCGACCAAGAAAAGGATGCCATCTGACCAAGAAAAGGACGCCATCCGACCAAGAAAAGGACGCCCATCTGACCAAGAAAAGGACGCCATCCGACCAAGAAAAAGACGCCCATCCAACCAGAACGGTTAATTTACATTCATGGCGGCAGATTATATAAAGGTATTTCTGGGGTCTACAAGGGGGGTCAGGGAACAAGGTGTATCTTCATAGAATGCAGCCCTGGAGCTCCAGAAAGTGATACTTTTGAACCTATTGCATCTAAGGCAAGTTAATGGGGAACCGTAGCATTTTTTCCGGTAAATCTTCAAGAAAACTGCTCGGGTTCCCCATTGACTTGCATTAGGCTCATTATTCATGATGAATATTGGAATAGCACTAAGGGGTACTTTGCACACTGCGACATCGCTAGTCGATTGTAGCGATGCCGAGCGCGATAGTCCCCGCCCCCGTCGCACATGCGATCTCTTGTGATAGCTGCCGTAGCGAACATTATCGCTACGGCAGCTTCACATGCACTTACCTGCCCTGCGATGTCACTCTGGCCGGCGACTCGCCTCCTTCCCAAGGGGGCGGGTCGTGCGGCGTCACAGCAACGTCACACAGCAGGCGGCCAATAGAAGCGGAGGGGCGGAGATGAGCGGGACATAAACATCTTCGCCCACCTTCTTCCTTCCTCATTGCAGGCGGGACGCAGGTAAGGAGATATTCCTCGCTCCTGCGGCTTCATACACAGCGATGTGTGCTGCCACAGGAACGAGGAACAACATTGTACCTGTCGCTGCACCGAAATTATGGAAATGACCGACACTACACCGATCATACAATTTCGACGCTTTTGCGATCGTTATTCGTAGCAAAAAGGATTTCCATACTCCGATCTCGACAACGACGCAGGATGTGCATCACTTTCAATTTGTCCCCACCGACATCGCAGCTGCGATGTCGTAGTGTGCAAAGTACCCCTAAGTATTCAGTATGAATTACCCAAACACAAACATTTAGTATTCACTTATCACTATTAATTAACTCTATAATAGTACTGAATATTCATACATGTCTCATGCATGCCATGCTGCATTGGCGAGTTTCGTCCTGCATACACGGCAATACACAGTATGTTG
Source organism: Anomaloglossus baeobatrachus (assembly GCF_048569485.1). NCBI lineage: Eukaryota > Metazoa > Chordata > Amphibia > Anura > Aromobatidae > Anomaloglossus > Anomaloglossus baeobatrachus. The sequence continues at coordinate 115,678,881 of NC_134353.1, forward strand.
CGATTTTTTTCCTCAGCCGGATTCCAGATAACTTGCAGATCAGCACTGACTAATTGATTAACATTGGTGTGAGTGCAATGCGATTTTTATTGCATTGCACTCGGCATATTTATACACAGATGTTAGAAAACCCTTAATGTCTCATACAGACATCCATTATTCATATACACCTTCTTTGATTTTCATGAAAAGAATACATTAAATTATACCTTATGGAGCCATACAGTATGTCCATTTTTTGCTTGTTTTTTTGTTTGTTTGTTTTTGTTTCTTAGTGGACCAAGTCCTCTACACTGTGTGCAGAATTAATAGGCAAATGAGTATTTTGATCACATGATACTTTTTATACATGTTGTCCTACTCCAACCTGTATAGGCTTGAGAGCCAACTGCAACTTCCCCCGGTGGGCGCAGGAAGCAGGGAATACAAGATTGAATAATAATAATTTTAAAAAGAGGAAAAGCCGCTGGAGCTTTGTGACAACTGTGCAGCACCGCGCTGGTGATCGGTGAGTATGAGAGAGGGGGGAGAGAGACCAGGAGTGATTTTAAATGATTTAGATCGTTCTGCTGGACATGCTGAGCATGCTCAGTAGGTGACAGAATCCGTCAGTGGATTCCGCCGCTTTGCGCATAGCGGCGGAATCCGCCACCATAGACAATCATTAGACACCTTGGCGGATTCCAATGGAATCCGTCAAGGTGCGTTATTTTAACGACCCAAAAAACGCTACATGTAGCGTTCCCTCCGCCCGACGCTGCGTCAAAATAACGACTCAGCGTCGTCCAGCTGATGAAACGCAGACACTTGCGTTACAGTGCGTCATCAATACAAGTCTATGGAGAATAGCGCAGTGCGTTAACGGACTGCGCTATTCTCCATAGCAGTGGATTGCGCTGAACGCAAGTGTGAAAGCAGCCTTACAGGTGCCTTCAAACATAATTATGGGTAACAGAAGATTTGTAATTTGTTATTTAGCATATGAGACAAGATATTGATGTTTGTAAGGTTAATAATGTTTGATAAGAGAGTAAAATACATAAAAAATAAATAATTATCTAATGAAACAATGATGATAAAACCTGACACACAGATCAAGCGTGGAATCTGATCCAAATCACTGATGAATTAGTCCATTATTTTCATACATATACATGGTATATAAATATATATATATATATATATATATATATATATATATATATATATACACAGTACAGACCAAAAGTTAGGACACACCATCTCATTCAGAGAGTTTTCTTTATTTTCATGACTCTAAAAATTGTAGATTCACATTGAAGGCATCAAAACTATGAATGAAAACATGTGGAATGAAATACTTAACAAAAAAGTGTGAAACAACTGAAAATTTGTCTTATATTCTAGGTTCTTCAAAGTAGCCACCTTTTGCTTTCATTACTGCTTTGCACACTCTTGGCATTCTCTTGATGAGCTTCAAGAGGTAGTCACCGGAAATGGTCTTCCAACAGTCTTGAAGGAGTTCCCAGAAATGCTTAGCACTTGTTGGCCCTTTTGCCTTCACTCTGCGGTCCAGCTCACCCCAAACCATCTTGATTGGTTTCAGGTCTGGTGATGTGGAGGCCAGGTCATCTGGCGTAGCACCCCATCACTCTCCTTCTTAGTCAAATAGCCCTTACACAGCCTGGAGGTGTGTTTGGGTTCATTGTCCTGTTGAAAAATAAATTATGGTCCAACTAAACGCAAACCGGATGGAATAGCATGCCGCTGCAAGATGCTGTGGTAGCCATACTAGTTCTATATGCCTACAATTTTGAATAAATCCCCAACAGTGTCACCAGCAAAGCACCCCCACACCGTCACACCTCCTCCCCATGCTTCACGGTGGGAGCCAGGCATGTAGAGTCTATCCGTTCACCTTTTCTACAAAGACACGGTGGTTGGATCCAAAGATCTCAAATTTGGACTCATCAGACCAAAGCACAGATTTCCACTGGTCTAATGTCTATTCCTTGTGTTCTTTAGCCCAAACGAGTCTCTTCTGCTTGTTGCCTGTCCTTAGCAGTGGTGTCCTAGCAGCTATTTTACCATGAAGGCCTGCTGCACAAAGTCTCCTCTTAATAGTTGTTCTAGAGATGAGAAGGTGTGTCTAAACTTTTGGTCTGTACTGTATATATAGATGTACTGCATATATATATATATATATATATATATATATATATATATATATATAGTCATATGAAAAAGTTTGGGCACACTTATTAATGTTAACCTTTTTTCTTTATAACAATTTGGGTTTTTGCAACAGCTATTTCAGTTTCATATATCTAATAACTGATGGACTGAGTAATATTTCTGGATTGAAATGAGGTTTATTGTACTAACAGAAAATGGGCAATCCGCATTTAAACAAAATTTGACTGGTGCAAAAGTATGGGCACCTCAACATAAAAGTGACATTAATATTAAGTAGATCCTCCTTTTGCAAAAGTCACAGCCTCTAGTCGCTTCCTGTAGCTTTTAATTAGTTCCTGGATCCTGGATGAAGGTATATTTGACCATTCCTGTTTACAAAACAATTCCAGTTCAGTTAAGTTTGATGGTCGCCGAGCATGGACAGCACGCTTCAAATCATCCCACAGATGTTCAATGATATTCAGGTCTGGGGACTGGGATGGCCATTCCAGAACATTGTAATTGTTCCTCTGCATGAATGCCTGAGTAGATTTGGAGCGGTGTTTTGGATCATTGTCTTGCTAAAATATCCATCCCCTGCGTAACTTCAACTTCGTCACCGATTCTTGCACATTATTGTCAAGAATCTGCTGATACTGAGTTGAATCCATGCGACCCTTAGCTTTAACAAGATTCCCGGTGCCGACATTGGCCACACAGCCCCAAAGCATGATGGAACCTCCACCAAATTTTACTGTGGGTAGCAAGTGCTTTTCTTGGAATGCCGTGTTTTTTTGCCTCCATGCATATTGCCTTTTTGCATGACCAAACAACTCAATCTTTGTTTCATCAGTCCACAGGACCTTCTTCCAAAATGTAACTGGCTTGTCCAAATGTGCTTTTGCATACCTCAGGCGACTTTGTTTGTGGCGTGCTTGCAGAAAACGGCTTCTTTCGCATCACTCTCCCATACAGCTTCTCCTTGTGCAACGTGCGCTGTATTGTTGACCGATGCACATTGACACCATCTGCAGCAAGATGATGCTGCATGTCTTTGGAGGTGATCTGTGGATTGTCCTTGACTGTTCTCACCATTCTTCTTCTCTGCCTTTCTGATATTTTTCTTGGCCTGCCACTTCTGGGCGTAACAAGAACTGTACCTGTGTTCTTCCATTTCCTTACTATGTTCCTCACAGTGGAAACTGACAGTTTAAATCTCTGAGACAACTTTTTGTATCCTTCCCCTGAACAACTATGTTGAATAATCTTTGTTTTCAGATCATTTGAGAGTTGTTTTGAGGAGCCCATGATGCCACTCTTCATAGGAGATTCAAATAGGAGAACAACTTGCAAGTGGCCACCTTAAATACCTTTTCTCATGATTGGATACACCTGCATATGAAGTTCAAAGCTCAATGAGGTTACAAAACCAATTTAGTGCTTTAGTAAGTCAGTAAAAAGTAGTTAGAAGTGTTCAAATCAAGAAATTGATAAGGGTGCCCATACCTTTGCACCAGTCAAATCTTGTTTATTTTTTTTTCATATGACTATATATATATATATATATATATATATATATATATATATATATATATGTGTATATATATATATATATATATATATATATGTATATATATATATATATATACACACACACATATATATATATATATATATATATATATATATATATATATATATATATATATATATATATATATATAGATATATCTCAATTAGTCTGCATAATATAGTATTTTGAATTTATGCAGCGAAATGGAAAGATACCGTGCATGTTAACCAATATATGACGGTCATGTTTACGTCAACTTTATATGAAATGAGTTTGTTTTATTTCTATATTAGCACTAAGCAGAAAAGCAAGCTGTTCCAATGCAACGTGCCCTTGTGAGTGCATAGATATTGTGCAACATATAATACACTTGGCAAACACATAAACCTCACCAGCATTCTGAAAAACCTGTTTCTTTTGTAAGCATGTATTAATTTCCACTGAAAAACACTCCCTCCTTCCTGCTATATACAAAAGCTGTCAACTTTGTACTTCTTCAAACTATTGCATGCTCCTAAATAGACAGCAGCAAAGATAAGGTGCAAACATAAAAACCTAAGTGTCCCACCTATAATGTAAACTAACTAGCAAAAAAAAAAAATAATATTTCTCCATAAAAGCACCCATATACAGTACCTTAGGTGTCTAGATGCTCGCTTCCAATAGACACATATGAGCGAAAATGATGCACACAGAGAACACTGTGACTCTGTCTCTATCATTATAGTTAATGGCGCCATCAGCGCGTAGTCCGAATTCCATTTTGCAGAGGTTCGAACATAAGCCCTGACAGCCACTGAATATATACTAAAACGTGATATAAACATAGCCTTAGATTGCCTCACCTACAGTTCTGTCTCCCAATTACCCCCATACATACTTGAATATTCATGTCAGCTCAGTCTTCATGTTTTTTTAAATGGAAAGAAGTGAGAAAGACACTGAAAAGAAAAGGATCAGGTGCTTCAATTTAAAGTGTCTGATCCTTCACTCCATAGACATCTGTCAGCAGGCCTCTATACACATTATATGGTATGTTGATGCTAACAAAATTGGTAGGATTAGCTTTCTTTAAGGCCCCCTTCACACATCCGTGAAAATCACGTACGTTTTTCACGGACGTGTCTAAGGGGCATATTGCCTTCCGTGTGCCGTGTTTATGGCACACGTGTATTCTCCGTATGGTATCCGTGATAACACACGGAGACCGAGAACTTACTGCTCACCTGTTCCTGGCTTCGCTGTCTGTGGTGCTGATCTGCAGTCTCCCGCCCTGCCGACTCCCCGCTGCTGCTGCTTCCAGCCCGCAGTGAAGTCAATATTCATGAGCATAATGAGCGGGGGTTTGAAGCAAGTGACAGCAGCGGCAGAAACAGCAGCACTGGAGAAGGCGAGTATAGAAATTCTTTTTATTTCACAGGCACGTGTGTTTTCTCCGGTGCGTGTCACACGGATCACATCCGTGCGGTCCGTGTGACACCCGTGATGCCAGAGAAAAACGGATATGTCTACGTGTGGAACACACTGGTACACGTATGCTCAACATGGACACACGGTCCATAGCAAAACACGCACGTGAGCGCAGACCCATTGATTTTAATGGGTCTACGTGTGCCCATGCCTCCGGCACGTGAGGAAATGGACCAAACACGTGCCGGAGACACGGACGTGTGAAGGGGGCCTAAAGAGAACCTGTCAGCAGATTTGGGGCCTATAAGCTGCCACCAGTGGGCTCTTATATACCGCATTCTAACATGCTGTATATAAGAGCCCAGGGCGCTGTGTAGAATGTAAAAATGACTAAACGATCCCTGTGGTGGAGTTGGGCCACAAGGGTGTCACCGTTCTCCGGTGTCGGCGCCTCCTCTTTCAGCCATCTTCGTCTTCCTTCTGAAGCCGGGGTACATGACGCATCCTATGTCATACACACTCACTGGTCCCGTAAAGACGCAGGACAATACTTTGATCTGCCCTGCTCAGGGCAGATCAAAGTGCGCCTGCGCAGGACCTCAATGCCGGCGAGTGTGGATGACGTAGGACGCTTCATGCACCCTGGCTTCAGAAGAAGGATGACAAAGATGGCCGAAAGAGGAGGCGCTGACACCAGAGAACGGAGACGCCCATATGATCCAACTCCACCGCAACGATCTTTTAGGTAAGTATTATAAAGTCATTTTTACGTTCTACACAGTGGCCTGGGCTCTTATATACAGCATGTTAGAATGCTGTATATAAGAGCCCACTGGTGGCAGCTTATAGACCCCAAATCTGGTGACAGGTTCCCTTTAACCAAATGTGTATGGGCCTTAAAAGGGTTGTTGAGGACTTACTGTATATCCTTAGGACAGGTCATCACTATCAAATCTTTGTGGGTCTGATACCCAACACCACCATTGATCAGCTGCTTGCAGGTTGGAACCAGTCAACTGACATGCTGATACTCAGGGTGGGGGCAGCTGTGCATATGCAATGCAGGTAAATGAGCAGCTCCGGAAGTGAATGCGCGGCCTGGAAGCAGTTACAGCCACGTCGGAGACTCAGTAAGTACAGCCCGCTTGCTCCTATCCCCCTATCCCTACTACTACCATTTTTAATACCTATATTCTGGTCCCCATAAACTTATAAACTTCTGACATAAAAAATTGGTGGCTGCATTTTGTATGTCATAGTCGCCTATTTAAGTGTACAACTCTATCATTAAACTTCTTTCCACCAATTGGCGTTTTTGCACTTTTGTTTTTTTCTCCACTTTTTCCCACAGACGTAACTTTTTCATTTTTACCTTGACAAAACCAAAGAAGGGCTTATTTTTTTTGTGGGACAAAATGTACTTTCGAATGACATCATTTATTTTACCATAAAATATATTGGACAACAAGAAATAAATTCTAAGTTGGGTGAAATAGTGAAAAAACTGATTTTCCCCATAGTTGTCTTTTGTACCTATGGAGTTCACTGTGCAGTGAAAACCTGTGAAACTCATCTTCCAGGTCAATTCGATTACGGCGATGTCAAACTTATATGGTTGTGACATAAATTTGGTTTGTATTGCTATCTATTTCTGAGGCTCATAAACTTTTTATTTTTCTGTCAATGCACCTGTATGAGAGATGATATTGTTATTAATACAATTTTGATGGCTATTTATTGCATTTTATTGGAGAAATGCGGCAACTTAAAAACATATATTTTTTTTTACTGCTTTGATTTTTAATTTGTTTTGATTCTTGGACTTTTACTGATGTGTTCATAATAAATATGTTTATTTTGTAATTTTTTTATGTCTTATTTTTAAAGGGGGAAAGGATGGGGATCCAAATTTGGACTTGAGCCTGAAAGTCTGATTACTTTTTCTATACATTGCTGTTCATTGCCCCGTTGTGCTGCTGTAAGCCCCCACAAATGTATAGTCATATGCCAATTAGTTAAACATATGTTAATGCAAAAATCAATCTCCCACCCATCCCTTTATGCCAATATCAGTGATTGGGTGCAGTCAGACTGCTGTATTACTTGCCTGAGGATCGCATCGCCGTCCTCAGACTGGCCGGTGGCTCTCCTGACCTGAGCGTGACAGCATGTATTTCTATTTTTCGTTTTGCATTAACGGGCAATTGATACAGCAGTCTGATGCACCCAACCACTGACATGCGGCACAGAGGTGTAGGCGGGTCAAAGAGTGAATATTTTTTTTGCATTAACATACTTTAACCAGCCGGCGCGAGGCTATAAATTTTCCGAGGCTTGTAGCAACACAAAGGGGAAATGTACAGCAATAACAGTAACATATCCTGAAAAAGCTGCCCAACACCTATTTCAGGATACTATTAGTATCATGAACTACAACTGATTGTTGTTTAAAATTTTCCTTAGTGGAAAAAGTTCTGGCCCTGAGGAATTGACCAATAGATATACCTTTTTATGGTGCCTTTTGGATGAGAGGATGTGGCATGAAGCAATGAGCTTTTAGACGTTGGCTTCCTGAAAATGCTTGAGCCATTTTGAGCTATCCTTGAGCCGTTTTGCAAATTTCAATATCCAGAAAGTTTAATTTGGGTCCATGTGGGAATGTCAACTTGATATTTAGATGATTATTGTTTAACCTGGTCATCATATTTTCCAAATGACTAAGTGAGCCCTCCCAAACAAACCGTATATCATCTATATAACGTATCCAGTTGTGGATATATTGTGACTCATCAATTGGATTGCTCACAAAGATGTCCCTTTCTCAAGCTCCAAGAAATATATTTGCATATGAGGGTGCACAAGATGCCCCCATTGCAGTCCCTTGGAGCTGGATATATACCTGGTCCTTGAATATGAGTTAGAACATACTCCAACAAATCAAGATCAATTCAGCAAGCAAACGGTATCATAACATATCAAAGACAAAGCAGTTTTATATAAAACATGACAAACCCACAAGAGTCAAAATCGCAATAAAAATGCACTTGAAAAATGTACTCAAAAATGCAATAAAAAATTAAAGTAACCTAATTTACATTATAGGGGCAGAAATATTGCAGAAATTTTGTAGCATCAAAACCGTACCAATAGTTCATCGTGGGAACGCAGCCTTATGTTTTAATTAAGCAGGGCCTATCGCTAATATAAAAAGCAAATAAATTATTTTGTCTAATCCTGGAAAACTTCCAGTTTACAAAACCTAGTAGCTCCATAAACCTTTCCTGCCCTTCATAAACAAATCATTGAATGAAGCACTTGGTCTACTGCAAGGATCTTTTACATTGGTTATGAAATATACATTTACATACATTTTTTATGATAATTTTATTTTTACACTATAGTTTGCTAATTGTAAAACTCCTCTTGTCCATCTTGGGTGCGTGTCGAAAGACATAGAGTTGTGCAAATAATGACAAATAGTGACGTCACATATAGTACACGCTTTACAATATTCTATTTCTGTCACTATGAAGATGTCTGGTTGGATTGTGACTAATAAAAACAGCCTATATTCATAACTGAAGCTATAAAGTGTTTAATTGTTGAGGGAAACAGAGTTGTATTACTTTATGGCTTATAGGAAGTGACAGGAGAACAAAAATGGGCAGTGAGGTAACATAATGTCCTCATATGTCCTCATACCTAGTCTCCCGGTACTTACCTGCACTTAACCTTCGATCCTTACAAGACCTCCTTCTCTACTCCCCTCTCATCTCCTCTTCCCACCATCGCATCCAAGATTTCTCCCGTGCCTCCCCCATACTCTGGAATGCTCTGCCTCAACACATTAGACTCTCGCCTACCTTGACAAGCTTCAAAAGGAACCTGAAGACCCACCTCTTCCGACAAGCCTACAACCTGCCGTAACCCTCAGTCTGATACAGTGCCGCACAATCAACTCTACCCTAACCTACTGTATCCTCACATATCCCTTGTAGACTGTGAGCCCTCGCGGGCAGGGACCTCTATCCTCCTGTACCTGTCTGTGTCTTGTATTGTTTATGATTACTGTCACCAGGTTTTTCCCTTATGAGATGTAGCCACCACCAGTGAGCGCTTATATACAGCATTCCAGAATACTGTATATAAGACCCCAGGCCGCGCTGTACAACGTAAAAAATACCTTTATTATTCTCACCTAGAGGGTGGTCCGGTCCGATGGGTGTTACTGCTCTCGGTCTGGCACCTCCTCCATCTTGTGCGATTGACAACCTCCTTCTCAGCCCCATGTTCATGACGCGTCCTACTTGATCCACACAGAGGTCTCCATTGCGCTCCTGCACATACACACTTTAATTTGCCCTGCTGAGGGCAGATCAAGGTACTGTAATGCAAAGGAGCGAAGAAAGGTCAAAAACCGCCTGCGTATGAGCACCACAATACTTTGATCTGCCCCCAAGCGGGCAGATCAAAGTGGGCATGCGCAGTAGCGCAATGGAGGCCTCTGTGTGGATGATGTAGGATGCATCATTCACACACGGCTGAGAAGAAGGACTTCTTCACACCATTTTTGAAGAATTGTGTGAAATGATATCCAATTTACCTTTTATTCTCTTTTTTTTCTTTTTTGTTCCAATACACACAAACTATATAAACATGTTTATATCAAAACATATGTAATTGTAATAATTTTCTGGGAGAAATAATTCATTTTTTGGGACAATTTCAAGAGTGCCAACACTTTCGGCCATGTATGTATGTGGACGCTGCAAAAAATAAAAGTATGCTGTGTCATGTTCTTTCTTTTTTGAAGTGACTGTAAAGTGTCACCAGATCCCACAAATGAACTGCATACTAAATAGCTCTCTTAAACCTGATGAGGCTAGTGTACTTTGAAAATCCACATCAGAATGGCTGTATAATCCTGAAATTAAGAGCATTTTATGAGTCCAGATAAAGAGTGAGAGTCCAATGTATTCAGTCTCCACCCACCCAGCCTGACTGACAGCTGTAGCATGTACTGAGCAGTGTGAGATTTCATTAGCCAAATGGAGGAGAGACTCAATCAAGCAATGGGTTGTTCCCTTTCGGAAAAATTAAGTCTTAGGTGCAGTTTGCTATTAAAAAATAAAATGGGCTTTACTCCCTGTCCGAGGGCTCAGCATCAAGTCTGCCACTGCTCCCGGTGTCCAGTAATGTCTGCAGCGTTAACATCACATCAACAGCATGACAACCAATCAGTGAACTCAGTAGCGCTGCCTGTATAGACAGAATGCACCACTGAGAACTACTAAGCTCATTGATTGGCTGCCGCACCATATACAGAGGCTCAGTGCCGGACCTGTGGACGGTGAGTAAAGCACAGTTAGTTTGTTTTCTTATAACAAACTGCACCCGGGGACCAAGATTTTCTGAAATGGGACAACTCCTTTAAGTTTAAAGTTTCAAAAACATTAGAGACATTCTGACATGTATTATCACAGTAAGTACATTAGCCTCATCAGGTCTAAAAGATTTATTTAAAAATATATTCAGATCCCCTTTAAAGAGAAAATATCATCATGTCAAATGGAACATTTTTTTGTTCTTATTTTATTCCTGATGCTTCCCTGGGTATTCTCTCCCAACATTTTTTTTTATCAAATATGCTATATGGCTCTAGAGGTATGGGCATTTTTATTTAGTGCTAATTTTTATGTTTTTTACTAAAGGGGGTTCTCATGCCCCAGAAAATGCTGTGAGTAGAACCCCCTTTCTCTGGAACTGTATGGCGGATTTAAACCAAACAAAAATCGGCATACTCAGGGGAGCAATGGGAGTAAAATATAACCAAAAGCTGGCCACTTTTGACGTGGTGACAGATCCTCTTTTAAAAATAAAAGTTATAGAACTCATGTAGTGCCCCTGAAACCATCAGGGAGCTACAAGGTACTGCATCCCCACTAGGATGCACGGCCTACCCCCAGGGACCCAGAAGACCAGTGCCGGTAACAACAAAAACATTCCTTGTAATCCCTGTTTTTTCCCCAAATTCCCCAAAGACTGGTGCCAGACTAGGGTTGGACCTAATGGATGGCCACCTAGAGGTTGAGCCGATCCAGTCCACTAGACAACCAGGTGGGAGGGGCAGACAGTGGACAGGCAGCCAGAATCAAGAGTTAGTCGGTGACGGAGAGAGAGAGAGCGAGTGTAAGCACTGAAAGGAGTGTGATGGTGACCTGAGGGCCCAGGAGTGTGGTTGCCAGTGGAGTACTCCCGGAACCACAGCACCAACGGGATACAGAATCCTAGGTCAGGCAAACGCTCCAGGCAGACCTGATAAAATCTGCACAGTGAGGGGACCATCAAGGACCTCACTGACCTTGAAGTTCGGGATATAGTAGCAATGGGAGAACCGGGGAACAGGACTAGAGACTCCGACTCTACAGGGTTCACGCTACCATTATACTGACTACCGTTGAGAGACTACCATGAGGGGACCCCCAGACGCTACAAGCAACGAGGACTCACGAACCATAGACAGGTGCAGGGGAAAGAAGCCACCAGGTAACTAAAGCAGCAATGGGACTAAGGGGACCAGCGGTGAAAACCAGCCTTTCTCGGGTGACCAGTTTGCAACAGACTGTGAGTAAAGGCACCAGTTATACTGCAACCCCTTGTGTGGCCTACCTTCTTTCTGCACCCATCTACATCAGCTATCCTCTGGTGCCTGCCCCTGCTTGACATCCAGGCTGTCACCAACACCAGTCCCAGTAGTGAGAACTGTGCAGCGGCAGCTCCATCTACATAGCCGCAACCCGCAAGTGGCGTCATGTTATTAACTTTCATTTAATCTCCCCTGTAAATATACCCCTTTTAAAAACGTCCCCAGGGTCATGGAACCGAGCAACAGCCACCAAGTGACATCTCCCCAGCAGTACACCGCCCGGGACCAAGTACCCCATAGCTCTAGGCGACACACACCTATCCTCAAAGAACAAAACAGACATAAATAGAGTGATAGTGACCTGTTTATGCCTATAAATGGTTATGTAATATATATGACACGTTATTACGTCTTTTCATGTACAGTAAGTATGGATAATAGTCAGACTCCTTTAAATTTTTCACTCTTTGTTTCATTGCAGCCATTTGGTAAATTCAAAAAAGTTCATTTTTTTTTCATTAATGTACACTTTGCCCCCATCTTGACAGAAAAACCCCCTGAAATGTAGAAATGTTTGCAAATTTTTAAAACAAGAAAAACTGAAATATCACATGGTCATAAGTATTCAGACCCTTTGCTCAGACACTCATATGTAAGTCTCATGCTGTCCATTTCCTTGTGATCCTCCTTGAGATGGTTCTACTCCTTCATTAGAGTCCAGCTATGTTTAATAAAACTGATAGGACTTGATTTGGAAAGGCACACACCTGTCTATATAAGACTTCACAGCTCACAGTGCATGTCAGACCAAATGAGAATCATGAGGTCAAAGAAACTGCCCAAGGAGCTCAGAGACAGAATTGTGGCTAGGCACAGATCTGGCCAAAGTTACAAAAGAATTTCTGCAGTACTCAAGGTTCCTAAGAGCACAGTGGCCTCCATAATACTTAAATGGAAGAAATTTGGAACCACCAGAACTCTTCCTAGACCTGGCTGTCCAGCCAAACTGAACAATCATGGGAAAAGAGTCTTGGTGAGAGAGGTAAAGAAGAACCCCAAGATCACTGTGGCTGAGCTTCAGAGATACAGAAGGGAGATGGGAGAAAGTTCCACAAAGTCAACTATCACTGCAGTTCTCCACCAGTCGGGCCTTTATGGCAGAGTGGCCCGATGGAAGCCTCTCCTGAGTGCAAGCATATGAAAGCCCTCTTAGAGTTTGCAAAAAAATACACAAAGGACTCCCAGACTATGAGAAATAAGATTCTCTGGTCTGATGAGACAAAGATAGAACTTTTTTGTGATAATTCTAAGTGGTATGTGTGGAGAAAACCAGGCACTGCTCATCACCTGCCCAATACAATCCCAACAGTGAAACATGGTGGTGGCAGCATCATGATATGCAGGGACAGGACGACTGGTTGCAATTGAAGGAAAGATCAATGCGGCCAAGTACAGAGATATCATCATAGAAAACCTCTTCCAGAGTGCTCTGGACCTCAGACTTTACCGAAGCTTCACCTTCAAACAAGACAATGATCCTAAGTACATAGCGAAAATAACAAAGAAGTGGCTTCAGAACAACTCTGTGACCATTCTTGACTGGCCCAGCCAGAGCCCTGACCTAAACCCAATTGAGAATCTCTGGAGAGACCTGAAAATGTCTGTCCACCAACGTTCACCATCCAACCTGACGGAACTGGAGAGGATGTGCAAGGAAGAATGGCAGAGGATGCCCATATCCAGGTGTGGAAAAACGTGTTGCATCATTCCCAAGAAGACTATGGCTGTACTAGCTCAAAAGGGTGTTTCTACTCAATACCGAGCAAAGGGTCTGAATACTTACGACCATGTGATATTTCATTTTTTTTATTAAAATATTTGCAAAAACTTCTACTTTTCTGGGGGGGGGGGATTGGCAAGATGGGGTGCAGAGTTTACATTAATGAGAAAAAAAATGAACTTTTTTAAATTTACCAAATGGCTGCAATGAAACAAAGAGTGAAAAATTTAAAGGGGTCTGAATACTTTCCGTATCCACTGTATACAAAGTCAAGTTTAGATGATTATGGTTAGTAGAGTAGAGGTTCGCTTCCTTTCTAACAGAAGCAAAAAACTGAGCCAAGAGTTATAAGAAATAGCAAGCTGGAGAGAAGCCATTTAAAAAAAGCAAAATTGAAATAAGCATAATCTACGATGTGAGTAAAGCTGGGTGCACACACCGAATAGTACAGATGATCAAATTGGTTGTCATCCCAAAACAAAACCTTTTCTCTTTCCTATAATGGAGCTGCCTTTCAGTTATCCTTCAGATGCTGTTTACATGTTACAACCATTGTGTATGCAGACAGGTTTTTAAGCACGTCAGATGAATTTTCTAGCAGAAATTTCATTTGATATGGATAGGGAATACATTTTTAAAAATAAATGACATAGATTCCTGCCTATGTTCGATAACCAGGACAGGTAAATCAGACAACTGTTGGGCTGCAACCCTCAGCTGCCTGCTTTACTTTCCCTGGTTTTCAAAAACAGATGTGATCCCACACGCTTTTTCTTTTTAAATTGATGTCATTTTTTTACATTTATTAATAGATGTCATCTGAGTGCAGTGCAATATACAAAAACAGACAATGGTGAAGATAGAGAAATTATGTTCTCCATCTTCTCTGCACCTGTGATCCGATTCTGGATGCAGAGTTTGAACCGAGTATGATTTGCAGAATTATGATTTGCAGAATGAATCTGATTATTTCACATGAGGGAATCGTTGTCAGTGTGAGAAAGCCCATAAAAGGGAACCTGTCATGTGGAAAAATGCTATAAACCTACAGATATGGGTTTAATCTTCAGGTTTATAGCATTCTGAACCTGGCCGGCGCCTGCACATTGAACCCCGCTGACGGGAGGAAATTAAGCTTAATCCTCCCGGCAGCATTCTGGCTTCAGTCACGGCACTGGTGTGGGTTCAGTCATCGCTCTGTGAATCTAAAGCGACGGGTATAACCTTGCCCCCTTGCAGTGACTGACAGCCTCTCAGCACCAGAGCCAGCTGTCAGTCAGTGTGTGGGGCCTGGTGACAGCTGCTACTCTCCATACACAGAGCAGTGACTGAACCTGCTATGGCACCTCCCCCATGACTGAAAGCTGAATGCTGCCAGGAGGATTAAGGTTCATTTCCTCCCAGCAGAGGGGTTCATTGTGTAGGCACTGGCCAGGTTCAGAACGCTATTAACCTGCAGATTAACCCTATGACTACAGGTTAATAGCATTTAACGTAAGACTATGAGAACCTCACTGAGAAAGTGACTTCCAGCCCACATAGAAATGCTGGTCACTACAGTGGTCATATGATGCAGGAGAGGATTGATGCTAAGTTGGAAACGGCAGAAGCTGACATTCAGAAAGTATCTTAATGCATGCACTGTACATATATTAATAATAATAGCTAACAGATGGTGGAATGAAAACCCCCCACATGAATGGAAGTTTAAGTGGGAGGACAGGTGAAATGACTGTTGTATGAGGGGGACATCAGCCTGTCTATATATCAAGCCAAAAAAGAAAGACTTACATGCAAAAGCTTGCAACTAAAAAAAACAAAAAAGCAAAAAAAATGTCTAAATATTTTTTTAGGTGTTTTGCATATCTCATACCTGCCCAGTTGCCATGTCAACCTCATTGTACTATGTCCTACCATGATGTGGCTACTGGGCTGGTATGAGAATGGTCATTTTGATATGCAAAACCCCACAAAAGATATTTAGAATTTTTATTTTTGCTTTTTTGTTTTTTAGTTGTGCCTATATATATATCAAGACAAATTAAATGGCAGATATATTATGAACATAGAAAGAACAAACTGCAGACCACCCGGGCCGCGAAAAAGTTAAGTCCCTAAACATTACTTTCTAAAAATTCCTCAGTGTATTACTGCATAGCACTAGGGTGGTGTGACAAGGATCAAAAGATTAAAAATTATTTCATTTAACTCTCTTTGTCAATCTCTTCCTAAGAAATGTCACTTTCTGTACCCGGGGTCCCGCTGCTACAATAAACCGTCATATAAAGTGACCAATCTGCCGTAGGTATATATACCTTTCTCCATCTGTTTGTTATCCCCCATGGGGCAGAAACACAAACCAGCATTGCTTTCTGATTCTCAACATGTTTTAGGTAAAGAAAAAAATATTTTTCACTTACATTTGTACAGTACTTACACAACACAATAGAGCATGTGGTGCCGATGGCTCTGGTCTATGTCACTATAGACACTCCCCCCCCCCACCTAAAGGAAGCTATGTGCATGATACCTTAAAGAGAATCTATCATGTCCATAAACGCTATTTACCTGCAGATGTAGGGGTAACCTACACGTAATGGGGTATAAATTTGTCCCCCAGCCATTGGTTTCTAGTCATCGGGTGGTGAAGGAAGCAGATACAGTCACCACATTATACAATGAGCACACTCTAATCACTTCCCAGCTCTTTGATTGACAGACATGTCTGCAGTGTGTGTTCAATGTGCGGCAGAGCTGTCATTCAGAAGGCCGGGAACTGATTACAGCCCGTTCACTATGAGTGGTGACTCCTTGACTGGAACCGGAAGAGCAAATATTCACTTTCTCTCTGTAGCCGCTGCTCCAGAAAGTGAGTGGAAAGAAGATAGGTCAACCTGGTCCCATCATAACATGACTCATGCTGTGACTTGAGTTCATGGAAACGTTCACATCACAGCTTCAAAGACACCATGTACAACCATTAAATCTTTACTGATTTCTTTTGCGTTTCCCATGTTGCTACACAAAGAAGCAGTGTTTATCAGGTGTGCATTAAAATACATCCACAGGTGTGTCTATAATTAACTCAGATGTTGCCAATTTACCTATCAGAAGCTTCCAAAGACATGACATCATCATATGGGCTGTCCCATATTGTTCAAAAGCATAGTACTCTTAGGGGTACTTTGCACGCTGCGACATCGCTAGCCGATGCTAGCGATGCCAAGCGCGATAGTCCCCGCCCCCGTCGCAGCAGCGATATCTTGTGATTGCTGCCGTAGCGAACATTATCGCTACAGCAGCTTCACATGCACTCACCTGCCCTGCGACGTCGCTCTGGCCAGCGACCCACCTCCTTACTAATGGGGCGGGTCCTGCGGCTTCACAGCGACGTCACACGGCAGGCGGCCAATAGAAGCGGAGGGGCGGAGATGAGCGGGACGTAAACATCCCGCCCACCTCCTTCCTTCCACATAGCCGGCGTGAGCCGCGGTGACGCAGGTAAGCTGATGTTCCTCGCTCCTGCGGCTTCAGACACAGCGATGTGTGCTGCTGCAGGGGAACGAGGAACAACATCGTACCGTCGCTGCAGGTAAATTATGAAAATGTCGGACACTACACCGATGATACGATTACGACGCTTTTGCGCTCGTTAATCGTATCATAAAGGATTTGCACACTACGATATCGACAGCGACGCCGTATGTACGCCACTTTCGATTTGACCCCACCGACATCGCACCTGCGATGTCGTAGTGTGCAAAGTACCCCTTAGTGTATGTAAACTTTTGACTTTGCAGAAAGAAATAAAAATGAATTAAAACATTTTCTCTCTCATTATTCTGGAATTTGGCAAATATAAATTATTTTGGTTCCTAATTGGCCTAAAATGGAAAAGGAGTTTTCTGATTAAATGTCAGATAGTGAGAAAAACATGCATAAGTGTCCTTATAGATAGTATATGTAAACTTCTGGTTTCAACCGTACATAGAAATTTTATCATCTGATTTCTACTAAATCAAACAGAAAAAAAGCTGTTAGAAAGCTATTGAGCAGCAATATCAAGACACCATGTGGTGGAAAACAGGTGGGGGTGAACATATCATTGGTGCAACCTGTGTAGCAGAACAGGGAACCAAGAGGTAAGGGGCCCCATTTCTACCTCCAAAGCAGGTGAAATAGAGCATTTTGATGAGTTATTGGACTGAAAAGGCCCATATACTCTTTTGGCACAGGAGCTCTTTTCTATCTTTATGGGGAGATAAGGTATGCACACCAGTGACTATGTAAGGGGAATACATGTAATAGCAGAAACTGCTGTGTGAATACTGACTTGAAAAATCCAATAGCTATATGTAAGAGTGAAAATGTGAAAAATGGAATCTGCATTACTGCCATGAACATATGAATCAAGAGAAATGTAGCTACTGAATTGATCAATGCAATAGAGCCCCAACACTACGCCAAAGTATTTCTCTACGTTGGGGTCCCTAGCTTGTGTGTGTCCTCTCATGCAGTTAAAAAACTTACCGTGTATGGGAAGCTGAGACCCAGGCTATTTATGCGTATGAGAAATACTTTGGCGTAGTGTTATCTCCCCATAGTGATGTTTTTTTAGGTTTTTGCACCCAGTTCGGACTTAGAATGGTGTTCCAAACGTTATTCCTATTTCTTTTCTATCTTTGTCAGCCAATGGCAAAGAGAGCATCTAGGACATCTATGGCTTCATAGTATATCCTAGCCCATGTTTACCTCCTGCCGACTACAACTCAAAAATATCTCCCGCATTCGTGCATTCCTTAACCAAGAATCAGCAAAAACACTAATGTATGCCCTCATCATCTCCTGCCTCAACTACTGTAACCTCCTGTTCTGTGGCCTAACTTCCAACACTCTTGCACCCCTCCAATCTATCCTAAACTCTGTGGACCGATTAATCCACTATTCCCCAGCCTCTCTTCTCTCTGCCAATCCCTCCACTGGCTTCCCATTGCCCAAAGACTCCAGTTCAAAACACTAACCATGACATACAAAGCCGTCCACAAGCTCTTCCTCCATATATCTGTGACTTAGTGTCCTGGTACCTACCTGCACGCAACCTCCGATCCTCACAAGACCTCCTTCTCTACTCCCCTTTTATCTCCTTTTCCCCTAATCGCATACAAGATTTCTCCCGCGCCTCCCCCATACTCTGGAATGCACTATTCCAACATATCAGACTCCTACCGTGGAAACTTTCAAAAGGAACCTGAAGACCCACCTCTTCCAACAAGCCTACAACCTACAATATCCCTCAGACTAGTACACCACTGCGCAACCAGCTGTGTCCTCACCTCCTGTATCCTCACCCATCCCTTGTAGACTGTGATCCCTCGTGGGACCTCTATTCTCCTGTACCTGTCTGTGCCTTGTATTGTTTGATTACTGTACTTGTCCCTATTATGTATACCCCTGTCACATGTAAAGCGCCAATGAATAAATGGCGCTATAATACTAAATAATAATAATACCGGCCATGTGTAGGATGCCACACAGACAGAATGGCAGGGGAGGAGAATGTTACTTAACATGACTGGCATTTGACACTTGGGTGTAAAAAAAAAAGCTAAAAAAATGTTTTAATTCCATTATAATCCTTAATACATTAACAAAAAAAATTGCATTAGATTAACTTTTGTGCACAAATTCTCAAATTCACAGATTCTTATTGTGCGGGTAGGAGGAACTGTAAAGTGATAGAGAACTAGAGAATTATCCTTTTCTTTTATTTGTTTATTTTCTCACGGGGCATTATAATATACATTTCATCTTGACAAAGGGGACAATATAGAGAAACGCCTTTATGTTACACCTCCAATGAAAGATCCCAAGAATGGGAGTCATCTTATAAGAAAGCGTGACATCGAGCCTCAAATTCTTTAAAGGGAATTTATCCAGGAATTTGGTTTCTTGGGTAAAGCAGATTCATGTAATCCAACGTACTGGGGATTAGAAGTGTCGGATTTACGTGTTATTTCGCTTGTGAGATGTTGCACTGTGCGAAACGCGTCTATGAAATTAGTAAAGGGGGAAAAAGATGAAAGCAAAGTTGTAGTTCACCATGTCTTGTACACGAGGCCTCGGGGTGGGAACTTTGAAAAGAATAGAACATTAATTTGAAAATTACATCTCTCACTATATATACTTGTTCACACAGGCAGATTTGTTGCAGAAATTGTGTGTGGGGGTTTTTTTTGCTACAGATTTCACCTATTTAAAGACACAATGAGGTAATACTTTGTGGTGTGTAAAATGGCCTGAGGCTTAGTTGTCTGGAAAATGCAAAAACACAATGTTAGCAACAATGGAGACATCAGATTAATTTTTCCAGTTTACAATATTCTTGTTTTTGCTGACCCTACAGTCTTTGATACAGATGGGCCTAATTAGTGCATAAGAATCATTATAAGACCATTGAGGTGCTCAGTTCAGCACCGCATGATTATACTGCCTAGGAGAAGTCATTACCGAAGAGTCCAGTGCAATAAATAGAATTCAGTTCACCTTTAGGCTATATGCCAACGCTGCGGAAAATTCGCGGAATTTGCAGCGATTTTTTCGCGGAAATTCCGTGGATTTTATGGCATTTTGGAAATGCTGTGCCCATGCTGCATTTTTTTCCGCAGCGGAAATAATGCGGATTTCCCTGTGGAAAAATCTGCAGCATGTGAATTATTCCTGCGGATTTTTCCATAGGATCCCATACTTACCTGCCTTGATAGCAGACACTGGAGTCACTTCCTCCAGTGCAGAGGAGCGCGGTGGAGCCAGGAGCAGGCAGCAGGAGGAGGTGGGCGGGGCCTGCACGAGCTCCAGTCATGTGACAGCCAGAGCTAGTTCAGGCCCGCCCACCTTCTCCTGCAAAGTGCAGACAGACACGGCCGTAAAGTGAAGTGCTGCGTGATGGAGGTAAGTGTGAACTCCCCCAACACTCCAGCACTTGTTCTGCATTGAGGATGCAGTGACGAAGCCATGGCACTGTATCCTCAATGCAGAATGACCGCAGCATATCCGCAGGACATTCAGCAGCACATCCGCAGCATGTAAACAGACAAAAGTTGTGCTGCGGATTTCTGGGAGCTCCTGCAGCTTCGCCGTGGGCATATAGCCTTACAGAGAATCAGTCAGCAGGTTTTTGCTATGTAAACTGAAGCCAGCATGCTGCAAGGGTTAACACAGAAATTTCTGGCATGCCTGTTTTGTCACAGTCTGATCTTTGGATTATTTTCTATGTTTGTTTAAGCAGTAGGACTCTTATCATTACAGAACTAGAGTCTGACACACTCCCTGCTGTGATTGACACCACACAGTCAATACAAAATCTCTGTTCAGATCCTGGTGCGGGTGGGGACAGCTCTCTCAGCTCTCTCAGCTCTCCTACATGACTAATAATGAAAATTCAGATTGTGTCAGAGCGGCTGCAGCCAGTAATGTAAGTGATACATTGTTGGATTCAGGATCTCTTTACCTACATCATGCTGCTGTCAGATGAGGTAGCAAAAACCTGCTGGCAGATTCCCTTTAAGGATATGTTCAAGCATTTTTAAAGGGAACCTGTCAGTAGTGCTATGCCTGTTCAAGGAGAGGTAATGCAGGGTAGGGTACTATAAAAAAATTATGAAACTTGAGTATAACTGCACCATTTTCTACGCCGAAATTCAGCTTTTTATATATGTAAATTAAGTAGGGAAGTACACTAGTAGCCTTAACAGAACAGAGATGACAAGATGGAACACAACCTGTATTTCTGCTGTCAATCAAGAAGCATGAGGGAGGGACATGTTTAAATTGTATATCAATAAAAGACAAGTTTCAGAGCAGTGATTGACAGCAATGGTATGTTCCATAATATTTTATATGGCCATATCCTGCACTCCCTCTGCTTGCGTAGGTGTAGTGTTACTTATAGGTTCACTTTAAAGGGACAATCCGGACAGGATAAATGTTCAAACCAAGTGCAGGTGCTCGTGTGGTGCCCCTGACCTGGTTAGGCACCACTGGGTACTGCACCCATGCTGAGGGGGCAGTACCTTCAGGTAATCCAAAGGCTGAATAGGGTGTGTACGCACAGACACATAGTGACCAGGTCTCACACACCATTGAGGGGACCCCATGGGCAGACCCAGGAGGGGGCGTGCCGCCACATCCAATCAAGGGGTGCGGTAGAGAGGCTGGAAGCTAGGTGGCAGTGGCTGTAAGGAAAGTGAGAGGAGTAGTCAGTCTGCTAGGGGAGAGCGCAGAGTGTAGTCGCAGAGGAGTGAGGGGCGCTGACATGCTAGTCAGACCCTATCCATGTAGTAACCGTTGGCGGGGAAGAACGATTGCCAGAAAGTCGGTCAGAAAGCCGCTGAATAAGTCAGCTGGACGAGTACGGAAACTACTGGTAGCTAGGCACGCGGGGGAAACAGGTTCCCGAAGTAGGCTCAAGTTTAACTACCTACTAAACCTTCCAGTGTGGGGGAACCAGAAGTCCTACACCAACCAACTAGAGTCCGAACATCAGCAGCAAGGAGGGGGCCCATAAGGAGGATTGAGCCTGAAGCTATCCACCTTGGTCCACGCTGCCAGCAAACGGGCCAAAAAGGGGAGAAAAGGCAGTTGCGACTTCGGTGGATGAATCCCACGGTACTTCAAGTCAAGGGTTATCTGAAACAAACAGTGCTAGGAAGGCGAGTTAACGGTTACCCTTATACCAGCCTGAATGATACCTGGTTCTCTCTTGGTGTATCTCAGCATCGCCCAGGTACCACTTGAAGCATTTGAAAGTGAGTAAAAACCAGTTGCGAGGCACTTTGGACTGAGACTGAATTATTCTGCGACCTGTTGTTCTACACACATATACCAGAGCCCCTGGGGCCAGCCTCACTCTCGGGAGGCCACACCATCAGACTGCAGATTCCATCAGCCCCAGACTCTCGTTAAAACTGCAGTAGCAGTCACCCATAATCCTGACCGGAAACCGAGAGTGGCGTCACGACTCAGATCTAAATAACCGGACATACCTGTCACCAGAGAAGATTACAAAGAGTGGTCCCTGCGGCGTCCCTGGAGGTGGAGCGGTGTCCCTGAAATGGCCGCCGCAGTGGTGGGCGACTCACTCGCGCATCATAGCGGCCAATCATTTACATCCACCTTCCTACCTGCTGGTTTTCCATCTATCTCTGCACTTCTCTGATTCTATAAAGCCAGAGCTGTCAATCAAAGAGGGCGGTGGCGATAAAAAAAGAACAAGTAAGTGGGAAGATTCTAAATGTTTGGTCATACGATGATGCACTGAGCACCTGCACTTGGTTTGGACAGTCATTCTGTGCAGCTTTGGAGTGTGGAAAGGTTTTGTCCAACTTTATTTGATTTCCATATTAAATTTAGTGAGTTGTCCATGTGGAAAAAAAAAAATTGTACAAAAAATGTAGCTTGTAACACTAAAGGCTAGTTTTCCCATTAAAATGAATAGGAAGCTTGCAATAAGTGGTTTTGCAGAGTTATTCCACTGTGGATTTTGGCATGGATTTCTTTCCAAAATCCGAAATAAAAATTTTGTGTGAACATACCCTAAGTGCAGAACTTATAGGGGTTTTCCAGCACTTATCTTTGGGATCAGTGAAACAAAAGGACCACAGATCCTCTCTTGAATATGAGACAGCAACAGGTAATGGAAATAATAATGTGTATGCGGATGTGACATTTTCCCTATTAATAAATATTAATGACTCAATGAAAGAGTAGGATATCAATATGTACAGTAATTCCCAGAAAACTCCCTTTAAATTGCATTTTATGCTCTCAATACAAATAAATATACTATATAACATATACTGTATGTCACATATATATGTATTATAACATATATATATATATATATATATATATATATATATATTTATTCACACACTTTATATATATTAGTACAGACCAAAAGTTTGGACACACCTCATTAATAGAGTTTTCTTTATTTTCAGGACTCTGAAAATTGTAGATTCACATTAAAGGCATCACAACTATGAATTAAAACTTGTGGAATGAAATACTTAAAAAAGTGTGAAAGAACTGAAAATATGTCTTATATTCTAGGTTCTTCAAAGTAGCCTCCTTTTGCTTTCATTACTGCTTTGCACACTCTTAGCATTCTCTTGATGAGCTTCCAGATGTAGTCACCGGAAATGGTTTTCCAACAGTCTTGAAGAAGTTCCCAGAGATGCTTAGCACTTGTTGGCCCTTTTGCCTTCACTCTGCGGTCCAGCTCACCCCAAACCATCTCGATTGGGTTCAGGTCTGGTGACTGTGGAGACCAGGTCCTCTGGCATAGCACCCAATCACTCTCCTTCTTAGTAAAATAGCCCTTACACAGCCTGGAGGTGTGTTTGGGGTCATTGTCCTGTTGAAAAATAAATGATGGTCCAACTAAACGCAAACTGGATGGAATAGCATGCCGCTGCAAGATGCTGTGGTAGGCATGCTCGTTCTGTATGCCTTCAATTTTGAATAAATTCCCAACAGTGTCACCAGCAAAGCACCCCCACACCATCACACCTCCTCCTCCATGCTTCACGGTGGGAACCAGCCATGTAGAGTCCATCCGTTTACCTTTTCTACAAAGACACGGTGGTTGGATCCAAAGATCTGAAATTTTGGACTCAGACCAAAGCACAGATTTCCACTGGCCTAATGTCTATTCCTTGTGTTCTTTAGCCCAAACAAGTCTCTTCTGCTTGTTGCCTGTCCTTAGCAGTGGTGTCCTAGCAGCTATTTTACCATGAAGGCCTGCTGCACAAAGTCTCCTCTTAACAGTTGTTCTCGAGATGAGATGGTGTGTCCAAACTTTTGGTATATATATATATATATATATATATATACTGCTCAAAAAATAAGGGGAACACTAAAATACCATTGTGCTGTTTGTGTTCCCTTTATTTTTTTTGAGCAGAAAATATGCATGTATATATATATATATATATGTGTATATAATATGCATATTTACTTCTCAAAAAAAAATAAAGGGAACACTTAAACAGCACAATGGTATTTTAGTATTAGCTTTATTTTTTATTATAGAAATGGTATAAAAAAAAATTATATATATATATATATATATATATTATCTATATCTCTACACAATGTATATACACATATAATATTATTTAAAGTTGTATTATTATTATTTTTAAAGTGAGCCATTTCTAATACTAATACCAAGTGGAATACAATAGTCTTTCACAGTGGCCTCAGGAACCAAAGGTGCTTCTTTTTCATCCTTAATTCACAAATTTACTTCCACCTTCGGGATTTTTATTTTTTAGTTGCTCCCAGTTGTTATAATCTCTAAGCCCTGTCAATGCGCATGGTCTTAATGAAATATCTTAATACAACGACATAACCTTATGCTGCTGCTCTCATAAATCATGAATGACTTCTAACTGCACATTCCTTAGATTGACTCTAAATGGGGTCACTTGGGTTGTAGGAGATGAGATGTGAAAGACATTGGCCAGCTTCTCGTAAATCATGCAAGTTTCAGGTTGAACAGCGAAGGGTTAAAAAGGAGATCTTAGTGCTCCATTGACTTTTCTGTGTCACTGAACCCTCCTGTCTTAAGAACACAAAGCTCACATTGTGTGGAGTAGGATACTGAGAAGATGCCCCTGATCTTGGCAAGGTCTAAGTGTACTCAGAACCTATCTATTAAAGAAATACCAAAACAAAAAGATATTCATGCTGCCTGATAATTGTCAAGTGGGCTTTCCCACAGCAAACATTTCACTTCTGAAGAGTCCATTCCTTGTCCCTCTCTCATTTAAAGCGACATTCTGCCTCGAAGAATGGATTTGATTAACAGGAGACATGAAAGACACAACAATCTCCAATTTAGAGTCTAATTTCCTAGAAGTGATATAGAACATGAGCGTCAAACTTCATTTCACCAACGGCCACAACAGAATTATGGAAGCCTTCAAATGGCCTCTTGTAATTGCAAGACTATAAATGTAACTAGTCCTTAAAATATTGTTATAGGTAAGGTCTCGCGTTTTTGTATTTTTGTATTAATAATAGTGATTATGAAATCAAGTATTTTTAATACAAAATTAAACTCACTGTTTATTTAGTTTTTATTTAATTGTAGTTTTACTGAAACACTGGGGGCTGCCATCTTGGATTTGCTGTGTGTAACGACAGTTACCTCAAATACAGCAGGGCCCTGTGCATAGGAGACCGTTGTCGAGCTGCGACCCCTAGACTTAACACAGAGACAGCTTCTGCTGTAAGCTGGATGAGCCCCCTGGGCTGTCCAGATCACAGCAGAGGGAGGAGATCACCGCCATCTTTGTACAGCTCACAGCGAATGCTGTGTGCTGCCCTTACCCCCTGTCACCCGTTCAGCCTGTGTGAGTACCGCACTGGCGCGATATACGCATCAGCTGACAATGGAGAGGATGGAGAGATTAATTTATCCCTCTCCTCTGCACCTGTGATCCGATCACAAGATCGGATCACAGCTGTATGATACTCGGCTAATGATCGCAGCAGAGCAGGAGAGGAGGACCATTAGCAGATTGGATGCCATACGCTCGTGTGGCCCTAGCCTCATTGGGACCAAGGATGAGTATTGATCTCTACAGTGATGTAGGATATCTTTCCACCAATATATGCCATTGCCAACAGCAGACAAGTCCAGTTTACACAGTGCAAGCCTATTGGGCAGCCAAGCATCATGCCCAGGTATTGGGTTACATATAATATAGTTATCATTGGCAATACATGCAGCCTTTAGGAAGAAGAAGTGCACGAGACAAATAAAAGTCTCATCTAAGACAATCACTAATGAGAGGGGAAAAAAGGTTTCAGTGTCTCCATCACGTAAAGAAAGAATTCTTTTCAGCAGAGTTCCTTAGACTTCTCCAATTTGTATAATGTGAAATAAAAACAACCTGGACAAACAAACAGTTTAACTTCTGCCCATATTATGTGTCTTTGTTATGTCTTAAACACAGATAAAATCAAAGCTGTGGGTCATACGTCTGCTAAACATAACCCGTCACCTGTATGTAATGGCAGATCTTAATGAGTATACTGCAAGATCATTGCACGGTGATGCTTCTATGTATCATATGTGATATATATATATATTGTATATACGGTATGTATTGATGTATATTTATTATGCATATGGGGGATACAGAATATATTTATATAGAAAATTAGTTTTTGATCAAGTTAACTTCTTGCACATATCTATGGCTTATTGGATGATTTTTTAATGTTAGAGATGAGCGAGTACCGAAATATAGGTAATTGCTACACTCGTAATGAGTACTTTGTAATACTTGCGTATTCATTCTGAATAGCGAGTACAATGCAAGTCAATGGGAAATGTGAGTAATTTTCTGCTAGACCCAACAAAGAGGTCTGGGGGCCCGAGGAAAAGGCTGAAATGGATGGGAAAGTGGGGAAACTGAATGGGGAGAGTCTGGATGCATTTCTGACTCACATATGGATCTCTCTCGCTCTCTTTCTTTCTGTCTCTTTCTCTCCGCTACGCTCTGCTCCGGTGATTGGTAAGTATGAAGCGTGGCTAGCCAATCACAGTAATGCCACAACCAAGATGGCTGCAGCACTACTGTGATTGGTTAAGAAGCCCAGCATGTTTAGTGGCAGCAAGACAGGCACCAAACCTGCTGGGCGGCACTTACGAATATCGCGAGTATCGAGTCCGGCACATTGCTCACTGTCAGGATTCTCCAGAGTCGAGAACGGCGGTCATGTGGTTCGAGATATGGGATATGCATATTGTACCATCACCCATTCCCTGTAGACTGTGAGCCCTCGCGGGCAGGGTCCTGTCTCCTCCTATACCAGTTTGTCTTGTACTGTTAATGTTTGTTGTACGTATACCCTCTCTCTCTTGTAAAGCGCCATAGAATAAATGGCGCTATAATAATAAATAATAATAATAATAATAATAATATGCAGACTCCCAGGCAGAATTCGATTAGATAGGTGCAGCCTCGGTTATTCAAATTGATATTCCAACAAACATTTTTACTTTGTAACCATAGACCCTCAATGCTCTATCACTGTGTAACATACATTTAGGGTGACACAATGTATCACATAAAAAAATATAGACAAATGGATTCCTGTGAGTTTAGACTTGAGCTAATAAGTAACTGACAAAGATTAAATAAAACCTCCTACAATATCAAGAACATTCTTGAATAATAAAATAACAATCTAACATACCCCGGCTGTAGGGAGACTCCCATAGCATTGGTACAGGGACTTCAATGGCGGAACAAGAAGACACTAATCTGTGCTTGTTCTGTTTATCACTGTAGGAGCCCAAGCAGTGCCTTCTAATGTATCCTAGATAGATGTGAGAAGGTCACTTTGGTGAGAAATTGCCCATAAGTGATTTCTAGAAGCTAAGTTCGCATGAGCATATAAAAAAAATAATGCAGACACACCGTCAATTTTACATTTGTATTTGTCAAAATTGTATGCCGCCCCTCTCCAAAGACTCAGAGCGGCTCACAACATATATTGGAACACTGTCCCCATTGGGGCTCACAATCTAGAGTCCCTATCTGTATGTCTTCAGAGTGTGAGAGAAAACCAGAGAACCCAGAGGAAACCCACGGAGAACATACAAACTCCTTGCAGATGCTGTCCTTGGTGGGATTTGAACCCAGGACCCGAGCGCTGCAAGACTGCAGTGCCAACCACTGAGCCACCACAAGACTGCAGTGCTAACCACTGAGCCACCGTGCCGCCTGGTGCTGTGTGAATGTAACTCTATAAACTCCTTTGGCACTGCTAAGAGATTTCTTAAAATGAGGTCAATTTAAAGGGAATCTGTCACCAGGTTTTTCCTCCCCCATCTGAGATCAGCATAATGTAGAGACAGAGACCCTGATTCCAGCAATGTGTCACTTACTGAGCTGTTTACTGTCATTTTGATAAAATAAGTTTTTTCTCTGCTGCAGATTTAGCAATTAGGCTGGAGTCACACTTGCGTATGAAAAATTGGTCAGATTTTCATGCCGTAGAGTAGGACGATTTTTTCTCACTTGTCATCCATGTGCTGTCAGTGTGCAATCCATTTTTTTTCAGCAGCTATTAGTCATTTACAGGACCATTTACAGGACCATTCTGTGCTACATGATAGAATTGTATCCACAAAAATGGACGTCACTAGGATGGTCCGTGTGCTGTCCGTGTGACATCCGTATTTTTCTCGCACCCTTAGACTTGCATTGGTGAGTCTCGCACGAGATACCCTTGCAATTGCAGCATGCTGTGATTATTTCCTCAGTCCTATTGGTAGAAAAGCTGTGGAAAATAAAGCGCAATAGGGTCTTACCCTAATATGTACAGGGGAGGGGGGAGCAATATTACTCACCAAATGGAGTTGTGACAGTCACAACCACTATAATCGCATGTAGAAATGGACCAAGGCAGCAGCAACCCAAACGGCATATAACAGAGAGAAGTAGAAGACGAGTTTTCAATGCCGCGCCAAAGATCACCAATCAGAGGATCAGATTTATGTATCTTTATTGTTGCATAGGTCTACTTCATTTCAGGAGCTCTGCTCCCTTCCTCAGGACCGTCAGAAATAAGACATCAAAATCTCATGATTTTGATGTGGTCTTATTTCTGACGGTCCTGAGGAAGGGAGCAGAGCTCCTGAAACGCGTAGACCTATGCAACAATAAAGATACATAAATCTGATCCTCTGATTGGTGATCTTTGGCGCGGCATTGAAAACCCGTCTTCTACCTCTCTCTGTTCTCAGTCCGATTGGAGCTGAGAAAAAAAGCAGATCGGAGGTGCCTCATTGATTAACATTGGTTCGAGACCAATGCGAGATTTAATAGTCCTGTCATGTTAATCTCCTGCTAATTAATCAGTGATTGTATCAAAACTACACTAAGTAGCCCAGTAAGTGACACATCGCTGGAATCAGGGTCTCTGCCCCTACGATATGCTGCTCTCAGATTAGGTAAAAAAACCCTGCTGACAGATTCCTTTAATTAGCTTTTCCCTATTAAATATCACAGAATAAAGGGTTCATTACAACCTTCCTTTATTTCCATTCTAAGTAGAATTTTGCATAACATGCGTCAACCCAGTGTGATTAATAACATTTTGTATGAATGAATTTGTTATACAATTGCAGCTGCAGTTAGATGAGCAGTATACCTCTGACCCTAAAAACCCCACACTGTATTTTTATAACACATACATTTTTTGCAAGTTAAAAAAAAAGTGGAACGAAGGACAAATGTTGCAAAACTAAATATAATAAACTGCGCTGCCAGCACCATTGTTCCTCACAAGGTGACCTTGACACAGAGACCTTAACTCCTCTACTGCCAAGTGCCAACAGAGACAGAGGAGTATTACAGAGCAGGGAAGCGTAGGACTAAAACTCATGAAAACGAATGAAATCTTATGCAATATGTGTCTGGATAGATGACACCAACCAACGCAAGATGGGATTTGTGCATTTATTTCTTCAATACATTCTGCAGTGCTGCACACCAATCATATGTTTAACATGAACCACATTGGCCTTTCTTTTGGGTTTTTTATCAAGACTTTTCCCCCCAAAGCATGAAATGCTTTTTAACCATGCAAAATAAATATGAAGTTGTAATGCCACTATGATTATCGTGCTACAACACAGTGAAGGAACAGTGTCTGTGTAGGAGGGTGACCGGTGCCCTGCAGCCCCCTGAAGACATCATAATTATTTTGTGTATTTATGTATGGGAAATGTTGTTTATATGTGTGTGCTCTCGGGTGCACTGTTTTCAGGCACCACTAGGTGTCACTGCTCCCTGGTCCCATATCTTGGGGTTGAAATGGAGAACAGGGCTGAAGCAGTTAAAGGTTAAATCTGCCCAGCAACAGTGAGTTGACAGTTGGGATTAGTCAGCGAGAGACACCGATGAGTAGAGAGAAGAAACTGTACTTGAGCGAGATATAGTATCATGTCCCCATTGGAATCCACTCCTGCGACTTCTGCTTCGGTCACCAGGTGCCGTCGTATTCCCGCCATGGACTGTACTGGTGATAGGAGAGGAGTCGGTGCCAGTGGTCTGGTGGGTGCAGGCTCCACTCATCTACTAAGCTGGGTTTCCCTGGGACCTTCAGTACCACTGGCTGACCGTAGGTGGCGTATGTCTTCCAGCTGAAGTTACCACCTTTCAGCTCCAGCCAATGGGAAGACACCACACCCTTCTACCTTCTAATTCCCCCTCCTGACTGCTGGTCATTGCCATATATAGTTTTGTATTCCTGCTTGTTTCTGGTACCTGCTCTATTCTGTATATTGATCCCTGTGTTTTGACCTCTGCCTGCTCTCTGACTACCCTTCTGCCTGCCTTTTTTGTACCTCGCTGCCATCTCCAGTTTTGACCTTAGCCTGATTTCCTGACTATGCCCTTGTCTGCCGATTTCGTCCCTTTTCTGTATCTCCTGGTTTGACCCTGCCTGACAGCTACTCTTGTTGGAATTGCAGCTTTTCACGGGTAGTGATCTCCAGGGCCCTGTAGTAATTAAAAATCCATGTATAGGGGTTAAAGGGTTTCGGGGTTCTCGGGATCCTGCTTAGTGGGCAGCTAGCCTCTAGCCTGTCTGTGACAGCCATTCTGAGACTGTAGTTCCAGGCAGGCGTTACATATAGTTAGAAAAGCCCAGAGTAATTTGGCTAGACCCTCAGGGTCACCCCAGGAAACCCAGATCAAGTGAACAAAGGAAACTCTTCAGTAGCCAGATGCAGAAACAGCATGGACCGACCCTAAAGTTGTGGGCCTTTATTCTAGTGGAATTTCTGGAAAACAATTCACTCCAATAGGACTGGTCTAGGTGTGAGGTAACATAGACTGGGCAAACGGGTCATCACAGAGACAGTGGTGAAGGAACTCCATCCGGTGGTGAAACAAATTCCCGTGGGAGGGGACGCGATTAGATCCATGTGGGACTCCATGCACTTACTAGCTGCCACTGAGGTGTTGCTGGTGGAAACAGACAGTCCTATAGTAGCCGGAGAGTTGTGCAGGACGCAGCAGTGAGCATGAAAAAGTGTAAAGAAACCAAACTGTAACATGCTTGTAACGTTCAAGCCATGTGCCCGTGTCGCGGGCGGAGGAGGGGACGCTGCGCTCACCCACTGCTCGGGTCCGGCTGCTGCTGCTGCTTGGTGGTGGCTCGAGCGGTGGGCCGGATCCCGGGGACTCGAGCGGCGTTCCTCGCCCGTGAGTGAAAGGGGGTGGTGTGGTTTGTGGATATTGTCTGTGACGCCACCCACAGTTGTGGTGAGGTTGTGACACCACCGCTGCTCTGGACGGGGATCCCAGGAGCGATGACAGGGAGCAGCTTGGATGTTGGTTCTCCCCTCCGTGGGTAGGGGGGGTTGGTTGTCCCGGGGCCCGGTGAGGGTTAGGGATGGCAGGCGGGTTACGGGGCCTGGTGAGGTGCAGGGTCGCGGGGGCAGCGCGGTGCCGCACGGCACGGTGGTACTCACTCAGCCAATGAATAAGGCAAAGTCTCCGGTAAAACAAATGGCTGGATGGACGGGTCCCACAGACGGCTGCGGTGTTTTTCCCCTGACCCCAGGTTGGTAGTGTAAGTCCTTTCCTTCACCTTCGTGTACGCTCCTCCTGTGCTCCGGTTTCCAGCTGGCTCCCCGGTTCGGTACCGGTGGGCCACCGCCCAGCCCCGGCTACCTACGGTTCCACCAAGACTGTCTTCCCGGCTCCTGCAAACGGCCACTACCGTCTGCCTCACTGGCTACACGAGGGACCTAGGCCAACCTAGGCCCCAGTCTGCGTCTGCCTCTCTACAGACCTCCTCTCTCTTCCTCTGCCTGGACTTGTCTGAGCTGGTTTTTGCCTCAGGCCAGCTAAACTCCTCGGTGGGCGTGCCTATCTGCTTGACTCCGCCCTCCTGGTGTGTCTGTCTGAACCCGAGGGAAGAAATCAGGTCTCACTGGGGATGACTGCTGTGAACTGCTGGGGGTGGGGGCGTGTGTGTGTTGTTACCTGTGGCCCCTGGCTTGTCCAGGGCGCCACACCCGCAGTGGATGTGTTCCACAGAAACTGTGCGAGTTATTCAGTAAAGAAGTGTTAAACGTTATCCTGGACTTCATGTCTGGATTTGTCTTGAGGAGGAGAAGCTGCGGTGTCCCTGGTTGCACTGTGGAGGCGGCAGGAGTGCAGCACCGAAGAGAGACATTGCCTGGAAGCAGGGACTCGTCTCTGCTCACGATTATGGCCCCCTGCCACCCCTACATCTGTACAAAGATTGTGTTCAATGATAGCATCACTGTCTTACCTGGGCTTACAAAATAATATTTGTATCACATACATGGTAGAACATGTTTAATAGGCCTGTCCTCGAATCTTAGGACACATCTGGTGCTTGTGAGCATGTGCAGTAGGAAGCCGGAGACAACCAATACCTATCTGTAGGTCATGGCTTCCTAATGCACATGCTCACAGACACCAGCCCTACTAACACTTGTGTATGAAGACGGCAGCCATTTTAATGTAATATAGTAACTAATTCTCTATAGAAAATTAATGTGATCTGCTAATTAAAGGTAACCTGACAGCTGGTAAATGGTAGCATGTATCAGGCATTGACTTTAGCCATGTATTCATATGTAAGGTAGCATGGAATTAACGTCGTGATAATAAATAATAATAATTTATTCATTACATTTGATTTGGGTTTTTTTCTATTTTAGTACACTTGGACTACTGCTGTTTTTTAATGTATCTATAATATATATAAAAAGTGAGTACACCCCTCACATTTATATAAATATTTCATTGTAACTTTACATGGGACAACAGTGAAGGTATGAGACTTTGAAACAATGTAAAGTAGTCAGTGTACAGCTTGTATAACATTGTAAATTTACTGCCCTCTAAATAACACATAGCCATTAATGTCTAAACCGCTGGCAACATAAGTAAGTACACCCTTTAGTTTAGTGTTACAAGTAGAGCTGGTCGAACTCGCAGAAAACCGGAACCGGCGGGTTCCTGCTGAATTTTAAAAAAAACCCGGATCTGGGGCGGAATTTGGTATCCATATATGTCTATGGGAACCAGAATCTGGAGATTAAAAATGTTGGTAGAAGGGTAGGAGCGTGCACGGTGTAGTCACCAAACCTCCATCATGGCGGCAAGCTACTTTCAGGTCACGCTTTCCCTTCTGGAGCCGACAATTAACCCCGATTGAATATTCACTGCTTTCCCCGCCCACCGCCCGTGTAATTGGTTGCAGGTAGACGCGCCCCCACCCTGAGTGGCAGCTGACTGCAACCAATCACAGGCGCCAGGACGGCCAGTGGGCAGAGAAAGCAGTGCAGCTGTCTGCGGGTGAGTATCGTGGTATAAAAATAAATGAATAAATAAAACCATCGGCGCGGGGTCCCCCATATTCTGATGCCAGCACAGATAAAGCCCGCAGCTGAAGCCCCAGCTGTTGTGCTTTATCATGGCTGTGTATCATACTTGCGCGAGTCACTCATCGCATCACCTGACAGGAGCGTGCATCTGCATGTAGTTATATGCAGCTGCACGCTCGTGTCCGGAGAGTGTGCAGCTGCCAGGTGATGCGATGCGAGACTCGTGCGAGTCATATAGTTCTTGTGAGCGCACCACAAGGCCGGAGTCACATGTGCACAATTCTCGCATCACATCACCTGGCACAGCCTGATGGTCTCCAGGCATGAGTGAGCAGCTGCATAGAACTACATGCAGATGCACGCTCATGTCAGGAGAGTGTGCAGCCATGCTGGGTGATGCGATGCAAGACTCATATGTGCCTCCTGCCTAAGAGGAATTGCATGCGGCTTTTTTTTCTTTTTTAAATTATTTAAATAAATTATTTAAAAAAACAACGTGCATACCCCCCAACTTTGATACCCAGCCAAGATAAAGCTGACAGCTGGGGCTGTATTCTCAGGCTGGGGAGGTCCAACCTAAAAAAATATCAGCATGCAGCTTCCCGGAATTCCCGCATCCATTAGATGTGACAATCCCGGAGCTTTACCAGCTCTTCCCGATTGCCCTGATGCGGTGGCAATCGGGGTAATAAGGGGTTAATAACAGTGCACAGCTGCTACTAAACCCTAGATCAATGATGGCGGGTGTCGACACCCGCATCATTAATCTATAAATAAAAGTAAACAAACACTGAAAAAAATCCTTTATTTGGAATAAAATACAAAAAATCCCCCTCTTTCACCACTTTATTAACCTCAACACACCCTCCAGGTCCGACGTAATCCACACGAGGTCCCATAATGATTCAGCTTTGCTACACCTGAATATCACAGTGAGTGGCTATAGAGCAGCATGGCTGCCCGGTGTGAGTGCAGAATGAATGAGCTACGATGAGCAGTGACTAGATGCAGGAAGATGCATCACACAGGCTGGGGTTGCGGCTGACTGCAACCAATCACAGACGCCAGGCCTGCCGGAGGGCACGGAAAGCCATGCATATGAAATGAGCGACCCAGGGAGGCCACAGAAGCAGTGTATAGCAGTGTGGGAGCAGTGTACAGCCGGGCCTGAGCCTTGGTAAGTATGAAATGCTTATATGACGCCCTGGCCGGGCCAGGTAGTCACAGGTAGGCCCCTGCATAACACCTTCCCTCACAAGTAACAGCAGCGGACCTTTAAAACCCTAGTCACCCCCCTCAGGGCTAGATGGACACAGCAGGGGGCTGAACCAGGCGGTTGGAAGACGCCCACCAAGGAGTCTAGACAGCCCGGGGCGGGAAAGTAAAGAGTTGAACGAAGGAAGGAGAGGCATTAGAGTTAAAGTTGGAGAGGAGTGTGGGCTGGAGCTGTGTCCAGCTCCAGCAGAGGCGAATACCCCAACTTGAACGGTGCCAGGGTAGGAGCCCTGGTGCCTTTGGCTAGGAAGCAGACGGCGGTCTCCGTCTGCAGGAGCCAGGAAGACAGCTCGGTGGAACCGATGTGGACCGGGACAGGGTTGTAGCCTGCCGGTACTGACCCGGGGAACCGACTCGGAAACCGGAGCACACAGGGGGGTACTTGGACCCTGAAGCCGGGACCAGAAGCATCTGGAACCAGTTAATTAACCGATTGAGGCCAGGACTAGAGGTCCTGTCCCCTCCCAAAGTCCTTATAAGAAGACAACAGCCCACCGAGGGGGATAAAAGGCCACCGCCAAGGCTCAGAGATCCCACGGGCCAGCGTCTGCGGGCAAGGGCTCCTTAGGCCACATCCATCCGGGAGCGGACTCCTGAAGTTGCAAGCACAGGCAGGCCACTATTCTAAAAAGGTGCAGGAGAAAGACAGAGACCACCAGCCGGGTGAGGGAACCAGAATGCAGCCGGCTGCGGGCACCGACCACCATCACCTTGGTTTACCAGAGACTCGTGTGTTTCCATCTCCCTGCACCAAACCCCAATGGGTCCCGGGGCCACCATCCCTGCCCATGGAGGGGTTAACAACTTGCTGCATAACATCTCCCCGGGTGCCCCGTAACTTCAGCGGTGGTGTCCAACCTCACCACACACCGTGGGTGGCGCCACGAACTTAATACGGCTCAGCCCGTACATATACGTCCTACATCCACCACCCCCCACCCTTTTCATTCAGAGTGTCCATGGAACTCCCCCGGGACCGGAGACCCACGAGCCACCCACCGTAAGGACCGGATCCGAGCAGCGGCAGGCTGCTGGCACGGGGGCGGCACACTTACTTCATTCTTATTTTCTTTATTTTTTCTTTATTTTTTTAATTTTCTCGAGTGCCAGATCTGGATCAAACACCCGGAATCCCGGGCCCGGGTCCGACACTCAGGCAACTTTGAAACTGTGCGGATTCGGACTTTTTTAGTCCAGGCCCGCCCAGCCCTAGTTACACCAAATGTAACACACCATTTATAATCACTAAAAGTTCAACATGGCTCCTCATTTCAAAGAATTCTCTAAGGATCTGAAAAAAGTGTATTGTTTCTCTACATAAAGATGGCCTACGCTATAAGAAGATTGACAACACCCTGAAACTGAGCTGCAACATGGTGGCCAAGACCATACAGGGGTTTAACTAGACAGGTTCCACTCAGAACAGGCCTCGCCATAGTTGTCCAAAGAAGTTGAGTGCACATGCTCAGCGTAATATCCAGAGGTTGTCTCTTCCCAATAGACAGATCAGCCTGTCAGTGCTCATACCATATGCTGCACTCTGCATCAAATTGGTCTGCATGGCTGTTGTCACAGAAGGAAGATGATGCACAAAAAAGCCCACAAACAATTTTCTGATGACAAGCAGACTAAGGACATGGATTACTTGAACCATTTCCTGTAGTCTGATGAGACCAAGATAATCTTATTTGGTTCAGGTGGTGTAAAGCATGTGTGACAGCAATCAGGTGAGGAGGACAAAGACAAGTGTGTCTTGCCTACAGTCAAGCATGGTGGTGGGAGTGTCATGGTTTAGGGCTGCATGAGTGCTGCCAGCTGTGGGGAGCTACAGTCAATTGAGGGAACCATGAATGCCTATATGTACTGTGACATACTGAAGCTGAACATGATCCTCTTCCTTTAGAATCATGCCCCCTTATAGCTCCTGTCATTTCCCAGCTCCACACAGCTTCTTCCATTTTGGTGTAGCTGGGAGAAATTGGTGTGAAAACATCAAAACTCATAAAATGTTTGCCTAACAAAATTTAGAGTCTTTTCTAAGCAATTTACTCCAGAATTGTCGAAAAATTACTTTCATGAATCGGGGCCTATATATGTGAGTTTACTGGTTGATTCCAAAAATTTTAAGGCTAAGGGTGACTCAGACCTGTGGCAGGCTAGCAAGAGTTTATCTCTACTGGACTGCTTGTTAGTCTCCTTGGTCACATGCTATGGGGGAGCCAGTCAAGTTCGCTGTCCTCCTATATATGCTGGCTGCACTGTTCTTATGTTGCCAGCTATAGCTTGACTTTACCTGGTCTGGAGAAGTAGATTTATCCAGGTTTACAAGTGGTTGTGATGTTATTGTTGTGTGCAGTTGTAGTGTTAACCTTTGTTGTCCATTTATTGCTGCCTTACTGTCTCATCTGTGTTTCCATCACACTCCTGCCCCTTCCTTTCCTGGGGGAGGAGGGGACAGATCAACTTTACTCAGGAGTATAGTAAGGCACAGAACTGTGGCGTCTTCACCATCAGGTGTAATCTGGAGGTTAGGGATAGTCTAGGGTCCCCTAGCGTGATGGATACCTTAGCTACAAAACTGCAATAGTTCGATAAAAATCATACATGTTGAATATTATATTTCTCAAAATATTGTGTCAATTTTTCTTTTGCAGTTGGATCGATGTCATGAGATGTGTTTAGCGAAAACAGACAACACCTCAAAAATGTCACTACACCTAACTTCACACATAAGGACTGTCTACAGTATGAAAAGAAATGACAAATCTTTTCTGAAGACACGTGAAATTGGTATTAGCAGAACTAAATGCAGCATTTTAGCTATGTGTCCTGACATTTGATGAATGTACACGCATTTTATATGACTTCTGGGCATTCTGCATTCTACATATTTGACAGTGAAAAGAATATATCTAAAAATATCATGGAAATCCCATAGTAAAAGGGCTGCCACACCTCCAGAACAGACATTGTTTTCACATAAATCTTTTTTCTCACATTGCAATGGTGCTTTGTATCCTATTTCTTTGCTTTGCATCAGAGTCTGATATAGTGCAGGCATCACACCTGAAGGAAAGAGAAGATCTCTTGATGCACAAGTCAGCTGGCAATTATTTTGCTGATAACAATTGGCCCAGTTTAAAAAGTAATATTTCCATGCATCACTTGTGTCCAATCAATAGGGTTGCTGGTCTTTAGGCCCCATTACACGCAACGACGGATCTAACGATATATCGCCGGGGTCACGGATTCCGTGACGCACATTATTATTATTATTATTATTATTTATTATTATAGCGCCATTTATTCCATGGCGCTTTACAAGTGAAAGAGGGTATACGTACAACAATCATTAACAGTACAAGACAGACTGGTATAGGAGGAGAGAGGACCCTGCCCGCGAGGGCTCACAGTCTACAGGGAATGGGTGATGGTACAATAGGTAAGGACAGAGCTGGTTGCGCAGTGGTCTACTGGGCTGAAGGCTATTGTAGGTTGTAGGCTTGTTGGAAGAGGTGGGTCTTGAGGTTCCTCTTGAAGCTTTCCACGGTCGTGGAGAGTCTGATGTGCTGAGGTAGAGCGTTCCAGAGTATGGGGGATGCACGGGAGAAATCTTGTACACGATTGTGGGAAGAGGAGATAAGAGAGGAGCAGAGAAGGAGATCTTGTGAGGATCTAAGGTTGCGTGCAGGTAGGTACCGGGAGACTAGGTCACAGATGTAGGGAGGAGACAGGTTGTGCATGACTTCGTTAGCGAAGTCGTTGCGTGTGACAGCAAGGAACGACCATTAACGATGGAAAATGCTCACGTTAGCGTCCATCGTTGACACGTCCTTCCTTTTGAAATAAGCGTTGATTGTTGAGGACGCAGGTTGTTCATCGTTCCCGAGGCAGCACACATCGCTACGTGTGACACCCCGGGAACGACGAACTGCAGCTTACCTGCGGCCGCCAGCAATGAGGAAGGAAGGAGGTGGGCGGGATGTTACGTCCCGCTCATCTCCGCCTCTCTGTTTCTATTGGGCGGCCGCTTAGTGACGTCGCTGTGACGCCGCACGAACCGCCCCCTTAGAAAGAGATGTCGCTAGGCAGGTAAGTCCGTGTGACTGCTCCAAACGATTTTGTGCGCCACGGGCAGCGATTTGCCCGTGACGCACAAACAACGGGGGCGGGTGCTTTCACCAGCGATATCGCTGCATGTAACACCCCCTTTAATCTTTGCCTTATTCCTTCTAGTCTTCCAACTATGATATCCATCTCTAGTTTTTGCATTCTACATATGATATGTCCAAAGTAGGCAAGTCCTAGCTTGGTGATCCTTGCTTCAAATGACATGTCTGGCTTAATTTGTCCCAAAGTTGATTTATTTGTTCTTTTTGACAACCATGGTATTGTTTATTTATCACCCATGTTTCGCATGCGTTTGTTACCACAGAAAAGACCAGACTATGGACGAGCTGTGTCTTTGTCACCAGTGAACTGTTCCTTGAGTTGAAGACCTTGTCCAGTGACTTCATTGTTGATTTGCTCATAGCTATTCTGCTATTTACTTACGGGTGTCATCGCTGCATCTTGAGTAATCATGGATCCGGGCAGGTTGAAGTTGTTTACAAAATCCAGTTGATCGCCGTCCATCTCAAATGTGTCCCGGTTGTACCTGGCAGTAGTCAATATCTTTGTCTCCTTTAGATTGACAAGTAAAAGATGAGTGAACATTTGGAGGTTCGGTACACTGGCTGCAATCTAACCAAACCTCAACTGGTCCGAACTAGCCCGAGCCCGGTTCGAAAACACTGATTAGCAGTTTGAGTCTCCACGCACATACAGCCAGGCATAAGCAGATCACTTCCGGGAGAGGGTGGATGGACTTTTTCAAATTTTTTTTTGGGTTGCACTCTACATCTGATCATGCTGTTGTTACCTCCAGTGTGAGCCATTCAAACACTGCAAGAGGCTCGCACAGGGCCAAGCACCGAGAGTACCCGAGCACAGCGATGCTCACACAAGATAAGTCTGCATGTAAAGCATCCAAATTCCGAACCCGCGCTCTGTATTTTTAAGTTGATGTTCAGTTCGAAAACTGAACCTCAGGTTCGCTCATCTTTATTGACTAGCAGTCCCATGTTTGAGCTTTCCATCTTGAGACTTCATAATAAGTCCTTCATTCCATCTATGCTTTTTGCTATCAATGTTGTATTTCTTGTGTAATTGAGATTGTTGATGATTTGTCCAGCAAACATAAATAGCTCCTGCATGCAATGTAGCAATTAAAGTAGATTCTGCATATGAATTGAAGAGAAATGGTGATGGGATGTAGCCTTGTCTAATGCCTCACTCTACTTTGAACCATGTCGTATCGCCATGTTTCATTGGGACTGTTGTATTTTGGTCGTTGTACAGATTCCTAATGAGGCTGATCAGATTGTTCAGCACACTTATATCCTTTCTGGTATTTCGAAGTGGGGTCACTTTTGAGGTTTCCCTGCTGTTCTGGCACCTTAGGGGCGCTGCAAACGCCGCCCGTATACTATTCTAGTAAAATCTGCTCTAAAAGCCGTATAGCGCTCCTTCCTGCTTAGCCATGCAATGTGGATAACCAGTACTTTCTGATGACATATAGGGCATCACCATGTTAGGGAGAAATTGTACAATAAATTGTGGGGTTCAGTTTCACTTATTAACCCTTGTGTAACCGAAAAATTTGCAGTTAAAAGGAATCTGTCACCAGGTTTTTACTACCTCATCTGAGAGTAGCATAATGTAGAGACAGAGATCCTAATTCCAGTGATGTGTCACTTACTGAGCTTTATCTGATATTTATTTGCTGCAGATCTAGCAGTTATGCAGAGCTTTTGAATATGCTGGACTACCTGCAGCATGCCAAGTAGTCCTCTAATGATAATCTGCTGCTGATTAAACAGTGATTTTTATCAAAACTACACTAAGCAGCCCAGTAAGTGACACACTACTGGAATCAGGATCTCTGACTCTACATTATGCTGCTCTCAGATTTGGTGGCAAAAACCTGGTGGCTGAGTCCCTTTAATAAAATAATAGAGAGTGATAGAAGAAGGGTCTTAATTCCGCGCCAAGGACTCAATGGATCCAGGAAGAGATTAATGCTTCTTTAATAACATGCACAAGTCTACGCGTTTCTGGAGACACAGCTCCCTTCATCAGGACATTGGAAAGAGAACATCAAATCTCAAAGAAGGGAGCTGTGTCCTGATGAAGGGAGCTGTGTCTCCAGAAACGCGTAGACTTGTGCATGTTATTAAAGAAGCATTAATCTCTTCCTGGATCCATTGAGTCCTTGGCGCGGAATTAAGACCCTTCTTCTATCACTCTCTGTTATCAGCCAACTTTGGGACTGCTGCCTGGACCTGGATCTTATATATGCCTGTATAGTGGTTGTGACTGGCACAACCATTATAGGTGAGTGTGTTTTTATTACATATCTTCCTCCCCTTTTTGGGGTGAGACCCTATTGCGCTTTTCTTTCCACAGTTTCTCATCTACTTTAATAAAATAATGACATCTTTACCACTAAAAGAAAAAAGGTTTGGCACCGTGTTAGCCACTTGAAAAAAGATTAATTGCTCTCAGTGGGAGAAATAAAATAATAGTCTTGTTTTTATGATACCTTGATAAAATAAAATAAATGATGTTACAAAGCAAGCTATCAACACAACTTGAGTTTCTTCATAACACATGGTATAGCAAAAAGTATCTGAATAAACACTACTATATACACAAAAAGATCAGAGGCATGGCATACTAAGTAGATATTTAAATAAATAAACTGAGCTTAGATAGTGAATCCTTAATTAGCTGAGACAAGTGGTGGGAAAAGAAGTTAAGTGTCTCCATAAAGACTAAATGGTAGTTTGTGCATGTGATCTGTGTATGGCCTGCGGGCTGTGAGTACATTGGGTGCATGGCTTTGGGACTTATCGCACTTTCAGTAAGCGCTGGTAGCATTGATCATGTTGGGTGTGTGGACTAATTGGGGGTACGTTCTGTGTTCATTCTGTAGCCTGAGTGAGGGGCGAGTGTGAGATTGATCTGTAAAGCCATGTGACCCCCTTATAGGCACCCCTATCCCACGTCATGGAGGAGGCTGAGAAATGGCCTGATCATGACAGTCTGCATTGTGTATTTGATGTCCAGGGCCGTATTTACCATTAGGCACCCGTGGTCCGGTGCCTAGGGCGGCAGGTTGTGAGGGGCGGCACCTTCTGGCAGCAAAAAAAAAAAAAAAAAATTTTTTTTTTTTTTTTTTTTTTTTTTTACTTTTTTTTTTTTCTGCGGCCGCCGAGCACAGGGAGCTGATTGACCCCGGAACTGCCGGCGCCTGCACTTCCGGGGTCACAGGAACTGCCGGCGCCTGCACTTCCGGGGTCACAGGCGCGCGCCAATCAGCTCCTTCCTCTGTGCTGCGTCCACTGCTGTGTGGACGTCACATGCAGAGGACAGCACAGCAGGACGCCGCGGAGGACGCCGTGATGGAAGCCGGTGTCAGAAGAGGATACTCATGTGAGCCAGGAAGATGGCGGCGGGCACTGGAGCAAGTAAATGGATTCATAAGGAGCGTGGGAGTGTCTCTAATGCAGACC
This sequence comes from Anomaloglossus baeobatrachus, assembly GCF_048569485.1. Lineage (NCBI taxonomy): Eukaryota > Metazoa > Chordata > Amphibia > Anura > Aromobatidae > Anomaloglossus > Anomaloglossus baeobatrachus. Next base: position 115,721,793 of record NC_134353.1, read on the forward strand.
GGAGATCTGCGCATGCGGGGGGGGGGGAGGCGGCCAAGGCTGATACTGGGGGGAGGCAGAGGCTGAGACTGGGGGGAGGCTGGAGGGAGGCAGAGGCTGAGACTGGGGGGAGGCTGGAGGGAGGCTGAGACTGGAGGGAGGCAGAGGCTGAGACTGGGGGGAGGCTGGAGGGAGGCAGAGGCTGAGACTGGAGGGAGGCAGCGGCTGAAACTGGGGGAAGGCTGGAGGGAGGCAGAGGCAGAGACTGGGGGAAGGCTGGAGGGAGGCAGAGGCAGAGACTGGGGGGAGGCTGGAGGGAGGCAGAGACTGGGGGGAGGCTGGAGGGAGGCAGAGGCAGAGACTGGGGGGAGGCTGGAGGGAGGCAGAGGCAGACTGGGGGGAGGCTGGAGGGAGGCAGAGGCAGAGACTGGGGGGAGGCTGGAGGGAGGCAGAGGCAAAGACTGGGGGGAGGCTGGAGGGAGGCAGAGGCAGAGACTGGGGGGAGGCTGGAGGGAGGCAGAGGCAGAGACAGAGACTGAGGGGAGGCTGGAGGGAGGCAGAGGCAGAGACAGAGACTGGGGGGAGGCTGGAGGGAGGCAGAGACTGGGGGGAGGCTGGAGGGAGGCAGAGGCAGAGACTGGGGGGAGGCTGGAGGGAGGCAGAGACAGAGACTGGGGGGAGGCTGGAGGGAGGCAGAGGCAGAGACAGAGACTGGGGGGAGGCTGGAGGGAGGCAGAGACAGAGACTGGGGGGAGGCTGGAGGGAGGCAGAGACTGGGGGGAGGCTGGAGGGAGGCAGAGGCAGAGACTGGGGGGAGGCTGGAGGGAGGCAGAGGCAGAGACTGGGGGGAGGCTGGAGGGAGGCAGAGGCTGAGACTGGGGGGAGGCTGGAGGAAGGCAGAAGCAGAGACTGGGGGGAGGCTGGAGGGAGGCAGAAGCAGAGACTGGGGGGAGGCAGAGGCAGAGACTGGGGGGAGGCTGGAGGGAGGCAGAGGCTGAGACTGGGGGGAGGCTGGAGGGAGGCAGAGGCTGGTACTGGGGGGAGGCTGGAGGGGGGCTGAGGCTGAGACTGGGGGGAGGCTGGAGAGAGGCTGAGACTGGAAGGAGGCTGGAGGGAGGCTGAGACTGGAGGGAGGCTGGAGGGAGGCTGAGACTGGGGGGAGGCTGGAGGGAGGCTGAGACTGGGGGGAGGCTGGAGGGAGGCTGAGACTGGGGGGAGGCTGGAGGGAGGCAGAAGCTGAGACCGGAGGGAGGCTGAGACTGGGGGGAAGCTGGAGGGAGGCTGAGGCTGAGACTGGGGGGAGGCTGGAGGGAGGCTGAGACTGGAGGGAGGCTGAGGCTGAGACTTGAGGGAGGCTGAGGCTGAGACTGGAGGGAGGCTGGAGGGAGGCAGAGGCTGAGACTGGGGGGAGGCTGGAGGGAGGCAGAGGCTGAGACTGGGGGAAGGCTGGAGGGAGGCAGAGGCTGAATCTGGGGGAGGCTGGAGGGAGGCAGAGGCTGAGACTGGGGGGAGGCTGGAGGGAGGCAGAGGCTGAGACTGGGGGGAGGCTGGAGGGAGGCAGAGGCTGAATCTGGGGGAGGCTGGAGGGAGGCAGAGGCTGAGACTGGGGGGAGGCTGGAGGGAGGCAGAGGCTAAGACTGGGGGAAGGCTGGAGGGAGGCAGAGGCTGAATCTGGGGGAGGCTGGAGGGAGGCAGAGGCTGAGACTGGGGGGAGGCTGGAGGGAGGCAGAGGCTGAGACTGGGGGGAGGCTGGATGGAGGCAGAGGCTAAGACTGGGGGTAGGTAGAGGCTGAGACTGGGGGGAGGCTGGAGGGAAACTGAGGCTGAGACTGGGGGAAGGCTGGAGGGAGGCTGAGACTGGAGGAGGGCTGAGGCGGAGACTGGGGGAGGCTGGAGGGAGGCTGAGGAGGAGACTGGAGGGAGGCTGAGGCGGAGACTGGGGGGAGGCTGGAGGGAGGCTGAGGCGGAGACTGGGGCAGGCTGAGGCTGGGGGGAGGCAAAGGCTGAGACTGGGGGAGAGAGGCTGATGCTGAGGGAAGATAGAGGCTGATGCTGGGGGAGAGAGGCTGATGCTGGCTGGGGGAGTGGGAGAGAGGGGCTAATGCTAGAGACAGAGGACAAGGGATGAGGGATAGTGCAATGACAAAATCGATTGGGTGGGGGGAGTGTAAGGACTCAGAATAAGAGGGGGGCAGCATTGGGAGCTCATTATGAAGAAGGGGCAGCATGTGTGAGATCAGTATGGAGTGGAGCAATGTAGGGGAGTCAATATCAAGATTGGGGTAGTGTGTGTGGGGGGGTCTCAGCATAAGCGTTAGTGTGGTGGTCTTAGCATGAGTGGGGCAACATGAAGGTCTCATTATGGAAAAGAGGAAGGCAGCATTAGGAGCTCATGGAGATGGACAGCATGCAAGGGACATTGTGAGAAGGGGGCAGCATGCATGGGACATTGTGAGGAGGGAGCAGCATGCATGGGACATTGTGAGGAGGGGGCAGCATGCATGGGACATTGTGAGGAGGGGGCAGCATGCATGGGACATTGTGAGGAGAGAGCAGCATGCAAGGGACATTGTGAGGAGGGGGCAGCATGCATGGGACATTGTGAGGCGGGAGCAGCATGCATGAGACATTGTGAGGAGGGAGCAGCATGCATGGGACATTGTGAGGAGGGAGCAGCATGCATGGGACATTGTGAGGAGGGGGCAGCATGCATGGGACATTGTGAGGAGAGAGCAGCATGCAAGGGACATTGTGAGGAGGGGGCAGCATGCATGGGACATTGTGAGGCGGGAGCAGCATGCATGAGACATTGTGAGGAGGGAGCAGCATGCATGGGACATTGTGAGGAGGGAGCAGCATGCATGGGACATTGTGAAGAGGGGGCAGCATGCATGGGACATTGTGAGGAGGGAGCAGCATGCATGGGACATTGTGAGGAGGGGGCAGCATGCATGGGACATTGTGAGGAGGGGGCAGCATGCATGGGACATTGTAAGGAGGGGGCAGCATGCATGGGACATTGTGAGGAGGGAGCAGCATGCATGGGACATTGTGAGGAGGGGGCAGCATGCATGGGACATTGTGAGGAGGGAGCAGCATGCATGGGACATTGTGAGGAGGGAGCAGCATGCATGGGACATTGTGAGGAGGGAGCAGCATGCATGGGACATTGTGAGGAGGGGGCAGCATGCATGGGACATTGTGAGGAGGGGGCAGCATGCATGGGACATTGTGAGGAGGGGGCAGCATGCATGGGACATTGTGAGGAGGGGGCAGCATGCATGGGACATTGTGAGCAGGGGGCAGCATGCATGGGACATTGTGAGGAGGGGGCAGCATGCATGGGACATTGTGAGGAGGGGGCAGCATGCATGTGACACTGTGAGGAGGGGGCAGCATGCATGGGACATTGTGAGCAGGGGGCAGCATGCATGGGACATTGTGAGGAGGGGGCAGCATGCATGGGACATTGTGAGGAGGGGGCAGCATGCATGGGACATTGTGAGCAGGGGGCAGCATGCATGGGACATTGTGAGGAGGGGGCAGCATGCATGGGACATTGTGAGGAGGGGGCAGCATGCATGTGACACTGTGAGGAGGGGGCAGCATGCATGGGACATTGTGAGGAGGGGGCAGCATGCATTTGACATTGTGAGGAGGGGGCAGCATGCATGGGACATTGTGAGGAGGGGGCAGCATGCATGGGACATTGTGAGGAGGGGGCAGCATGCATGGGACATTGTGAGCAGGGGGCAGCATGCATGGGACATTGTGAGGAGGGGGCAGCATGCATGGGACATTGTGAGGAGGGGGCAGCAGGCATGTGACACTGTGAGGAGGGGGCAGCATGCATGGGACATTGTGAGCAGGGGGCAGCATGCATGGGACATTGTGAGGAGGGGGCAGCATGCATGGGACATTGTGAGGAGGGGGCAGCATGCATGGGACATTGTGAGCAGGGGGCAGCATGCATGGGACATTGTGAGGAGGGGGCAGCATGCATGGGACATTGTGAGGAGGGGGCAGCATGCATGTGACACTGTGAGGAGGGGGCAGCATGCATGGGACATTGTGAGCAGGGGGCAGCATGCATGGGACATTGTCCTCACATCATGCCGCTCCCTCCTCACAATGTACAGATCATATTTCATAATCGAGGAAGGTGTGGTGGATATACAGTAGTTTATAAGGGAGGGCAGAGTGGTGTTTTAGTTTATTAGGGGCAGTGTGACAGTCACAGTATATAAGTGGGGACGGTGTGGTGGGAATATTTTATACACATGCTATGTTTTGATGTGCCTGTGGTGATTCCCATTGGGGGGGGGGGGGGTTAGTTTCTTATTGATACTTTTTAAAGTGTTTTACAGAGTAGATCTGCCTTAAACAGATGTCGTGTGCGAAAACTCAGTTTTACGTTGTCACTAAGGGGCGCGACCACTTAAAGTGCCTAGGGCAGCACGAAGGCAAAATACAGCCCTGTTGATGTCTATATTGGTTATGTGTCTATATTGTGTATTGTGGATTTGATGCCTTTTATATTGTATATTTCTTATCTGTATTGTGCATTTGTGTGGATCAGTGGTGTTGAAAGCCATGTCTTCTGCTATGCATTTTACCATCAGGGCCACCCCAGGCAGACAGGTTTCAACTGAGATGCCGCACTAAGCATACCGTCAAGCACCAACGTCAGCAGTGGGACACTGTTTGATGAGGCGGTTTATATTGACAATATACAGCTCTGATTCAGTGTGGTTCCTTCTGGGGGTGCGACATTGCTGCGCAGAAGAAAGGCCTGGCAATCTACTTCCATAATATGCCCAGAAAACATGATGGAAACTGACCATTATACTGTATAGCTTGTATATTTTCTCCAGTTGTCCACTCTGCAGGTTTTAGCTGTTAATTTACAATTGACTCTGAGCTGGTGGGAGTTGATTAATTGCTATGAAGTTTCCTACACACAGAGAGGGATGGCTTCTCTTCTTTGCTTAGTTAGAACACAGCGAGAGGCAGCAGCATTGAGGAAATTATACAGCAGTACAGGTAAGGCCCCCTTCACACGTCCGTGAAAATCACGCACGTGTTTCACGGACGTGTCAAAGGTGCATTTTCCCCTCCGTGAGCCGTATTTATGGCACTACGTGTGTTCTCCGTGTGTTATCCGTGATAACACACGGAGAACGAGAACTTTCAACTCACCTGTTCCTGGCGTCGCTGTCCGTGGTGCTGAACTTCGGTCTCCAGCCCTGCCGCCTCCCCGCTGCTGCTTCTTCTGGCCGCAGTGAAGTGAATATTAAATGAGCATAATGAGCGGCAGTCGGCAGCAAGTGACAGCAGCGGCAGAGACATGAGGGCTGGAGAAGGTGAGTAAAGATTTGGGTTTTTTTCTCTGACACATGTGTTTTCTCCGGTACGTGTCACACAGAACACATCTGTGTGGTCCGTATACAGGCCGTGTGACACCCGTGATGCCAGAGAAAAGGTGGACATGTCTACGTGTGGAACACACGGACACGCGTATGCTCCACACGTATACACGTTCCATGGCAACATACGCACGTGAGCGCAGACCCATTGATTTTAATGAGTTTACGTGTGCCCGTGTCTCCAGCACGTGAGGAAACAGACCAAACACTTACCGAAGACACAGACGTGTGAAGGGGGCCTAAAAGATATGTTAGAAACCTCAGCATGATCTTTCTGTGTCTCCTATTGCCTATTTTTTTCAATTTTTTCCTCACCCCCCTGCTGCTGCTTTTTGCCATAGAATATAATAGTAGCTGTAATGTGACAGCTGCGTGAGCAAAAAGCTTGCGTTGTCTTCAGAAAGACTGAGTTCAGCTGTTTTTTGAGGGTAGATTGTGAGTTCAAGAAGCAAAGGAGGGGGATTAAAGTGACTCAAAAGTGGATAAAGGAGAAAATTTCTCTGAAAATATAAAGAAGTGTTTTGTATATGTGCTTTTAACATTGCTTTATGAAGTTTGTTGAATATATAGTTCCATTTGAATGTAATTGGTGCTGCACTGAGTTCTGTATGAGATACCTGTTGCAGCAGAGTTGTTAGTGTGAACAGCACCAGAATCAGCAGAGATAAGTCCTTTCTTGGATATGTGTTGCAGCAGAATCATAGATGTGAACAGAACCAGTATTAACAGAGAGGAGTTTATTATCAGGTTCCTGTTGCAGCAGATTTGTAAGTGTGAACAGCACCAGAATCAGAGATGAATCTTTTATTGGATATGTGTTGCAGCAGAATCATAGGTGTAAAAAGTACTAGTAAGAAGGCCTGCGAAACACATCCGTGCTGCCGGCACGTGTTTGTCATTTTTTTACACGTACCGGCGGCACGGAGACACGTTAAGCAATGCTGCCCTATTGTAGCAGGCACACACACGTAAAACCACACGGAACGTTTGTCCGTGTGCGTTTGTACGTGTGTGCGTTCTTCAAAGCGCTGACATGTCAGTGTTTTCTCTGGCAGCACGGGTGTCACACGGCCCGCACCCGTACCACACGGGTGTAGTGTGGATGCGGTCTCGTGTGACACGCGCCGGAGAAAACACACGTGTCAGTAAAAAAAACAAAACATTAACTCACCTTCTCCAGCCCTTCTGTCTCTGCCGCTGCTGCCTCTTGCTACTGACCGCCGCTCATTATTCTCATTTAATATTCACTTCACTGCCTGGCAGCAGCAGCAGCAGCAGAGGGGAGACGGGAGGGCTGGAGACCGAGGATCAGCACCTCAGACAGCAGTGCGGACAGCAGGAAGGACCAGGTGAGTATGTAAATTACCGGTTCTACGTGTGCTATCGCGGATAGCACACGTAGAACACACGTGTCCCGCACGTACCAGAGACACGTACTTACCTGCACGCAACACGCAGGGGAAATATGTGTCTCTCGGCACGTGCGTGATTTTCACGTGAGTGTGGCAGAGGCCTAACAGAGAGGAGTTTATTATCAGATACCTGTTGCAGCAGAGTAGCAGGTGTGAACAGCACCTTAATGCAGAGATGAAGGTGGCATTTGAAGCTTGACAATGTGGAACTGATAGCAGAAAATAAAAGGACTCCCTGGTCTGAGCTTAGAGGTAGAAGTTGCTTGAAAACGCACAGACTGGCGTTGTTGAGTAGATACGCCACCTGGCTGGAAGTGAGTCAAGTGGAAGTGAAAACAACTCCTAATAAAGCCTATGGAAAGAAAGTGGTATTTCCTGAATACTCAGGCAGCATATGGCAGCCTGAGCCAGCATTAAAAGGCCTTGAGTGTTGGTGCTACCACAGAAACCTGACATGATCTAGCACTAGGGGAGCCATGCAAAGGGGAAAACAAGGACCATCGCCTGAGCCGAGATAGGTGGGTAACAGACATGTTATGAAGTGTTTGCAGTGTACAATGAAGGTTTATATCCTCCCCTCCTGTACAGACTTAACTGATCTGATTTGCAATAGTTTTGTGTGAAAAATATTCAGCAAAATGTATTTTTAATTTACTGAAATACTCAAATATTATGAATTTAAGAAGTTAAGCGCCAGGATTTAGTCATAGATTGACAGTTCTATTCTTACTATATAGTATAGGCTGTCAGTCACCGATTAGGGCCACCCATTTGGCAATTATGACAAGGATGAGCTGGATTTCACATATAACTGTACGTTCAACAAACTTTGTATAAATCAATAGTACAGGTGAATATAAAAAACTTTGCCATATATTTTAACAAAGAAATCTGCTTCCTTCTCCACTAATCAGACACTTCTCCCACCCACACATCTACCCCGACTGCTGAACTTGTCATCTACTCTGAAAAAACCCGGCTCAAATCCATACCTCTCAGACAAGACAGACTTCCAGGTCATTGTGGTGTCATGTAGTCTACTATATGGAGATGTGAGAAGAGGAATGAGGAGGAGCACAGTGAGGAAACAAGTGGAGGGAGACACAGAAAGATCGTATTGATCTACCAATGCTTTCCTCACACTTTATTCTGGAAAGTTACTAGAACGTTTGGTCATTTCAGCAAAAAAACTAATCTTTTCTCAATCTGCTCAGCTCCTCCTATCCTATAACAATTGTTGGGCAGATCAGACAATTGTTCTAATGTGACACCTTCGCTTTTAAAAAAATAAAATTATAAACCCTAAACAACAACTTAATCTGTCCAGACCTCATCCCAGCACCAATCATACGCATTCTGTTTCATCTGCACCAATTACCATAAGAAAACAGTAGAAACATATCAATACACAAAAATGTTTGCATGTTTGTATATTGTGATACTCTGTGTACCATTTGTAACCTCACATATTCATGTGTGAATACAAAGGGAATGATAATGTGATTATGACATAAAAAATTACTAGGTATCAAGCTCAAGCATTCCTGATGTATTGTTGTGATACTAGCGACATTACATATACAATAACAAAAGGTTGCTCAATTTCTACAATACTAGTGGCCTTGTAACCTGATGGTCCGGTGAATGCCCGCTGGTCACAGCTTTTGATTAGAACAATTGATTATTAGCGGTTTGTAAATCCAGGAAGAAAAGTATTGAACACTGTAGTATTATTAATTATAATAATAATAATAATAATACATATTTATTTCTTTAGCGCCAACATATTCTGCAGTGCATTACAATTCAGGAGGTTCATATATAAATGTACTAAAATGTACATATATAAAGGTATAAATGTACTAAACGCTGTCTTTCCCACTATTAAAGGGAACCTGTCAGGTGCATGACCAAGGAATTGTAAATTATCCCCATGCACAAATAACAACACCAACACTGAGTGACTATTGAAATATACTGCCACAGCAGCCTTTATTAATTTCTAGGGATGATCGAATATCACAAGTATTCGGCAATATTCGGCTTCGCGAATATCTGACGAATAGTTTGCCGCTATGAGAATATTCAATGCACAATGTAAGTCTATGGGAAGCCCGAATACTTGCTATTCAGCAACTATTCGGTTTTCCCATAGACTTAAATTGTGCATCGAATATTCGCAAATCGTCGAATAGTGGCAACCTATTCGGTGAATATGGGCGCTGCCGAATATTTGCGTTATTCTATCATCCCTATTAATTACAATTAATAACATACTCAAAAATGTTAAACCATCATAACCATAACCTTTTCCTTGAGGAGATCCTGGATGGCCTAAACCACTGAAAAAACAGCACCAGAAACCATCCCGAGTCGCACCACACCGACTCGGGGCTGACCATTGTCACAGGTCACAGTGCTGTCGCTTCCAAATTTTTAACCTGTTCCCCGGGAACTGTCCTGGCCGGAACTTAACCATAACCAAATATGAAGGGTCAGCATACCTCCGATGTGAGCCCTTACTACATTAACCAAGGCCATCCCTGACCTCCTCACCTCCGCTGCCATGACATAAATGCAACCTACAATCAAAACCCTCACACATAAGTATAATTACATTAACATATATAAATAAATATATATATTTTTTATAAATTCTTTATTCACCACTTAATAAGGGGCGTGTGGGCGGGTCTTTCACCGGTCCTGGATCCCAAAAGACAGGATGTCGCAATGGCTCTTCCTCCTCTTATAAAGGTACTCCCTCACCCTGTTTCCCCACCTCTTCCTACAAACTTGCTTCCAATCCCTTATCTGACTCCTCACCACGTGACTATTTGAATGCCCATAGCTCCCCCTATACTGCCGAGCAGCCCGCCAATTCCTTGTTAACCGCTTCCTACAAAACTCCGTAATAACCCTATATGTGCCTGGCCTTACAAACCCCTGTCATGTCCGTTCTTCCGCTATGGCTGTGCCCCGGCTCCAACCCTTCTCTATATGCACCTAGAATCACGAGCAGTTCTGGATGCATATTGCTAATCCCTGCCTAACTACGCGTACACCCAGCTTCATAGTACGCATGACCGGAAGTGCGTTGACTTCTGATCATGCGCACTGCCCAGCACCTTATGTGGTGACAACGGACACAGGTACGAGCATCACCGTTGATGACACTGGGTGATGGGCATTGAACAGCATGTTAGCACGCCCCTGTCCCATGCAAAGAGGGTGGAATGAGCGCAGGAACTAACACCCTTGCGATTAGTTCCTTCGCTCATTAGCATATCATAAAGGTCCATTATTAATACTTTTTCTAAAGATCTATTTATCTATACTTCTAGATACAGGGACAGTTAGGCAGGGATTAGAAATATACACCAAGAACTGCTCGTGGCTCTGGGTGCATATTGGACCTGACAGGTTCCCTTTAAAATTAATCCGGCATTGTAAATTTTAAATGTAGTGTAACTAATAAAAAAAGTGACTACAATACCCATTGTCACAATCATGCAAAATTGACTACTACATTATAAAGTTATACTACTCAAAACAGTAAAAAAAAAGAAACAAATGAGAAAATAGATCTACTGATACACTAATAACTAGAAGCTCAGGGCCCTGGTGCAAAACTGTCCTTAAGCCCCTCATACCATACATACTGTACACCCACTCCATCTTACTAACAAGCTGTGAAATTACAATCAGTCAATATGCAGCAGCCTTCTTAACATCACACATGGCAGAGCTATGCACAAATTGATATAGTTAAATGCATCTAAATACACACCCAGCTACAACAAAAAAACAACATAAAAACAAACAAATATAAAAGGACAGAATCTAAGCACTCACATGACCTTACAATGCATAAACTCATTCAGATTTACCAGTAGTTTACACACATAAACACACATGTTTGGAAGTTGAAAAATCTGGGAACTTGTCATGCCGCCGAAACCGCGGGGTGAATGAGTCGCACCTTGGCTGTACGATTGCAGACAGGTATATCGTTAGTAGATCTGCACAGGGACCATAGAGGGAGCTGACACTAGTCCAGCACTGCCCCGTCCGGCTTCTATGGCAGGTGATTGACAGGTCTCTCCCTCACTTGTACATTTCAGAGAAAACTATATTAATGCTGCCCGTGGTTTGTTCAGCATGAATAACCTGACAAATGCCCTTTAATGTTTGGATTAGCATTTCCATTATTACTATAATTGTTGATGGAGGGGAGGACTTTTTCCCCTCTGTATATACAAGTGTGGCTGTGCCTGGCTCTCCAGGTCAATCTTATTCCTATGTAGACTGAGCCAAAGTGATCTGCAATATCAGCCACAATTAAAGGTATGGCACCACACTAGCATATATCTGTCCTTAATGTTAAAGAAGTTGAGAAATACTGTGTCTCCCTGAAAGTAAAGCACTGTCTTATACTTTTTTGCCCCAAAAATGTGCTAGGGCTTATTTTCAGGGTAGGGCTTATTCTCAGGGAAACACGGTTGGAGGAAAGTTTACCCCCAAAAAATGCAGATCCCCCTTTCCAGGAGAATCATACTTACCAGACCCCCCGTACATCTGAGTCGCTCCTAGGTCCTCCTGTGATCTTCAGTGGGCGCTCCCAGCAGGTATGCTCCACGCGGTCCTTCCCTGCTTCTGGCCGACACTCACACATACATCAGATCGCACATACACACTCATACATTAGATCACAATAGATCACAATCACACATCAGATCGCACACACTCATATACACACATCAGATCGCACACACAATCTCACACACACTCAGCACATCAGGTGATACCGATTGCTTCCGGGCGACAATAATGGCACGCAGTACAGTGGAGCGCGAGGACCTGTGGTGGAACGCATAGAGGACTTGTGGTAGAGCGCATAGGGGACCGGTGGTGGAGCACAATCAGCAGCTTCTAATCAACTGCAGCCTCCACATCTTTTTTGGAGCCTTCCAAACCTCTTTTTTTACTGTAAAAATGAAATGTGAATGTACCGCCCCAGTGCCAGCGGCCGAGCCACTCGGATCCGGAAACGTGGTGGCTCGAGGGGTCTCCGGACCCGGGGGTTCGCGCGGACACTCGAAGTTAAGAAAGGGGGGTGTATATACAGGGGAGTTAGAAGTTCGTGATGCCACCCACGGTGCGTGGTAATGTGGGAGACCACCGCTGTTGTTGGAGAGCCCGGTAGCGATGGTGTAGCAGCAAGATGTTTAACCCCTCCGTGGGTAGGGGGCTTTGTGCCCGGGGGCCAGCTGGGGGTTGGTGACAGGGTGCTGTTGGGGAGAGGAAAGGAGTTTTTCAGTGTACTCACTCAGTCGAAGAATACTGACACCGACATCTTGTAAACCAGAAATCTGAGCACCACTGTAGCAGGGAGGGAGCACGCGTGGATCCGTGCCCTTGGTGTTGCTTGTTAGGCTGTGGCCTTTTCCGTAGCACCTTCTCTCTATTGGACCCTCAAGTTTGGAACTATTCGGGACCCGCTGACCCGTATGGCTAACGGAGTGAGCTTGCTCTCAGGGTTCACGCGTAGGATTTCTTTGGACTGTAGTTTGGGAAAGTCCTATCCCATCGGTGCGCTAGTACCCCAATTTTGGAGCAGGTTGGGGATGAATCTTGAAGTCTTCACCCCCGTCGGGTAAATTACCGGGATGTGTGAAGCTACTTCCCAGCTTAGGGTCCACGTACTCCGTCGTGGCATGGCCCCTGCCCGGAGATGGCTCAAGGCCACCGGCTGCCCTCCTCGGCAGTCCATGCCCCTTGACACAATCACCTGCGATCGGGGTTCCAGCTCCTCCAGGCCCAGACCAACGTCTGCCACCTAGTACTGAGGAGCCCTGCTCCTGACCTCCAACAACACTCCCGTGACCGCTCTCCTTGAGAGTCACCGCACAACTCCTTTTCACTCTGTCACTTTCCCCTACCAACCCCCCATGTGGGAGGCCCTATTCCCTTCAGGCCCCCCAGTGATGTGTCTGGTGGGTATGGTGCAAAGTGTTCCCAGGATTTTGACTGGCTAAGCTGTTAGCAACACCAAAGGACTAGGATCCGTAACCAAGGAGGAGTGGATACTGTGCAGAAGGGCAGATTGTACAATACCCTGTGACAACAACCTGATAGGCTAGGGCATCACATGAAGGCTGTAGCCCATCAACAGCTGCTGATAGGTTGCAGCAGTCATGTGATTCCCTTCAACACATGTTGATTCCAGGAGACCGGCAGGGAACACCGTACCAATTTTGGAACAGTGGTACTGGTTTGGAAAGGTTTTTCTTTTATTCTTTAAGGTATTTCTGGTGTTTACAATGTTCACAATGGTTACACTGTTTTATTTGTGTAATACATCTAACTAATGTTTTTCCTTTATTTTTGGACATCATCCACAATAACACCTTATCTGTCACATCTCCGCAGCACAGCTTTTACATTTTCCCTCTCATACCAGGCTGTGCTTGATACCAACAATGATTTTCCATGAATATCTCTTTTCCAAATCCTAAAGTATTTACAAAATAGATCCAAACCTGAATAATACTAAAGCGTAAATGAAAAATATGTGGCATAGTAGTATTCATCAAAGTTATCATAAAGCGGGTCCCGTAAGTGTGTGATCAGAATACACCGGGTTTGTACATACTATGCAGCCATGGGGACACATTGGATCTGTATACACTGGATAGTTGAGTTTTTTTTTATTGAAGCTGTTTAATTGTACCTAGGGGAAACATGAGGAATAAGAGGGGGTTGTCCTAGTAGTGGACAACCCTTTTAAGACATTAATGACTTGAGCCATTCGGAAAGAAAGAAATGCTGTTTGTTAGAAGCTCTGGCTGATTAGAGGGGATCTTTACACTGTTGTACAATGTCCACACATACAGACGACAGAGCTGCTCCTCAAAAGACAATCACTTTACCTAGCTGTAGGGAAGCCTTCCTGGATATTAGTACGAGGAGCTGCTGATAAGTCTTTGGCTTTACAAAGAAGGAAACGAGATAGGATGATGAAACTTTACATTTATTCCATATATTCTCCACTGATGTCAACACACTTCTTACATCGGTATTCCAAGTTCTGTAAGCCTAGCAAAAAGAAGGATTTCGGTTGTGCCTCAAACCAGGCATCCGTAGCAGCCATGGCATCAGAAATGATGTGAAATTTGGTACCCTTGAGGTGTTTCTTCAGGTTTCGAAACAGATGATAGTCAGAGGGAGCTAGATCTGGTGAATAAGGTGGCTGGTCAACCAGCTGGAAGCCCAGCTCTGCCAGTTTTGCCATGATCACTTGGGTAATGTGAATGGAGGCGATGTCTTCCAGGATCAAGATTCCTTTGGACAGCTTGCCGCACCTTTGGCCTTCAGAGCTGCCTTCAATTGGTCCAAAAGTTCAATGTAATACCTTGCATTGATGGTGGAACCCTTTTGAAGTTAGTTCACTACCATCACGCCCTCCTTATTACAGAACACAGTCGCCATCACCTTAGTGGCTGATTTTTTTTTTTTCACACTGAACTTCTTTGGACTAGGAGAACCACTGTGCCTCTACTCTTCTGACTGCTCCTTATTTTTGAGGTCATACAAATCAATCCAGGTCTCCTCAATAGTGACCATAGTGATCCAGGAAGTTCTTATCAGTCTCAAAATGCTGACAAATGGACTGGGAAGTTTTCACTCGTATGCTTCTCTGATCTGTTGTCAAACATTTAGGGACCCACTTTGTAGATAACTTCCTTATGTCCAAATGTTTATGGATAATGACACAAACACATTCACGGGAAATCCCCATGATGTCTGCTATTGCTTTAGCTGAAACTTGTCAATTCTTCAGTATGAGGTTGTGCACAGCATCGACGATCTCCGGAACAACAACCACTCTCGGTCGTCCAGAACGTTGCTCATCATTGGTGCTGAAGTGGCCAGTTTTAAGTTTGGCAACCCAGTTCTTAACTGTGGAATATGAAGGGCGTTGATCCCCCAATGTCTGCGACATACCACCTTGAATATGCTTGTCGGTATTTCCTTGTAGAAACAAGAATTTTATCACTCCTCTGCTCTCAGTTGCTGTGAATATCGCATTAGACTCCGCCATTTTGTTTTTCCGCATGCGTAGAACACTGTTGCCATAAGCAACAAACACAAAATTTTGAAAACATATATTAGACACATAAGGCTTTCATGTGATGTAACAGTCGTTACTATAGAAACAAAAAAACATCACAAAGACTTATCAGCAGCCCCTCGTCTGTGCAGTAAGAAAATACATCTAACTAAAGTTTTTCCTTTATTTTTGGACATCATCCACAATAAGACCTTATCTGTCACATCTCCGGAGCACAGCTTTTACATTTTCCCTCTCATACCAGGCTGTGCTTGATACCAACAATGATTTTCCATGAATATCTCTTTACCAAATCCTAAAATATTTACAAAATAGATCCAAACCTGAATAATACAACAGCGTAAATGAAACATGTGGAATAGTAGTATTCATCAAAGTTATCGTAAAGCGGGTCCAGTAAGTGTGTGATCGGAATACACCGGGTGTGTACATGATCACAGGATCCAATTCAAACTGCTTGTTCTCACCCACAAAGCTCTCCACAGTGCGGCACCCCCCTACATCTGCACCCGCCTCTCTGTCTATCACCCCACCCGTTCTCTACGCTCTGCAAGCGACTTTCGACTAACATCCACACTAATTCGAACCTCCCACTCCCGGATCCAAGACTTCTTCCGAGCTGCACCAACCCTCTGGAACGCTCTACCCCAAGAAGTTAGGACAAATCACAACTTACTCAGCTTCAGATGCTCCCTAAAGACGCATCTTTTGGGGGCGGCCTATCACACTCCCTAATTAGATTCGATTCACATAGTCCCTCTACAACGTCTCACAACATAACTACACATCAAACTCCATGGCACCCAAAGGCATCTCAAGGCTCGGGCCCACTGGTCCAGAAAACCACTATCTAGCCCCATTTCCGTGAGATGGCTGGATTGTCATTGTAAATAAGCACTTGAACCTTGCCCCCCCCCACCTCATTGCAGATTGTAAGCTCTCACGAGCAGAGTTGTGTTTTTTCTTTTTTTTTCCCTCTAAATATTGTATTTCTATAAATGTTACTTGTTTGTATATGATCCTCCTGAATTGTAAAGCGCTGCGGAATATGTTGGCGCTATAGAATAAAGATTATTATTATTATTATTATGTACATACTATGCACCTTGGGACACATTGGAGTTGTATACACTGGATAGTTGAGTATTTTTAATTGAAGCTCACTCGAGTGGTGTCCAGGTTCACGGTGCCAAGGCTCTCATGATATTCTGACGTCACGCAAGCCACACGTCCATTCAGCGCCAGCTATTGCATCCCCACCTTCGGACCAAACAGGCAAACAGGAAGTGAGCACAGCCACACAGCTCACTTCCTGCTGATTTGGTCCTAAGGCGAGGAGACAGAAACAGGCGCAGGGCTCGCGTGATGTCACAATATCACGTGAGCCCCAGGAACGCGAGCCGCGACAGTGCTGTAACAGTGCTGGTGCGGGAGGTGTATAGGCTGTTTTATCTTACCTGGGGGAAACATGAGGAATGAGAAGGGGTTGACATAGTAGTGGACAACTCCTTTAAGACATTAAATAACTTGAGCCATTCGGAAAGAAAGAAATGCTGTTTGTTAGAAGCTCTGGCTCATTAGAGTGGCGTCTTTACACCATTTACAATGTCCACAATGTCCACACTTCAGAAGACAATCACTTTACCTAGCGGTAGGGAAGCCTTGCTGGATATTAGTACCATAATGTCAAATGCTGAACCCCTAGCTTTCTTAGAGTTGCATGTTTGAATGTACCCTGCCAGCCTTATATGTACTGGGGCTTGCACACAGTAGCTAAGGAGCAAGATGGAACACAACCATAATGTAACCTTAAGTATTGTAAAATACACAGATAAACCAGTGTACTGGTGGCATTTATAGGAATGTTTTAATTTAGTCATACTGAATTGAGATTGGTGGAAACAACTATTTCCGCCATCTCCTTCACAGATATGAACACCAAGCTCAAACAAGCATTCATGTGTTTTCAATGGGTAATGGGGTGAAACATGCTGTCAGACACCTCTGGTGGTGGCTTATGTCCCCTGGAAAAAATAGGATCATAAACATTCAAACTGCCCGATCCTTTACTCTTCATCCATTACGGAAGAGTCAGAAGGCACTAGTATTCATCAGGTCATTGGAAGGTTGGCCAAACTGAATCTAATATATATGAGAACCTAAAAGGAAGGGTGGGTGGGAACAGCTTTCCTACACATAATGGAAAAATGTCTTTGTGTCTCACTTTTATGAGGTTGTCCTAATCTCTTTCCTTTGGTGAACTCTACGTCTTGCTGTCTCACTATCCACCAGCTATTGCCCCTCTCTAGTTTCTAATCCCTATAATTAACTAAACCCTTAACAGTACATCACTTTCTTAACCCTGATACTCTTAAATTTTCCATTAGCCCAGAATTCTTACTAAGCTCTGCATGTCTGTCAATAAAAAATAATTGCTGATCTAGGCATTATGATAATCCACTTTTTTTTCCCAAAAGATGGAAATTGTTAGATTGGGCATTGGAGATTTTTGCAGGCATCTCCAGCTGTCATGGCAGCTCCAGGATCTGTGGAAATTACAGATTGTGGCACTCTACTAACTTCTCTGATCTTCTGTGATCAGCGTAGGGAGATGCGGGCATCGGACCACAGATTTAGGTAGGCTAGCAAGAGTTAATCTTTCATGGGCTGCTTGTTATTCTACTTGATAATATGCTGTGAGGGAGCCAATAACATTTTCTCCCCTCCTATATATGCTCCTTGGACTATTCCATTAATGCCAGCTATAGCTTACCTATACTGGTCTGGTGTGGTGTGATGCAGACTTACTGGTTGCTATTGTGCATTATTGTGGTGAGGAGTTGGGGTGTTAACCCCTGTTGTCTTTTTGTTGTTGCCTTCCTGCTCTTGCTTTTCTCCTTTGTCTGTTACTGTTTAATCTTGTGAGTTAGCAGTGTGTCTGAGTTTTGGTTTTCCCCTGTCTGTCTTAAGCTTGCTTTACACGTTGCAATTTCGCATACGATATCGTATGCGATTTGCAACGCCCCCATCGTATGTGTGGCACGTTCAATTTGTTGAACGTGCCGCACAAACGATCAACCCCTGTCACACGTACTTACCCATCCATATGACCTCGATGTGGGCGGCGAACATCCACTTCCTGGAGTGGGACGTTCGGCGTCACATCCACGTCACGCGGCAGCCGGCCAATAGAAGTGGAGGAGCGGAGATGAGCGGGACGTAAACATCCCGCCCACCTCTTTCCTTCCGCATAGCCAGCTGCAGCCATGGGACGTAGGTAAGATCTGTTCATCATTCCTGGGGTGTCACACACTGCGATGTGCGCTGCCTCGGGAACATTGAACAACCTCATGTTCAATTCATGAGGCATAAACGACGTGCATGTGATGAACGGATTTTTGTTCAATCGCAATCGCACGTAGCTGTCACACACTGCAATGTACCTTACGATGCCGGATGTGCGTCATTTACGACATGGCTCCGCCAACACATCGTAAGATACATTGCAGCGTGTAAAGCGGGCTTTAATCTGTGTTTCCATTACACTCCTGCCACTTCATTCCCTGGGGAAGGCAGTAACATTAGATCTAGTCAGGAGAATAGTAAAGCATGGGACTCTGGCATCTCCATCTTCAGGGGTAATCCCAAGGTTAGGGATAGCCTATAGCATGAGGGACAGTATAGGACCCCCTGTCCTTTGCTATATCGCCTATACTGCAGTCACATCATGACAAAAGTACAAATAATGAATACTTTTTTCATGGCTGTGAATAACACACAATTAGCCTGCAGCCAGAGACAAGGGTAAATCAACATCAATGCACCCGCATTATGTTTCATGTATACAGCTGGATTACGACACAATACTTGTGAAGCGCTAAGAATGAAAATCTGTGCTCATCCCACCCATACTGCATACTACGTGATACAATACATGACTACATACTTATAGACAAATCAACTGTAATGGGAGACATTTATTTCTTAATTTATTCACTCCCATGAAAGTACCCAAAAAATATTTCACAAGTGCTTCATTTATGAGAGTTTTTGAAGCTTTTTTTTTTCCAATAACCTGTATCCAAACGTTATTATAACGTACCTACTCAATATAATGTGTGTCCATTGTCCTCATTGGACGCCTGCAATTCTTTACATTTATCATCTAGTAGACAGGTTTAGCTAATAGTAGTAATATATCAAAAAATCTCTATACAGTCAAAATGTACTAAATGGGCATTTATAAAAAGAGCCCAATTACAAAACAAAAATCCTTAATTTATTATGCTTTTTTCCACAGGCTCCACAGACATTATAATCACTTTGTCTTTGGAGAATGCGGAGGAAACCCACACAAACACGGGGAGAACATACAAACTCTTTCCAGATGTCGTCCTTCGTGGGATTTGAACCCAGGACCCCAGCGCTGCAAAGTAAAAAGTGCTAACCACTGAGCCACCGTACAGCATTTTTGCTGCGTTTTTTTCTGCAACCAAAAACCTGGTCTCTTGATATTAAAAATACTCCATTAAAAATGCCCATTTTTGCAACTTTTCTCATATTTTTTTGGTACAGATTACATGTGGGTTTTGTCTACTGTACGTGTTTCACCCCTTCATAACCTTGGAT
The DNA here is from genome assembly GCF_048569485.1 of Anomaloglossus baeobatrachus. Classification (NCBI taxonomy): domain Eukaryota; kingdom Metazoa; phylum Chordata; class Amphibia; order Anura; family Aromobatidae; genus Anomaloglossus; species Anomaloglossus baeobatrachus. Next base: position 115,741,373 of record NC_134353.1, read on the forward strand.
GTACCCATACATCCTAGAAGGGAGGTAGTTCTTGATCTAGGACCGTATAGTTATGTCCTGGCGATTGCGGGGGCACAGGAGTCGAAAATTCGTCTTTTCCAACAGCTGAGCCCCCTACTCATAGCCAGGGATGATCCCCGCACCATCTATGGTAATTTAACACCCTAAATGCCGCCATGAATATCGATTAGGGGATTGAAAGAGGGATCGCGCTCCCTCTCCTCTCCGATCGGTGCCCCAACAATGTACTTCCAACTCTGACAAGGGCTTATTTGCAATTTTTAATTCTGCAGCATTCACTGCTTTTCACACCATGAGACTAAATCATCACTACACCCATACCTAAATTCCCAGAGGGGTGGGATTTCCAAAATTAGGTCACTTGAGAGGATTTCTTCCGTTCTGACGCTTAGGGGCTCTGCAAATAGAGTGCGCAAACTATTCTAGGAAAATCTGTGCTCCAAAAATCAAATGGCGCTCCTTCCCTCCTGAGCCCTGTGGTGCAGCCAAACAGTACTGTACAGTCACATGTAGGGTATTGCCACGTTCAGGAGAGATTGTGCAACACATTATTTAAGTATTTCCCTTGTGAAAATTGGAAATCTGGGGTTAAAACAACATTTTAGTAGTAATAATATAATTCTTTTTGTTCATTGCCCAATAATATAACATTTTGTGGCACACCTATAGTATCCGTTTGCTCACTGCACCTCTGTATGAATTTATTGAGGGGTGCAGTTTGTAACATGGGGTCACTTTTGGAAGTTTCTGCTGTTCTGGCACCTCATGGTCTCTGCTAATGTGACATAACACCCACAAACCATTCCAACTAAATCTGAACTCAAATATGGCACCCCTTCCCTTCTTCACTTTGTACTGTGCCTCAAAAGTAGTTTTCGACTACATATGGGGTACTGAGGAGAAATTGGACAACAAATTGTATAGTTCATTATCATCATTTACCCTGCTACCATAGTAAATTTGAAAATTTGGGGATAAAGCAACATTTTCATGGTTAAAAATGTATTTTTTTCATTTTCACGGCCCAACATTTTAAAATTCTGGGAAGCACCCAGGGGTTCAAGATGCTCATCAAACATCTAGATAAATTCCTTGAGTGATCTAATTTCCAAAATGAGGTCACTTGTGGGGGAGCTCCACTAAGGGGAGGGACTCTCTCCATGGCGTCTGCTAACGATTCCAGCTAATTTTGCACTGTAAAATTCAAATGATGCTCCTTCCCTTATGAGCCCTGCCGTGTGCCGAAACAGTAGATTTCCACCACATATGAGGTATCAGCGTACTCAAAAAAAAAATGACACAACACATTTTATGGTGCATTTTCTCTTGTAACCCTTGTGAAAATGCAAAATTTAGGGCTAAAGTAACATTTTTGTGGGAAAAGGTTAAATTTACATTTTTTCCTTCCACATTGCTTTAGTTCCTGTGTAGCACCTAAAGGGTTAATAAACTTCTTGGGTGTAATTTTGAATACTTTGAGGGTTGCAGTTTTTAGAATAGTGTCACTTTTGGGTATTTACTGTCACCCAGGCCTCTCAAAGTCACTTCAAATGGGATGTGGTCCCTAAAAAAATGGTTTTGTAAATTTTTGGGGAAAAATGAAAAATTACTGATAAACTTTGAACCCTTCTAACTTCCTAACTATTAAAAAGGATGTTTCAAAAATTGTGCTGATGTAAAGTAGACATGTGGAAATATGTATTTATTAACTATTTCGTGTGATATAACTCCTTGGTTTAAAGGCATAAAAATTCAAAGTTTGAACATTTTCAAAATTTTCTCCAAATTTCCGATATTTTTACAAATAAACACTAAAAATATCGTCCTAAATTTACCCCTAACATGAAGTACAATATGTCACACAAAAATATTCTCAGAATCACTGGCATCCGTTGAAGTGTTCCAGAGTTATTATGGTGCATCATGAAGTGACACTGGTAAGAAATGAAAAAATGGCCTGGTCATGAAGATCAAAACAGGCTTACATGCATTGGCCAATACATAAACTAAATATCTCTCTTTTGCAGTAATGCAGTGCCCTTGTACATTTTTGGCTTTTCAGTGTGCAGCTGTATGCATTTTATAGTTACTATGGTTTTTCAGCTACCATCTGTTCACATTTGTTGGATGTGCGGGTCAGTTTTTTGGATATTTGAAAACAGGTTGGGATGTAAAAAAAAAAAAAAAATCAAATCTTTATTTTTATATAGCGCTAACATATTCCACAGCGCTTTACATACATCAGGAACACTGTCCCCATTGGGGCTCACAATCTATAGTCCCCTATCTGTATGTCTTTGGAGTGTGGGAGGAAACTGGAGAACCCGGAGGAAACCCACACAAACCCAGGGAGAACATACAAACTCCTTGCAGGTGGTGTCCTTGGTGGGATTTGAACCCAGGACCCCAGCGCTGCAAGACTGCAGTGATAACCACTGAGCCACCGTGCCGCTCACATTTAATAAGTAGAGATGATCGAATACCTCAAATATTCGGCTTCGCGAATATCCGACGAATAGGTCGCCGCTATGCGAATATTCGCTGCGCAATGTAAGTCTATGGGAAGCCCGAATAGTTCCAAAAATTGTTATTCGGGTTTCCTGTAGACTTACATTGCGCATCGAATATTCGCGAATAGCGGCGAAGCCGAATATTTGAGGTATTCGATCATCCCTATTAATAAACCCTACAAAAACACTGCAAAAACCTTTGTTGTGCTTTTTCACTTTCTCGCTGATTTCTGAGTGCAAAAACACTGCAAAACGCTGAAAGGATTGACATTATGCAGATTTAAAATTTAAAAATTGCTGCGTTTCTCAAATTTTGTCAGGAAAACAACCCACTGTGAAAAGCTGCAAAAAATGTTACATGTGAACATAGCCTTAAAGTTACCACTGTATTGACAGCTTCATTTTTGTTACCTGAAACTGATGTTTGATGCATGGGCCAATGCGGCTCTACAAAACTGACTCAGTAATTTATACAAGAAAATCCCAAGACATGATCAGGGATACCTTAAATTCCCCACTTGGGCTATGCGCGCACATTGCTTTTTTAAAACGCTGCATTTTTGCCGTTAAAAACGCACAAAAATGCACCCGCGGTAAAAACACATGCGTTTTTGCAGCGTTTTGGTGTGTTTTTGGCTGCGTCTTGCTGCGTTTTTGATCACTGCGTTTGGCTGTGTTTTTCCAGTGCATTGCACGGGTGGAAAATGCAGTAAAACGCAGAAAAGAATTGACATGACCTTTTTTTTTTTCAGCTCAAAAACGCAACAAAAAAAAAAAGGTGTGTGCTGACAGCAAAAATGAAAACTCATAGACTTTGCTGGGGAAGCAAAGTCATCAGTTTGGAGCCCAAAAACGTACAAAAATGCACCCGAAAAAAGTTCAAAATCGCCACGAAAAAAGCACTGTGTCCACATAGCCTAAATGTCACCTGCTTAACCCAGCAGGAAGTATGCCGCCACCTCAAAAATAACTAAAGCATATAAATCCCCAGGCCCGGATGGCATACACCCCTGAGTACTGCCGGAATTAAGACTCCATAATAACAGGAAATGTACGGCATGAGTGGCGCATAGCAAATGTGGTGCCAATTTTCAAAGAGGGGACAAAATCTGAGCCTGGTAATTATAGGCCCGTAAGTTTAGCCTCTACAGTGAGTAAAATCCTTGAGGATTTCCTAAGAGATACCATCTTGGAGTATCTCAAGAAGGATAACCTCATGACCCAGTATCAACGTGGGTTTATGAGGGATCGATCCTGTCAAACTAATCCAGACTGGACCAGGGAAATGCAGTAGATGTTGTCTATAAGGATTTTTCAAAGGCATTTTTCATAAAGTGCCACACAAGTCATTGATACATAAAATGAGATTAATAGCAATAGGGGAAAATATTTGTAACTGGGTTAAAAACTGGCTCAGTGATAAGAAACAAAGGGTAGTTATTAATGGGACACATTAGGACTGGGATACAGTTAACAGTGGGGTACCATAGGAATCAGTATTGGGCCCTCTTCTTTTTAACATATTTATTATTGACCTTGTAGCAGACATTGAGAGTAGAATGGTAATATTTCAGGATGATAATAAAATCTAAAAAGTAATTAGTACAGAGGAGGATAGTTTAATATTGCAGAAGAATTTGTGTAAACTGGACTTGGGCTGACAAATGGCAACTGAAGTTTAATGTGGATAAATGTAAGGTCATGCACTTGGGTAAAGGTAATAAAATGTAAAACTATGTACTTAATTGTAAAACACTGGATAAAATTCTCACTGAAAAAGTACTTGGATATTGGTTGGACGGGTAACTCATCTTTACTGACCAGTGTCAGGCAGCTGCTGCCAAGGCTAATAAAATAATGGGATGCATTAATAGAGGCATAGATGAGAAGAACATAGTTTTACCCCTATACAAGTTACATACTAGCGTGACCACACTTAGAATACTGTGTACAATTTTGGTCTCCGGTGTATAAGGACATAGCTGAACTAGAGTGGGTGCAGAGAAGAGCAACCAATGTTAAAGGAATGGGTGGAATGCAGTACCAAGACAGGTTATTAAACTTGGGGTTATTCAGCTTGGAAAAACGAAGGCTTAGGGGCGATCTTATTACAAAGTACAAATATATGAGGGGACAGTACAGAGCTCTCTTTAATAATATTTTTACACCTAGGTCTGCAACGGGGACAGGGGGCATCCACCGCATCTAGATGAAAGAGGGTTTAATCATAATCACAGATGCAAATTCTTTACTGTAAGAGCAGTGAGACTATGGAACTCTCTGACACATAATAGTGTAATGGTTGTTTCATTACTAAAATATAAGAGAGGCCTGGATAATATTTTTAGTTATGTGCACTAGATTCTGTGCTTGGGCGCTGATCCAGGAAACTAGTCTGATTGCTGTATGTGGAGTTGGGAAGGAGTTTTGTCCCCTAATGTGGAGTTTACTGTCTGCCACATGTTTTTTTTTGCCTTCCTCTGGATCAACATGTTAGGTCATGGGTTGAACTTGATGGACTTAAGTCTACATTCAACCTTAAAAACTATGAAACTATATCTATTACTATTATATAGGTAAGTCCTTACATATTGTAGCATTCAGAAGTACAGTATATGCTGAAACCAAATATGCTGAAACTACAAATTTTTAGGTAGCATGGAACTGTGGAAAGCAGATATACAGTGGCACTCAAACGTTTGGGCGCCACTGGTCAAAATTACTGTTATTGTGAACAGTTAAGCAAGGTGAGCATTAAATCATCTCTAAAAGTCATAAAGTTAAACATGACACATTTCCTTTGTATTTTAGGCAAAAATATATATATTTTCATATTTTACATTTTAAAAATTACAAGAAGGAAAATGGGCTGATGCAAAAGCTTGGATACCCTTGGAGATCTGTGTGCTCAGATAACTTTGACCAAGGTTTCAGACTAGCCTGTTATGATTATGGCTTGTTCATTAACTGTCAACGTTAGGAAAGGCAGATGATGCAAATATCACAGCTTTATAAAAACCCATCCTACTCTAACCTTGTGCCAAAAAACAGCAGCCATGGGTTCTTCTAAGCAGCTGCCTAGCGCTCTGAAAATGAAAGTGGTGGAGGCCCACAAAGCAGGAGAAGGCTATAAGAAGATAGAAGAGTTTTCAAGTTGCCCTTTTCTCAGTTCAAAATGTAATTAAGAAATGGCAGTTACCAGGAACAGTGTAGTTCTATATAAAGTCTGGAAGACCAATCAAAATTTCTGTGAGAGCTGCTTATTGGGTTGCAATAGTCAAATCAGAACCTCCTCCTGACTGTGAAAGACCTTCAGGAAGATTTAGCAGACTCAGGAGTAGTGGTACATTGTTCTATTGTTCAGAGACACCTGCACAAATATGGCCTTCATGTAAGAATCATCAGAAGAAAACTTCTCCTGCATTCTAACCATAAAATTCAGCATCAGAACTATGCAAAAGAACATCTAAACAAGACTGATGCATTTTGCAAACAAATCCTGTGGATCGATGAGATTAAATAGAACACTTTAGCCGAAGTGGTCAAGGGTGTGTGTGGAGAAAAAAGGGCACAGAATTTCAGGAAAAAAACATATTGCCAACCATTAAGCATGGGGGTGGTTCAATCATGATTTGGGGTTGTGTTGCAGCCAATGGAACAGGGAATAAATCACAGGTAAGGGAAGAATGGATTCAATGAAATTTCAACATTCTTAATGCAAACATAACACTATCTGTAAAAAAGCTGAAGTTGAAAAGAGGATGACTTCTACAAATGGATAATGATTCTAAACACACATTTAAACCCACAATAGACGACCTCAAAAGGATGCAAACTGAAGGTTTTACAATGGCCCTCACAATCCCCTCAAAAGAGCAGTGCATGCAAGACGAGCCAGGAATCTCACATAACTGGAAGATGTCTCCAAGGAAGAATGGATGAAAATTCCTCAAACAAGAATTGAAAGACATAGCTGGCTACAAAAAGCGTTTACAAGCTGTAATACTTGCCAAATGGGGTGCTACTAGTTACTAACCATGCAGGGTGCCCAAACTATTGCATAGGCCCATTTTCCTTTTTTGTTCATTTTAAAATGTAAAATATGAAATTATACTTTTTTGCCTGAAATACAAAGGAAATGTGTCATCTATAACTTTATGCCTTTTAAGAGATCAGTTCCTCTTTAACTTGCTTAACTGTTCCCAATAACAGCAATCTTGACCAGGGGTGCCCAAACTATTACATGCCACTCTAAAAATATCACCAGGCATGCCCATGATTTTTTTCCTGAGATGTTTGCAGACATGAGATAATAGATATTTGGTGCAGAGAAAGACATTTTTTTGACTGCTGCATATAACATAAAATGTAGGGGAAATGAGCAAATGCAAAATCTGTAACAGTGCATCCAATGTGTCTTATGTAACATAAGGGATATTAGTGTGACTGTGATCTCCGCACCCCCTATAGATACACACCTGCTACTGTGACGCCCTGGCCTATTAGGTCGCCACAGGACATTGTGCAATCTACCCTTCTGCATGGTGTCCATCTCCTACTTGGTCCCTGGCCTTTGGTGTTGCTAAGAACAAGCCAATTGAAATCCTAGAAACACTCTGCACCACACTCACCAGACACACCAATGGGTAGCCTGAAGGGAATAGGGCCGCATATTTGGGTGGTTGGTTAGGGAGGGTCAGGAGTGTCAGGAGTAGTCAGTCGAGTGGTGACTCTCGAGAGGAGAGGTCACAAGTAGTTGGAGGAGGTTAGGAGCTGGGCTCCTCATTTACTAGGTGGCAGACGTTGGTCTGGGCCTGGTAGGAGCTGGAACCCCCGTCGCAGGGGATCGTGTAAAGGGGCATGGAACTGCCGAGGAGGGCAGCCGGCGGCTTTGAGCCATCTCCGGGCAGGGGCCAGGGCTCGGCGGGGTACGTGGACCCTAGGCTGGGAAGTAGCTTCAAGCGTCCTGGTATTTTACCCGACAAGGGCGAAAACTTCATGATTTGTCCTCCACCTGCACCAAAATCGGGGTACTAGTGCAACGAGGTGGATAGGACTTTCCCAATACATAGTCCAGAAAATCCCAAGCGTGAATCCTGAGAGCAAGCTCACTCCGTTAGCCATACGGGTGAGCGGGACCCGACTAGTTTTACACTACAGGGGCCAACCAGTAAAGAAAGTGCCAAGGAAAAGATCACAGGCTAACAAGCACCACTATCGGGCACGGGATCCCAGCGTACTCCCTCCCTGCTACAGCGGTGCTAAGAATTCCGGTTTACAAGTTGTCGGTGTCAGCGTTATTGGACTGAGTACGCAGTGACCCTTTCCTCCCCAACGGAGCTACCCTCTCACCGCCACCAAGCCCCGGGGTATTCTCCCCTTACCCATAGCTGCCATATCATTGCCACTGGGCGCTCTCCACAGCAGCGGTGGTATTACACCTTACCACACACCGTGGGTGGCGTCACGAACTCTAACGACAAAACCCCTTGCAAATACCCCCCTTTTATTTCTGTTGTCCTGGCGCTGGGGCGATACGCGACCAATACTTTCTTAGATATGCTGCAATAAACCAACCTAAAATCATATGTTATGTAAGAGGAGGGAACCAGAGATCTGAGATTTCTCTATAAATCCCTCTCATGGCTCTCAGAATAACCTCTGTTCAGGAAAGAAGGTTGATCCCTCAAGTAATCTCGTATACTTCCATTGAAAATGTTTTTTTTTTTCATTCAAACCAGTACCAGTCTGTCACATCTTGTATTAGAGCTGTAAGCTCCCTGCTCCAGTCACTCGCAATATGCCAAATCCTTTCCTTTTCAGTGGGGACAATAAGATGATGATGTGGCATACAAGTCATTTACATGTAAAGTGCAGGAAGTAAGGATAATACAGGGCAGACGAAACTGACGGAAAATTCCCTTTAATTCAGTTACACCTGCTGGCTGAGTTACAGGTACTACTACAAGGAAGCAGAGGATCAGAGTGGACCTTTTTGGAGCGAGCTCAGAACAACTTACAAGGTGTAAGGCTGAGTTCACATGTAGTAGTAGTCATCTATTCCAACTGATCCAATGGCACTGCAAACACAACTATCTTGTTCGATTTAAAAACAAAAAATATTTTTACAGGATCCGGGGCTTTTTTGCGTTTTATTTTTTAACGTGGAAGTCTATGGAAAATGGATCCGTTACCTGATTGCTATCTGTTTTGCCAAAACCAGAAGTGGAACTTACAAAGAAAAACTATAATTGAAACATTGACACCTGTTCTGTGTTTTTGGAAATACGGATGAAAAACTAATCAAAATACTGATGAAACAATGATCAAAAATACTGATGAAACTGATCAAAATACTGATGAAACACTGATCAACAATACTGATGAAACTGATCAAAATATGGATGAAATACTGATCAAAAATACTGATGAAACACTGATCAAAATACTGATGAAACACTGATCAAAAATACTGATGAAACTGATCAAAATACTGATGAAACACTGATCAACAATACTGATGAAACTGATCAAAATACGGATGAAATACTGATCAAAAATACGAATGAAACTGATCAAAATACTGATGAAACACTGATCAAAAATACTGATGAAACACTGATCAAAATACTGATGAAACAATGATCAAAAATACTGATGAAACTGATCAAAATACTGATGAAACACTGATCAACAATACTGATGAAACTGATCAAAATATGGATGAAATACTGATCAAAAATACTGATGAAACACTGATCAAAATACTGATGAAACACTGATCAAAAATACTGATGAAACTGATCAAAATACTGATGAAACACTGATCAACAATACTGATGAAACTGATCAAAATACGGATGAAATACTGATCAAAAATACGAATGAAACTGATCAAAATACTGATGAAACACTGATCAAAAATACTGATGAAACACTGATCAAAATACTGATGAAATACTGATCAAAAATATGAAAGAAACTGATCAAAATACTGATGAAACACTAATCAAAATACTGATGAAATACTGATCAAAAATACGGATGAAGAACTAATCAAAATACTGATGAAACACTGATCAAAAATACTGATGAAACTGATCAAAATACGGATGAAATACTGATCAAAAATACTGATGAAACACTGATCAAAAATACTGATGAAACACTGATCAAAAATACTGATGAAACACAGATCAAAAATACTGATGAAATACTGATCAAAATACTGATGTGTGAATCAAGTCTAACACAGCGAGGGCAATAATGGTTGTATGAAAATATAAATTAAATGAATACAATTCAGCATTAGCTAAAAAGTCCTCTATAATCACCACTATTGTATTATAGATTTCAGGTGTAAAAAGTTTCTGATATGAAAATGGCACAAAATATAACAGACGTGCGCTAATATTGTATGCAGTTTTGGAGCAGTTTTGGAGCAGGTCCACTGAAGCCCAAAATATGATTGATTGTCACAAAATAACTGTAAGTGATGCCTCTGTGGCTACAGATTTAGCTTCCTGTAAGGCTGCGTGCCCATGATCAGTGTTCACATCGTTTTGGGTGCAGCCCATTTTCCAAAACACTGCATTGTACAGTACAAGCACAGTGGATGGGATTTATAGAAATCCCATGCCCGCTGTGTGTGTACAGCCCGCAGTGTAAACTGACCTGGGGTGTGGCTTTCTGACCAGCGGCATGTCAATTTTTGAGTTGAAAGCGTCCTCCATGCGGAGAACACAAGTTCCGAGCCGCAGCATGTCAATTCTTTGCTGCGGAGTTGCTGGGAGAACACAAGTGAGAGACCCCTGAACTCTGATTATGAGCAGCTGTGGTCTCCTACGGAGGAGACTCTTGGCCCCGCCGGTCAGGACCCGCGTTGTCCAGGATGCAGCGCGTCCTGATCGTGGTCACGTACCCCAAAAGCGCAATTGGCACGCTGCAAACTATGGTTTACAGCATCAATCCCTACTTCAGGCAAAGTGTAACGTGGCTGCCCAAATCCAATATAAAGTTACCATCGTCTTCCTTCTGATAATGATGTCGCTCACTCCTCCAGTCTGGGCTAAAATTGCTACACCTGCATTTGCTCGGATAGTATTTGGGTCCTGAAAACGGAACCCTACATTTTATATAGTGTGAAAAATTGAAAATTGACAATCATGATGCAAACCTACGTGCCATTTCCCACCACCAGTTATACCGTCTCAGTCTGAAAATCTATTGGAAGCGTTCTGCCACATCCAATAGGAGAATTAGTCCTTCCCTAAAAGTCTAGTCCAGAGAGATTTCTGTATTAGGGGTAAAAATCCCAGAAAAACATCAAAGAGCCTAATGTGAAAAGATGATGATGGTTGCCAGTTGTCACCATAGTGCCCTTTAAACATATGGCAGCTAATGTTCACCTGCTCTATACTGGTAGAAGTGGGGAAGAATACTATTATTTATTATATACACATGCTTTTTTTAAAATTCAAAAATCAATAGTACTATGCAACTTTCTGCTCTGCACGCCGCTGCTTATACTCGATCATGGTCCGTAATAAACACGTTTACTCAAGTTTAACACTTACCTGCTTCTCCTGTGTTTCTGCAGCCAAGCATGTGCTGTAAACCTGGAGACGTCTCTGTGTGACTCAAACCCTACTGCATCTCCTGCTTTCCTTTCCTCTGGCAGGAGAAGGATCTGTGAGCACCTCCTGTTGTTGATAGCAACCAAGCCCCGTAGCCTTGAACGCTCACTTTCAGAGTCTTCACAACGCTCTCTTTTTTTAATTTTTCTTTCCCTTTGAAAACTGGAAAAAGGCACAGAAAAAAAAATAAATCTCAATTAGCAGGATCCTACTAATCTCAAATCCTCGCTGCACATTCCAATAATATAAGAAGGGTCTCAGAAGGATATTTTAATAAAATTAGAAGGGGAAAAAAAAAAGCCTGACTAGACGGAAATCATTAGAAGTATGTGATCCCTCCTAAGGCATACCGAAAGCCCCCTTTGCTGTAGAGGAAAAGCGGATAAAGTGGTATTCGGAGTCAGGCAGTAGAGGTTGGCCGGCAGTCTTATCAGTTTCGCTGTGAGAAGCCTGTCTCTTGCTGGTATACTCCCTGCCCTTAAACTCACCAAACCAGAATCTAACTCCTAACTAACACAAGCAACTTCCCGCACATCCAAACTGAAATTTTATCCTGCTCAGTGAGCCCTTACTGGCCATGGGCCAGTACAGCATTCCTCTCCGGATACCTTTACTACAAAGGCAAAAGTGCTCATGATGCCTTCATTTGGGTCCTTTTTGGTCACTGACACACACAGAGGGAGTTCCACATTTGGCGATCTGAAGTTTTGTCTTTATTTTTTTTTTGTCGTGAAGGCACCTGATTCATTTCCCCTTTCTTTACTAAACTTCCACACTCTCGAAGAGAAAATGTGCATATCACGATTACACATGTGGATGATGCCAACACTGACAATGCCACGCGGTGGGTGTAACACCCTATCACCCACTCAGTCCTCTACTCTGCCGGTATTATTTATAGACCGTATACAAAATGGATACGAGGGAAAGAAAATAGGAGACCAAACCTGTTCTACCACTGCCAAGCCTAGTTTTAAACCATGCCCAGATCTACGGAGTGAAACGCTGTTTTTACTTCCCCCTGACACAATAAGGGCACGCAGATGCCTTTCAAGGGTTAAGCAAGTGACAAATCTCATGGCATGCTCAGCTAAAACACACAGACAGGGTTTATAGTAAACATAGGCAGTTAACAGTAAGGGAACAGATAAGAGCACAAAAAACAAACTCGATTGTAGAAAAAAAAATTCTGATTATGGGTATGTCAGTGCCTAACCCTGGCCTTAGATCACTCCACGGTCTGTTTTAATTCAGAGAATGATTAGCGAGGCCAATATAGACATAATAAAGACATCATAGAAGCATACAAATAATACAAAATATGGCCTTAAAGACAAGGAAAATTCCAGCACAGTCTCACCACTTGTCAACTGACAAGAGCGTAAAATTGTTAAAGTTACTTTCTAGAAAATACCATGCATGTGCCTGGTGCTCAAGATGTAACGTAGTTGTTTATGTATTTTTTCATTATAAGACATGATCAAAAAGATTTGCAGGACCCTTGTCCAGCGGCCATGTTGGTTGTCTTTGGATGCCTGACTTATAGACGTTGTCCGCTACTTTAACATTAGTGACTAATCCTTAGGATAGGTCATCAAGGTCCGACAACCCACACACCCGCCGATCAACTGCTCTCAGTGCCGGCGGAAATGTTCAGTCAACTGATAGTGGCTGCACATCCGCCTCTTATTGATGTGCAGTATCAGGCCACGGCTAGAATCAGAAGATGAAGCAGCTCTGAAACTGAGCATTTCCGGCCACGTGGTACTGCCGCCAGCACAGACAACAGCTGATTGGCAGGGGAGTGGGGTGTAGGACCCCAGCCAATCAGACATTGATTACCTATTCTAACAATAAGAGATCAATGTTACAGTGGTGGCCAACCTCTTTAATAACCTCTTTAAAGCCTACACCTACACTCCCGAATCCCAGGCACATCTACAGATTGATTAGTAGGACCGGCACGACGCCATGTGTATGTCACATCGCTACAGTCACGTCATACCAGAGTTACAAATCGAAGAGATGCCAAGGAATCTGGCAGTTAGAAGGAGGTTTGCAGGGCTCTACTCTGGTAGCAACAGAATATACACTTGGCTGCTGGATTAGGTTCCTGTCAATCTTTTTAGTCATCTCAATGTTGTGCAGCAGTTTACATGCAGTCATCAATCACTGTCCTCATTAAGGCTCACAATCAAAATAGCATATCAGTATGTCTTTTAGGAGTGTAGGAGTAAGGCCTAAGACACACGGAGTGAAAATCGGAGTGAGTAGAATGCGATAAAACATTGCATTCCACTCGGACCAATATTACTCTATGTGCCAGCACCCATGAGCGATTATATTTTCAGCCCTAATCAGACCGAGAAAACAGTTGCAGCATGCTGCGGGTGCAATGCGATCCTGATTTTCTCGCAACCATTCAAGTCTATGGGGTGAGAGAAACATCGCACTGCACTTGCATTACACCGGTGTACCGCGAGTACAGAATGAGAATGGCAATAGCCGGCAGATAAATCCCTCCCTCTCCTCATCAGCGCTGGCCCGCCCCTCCTCAGAGTCGGCCCGCCCCCAAAGCTGTGGTCCGATTGCACGATAAGACCTCAGTCGCAATGACACTCGCTTGACACTCGGCTCCTGCTGTGCTGCCAGCGTGAGTCGAGTGTCATGCGAGGATTACAGTTGCGGGTTCGGTTCCACTTGCATTTTGCATGGACGAGTGCAATTCGATAAAACAATGGATTGCACTCGCACCAGTGCAAAACTATGGAGCAGTGTCCATCTGTAATTGATTTCTCATGCCATAGCAGCATGTAGAATTAATCGCAGCATGCTGCGTTTGGCAGTCAGTCTTGGCTCATGTACCCCCATACAAGTCTATGGGAACATGTGAAATATCGCACTGCATGTGCATGTAATCCAAGTGCAGTGCGATATACGCAGAGACAGGCAGCGGAGGAGATGAGGAGAAAGTGCTCCCTCCCTCTTCTCCGCACCTGTGATGCGATCACAAGATTGGATTACAGTCACATGACCTTCGGCTGACGCTCGCAGCAGAGGGTAATTAGCATATCGCTTCTGATGCTCTCGCATCGGAAACTATACGCTAGTGGAACCGTATCCTCAGTCAGAGTATCTGGGGAAAACAGAAAGTGGTTTGGGGGTTCTTGCCACTCATAAATACAATGTAGGAGAATGTTTGGCTTTGTCCTTCTACAGTGAGTTTGGTAGCAAAGTCTATCCTTAAGGATAGCACTAAAATAATGTTGGATAATTTATAAGCCATGTGTCACGGGGTGTGAGGGGATAACAAGGAACCGGGGCTCCTAGACTGGCCCTCAGATTAGGGGTCCTTAGCTGTCCCTAATCCCAAAGATACTTCTAATGGTGTAGATGTCTGGGCCGCTTTTCTTGCCCTGCTCCTGGCAAGACCGGATCTTATACCCCCACTCCCCCACCCCAGCGGAGGACTGGGGCAGGAGTGGTTGAACCCACAGATATAGACAAATGGGGAAACTAAAATCTCTAGTACACACGGAGATATAAGACGATATGTGATAAGGAGGCTATAAAAAGTAGGGATGGAATAACTAGGCAACAAGAGGATTTCCACAGCACACCAAGCAGCATGCAATAAATTAACAGCAACTGGAACACAGCTGTCGTTATAGGTCTCCCACAACATGTGATCCAAGAGGTAACCAGCAGGCTAGCAGAAATTAACTCCTGCTAGCCCGATCACTAATGAGCACACAGGTGGTCGATGCACGAGCCAGCCTGTGCAACTCAGAAGGACCAGAGAAGGCATAGTGTGGAGTGTCAGATTCTGCAGTGTGAACACCGTCAGGTGCCACCATGACAGTGGGCGGGTTTAGAGCCAAATATCATGTGACACCATGCAATTGAAGAGGACAGACTCTCCTGCCACCTCTGGGAGGCAGAAATCCTAAAAGTCAATATTAATCCTTTAAAGAGCCTTGCACTGATTAAGGGCAAACACCCTGAAACAACTGTTTGAAATTGGATGTTTTTTATTTTTGGAAAATATTCTTGCTTGGCTTTACAGTCATTGCCAAAAGTGTTTGCACCCTTGAAATTGTTCCAGGAAGTAAAGTATTTTTCCAAAAAAATTATTGCAATTCCAGATATTTTGTCCTACACATGTTTATTTCCTTTGTGTGTATTGAAACAAACAAAAAAAAGAGGAAAAAGAAGTCAAAGTGGACATAACCACACAAAATTGCAAAAATGGACAGGGCAACATTGTTGGCATCCTAAACTTAACCTGTTTATGACTTTGGACGTACTGGGTACATCCTGATAGTCAGTGCATTCCGGACCAAGGACGTACCCAGTATGTCATGGCAATCACGGAGGCTCAGACGCTGTGCCCCCATGATTGCCCCTGGGTCTCCAGCTTATGTTAAAACTGAGACCTAGCTGTCACTGCCAGGAGCAGTGCCCATTTAACCCCCTAAATGGTGTGATCAATAGCAAATGCAGCATTTAGGTTGCAGGGACAGGATCGCATTGTTCTCCCAAGCGGTCAGGCCTCCTGTGACGTGATCACGGGGACTCGGTCGCTGCCATAGGAATCTGGGGTAAATAAAAAAAGTTACAAAAAATCTGTAAAAATATTTAAAAAAAACCAAAAGCCGCCTGAAAATAAAGAACAAAAAAATGTAAAACTATTATTCCTTTAAATATATACATGTATGTGTAGTGGGTGGGCCTACCCCCTACTAGTTTAGCATAGTTTACCCGGCATTGTGATTATTAAAAGTGTTGATTTTTATTATTGTATGTGTTGTGTATTAGGGCACCCCCTAGTGGCCGGGTGGGACGGCTGTTGCCACCGGGGAGGAGGAGTCGGCCGGATATCTAGGGAAGGTCTGAGTGTGTGTGGGTAGAGAAGGATCCGGGACAGCAGGCAGTGAACATCTGCAGCGGCAAGTGTGAGTGTGTGAGCGGAACACCAGGGGACGCCGGTGCAAAGGAGGTGGACGCAACCTCAGGGTCTATTCCGCTGGTGTAGGTCCAGTGCGTGCTTGACCGGAGAGTGGGAGCCCGGAGAAGAAGAGTATCTAGGGCATATCCCCACCAGAGGGCGCGTTTGGGCAGGTTGTCCCCAGCTCCACCAATATTGCCGGAATCTGTTGACCGGAGTGTTATTTTCTGTGTGAATAAATGTCAGTTTTTATGCATTTCAACTTTTGCCTGAAGACTCTTTGTGCATCGGCCGGTGAAAGAGACGTCCCACACTGCACATTCAAGTCAGCCCCCGAAGTTAAAGAAGTGGTGGAACCAGGGGTCTGCCTCAGTACCAGTGCCACGACTACACAGCGAGAGGTGCCCCTGGGCCATCACTTCATGTGGCGTAGTCGGCAGGATGCGAGTTCCCTGCCGGGGACCCAGGAAGCTGAAGATCAGGTAGTGCCTGAGGCACAGGATCCTGACTATGGAAGAAAATTCCCAGCCCCCTGGTGGGAAGAGAACACAGTGCCCGTAGCGTTGGACCGGGCCCAAGAAGAAGAAAAGGCGCGAAAAATTGGCGCCAAAAGAAGAGCCTGGGGCTGGCCGGTGCCGAGGAAGAGGTACAGAGTACTCCGCCCAAAGAGGGGAGGCGCCAGTCCCAGGGCACGCCGAAGAACATGTAGAGTGGGCGGTGTACTGAAGAGAAAGAAGTACCGCCGCGGAGGAGTCAAGATGTTGCGTGAAGCTGGGGGAGGATACTGTTTAAGAGCGGGAAGCAGAGGCCCGCCTTCTGTTTCCTCAGTCTTCGCTTTGACGCCACCGCTAGTTACAGCACAGCGATCCGAGATGGAAGCTTTTGGGCAACCGGAAGAACTGGCTACAACCATGGCTTTGATCAGCTTAGGCCGGGGCCGACCCAGGTTTGCCCCTGCCAGTGAGGCAGCATTGGTGGATCTTCCAGTGGGACCGGGAGGTTCTACGCGCCCTGATAAGGTGTCTTGGAAAACCACCTGGGACGCACAGACCGGAAGTACCATCACCGAAGTGAAGGCGACGTATGCTACGCCACCAGGAGGCCGTTCGGGGGTTACAGCCTTCCCTTGGGAGACTCCACAGCTTGGCGCCGCCGCCACACCATCTGCTCCCTTGTCGGAGCCGGCTGAAGTGTTTGCCGAGCGGCTGGAGAAGGACCACCGGGGCTTCATCTGGGACCCGGTAATCGTCCCGTCCGCCGAACCGCACCCCAGAGCTCCGTCCCCGAAGCCCGACCCTGTTCAGGAACGTCTTCTGTCCGAAACCCTTGTCCGGGAGATGCTGTCCGGTCCGGGCGGAGAGGAGCTGGCCCTGCAGTTTACCACCGGCGTGGTGGTAAAATTCAATCAGAAGGAGGGGTACGGCTTCATCCGCGAGGTCAGCACCGGGGACGACTATTTTTATAATAGAGTCCACCTGGACGTGGAGGGGTTGCCCAAACGGCTCCACACACTCTGGCCGGGCGAGAAGGTTCAATTTCTGCCGGACGCAGGTAGTCGCGGCCTATTTGCCGTGGCCGTGAACCGGACGCCGACCGCCCGGGAAGCGGCTCAGTGGCAAGAGGAACTGGAGTGGGAGGAGCAACAAGAGCGGCGCCGGAGCCATGCAAGACCAGTCCCGTCCGAGCCCTCTCACCCCCGGCGCACCGTGACTGCTGCCCCGGAAACATCGTCTGGACCGACCGTTGACCCGGAGAAGATTCCTCCAGTGGTAACCGTGAGTCAGCATGTGACCAATCAACCGGTCATTGTTTTGGACGCGCCACCGCCACCCCGGGTAGCGACACCTTCACCCCCGCCAGGAGCCGAGGCAGCCACGCCAGCAGAACCACCCTTTGCCCCCTTGTCCTTCCGACGGATCCGCCGTCAGCCGGGACAATCTCTGGGGGCCTACATCCAGGCTCAAGCGGAGGAGTGGAAGAGGGCCTGGCCCCCAGAGTAAGTCGTTTCAGCCAACATGTTTAAGACCGGTGTTGTTCCCAGACCGGCAGAAGGTTTCTGTTGAAAGTTTTACGGGTCTGTTGCCCGCCAACTAAGACCGGGAGCGCTGTTGAGCCTCCGGGCGCCCATCTAAGACCGGGAGCGCTGTTGCGTCTCCGGGCGCCATCGTAAGACCGGGAGCGCTGTTGAGCCTCCGGGCGCTATCTAGAGACCGGGAGCGCTGCTGCGCCTCAAAGCGCCCCTAAAGACCGGGAGCGCCGCTGAACTGGTGCCGCTGTTGGTGTGGACTGCCCTAAAAGGTTTTATGTTTTAATGTGTTTATGGTTAAGAGCCTTGCCGGGAGGCTCGGATTGTAAGAGGGGAGGAATGTAGTGGGTGGGCCTACCCCCTACTAGTTTAGCATAGTTTACCCGGCATTGTGATTATTAAAAGTGTTGATTTTTATTATTGTATGTGTTGTGTATTAGGGCACCCCCTAGTGGCCGGGTGGGACGGCTGTTGCCACCGGGGAGGAGGAGTCGGCCGGATATCTAGGGAAGGTCTGAGTGTGTGTGGGTAGAGAAGGATCCGGGACAGCAGGCAGTGAACATCTGCAGCGGCAAGTGTGAGTGTGTGAGCGGAACACCAGGGGACGCCGGAGCAAAGGAGGGTCTATTCCGCTGGTGTGGGTCCAGTGCGTGCTTGACCGGAGAGTGGGAGCCCGGAGAAGAAGAGTATCTAGGGCATATCCCCACCAGAGGGCGCGTTTGGGCAGGTTGTCCCCAGCTCCACCAATATTGCCGGAATCTGTTGACCGGAGTGTTATTTTCTGTGTGAATAAATGTCAGTTTTTATGCATTTCAACTTTTGCCTGAAGACTCTTTGTGCATCGGCCGGTGAAAGAGACGTCCCACACTGCACATTCAAGTCAGCCCCCGAAGTTAAAGAAGTGGTGGAACCAGGGGTCTGCCTCAGTACCAGTGCCACGACTACACAGCCAGAGGTGCCCCTGGGCCATCACTTCATATGTAAAAAAAAAGTACACATATTTAGTATCGCCGAGTCCAAAACAACCCGATCTATAACACTGTCATACTAGTTAACCTCTTCAGTGAACACGGTAAAAAAAATAATAAAATGTAGCAAAAGCTGTCTTTTCAGTATACAGCTTACAAAAAGGTGAAATAACATGCGATCAAAAAGTAATATCTACATAAAAATGGAACAGCTGAAAATGTCAACTTGTCCCACAAAAAACAAGCCACCATACAGCTCCGTCAGCATAAAAATAAAAAAGCTATACCTCTCATAATACAGCAATGCAAAAACTATTTTGTTTCTATAAAATAGTTTTTATGGTGTGAAAACAGCAAACATAAAAAAACTATATAAATGTGGTATCGCTGTAATCGTATTGACCCGAAGATTAAAGCTGTCTATAAAAAAGAAACGAAAAACAATTCCTGAGTTGCTGTCTTTGTGATTCTGCCTCATAAAAAGCAGAATAGAAAGTGATCAAAAAATATTGTGTGATACAAAATGGTACTAATAAAATTTCCAACTCATCCTGCATCCTTCTGTCAGCAGAAAAAAACTATAGCTTTCAAAATTTGGTGATGTAAAAAACCTTTTTTTTTGTAAAAAAGCATTTTCAACTGCTGATGATTTGTTTATTCTGTCTCCCAAAGATTGCATTACGGCGTGGCTCATATTTATTCATGCGCTCTACGCTGAGTGCTTAGACCAGGTATTACGTGTAAATCTCTGAAAAACGTGATTCAGAAAAATTTCCCAATAAAAAATTAACTTTGAACTCCCATCTGGCCTGTGGTCCGGCAGTGTCCATCTTTTTACTCTTTTTTTAGACGTGCATAAAAGTGCGGTAATCAACACTTTTGTTCACCTTTGAAAAGACGTACACAGCTGAACAGAGGCCAACAGAATCCAGAGTAAAGCTGGTGTCACACTAAACGACAGCGACAACGACGTCGCTGTTAAGTCACCATTTTCGGTGACGTAACAGCGACCTTGTAAGTCGCTGTTATGATCGCTGCTTAGCTGTCAAACACAGCAGAAGCAGCGATCATAAGGTCGCTGTGCTACATGTTCAGAGAGCAGGGAGCCGCGCTTAGCGCTGGCTCCTTGCTCTCCTGCAGCACACATCGGGTTAATTAACCCGATGTGTGCTGCAGCTACATGTCACAGTTCAGAGAGCAGGGAGCCGCGCTTAGCGCTGGCTCCTTGCTCTCCTGCAGCACACATCGGGTTAATTAACCCGATGTGTGCTGCAGCTACATGTCACAGTGCAGAGAGCAGGGAGCCGCGCGCACTGCTTAGCGCTGGCTCCTTGCTCTCCTTGCTACAGTATACATCGGGTTAATTACCCGATGCATACTGCAGCCACATGTCACAGTGCAGGAGCCGGCACTGGCAGCAAGAGCGGAGGCTGGTAACCAGCGTAAACATCGGGTAACCAGGGAAAGGTCTTCCCTTGGTTACCCGATGTTTACGCTGGTTACACCTTACCGCAGCTGCCAGTGCCGGCTCCTGATCGCTTCATTTCGTCGCTCTCTCGCTGTCACACACAGCGATGTGTGTGTCACAGCGGGAGAGTGACGACCAAAAAATGAAGCTGGACATTCAGCAACGACCGGCGACCTCACAGCAGGGGCCAGGTCGTTGCTGGATGTCACACACAGCGACAGCGACGGGACGTCGCTGCAACGTCACAGAAAATGGTGACGTAGCAGCGACGTCGTTGTCGTCGTCGTTATGTGTGACACCAGCTTAACTCTGCTGCCTCATTAGTGAATGGATCCATCGGGGGTTTCACCTGAATCACGTATTTCGGAGATGTAGATTCAAACCCCAATGTAAGTGCTCAGCATAGAGCACAGGATAAATGTGAACTGATCCAAAATGTTATGTGCCCCAAATTGCCATCAAATAACATTCAACTCAACCCACAAAAACACAAGTCCCCACTCATATCCATTATCAGCTAACAGGAATATAAAGAGCTTCCTTGTTACTGGAATCATAAAGGCTCTGCAAAAATGCTATGGCTCCTCCACCTCAAAAACAAATCCAGCTAAATCTCAGCTCCCAAATGCAAATATCCCCCTCCCTTCTGAGCCCCACACTGTGCCTAAATCATAGATAATATCCACATGTTTGGCATTATTGTAGTCAGGATAGCCCACTTAATTTACAAGGTGCAGGTCTCCAGAAGCACAAGCTGAACACAATGCACAGGCCCTACAATGTATTGGGCATAACAAGGGCTTATAAGCAAATTTTAATTCTGCAATATTCACAGAGTTTGACACAGGTGTTTTCCAGAGACTAAATCATCCGTACACTCATTGATGAATTCCCAGAGGGGCGTAATTTCCAAAATGTGGTCACTTGAGGGGGTTTCTGTTGTTCTGGCACTTAGCTGCTCTGCAAACGGAGTCCACAAACTATTCTTGGAAAATCTGTGCTTGAAAAATCAAATGACACTCCCGAGCCCTGCGGTGCGGCCAAACAGTACTGTACAGTCACATGTGGGGTATTGATATGTTAAGGAGAACTTGTTTAACACATTATGGGGCTTATTTTACCTATTTCCCTTGTGAAAATTGGAAACTTGGGTTAAAACAAATTTTTAGTGGTAAAAATGTAATTATTTTTCTTCACCGCCAAATAGTATAAAATTTTGTGACACACCTGTGGTGTCAATATGCTCACTCTTCCCCTAGATGAA
This sequence comes from Anomaloglossus baeobatrachus, assembly GCF_048569485.1. Lineage (NCBI taxonomy): Eukaryota > Metazoa > Chordata > Amphibia > Anura > Aromobatidae > Anomaloglossus > Anomaloglossus baeobatrachus. The sequence goes on from NC_134353.1 coordinate 115,763,214, forward strand.
TTCATTGAGGAATACAGTTTGTAAAATGGGGTCCATTGTGGGCGGTTTCTGTTGTGCTGCCACCTCAGGGGCTCTGTCAATGTGACACAACACCCACAAACCATTACAACTAAATCTGAACTGAAATATGGCACTCCTTCACTTCTTCACTTTGTGTTGTACCTCAAAAGTAGTTTTCCACCACATATGGGGCATTGATGTACTCAAGAGAAATTGCACAACAAATTGTATGGTCAATTTTTTTCCTGTTACCCTAGTGAAAATGAAAATTTGGGGTTAAAGCAATATTTTTATAGTTAAAAATGAATTTTTTCATTTTCACAGCTCAACGCTATAAAATTCTGTGAAGCACCTGAGGATTCAATGTGCTCACTATACATCTAGATAAAGTCCTTGAGGGATCTAGGTTCCAAAATTGAGTCACTGGTGGGGAAAATTCACTGTTTAGCACACCAGGTGCTAGCAATTCCAGCTAATTTTGTATTCAAAAAGTCAAATGACGCTCCTTCCCTTCCTGAGCCATGCCATGTGCTCAAACAGTAGATTTTCACATGTGGCGTATCAGTGTACTCAGGAGAAATTGCACAACAGTATAATGCCTTTTATCCTGTTACCCTTGTAAAAATGAAAGATTTGGGGCTAAACTAACTTTTTTGCTGTAAAAATTTATTTTTCATTTTCACGGCTCAATGTTATAAAATTCTGTGAAGCACCTGGATGATCAAGGTCCTCACCAAACATCTAGATAAATTCCTTGAGATGGTCTAGTTCCCTAAATGGGGTCACTTGTGGGGAGTTTCCACTGTTTAGACACCTCAGGGGGCTACAAACACAACATGAAGTCCACTATCTATTCCAGACAATTTTGTGCTCTAAAATTCAAATGGCACTTCTTCTCTTCTGAGCCCTGCCGTGTGCCCAAACAATAGATTTCCACCCGTTATGGGGTATTCATGTGCTGAGGAGAAATTGCACAACAAACTGATTAGTGTATTTTTCTTGTTACCCTTGTAAAAATGCAAAATTTGGGGCTACAGTAACATTTTTGTGGGAAAAAGTAACATTTTCATTTCTTCCTTTCAGATTGCTTTAGTTTCTGTGAAGCATCTAAAGGGTTAATAAACTTCTTGAATGTGTTTTTGAGAGGTTTGAAGGGTCCAATTTTTTAGAATGGTGGGTGTGTTCTGTCACCTAGGCTTCTTAAAGTCACTTCAAATGCGATATGGTCCCTAAAAAAATGATTTTATAAATCTTGTAAAAATGAGAAATTGTTGATAAACTTTGAACCCTTCTAACTTCCTAACAAAAAAAATGATGTTTCAAAAATTGTGCTGATGTAAAGTAAACATGTAAGAAATGTTATTTATTAACTATTTTGTGTGACATAATTCTCTGTTTTAAGGGCATAAAAATTCAAAGTTTAAAAATTGCAAAATTTTCAATTTTTTTTTTTTTTAAATTTACGATTTTTTCATAAATAATTGCAAAAAAGATATTCGTAAATTTACCAATATCATGTGGTATAATATGTCCCGAAGAAACTATCTTAGAATCACCAGGATCTGTTGAAGCATTCCAAAGTTATAATCTGTCAAAGCGACACTGGTCAGATTTGAAAAAATGGCCCCATCATGAAGGGGAAAACCAGGCTTAAGGGTGCTTTACACGCTGCAACATCGCTAACGATATATCGTCGGGGTCACGTCGTTAGTGACGCACATCCGGTGCCGTTAACGACATCGCAGCACGTGACACCAAGGAGCGACGATCAACAAGCGCAAATTCGCATCGTTATGTGTGACACTGCAGGAATGATGAACATCTCCTTACCTGCGTCCACCGGCAATGAGGAAGGAAGGAGGTGGGCGGCATGTTCCGGCCGCTCATCTCCACCCCTCCTCTGCTATTGGGTGGCCGCTTGGTGACGCCGCAGTGACGTCGCTATGATACCGAACGCACCTCCCCCTTGAAGGAGGGATTGTTCGGTGGTCACAGCGGCGTCGCTGAACAAATTATGTGTATGTGACGCTGCTGTAGCGATAATGTTGGCTACGGCAGCGATCACCAAATGTCGCACGAATGACGGGGGTGGGCGCTATCGCGCATAACATCGCTAGCTATCGCTAGCGATGTCGCAGCGTGTAAAGCACCCTTTAGTGGTGGCTAGGAGTTAATATTTGGTTGCACACCCTTTGGAGTAAATAACTGCAATCAATCGCTTCCTATAACCACCAACAAGTGTCTTACACCTCTCAACTTGATTTTTTTACCACTCTCATTTTGCAAACTGCTCCAGGTCTCTCATATTTGATGGTGCCTTCTCCCAACAGCAATTTTAAGATCTTTCCACAGTTGTTCAATGGGATGTATATCTGGACTCATTGCTGCCATTTCACAACTCTCCAGCCCTTTGTTTCCATCCATTTCTGGGGGCTTCTTGAAGTATGTTTCGGGTTATTGTCCGACTAGAATACTCATGACCTAAGACGCAACTACAGCTTTTTGACACTGACCAGTACATTGCGACCCAAAATCATCTAGTAATCTTCAGACTTCATTATACCTTGCACATGGTCAAGGCACCCAGTGCCAGAAGCAGTGAAACAAGTTCAAAACATATTTTACCCTCCACCATATTTGACTGTACATACTGTGTTCTTTTCTTAATAGGCCTCATTATATTTGTGGTAAACATTAGAATGATGTGCTTTACTAAAAGCTCTATCTTGATCTCATTTGTCCACAAGACACTTTCCCAGAAGGAATTTGACTTACTAACTTACATTTTTGCAAACTATAGTGTAGCTTTTTTTATGTCTCTGTGTCAGCAGTGGGGTCCTCCTGGGTCTCCTGCTATAGCATTTAATTTAAATAAAATGTTGACGGATAGTTCACTCTGACACTGATGCACCCTGATCCTGAAGGACAGCTTGAATTTTCTTTGAAACTTGATTGGGGTGGCTTATCCACCATCTGGACTATCCTGCAATGCATCCTTTCATCAATTTTTCTCTGCTACTCACATCCGGGGAGATTAGCTACAGTGTCATATTTTGTAAACTTCTTGATTTTGTTGTGCACCATGGACAAGGGAACATTCAGTTCTCTGGAGATGGACTTGTAACCTTGAGATTGTTGATATTTTTGAACTATTTTGTTTCTCAAGTCCTCAAGAAGTTCTCTTTTCATTCTCTTCACCATGCTTAGTGTGGCACAAAATACAAAGATTGACACACATGTCAGAGAGTCATCTTCTCCCCTTTTTATCTGGTTTCAAATGTGATTTTCATATTGCCCACACCTGTTATTTGAAGGAACATCACATGCTTCAAACAAAGTTGTTTATCCATAATTTTCAAAAGGTGCTAATCATTTTGTCCAGACCATTTTGGGGGTTTTGTGTGAAATTATGTCCAATTTGCCTTTCTTCTCTGGGGTTTTTTTGTATGTTGTTCAAATACAAAGAAAATAAACATGAGAAATACTTCATTTTCTGAAACAATTTCAAGGGTGCCAATACTTTTGACAATGATTGTACATCTTAAATCATGTGAGAAGGCACTAATTACTGTAATGGTTTGGAATAGTCAGATGAGAAGCACATCATCATAAAAAAATAGGGGGTTTATATGTTTGTCAGTTGACATATGTTGTATTTCTTTGGTCCTGAGGAAGGGGACGTTGATTCCAGATAAGCGTCGACCTGAAATAAATAAACTGAACATTAATTATCAACATTGGTGGCAGCATTGTATTATTATATCCGTTCACTTTTTTCAATATCCATAAAAAAAAATGCAAAGACTTACTACTCAAGTCATCTGATTACTATAGCCAATCACGGGCCACAGTGATCCTGCTGCTGGTGGAACGGTGATGTCTTCTCTTCCTGTTTCACCACAGACCATGGAGTCCAATGTGCTGGATCCAGGTGGGTAGCAGTAGATGAGAATAAATGAGTTAATTTTTAATCCCTTTATGAACACAATATAGCTACAGTATATACATGACCTTTAACTCCCTCCAAGTCAGCATTTAATTGACAGTTTTATAGTCTGAGTAAAACTAGTTGTCTTATGTGGCTAGGTCCTATGGACATCATAAAGAAGCTATGACTACATTGAAAGACCTGTTTAGCAGAGAATGGTCTTTAGGGTGGCAGGGACGAAAATGAGTTATCAGCTAACAGATAAAACAGGTTACAGGTGCTGCCCATTGATGTTTATGGAAAAGAGGAGTAGGGAAATGCTGGACAGAATCTTTCACTAAGTCTTTCATGTTGAACTGGACACAATGTAGTAGTTACTGTCGAGCAGAATATAACTTTGCTTTTTAATTTCACCTCTACATTGTGGAATTATTAGCAATCAAAGTATTTGGCACATAATTCATTTTTTTGTTAAGTCCAAGTGAGTATTATTAGATAGTTTTTGCAATACACTTCTCGCACTGTATTATGTTGCCCAATCATAAGCAGGCAGTACCACTTATGAGAAAGAAGAACACACCCCACCAAGAGCAGATTTTCATTTTGTGAAATGTAATGATGACAAAAATCCTGATCTCCTGGTTTAACCTCCTACACGAGTAGAAAGTGCTAGAGTAGTGCACACACATGACTAAAGGCCCCATTACACGCAACGACATCGCTAACGAGATGTCGTTGGGGTCACGGAATTCGTGATGCACATCCGGCCTCATTAGCGGTGGCGTTGCGTGTGACACGATGTAAAATACTCACCAAATTGTTGATTGTTGACATGTTGTCCATTTCCCAAATGTCATTGCTCATGCAGGACGCAGGTTGTTCATCGTTCCTGAAGCAGCACACATCGCTAAGTGTGACACCCCAGGAACGACGAACAACACCGTATCAGCGTCCTTCGGCAACGAGGTGGGCATGACTTTCTGCGGCTGCTCTCCGCCCCTTTGCTTCTATTGGACGCCTGCCGTGTGACGTTGCTGTGACGCCGCACAAACCGCCCCCTTAGAAAAGAGGCCGGCCATCGAACAGCCTCTTTTCTAATGGGGCGGTTTGTGTGGCGTCACAGCGACATCGCTAGGAAGGTAAGTATGTGTGACGGCTCCCAGCAACATTGTGCGCCACGGGCAGCGATTTGCCCGTGACTCACAAACGAAGAGAGCGCGTGCTTTCACGAGCGACATCTCTAGCAATGTCGCTGCATGTAAAGCCCCCTTAACACTTTTAGGATAAGGTACCTATTGGAGGAGCGCCAGCAGTTAAATTTAGCTGAGTCACATTATGAACCCTACTATCAGCTCTCCTCTTCTCTTACCACGGTCACCTCTACTGTACTGTCTCTCCTACCACATTGCCAGTCCAGAGATGAGATCTCAATAGTGTCAGTAATCACTTATGTCGGTTGTGCTCACAGAAACTTGTAATCACTCTGCAGTGAGATCAGAGAAGTCAGTCATTATATGTGTCACACATGTCTTGTCTGCCTGTTCTGAACTACTCCTGTGTAAGATGTCATGTCACTCTGCTCTGCTCTCACTGCAGAGACATTGTAGAGCCGATATCCCTGAAGGGACACCGACTTACACAATGCCCCGGGCAGGTCGCGTTCTATTCAGCACCCTCCCAGCCATCCATGTGTGCTACTGCCTCCTTTCCCTTCCAGGGCATGTGCACACAGCCCAGCTCTCCCAGGAGTGTACTTAGGGCACGAGCACGCACACTGGCCCTCCTCTTAACGGGCCGGCACTATTTCAAGGAAATGCATCTCAGCCTATGGCTGAGAAACACTGTGTATTTAAGGCACCCTCCCATTTGGAGAGGTGCTTGCACAACAACCTTAGTTAGTTAGTATACCAGACTGCTGCTAGCTAGTTGTCAGGTTTCTGTGCTCCTGTCCCATTATCCCTGTGTCCAACACCCTGTACCTGTCTTCCCATACCTATCTGTCCCTATCGTGCCCACCCTACCTGTCCGTACCCACCTGCCTGTCTGCCTCAGCCATCCCCGTCTGTACCTGCCTGCACCTGTGTCTATAGCCAAGTCCATCTCCTGCCTTGGGGGTCAGCTGCCACAGTCCTGGTCACTACCCCCGTAGTGGTACCTGGTGTCTGTCTCATGGTGGGTGCTAAGTTAAGCCCCTCCCACTAAGGGGTAAGCCCGGGGTTCTCCTGTGGTCCAGTGGGTTCACTAAGCCCTCTTTCTGGCCCTTCACCGGCCGTGAGTGTTACAGACATTACAAGTTGCTGTGAGCACAGCATTATAGGTGGCTTGCTAGTTGTCGGAAACACACCGATCTCAAATCGATAATCTTATGTGAGGATAGGTCATCAATATCAGAAGCCTCGACAATCTCTTAGGCTTCTGCCACACTTCAGTATAAAAAACGTACGTGTCTCATATTCCGTTTTTCGGGTGCGTGTTCCTTTTTTCAGGTCCATTTCTCTGGTGCGTATGACATCCGTGTGGTGCTGTATGCTTGCCGTGCGTGCGTGTTGAATGTCCGTGTATGCGTGAGATATGTACATGTCATGTCCGTGTGCAGTCCATATGGAGTCCGTGTGTTTTCAGACGTTTCACCATTAAAAAAATACAAAACGCACACAGACCATACGGATAACACACGTACAGGGTCCGTGTCACTTACGTGCAGAAACGGACCCATTGACTTTAGCGGGTCCGTGTCTGCGTGATGCCGGAGAAACGCGGACATGTCATCCGTGCAAAAAAACGCTCACACGTACAAACCACACGGACACATGTTCCGTGTGGTTTTACGTGTCTGTGCCTGTTACCATAGGGTAAAAAGTACCAAACACGTACCGGCGGCACGGATGTGTGTTGGAGGCCTTAAACTGTACAAGAGATTCTTACTTGACAAAAATATTTTAGTGTCACGTGTCTCACATAACTAGGGAAAGTGTGAATGAGTAAATTTTACCTGTCAAAGACGCCCACAAAAACATGAGTAAGCAAACTGTAGACCTTTCTAGCAAGTTTACACAGCAGGCTTCTCTAGAATAGACAACTGGGCTAATTTATGACAAAGTCAGTAAAAAAACAAGTTTTACTTCTAGTAGACATTCAGTTTACAGATGGAATTAGAAAATTAAAGTCCAGATATGCTCTCCGTGGGTCAGACTGTCTCCATGACATGATAGCATGCAGAGTAGAACGTTCATTTTCCTACATTTCTAATTCTAGTATCAATACTGCACTGTCATTGTGTTGAATGAGTAGCAAATATTCTACTGCATCAAAACGACAAAAACAACATTATTCTCATTTTCCCTAAATGTGCCCCGACCAGTTTAACAGGTTCCTAGAAGACTGTTCTCAAACTCAAGGGGGTTTGCAAAAAGAGAAAGAAGACCTGTATGAAAAGAACCATCTGGTTACTGCCTATCAAATTCTCCATCAGACAATACATGATGTGTTGTCTGTTAAAATGGGAAATGTGAGTTAGTAAAAAAAATGTATCATTGTGTGGAAAAATTGTGTTCCTGCATGACTGTATTGTCAGGTGGTTTCAACATCATTTTTGCAAAATTTCCACTTCGTATTGTATGCAGCCCATTTTTTCCCTGCTGTAATCTTAAAGGGAACCTGTCACCAGTTTTATACACTGCAGCCACCATCACTGGGCTCTTATATACAGCATTCTAACATGTTGCATATAAGAGCCCAGGCCGCTGGGTATAACATAAAAATCACTTTATAATACTCACCTAGGAGGTCGCTCCGGTGCACAACAGTCGGATGGGTGGCGACTTTCTCTGGGACTGGCCCCTCCCCTTTCGGCCTCATCTTGGTCTTCCCTATTCTGAAGCCGCGGTGCATCATACATATGCACTGACATTGAGGTCCTGAATTATTCAGAATAAGGAAGACCAAGATGGCCAAAAGGGAAGGCGCCGGTCCCGGAGAACGGCGCCACCCATCTGACCATTGTGCACCGGAGCAACCTTCTAAGTGAGTATTAGACTGCAGCTCCTGCCATAGTCAGAGCGGGGGCTGCCGGCAGATCGCAGAAAAGAAGTGACATGTCACTTCTTAGAACGCGCGATTCGGACAGCAGCCGAAGCACTGCGCTCCAAGAGGCCACGTGCGCACGGCCCCTGCACAATCTCCATAGATTATGCAGGGGACGCAGGACGCATGCAGTTACGCTGCGCTACATAGCGCAGCGTAACTGCATGAAATACGCACACGTGCGCACATAGCCTTATTATAAAGTGTTTTTTATGTTATATCCAGCGGCCTGGCCTCTTATTTACAGCATGTTAGAGCCCAGTGGTGGTGGCCGCAGCGTATAGGGCAAAAAACTGGTGACAGGTTCCCTTTAACCACTTCACATGTCCCTCAAACAAATCATTAGTGGCATTATTCAATCAATTATTCAGTGCCTCTTGTCTATACAGCTACAGGACTGAGCAAAACTAAGGATCAGTTCACACAGTCAAATATGTTTTTCTAGTAATCTATTCAATTTTTACAACTAAGGACTCATCCATAAGACCATGTGGACATTGGTACGGCAATATTTGAGAAGTATATGCACAATTTATTTACACATTTTATTATAGCATTACTTAAAGGGAACCAAACATCAGGATTTTTGTATATAACCTAAAGCCAGTGCTGTACTGGCATTATCAGGCTGGTTCTATACATACCTGTAGTGGTCAGCTCGGATTTATAGGTTTTGAAACCCAAGAAAGTAAAGTTTATAAAATCGGCAGCTGCTTGAGTGACAGCAGCTGACAATCAGATAATATCTGGGAGGTATGCATAGTTATGCCCTCCCCCTGTTATAATTAGCATACGTGTTATACAAATGATTAACTTTTTCACTTGCAGGACCTGTGAGAGGTCAACAGAAAAATGTTGCTTCATAGTATCAGCTTTGTTGGCTGAGGCCCTGCCCCTTCTGGTCACATGGGTATGACCTCACACAGGTCCTGCAAGGGAAAAAGTGAATTGTTTGTATAATACTTATGCTAATTCTAATAGGGGGAGGGGATAACTATGAATACTCCCAGATATTATCTGATCCTCAGCTGCTGTCACTCAAGAAGCTGCCAATTTTATAAACTTTACTTTCTTGGATTTAAAAACCTAAACATCCGAGCTGACCACTACAGGTGTGTATAGAATCAGTCTGATAGTGCCAGTATAGCACTGGCTTTAGCTTATATACGAAAATCCTGGTGATTGGTTCCCTTTAAGGCTCTATCTATGGTCTTTGAAGCAAAGGAGGAGAGCAGATAGAAGTGAAGGAGCCATGGACTGCAACTGCATCAATACCTGCACTCACTAGTACATTTCCAATGCATATTTATACAAAGACAAATTTTGCTGCAACAGATTAAAAGGGTTGTTTGGTCTAAATCCATACACAGTATATCACAAAAGTGAGTACACCACTCACATTCTGTAAATATATTATTATATATTTTCATGGGACAGCACTGAAGATCTGACACTTTGATACAATGTACAGTAGTCAGTGTACAGCTTGTATAACAGGGTAAATTTGGTGTTCTTTAAATAACTCAACACACAGCCATTAATGTTAAAACCACTGGCAATTAAAGTGAGTACACCCCATAAGTGAAAATGTCCAAATTGTGCCCAAAGTGTCAATATTTTGTGAGGTCACCATTATTTTCAAGCACTGGATTAACTCTCTTGGTCATGGAGGTCACTAGAGCTTCACAAGAGCCACGGAATCCTCTTCCACTCCTCAGTGACGACATCACAGAGCTGGTGAATGTTAGGTACCTTGCTCTCCTCCACCTTCCGTTTGAGGATGCCCCACAGAAGCTCAATAGGGTTTAGGTCAGGAGACATGCTTGGCCAGTCCAGCAACTTTACCCTCAGTTTCTTTACAATGGCAGTGGTCGTCTTGAAGGTGTTTTTGGGGTCGATACCATTTTGGAATTCTACCCAACAGTTCAGTTTCTGAAGGGAGAAGATCATGCTCTGCTTCAGTATGTCACAGTACATGTTGGCATTCATGGTTCCCTCAATGAGCTGTAGCTTCCCACAGCCGGTAGCACTCATGCAGCCCCAGACCATGGAACTCCCACCACCATGCTTGACTATAGGCGAGACACTTGTCTTTGTATTCCTCACCTGGAACCAAATAAGTTTATCTTGGTCTCATCAGACTACAGGACATGGTTCCAGTAATCCATGTACTTAATCTGCTTGTCTTCAGCAAACTCTTTGAGGGCTTTCTTGTGCATCATCTTTTGAAGAGGTGTCCTTCTGGGATGACAGCTATGTAGATCAATATCTTCTGAGAAGTGACAAGTTCACCCCTCACCTCTTTAACCTCTGCAGCAATGCAGGCAGCGCTCATACATGTATTTTGAAAAGTCAGCCTCTGGATATGACACTGAGCGTGTGCACTCAATGTCTTTGGTTGACCATGGCGAGGCTTGTTCTGAGTGGACCCTGTCTTGTTATGCTGCTGTATGGGCTTGGCCACCGTGCTGCAGCTCAGTTTCATCTTATTGGGAATCTCCTTATAGCCTAGGTCATCTTTATGTAGAGCAACAGTTATTTTTTTAGATGCTTAGAGAATTTTTTGCAATGAGGTACCATGTTGAACTTCCAGTGACCAGTATGAGAGAGTGTGTGAGTGATAACACCAAATGTAACACACCTGCTCCCTATTCACACCTGAGACCTTGTAACACTAATGAGTCACATGACACTGGGGAGGGAAAATGGCTAATCTGGTGTAATTTGGCCATTTTCACTTACTGTGTACTCACTTTTTTGCCCACGGCTTTGATTTTAATGTGTTGAGTTATTTAGAGGGCACCATATTTACACTGTTATACAAGCTGTATACTGAATACTCTACATTGTATCAAAGTGTCATATCTTTAGAGTTGTCCTATGATATAATAAAATATTTAAAAAAAACGTGATGAGTGTACTAATGTTTATGACATACTGTATGTGACGGCGGATTTATGAATTCTCACATCGTATGCACTCTGCGTTGTGAGGATCTGCCGGCTTCAGACCCAGGAATGGCGGTCACGTGGTCACGCGTCTGCAATATGGGGCCATTTCTGCCTCCAAAGCTGTAAGTAGCTTTTGTCACCGACACATAAATGGGTTCTTGAGCTGTTCTTGCACAGGGGACCTCTTCGATCTGTGTCCACTCCTGTCCTGATGTTTTCACAACCTCCGAATGTTTAGTATAAAACTATGCCAGCTGTATTATGGCTTGGCCTACTGTATGGGCAGTATTGTCTTGTCTGGTTCTGTTTTAGAGACTGTATCTTTGAATACATTGGTTTCGAAACAGCTGCATTCAGGGACGTGACTTTGGCAGAAAGAGAGCCTGAAAAAATTGCAGCTCCGTCTGTCATAAGCCAGCCAAGAACCAACTAACAGAGGCGGAGATTGTTCGTCTCTTCCGGGAGCTTCAGATTGTTGCATAATTACATGTTGTAATAATGTTACAATCAATAAGGATGCCTGACCCTGATACCCATTTGTATTTAAAGCAGCTTGGCTTCCTGATGGGTGGGTTGGTGGACCGGACCGGACGCTCCTCCTTTCTATTAGTAATGGGCAGGGGGAGATTCTGGCTGGTCTCACAGATGACAAGCTCTGGCCAGTCTCCTTGCCAATGCAAATGTTAAAATACAATATCAGACATATCGGGAAAATCAGAGGAAATTTCAACAAGTAAATTGGAAAGTCACTTGTTTTAATAATATGTAACTGAATATAACCATTTTTGAAGATGGAAATAACCCTTTAAATTGATTTTTAAAAATATTTTAATGTTTTTTTATTGATATGCTTCAACTTCCTCTGTTTTTTTTGTTTTGTTTTTTGTAATGTCATTCCTACAAATCATTCTTAAAATTTTTTATTGATCAGCTTAAATGTGTCAAATCTATAGAAATCCTTGATATTTTAGAAAATGTAGCAATGTCAGATGCTGATAAATTGCATTTAGAAAAGGTTTCTCCATGGTTGTTGGGGTATGGGGATGTACCGCCCCTCCGAGCCGCTCGGATCCGTGCTCGTGTACTGCGGGTGGTGGCTCGAGCCTCTCAAGGACCCGGGGGTCACGTCACTCTAAAAGGGGTAGTGGCAGTGCACGCAGGGGTTTTGGGTGGAATAGTTAGAGTTCGTGACCACGGGTTGTGGTGATTGTATGGTGGACACCACCGCTGCCGTTGACTAGGCCTACCGGGGATGGTGTTATGCAGCTCGGTGTTAACCCCTCCGTGGGCAGTGGGCGTTGGTCCCGGGGGCCCGCGGGAAGGTGCTGAGGTGAGGGAGCATGGGCGTACTGGGTGCGGTGCAGTGCGGTGCGCGGCCCGAAGGCGCTGGTGTACTCACTCTGACACAAGATATGGGAGTCTCTGGTAAACCAAACAGCAGAATGGACAGGGCCCGCAGCCGGCTGCAGTGTTCTCCCTGGAAGGGTTGGTGATGGCTGTCGTTCCCCTGCACCTATGTTGTGTGTATGTTGACTCCTGTGCCTGGGCACTGGTAGTCCGCTCCCCGGCGTATAAATGTCGTAGGAGCCTGTTTGCCCGCAGACGCTGGCCCTTTGGATCTCTTGCCTTTGGCGGTGGCACTTATCCTGGATGGTTGGGCTGTTGCTTTCAATCGGGACTTGGGTGGGAATGAACCCCTGAGGTCCAGACCGCAATCAGTGAATTTGACTATCAGTGCGGCTACGAGCCTAGTCGGGGTCTGAGTACCCTGCCTGGTGCTTGGCTTCCAATCGGCTCCCCAGTTCAGAACCGGCGGGCCACCACCCAACCCCGGTCCTACGGTTCCACCGACCGTACTCCCAACTCCTGCAGAAGGCCACCACCGTCTGCCGACCTTGCTGGAGGTGCCTGGGCTCTGACCCAGACACCAAGCAGTTCCACTGGCGGGCCTGGCCTCAGGTCCGCCGCTGCGTGTCTTTTCTCCTCTCCTCACTCCAATCAACTCTATCTGCCGTGTTTTCCCACCTTCAGGCCTGTGAACTTCTCGGTGGGCGGAGCCAACCGCCTGGCTCCGCCCCACCTGGTGTGGACATCAGACCTGGAGGGTGGCAACAAGGATTTCTGTGTGACTGGTGTCACCTGTCCGGGGAAGGGGTGTGTGTGGTGTTGTGTTTGTCACTACCTGGCTAGTCCAGGGCGTCACAGGGACATTTCATAACTTTTACTAACTAAATTGAGCATACCCTAAATTTAAGAATTATTGGAAACATGCATACTGTACATGCCATGCCGAGAAGTGCCTGGTATTTCTTGATCTTAAGAAATATCCCTCTCTTCTTGGCCAAAAAGGTGTTTACAAAATTGGATCATACAAGAGCATCTACATGCATGATTGTATCTTGTAAGTATACATTTCTATATATAGGAAATTAAGTTATAGGAATTGAAATTGCAAAATTAAAGGGAATCCATCACCAGGTTTTTGCTACCCCATTTGAATGCAGCACGATGGAGGGGCAGTAATCCTGATTGCAGTGATGTGGGTTGTTTTAATAAAATCACAATTTTATCTGCTGCAGTTCTGCCAGTTCTATGAATTCTGAGCTCTGTACAACCCCGTCCACACCACTGATTAGCAGCTTCTATATACCATGTGTTTAGGCAGAAAGTTGCCAACTGATGGGGGTAGAGTTATACAAAGCTCAGGGTCTCTACATTATGCTGCTCTCAGATTTGTTAGCAAAAAAACAGATAACAGATTTCGTTTAAAGGGAATCTGTCACCAAGTTTTTGGAAAAACACAGCTCAGTGAAATATATTGTGGCTGTGGACGGGGACTACAAAACTGCCGCCCCTATTCAAATAAATAAGGGGCAGACGTGAGGTTTTCAACCATGGCCACTATTCCATTGATGGAGCTGTGCAGGTTTGTAACTGAGTAGTTTCGGCCAGCAGCGGTTGCGCTGAGAACAGCTCTTTGGCAATGGTGCTGGGTCTCACAACCCCACTGATCAGACAGCCTTAGGGCCGCTTTACATGCTACGATATCGCTAAAGCGATGTCGTTGGGGGTCATGGAATTTGTGACGCACATCCGGCCGCGTTAGCGATGTCGCGTGTGACACCTATGAGTGATTTTGAATCGTTGCAAAAAGGTTCAAAATCGCTAATCGGTGACATGGGGGTCCATTCCCAATTATCGTTGCAGCTGCAGGTACGATGTTGTTCGTCGTTCCTGCGGCAGCACACATCGCTATGTGTGACACCACAGGAACGAGGAACCTCTCCTTACCTGCGTCCACCGGCAATGAGGAAGGAAGGAGATTGGTGGGATGTTACGTCCAGCTCATTTCCGCCCCTCCGCTTCTATTGGCCGGCCGCTTAGTGACGTTGCGGTGATGCCGAATGCACTTCCCCCTTGATGGAGGGATTGTTCGGCGGTCACAGCGACGTCGCTGAACAGGTATGTGCGTGTGACGCTGCCGTAGCGATAATGTTCACTACGGCAGCGATCACCACGTATTGGCCGTACGACGAGGGCGGGTACTATGTTCGACATCGTCAGCAAATGCTAGCGATGTCGCAGCGTGTAAAGCGGCCCTTAGGATAGGTCATCAAATTTCAAAGTACCAGACAACCTTTTTAAATAAATATACATTATGTTATTGGTGACATGACATGAGTCAGGGAATGGTGTGGGATCTGCTCTCTAAGCACATACGGGTACTTGTGTGGCATGTGTTATACGAGACACTGGTAGCTGATGGTGGTCCAGTCATAATTTTTACACTGAAGACCTCTGCTGACCATTTCTACCCCTTCCATGATTTAATTCAGGAGACTCTTTTTTCCCCATTTTTTTTTCCTTTTATAATACTATAATAATGCTGCTGCTGCTATTATTATTATTATTATTATTATTATCAATATCAATATTACGAATAATGTCAAGCATAGGCAAAATGTGAATGGACAGTTGTTACAAATCACTCAACTCTTTATGGAGAATACAAAATTAGCAATCTCAGCTTCATTGCAAAATACATGTTGTTGACAAAGAAGATTATGAGGAAGTCATGAGCCTGGTTTAGTCTGGGGTCTAAACTTTGGTTTTACGCCTGTGACATTACAGGAAGTGAAAATGATTAATGCAGTGAAAAAAACTGAAAAAAATAAATCTGACAAAGGATGAGATTACTAAATGAAAAGCAAATTGTTTGTTCAGACTCTGAAATGTTTTTTGGCTGAAAGAATAAATTTATTAATATAAATTAAAGAGTGTTTAACTCTAAATGGAAAAAAATAATCATATGTAAATAAATTAGAAGGTAGAGCCATAGGCAAAGTTTGGTAATTATTTTTGCTATAATGCTTACTGAGTTAGAATACTAGTGGATTTGCTGAAAAAAACTGCAACTACTAGAAAAAAACTAATTGCTAAGTTTAAAGGGAACCTGTCAGGTCCCATAAGCGTTCTAACCTACAAGCAGGGTGATGTGTGGCCTAGAAACCCCTTCCTACCCATCTCTGTGTTGTAATATTGTGTAATATGAATTTATAAAAAAAGTTTTATAACTTACATTTTCCCTATGTAAATGAGCAGAGGGTATAGTCCTCTGGGCATCGCTTCGCCCCATGGGCGTTTGCATGCTTTCCGTCTTATCACACCCCTGTGGGTGTCATACCATGGATTTACATGAGAGTCATCACTGTCAGCTCCTGGAGATACCGCACATGTGCACTTGGCATTCGTGCAGCCTTCTTATCCAGGTGTTTGCTTGTCAGTTTCACAAGTGCACTGTGCACACTCAGAAGACTCCTGCAGTTCTGACCATGTGCAGAGCGCGTCTGAAGCCGGCAAGTAAACACCCAGATAAGAAGGCTGCGCGAATGTGAAGTGTGCACATGCGGGATCTCCAGGAGCTGACGGTGAAGTCGGTCATCTAAATTCATGGTATCACGTCAACAGGGACGTGATACCACGGAAAGCATGCAAACGCCCACGGGGCGAAGCGACGCCCAGAGGTCTAGTCCCTCTCCTATTTACATATGGTACATGTAAGTTATAAAATATTTTTTTATAAATTCATATTACACAATATTACAACAAAGGGATAGGCAGGAAGGGGTTTCTAGGCCACACATCACCCTGCTTGTAGGTTACAACGCAGAAGGGTCTTGACAGGTTCTCTTTAAACACAAAAATGCAAACCACTATACTCACCTTCCTGGTGCTTCTAAGGTTCCTTCCAGTCTCTCTATAACCCAGCTTCCTGTGATGATATAAGACAGGCTGCAGAGGTCACACTAAAAGAGTAGTCACCACCCACGGTTCGTGGTAAAAATTGGGATACGACCACTGCTGCGTTTAGGGGAGATGAGAGCGCCCGGGAGCGATGGAACGGCAGCTATTGTTGTTAACCCCTCCGTGGGCAGGGGAAGGTGTCCCAGGGCTTGGTGCTGGCAGGCTGGGGACCCGTTGGGAGCAAAGGGCACAACGTACTCACACAGTCCAGAGATGCTGACACTGACACCAGGTAAACCAAAGTCTTGAACGCCCTGCAGCCTTAGTCCAAACACGGCTCCGTGCCCTTTTGGCATTGCTGGTTGGTCTGAAGCCTTGTCCCTTGGCACCGTGTTTACACTTGGTGGATCCCTTTCACCTAGAACTACTCGGGTCCCGCTCACCTGCGTGGCTAGAAGAGTGAGCTTGCTCTCAGGGTTCACACTTGGGATTTTCTGGACAATTTTGGGAAGTCCTATCCCTCTCATTGCACTAGTACCCCGATTTTGGAGTGGGTGTAGAGCGGTTCATGAAGATTCCGTTCCCGTCGGGTGAATTACTGGGCTGCGTGAAGCTACTTCCCAGCCTAGGGTCCGCTTACCCCGTCGTGCCCTGGCCCCTGCCCGGTTGTAGCACAAGGCCGCCGGTCTGCCCTCCGTGGCAGCACCGTGCCCCCTGTTACTACCCTCTGTGACCGGGGTTCCAGCTCCTTCCAGGCGAGACCAACGTCTGGCACCTGGGATGGTTACAGGAGCCCAGCTCCGCAGCGTGACCTTTCCTGTCACCGCTCATAGACACTTCTCTCCAAC
Organism: Anomaloglossus baeobatrachus; assembly: GCF_048569485.1. NCBI lineage: Eukaryota > Metazoa > Chordata > Amphibia > Anura > Aromobatidae > Anomaloglossus > Anomaloglossus baeobatrachus. The sequence continues at coordinate 115,780,268 of NC_134353.1, forward strand.
TACTCCTCTCTCTACTCCTGACACTTCTGTCCCTCCTTCTACCATCCCCCCATCTGGGTGGCCCTATTCGCCTCAGGCTGCCAATGGGTGTCTGGTGGGTGTGGTGCAGAGTGTTCCTCAGGATTTGTGTATACCTGTTCTTAGCAACACCAAAGGGGCAGTAACCAAGGAGCAGCGGGTACCATGCAGAAGGGCAGGTTGCACGGCACCCTTGTGACGACCTGATGGGCCAGGGCGTCACACCAGCAGTCAGCAAGTTATCCCTCCTTCCAACCAATAGGAAATAATCTGTTTTTTTTGAGAATAAAACTTAAAAAAAGAGATACCTAATATGACTGTACTTTCTGTTATTACTCTCCAAAAATGACCACTTACCTTGCAAGTAAAACAAGCCAATTATCAAACTACTATTAGTTTCTTATTTATTTGTTTATCAATGTTTTAAGGCTTTTTATTAATGATATTTTATGTCTGGGATGTGTATAAGGACCAACACATATCATTTTTTTTTCTATTGTTCCCCTTGCAGGAAGTACCATAGACTAGGCTAGGAACGCACTTTGCGTTTTTACCTGCGTTTTAGGTGCTTTTCAGGTCCATTTTCTTGCCATAAGGCATGCGTTTTGATTTACCAGCAAAGTCTATGGAAAAATTGGATTTTCCGACCCCACTTTGCGTTTCAAAACGCTGCGTTTAATTTACATATTTTGTGGCAAAAACCATGCGCTCAAAGAAGTAACATGTCAGTTGTATTTGCCATTTTCGGTGCGTTTTGCTAACATTGGAGTCAATGAGAAATGGCAAAAACCAAGATTCCTTCAAATTCCTGCGTTTTACCTGCTTTTTCAGTGCAGAAAGCATGCGTTTTGAACTACCAAAACTCATGCTTTTTGATCAATAAAATAATGATTTCATAAGTCCCTTTACACAGACACACATAGTCCGACAATTTAAATTAAGGAAAATAATACTTTATTGCAATTTTTCCATAAAATATCATATTACCGCAATAATTTAATGAACAAAATTTAATTTCATGATTTTTTCTATGATTATAGATTTGATTTTTTTTTAACCATTTTTTCTAAGATTTTGACTATTTAAACTTTACTAAGCAGTGTCTTTATGTTCAAAACGCAACTATCAGAACGCAGGTGGAAACGCAGATAAAAAGCGTTGAAAACGCATCAAATACGCGGCAAAAACTTTGGTCATATCAATTAACCCCTTAACGACCCATGACGTACTGGGGAATCGCTTCCACCCGCGGCCATTAACCCCTTACATTTTGCTGCCAAAATCTTGGCAGCGATATGTATATGGGTGCCGCCATGACAGTCACTTACCCCGCCCCCACCGGAAGTCACTTGACATGATCACGTGCCTTTCGGTGGTTGTCATGGTAGCACAGGGTCATGTGATGACACCTGTAGCTAACATGACTCACTTCCTCTCAATGCCGCAATACAGCCGGTATTGAAAGTGAAGCAGCAAATCTGCAGTTCTCAGCTCTGTAGCAGAGCGATCGGATTGCTGATTGCTATAGCCCCCTAGGGGGACTAGTAAAATAAAAACAAAAATTTAAAAAAAAGTTTTAAAAAATTAAAAAAAAATAAAAAAACCTAAAAGTTCAAATCACCCCCCTTTCACCCCATTGAAAATTAAAGGGTTAAAAAAATAAAAAATACACACATATTTGGTATCGCCACGTTCAGAAATGCCCGATCTATCAAAATATAAAATCAATGAATCTGATCAGTAAACGGCGTAGCGGCAAAAAAATTTCCAAACGCCAAAATTACGTTTTTTTGGTCGCCGCAAATTTTGCGCAAAATGCAATAACAGGCGATCAAAACGTAGCATGTGCGCAAAAATGGTACCGTTAAGAACGTCAGGTCGAGATGCAAAAAATAAGCCATCAATGAGCCTCAGATCCTGAAAAATGAGAACGCTACGGGTTTTGGAAAATGGCGCAAAACGTGCGCCACGTTTTTTGGACAAGCTTGTGAATTTTTTTTAACCCCTTAGATACAAGTAAACCTATACATGTTTGGTGTCTACAAACTCGCACCGACCTGAGGCATCACATAGATACCTCAGTTTTACCATATAGGGAACACGGTGAATAAAATATCCCAAAAACTATTGTACGATCCCACTTTTTTTGCAATTTTTCCGCACTTGGAATTTTTTTGCCGTTTTCCAGTACACTATATGGTAAAACTTATGGTTTCATTTAAAAGTACAACTCGTCCCGCAAAAAACAAGCCCTCATATGGCAAGATTGATGGAAAAATAAAAAAGTTACGCCTCTCGGAAGAAGGGGAGCAAAACACAAAAACGCAAAAACGGAAAGTGCCCGGGGGCTGAAGGGGTTAAGCCCAAAACGTGCATTCTAAACTGCAAGTAGGTGAACACAAAGTGCGTTCCTCGCCTTATACTGATTAAGCATTATAAACCACATAAAAATCCAATACTATTCTGCATAGTCATAATTGCAGCTGACCAAAGGGACGTTACATTTTAGTGTCTCCAGATCTCTTAGGAATTTGCTTCTTAGTGTGTGAAAAATCCGGACTGAGAACTAAATGTGTCGCCTAATCACATGAAGTTTCCAACAAAATCATGCTTCAGTATTAGCCGCAATGACTAAAATGCTGAGAAGAGGATGGGACGCGCTCAGCTTTCGACAGCACATGAAGAACTTATTGATATGATACAAGATGCTGAGTCACAGAGGAGACTGGACAAACGCCAGCGATCTATCACCCACTCAATCTCACAGTATAACGTGGTTTATGTTCACAAAGAAGCATGTGATATAGATTCAGTAATACGTAGAGAAGTTCACATACATGAATAATTAATAGGATCAAGTCAGCAGTCACACAACTACACTAAGAATAAGCATACATATATATACATAACGTATATTCCTGGCCAAATCAAACATATATGTTAAATAGGAGGGTAGGCTATTGATCTTTAGGGTTTTTTCCCACGAGGTAACATATGCTATGGATTTCTCACAGCACAATTGTGTATAACAGCACTAGCAAAGAAAACACGTTTTTACAAAATCTACACGGCTAATAACAATCTGCAGTGTAAATTTACCCAAAGTTCGGATTTTAAATCTAGAACATGTCCAGTTATGGTGCGGATTTCCACAATGGATTTCACCATTGGTAATGGACAGTGTAGAATCTTCAGCAAATCCACAATGTACCGTATTTTTCAATTTATAAGATGCATTTTTCCTCCCAAAATCGCTAACAATAAATTGTCCGGGTCATGTCATTAGTGACGCACATCCGGCGCTGGTAGCGACATCGCAATGTGTAACACTAATGAGCGACCATCAACTATCGCAAAATCGTTCCAAAATGGTGATCGTTGACACGTCGTTCATTTCCTTAATATCGCTGCTGACACCGGTATGATGTTGTTCGTCGTTCCTGCGGCATCACACATCGCTATGTGTGGCACCACAGGAACGAAAAACATCTCCTTACCTGCGTCCACGGCCAATGAGGAAGGAAGGAGGTGGGTGGGATGTTACGTCCCGCTCATCGCCGCCCCTCCGCTTCTATTGGCCGGCCGCTTATTGACGCTGCAGTGACGTTGCTATGATGACGAACGCAACTCCCCCGTTAGGGAGGGATTGTTTGGCGGGCACAGCGACGTCGCTGACCAGGTATGTGCCTGTGACGCTGCCGTAGCGATAATGTTTGCCATGGCAGCGAACACCAAATGTTGCACAAGCGACGGGGGCGGGAGCTATCGCGCTCGACATCGCTAGCAATCGCTAGCGATGTCGCAGCGTGTAAAGTACCTCTTAAAGATAATGCTCCATTATAGGAAAGTAAGCACATTAGCTCTCTCATATAATGAAAGACTCCATGTTGCAAAACTTCTAGGTTTTCCGTACCATCAAGGAAAGTCAGCTACAGAAGTGTTACTGTACCGCCCCCGAGCCAGCGGCTGAGCCGCTCGGATCCGGAGCTGCGGTGGCTCGAGGGGTCTTCGGACCCGGGGTTCGCGCGGACACTCAAATTCAAAAGAAAGGGGGGTAGATACATTTAGGTCCAGAAATATTTGGACAGTGACACAATTTTCGCGAGTTGGGCTCTGCATGCCACCACATTGGATTTGAAATGAAACCTCTACAACAGAATTCAAGTGCAGATTGTAACGTTTAATTTGAAGGTTTGAACAAAAATATCTGATAGAAATTGTAGGAATTGTGCACATTTCTTTACAAACACTCCACATTTTAGGAGGTCAAAAGTAATTGGACAAATAAACCAAACCCAAACAAAATATTTTTATTTTCAATATTTTGTTGCGAATCCTTTGGAGGCAATCACTGCCTTAAGTCTGGAACCCATGGACATCACCAAACGCTGGGATTCCTCCTTCTTAATGCTTTGCCAGGCCTTTACAGCCGCAGCCTTCAGGTCTTGCTTGTTTGTGGGTCTTTCCGTCTTAAGTCTGGATTTGAGCAAGTGAAATGCATGACCAATTGGGTTAAGATCTGGTGATTGACTTGGCCATTGCAGAATGTTCCACTTTTTTGCACTCATGAACTCCTGGGTAGCTTTGGCTGTATGCTTGGGGTCATTGTCCATCTGTACTATGAAGCGCCGTCCGATCAACTTTGCGGTATTTGGCTGAATCTGGGCTGAAAGTATATCCCGGTACACTTCAGAATTCATCCGGCTACTCTTGTCTGCTATGTCATCAATAAACACAAGTGACCCAGTGCCATTGAAAGCCATGCATGCCCATGCCATCACGTTGCCTCCACCATGTTTTACAGAGGATGTGGTGTGCCTTGGATCATGTGCCGTTCCCTTTCTTCTCCAAACTTTTTTCTTCCCATCATTCTAGTACAGGTTGATATTTGTCTCATCTGTCCATAGAATACTTTTCCAGAACTGAGCTGGCATCATGAGGTGTTTTTCAGCAAATTTAACTCTGGCCTGTCTATTTTTGGAATTGATGAATGGTTTGCATCTAGATGTGAACCCTTTGTATTTACTTTCATGGAGTCTTCTCTTTACTGTTGACTTAGAGACAGATACACCTACTTCACTGAGAGTGTTCTGGACTTCAGTTAATGTTGTGAACGGGTTCTTCTTCACCAAAGAAAGTATGCGGCGATCATCCACCACTGTTGTCATCCGTGGACGCCCAGGCCTTTTTGAGTTCCCAAGCTCACCAGTCAATTCCTTTTTTCTCAGAATGTACCCCACTGTTGATTTTGCTACTCCTGCTACTCCAAGCATGTCTGCTATCTCTCTGATGGATTTTTTCTTTTTTTTTCAGCCTCAGGATGTTCTGCTTCACCTCAATTGAGGACCGCAATTGAGGACTCAATTTAGACCGCATGTTGTCTGGTCACAGCAACAGCTTCCAAATGCAAAACCACACACCTGTAATCAACCCCAGACCTTTTAACTATTTCATTGATTACAGGTTAACGAGGGAGACGCCTTCAGAATTAATTGCAGCCCTTAGAGTCCCTTGTCCAATTACTTTTGGTCCCTTTAAAAAGAGGAGGCTATGCATTACAGAGCTATGATTCCTAAACCCTTTCTCCGATTTGGATGTGAAAACTCTCATATTGCAGCTGGGAGTGTGCACTTTCAGCCCATATTATATATATATAATTGTATTTCTGAACATGTTTTTGTAAACAGCTACAATAACAAAACTTGTGTCACTGTCCAAATATTTCTGGACCTAACTGTATGTACAAGGGATGTGTAAGTTCGTGACGCCACCCACGGTGCGTGGTAATGTAGGAGACCACCGCTGCTGTTGGGGAGCCCGGTGGCGATGGTGTAGCAGCAGGATGTTTAACCCCTCCTTGGGTAGGGGGTTTGTGCCCCGGGGCCCGTTGGGTGTTGGTGAGGGGGGTGCCGTTGGGTAGAGGAAAAGGGGCTTTTTCAGCGTACTCACTCAGTCCAAGAATAATAACTCTGACAGCTTGTAAACCAGAATTCTGAGCACCGCTGCAGCATGGAGGGAGCACGCGTAGATCCGTGCCCTTGGTGTTGCTGTTAGCATGTGGCCCTTTCCGTGACACCTTCTCACTAGTTGGACCCTCAAGCTTGAAACTTTTCGGGTCCCGCTGACCCATATGGCTAACGTAGTGAGCTTGCTCTCAGGGTTCACGCGTAGGATTTCTTTGGACTGTATTTGGGAAAGTCCTATCCCATCGGTGCGCTAGTAACCCGATTTTGGAATGGGTTGGGGATGAATCTTGAAGTCTTCACCCCCGTAGGGTAAATTACCGGTACACGTGAAGTTACTTCCCGGCCTAGGGTCCACGTACCCCGTCGTGCCCTGGCCCCTGCCCGGTGATGGCTCAAGGCCGCCGGCTGCCCTCCTCGGCAGTCCATGCCCCTTGACGTGATCCTCAGCGACCGGGGTTCCAGCTCCTACCAGGCCCAGACCAACATCTGCCACCTAGAAAACTTCAGGAGCCTTTCTCCGGACCGGTGATCTCTCCCTCTCCGAGAGTCACCTTCCACCTCCTCCTCCTTCCACTACTGTTTCACTGCTTTTTGTCACTTTCTCACCTTCCCCTACCAACCCCCATGTGGGCGGCCCTATTCCCTTCAGGCCCCCCAATGGTGTGTCTGGTGGGTATGGTGCAAAGTGTTCCTAGGATTTTGACTGGCTAAGCTGTTAGCAACACCAAAGGACCAGGATCCATAACCAAGGAGGAGTGGATATTGTGCAGAAGGGCAGATTGCACAATACCCTGTGACGACCTGATAGGCTAGGGCGTCACATTACTATAATAGGTGTATGGAGGGCATTTGCACTCTGGATGTCAGGGAGGAGCCAAAAATGTGTTTTGACCCATATTAGAATACTAATACTATTAAATGGAATCTGTCAAGTGATTTTCACCACAAGAACATTTCTAGAATCCGCCCCTTACTCACAATAGAAATGACAAAAACCCTCACCGTGGCCCTGATCCAATCCCGCCTTGACTACTTTAACTCTTTATTAATTGGTCTCCCCCTAACTAGACTCTCTCCTCTACAGTCCATCCTTAATGGAGCAGCCAGGGTCACCTACCTGGCTAACCGCTACTCGGATGCCTCCTCTCTGTGCCAGTCATTGCACTGACTGCCTTATATATCACAGGATCCAATTCAAACTGCTTGTTCTCTCCCACAAAGCTCTCCACAGTGCGGCATCTCCCTACATCTCCACCCTCCTCTCTGTCACTCTACCCGTGCCCTACATTCTGCAAATGACTTTCGACTTACTTCCACACTAATCCGAACCTCCCACTCCCGTATCCAAGACTTCTCCCGAGCTGCACTAATCCTTTGGAACGCTCTATCCCAAGAAGCTAGGACGAATCACAACTTACTCATCTTCAGATCCTCCCTAAAAACACATCTTTTTAGGGTGGCCTATCACACTCCCTAGCCAAATTAAATTTACATAGTCCCTCCACAACTTCTCAGAACATAACGCCACGTCAAACTCCATGGCACCCAAATGCATCTCAAGGGTCTGGCTGACTGGTTCAGGCATCCCTTATCTATCCCACATTTCCTTGAGATGGCTGGATAGTCATTGTTAATAAGCACTTGCACCTCGTTTCCTCCTCATCTCATTGTAGATTGTAAGCCCTCACGAGCAGGATTGTCTCTTTGTTTTTTTCATACTCTAATTATTGTATTTTCTATAACTGTTATTTGTTTGTATATGAACCTCCTGAATTTTAAAGCGCTGCGGATTATGTTGGCGCTATAGAAATAAAGATTATTATTATTATTTTCTAGTACAATACTAATGTTATCTATAAATTGGACTTCAGTATCAGTAAGTTTTATTGCTGTACTTTATCCTGTTATCTTGTAGAATGCACTGTGATTAGTAACTAGTCAACCATATGTAGATACAAACTGCATATGCCCTGCTCCCTCCTCCCACCTCTCACTGCTGGCATCAGTGATAGTAAATGTGAATTGAATTTGCATTGCTGTCCCCACCCAGAGTCCCTCCCAGGTCTCAGCACAGATAGTGAATGCACTGGGAGGTGTGACTATGCAAATTGTATTTACACTTGTTCATGGTGCAGTAGACACTGAATTCTATGGAGGTTACAGCAAGATAACAGGATAAGGTAGTGAAATAAAACACTGTTCCTGAAAAGTCTCCTTAAGCCCTATTTAAATGGTAACATTAGTATTGTACTACAAAACCACCTGACAGATTCCCTTTAAAGACACTTTGAAGAATTTGCATTGGGGCCCATCAGCTTGTAGATAGGACACTGGGGAGCTACCTTAAAAGTCAATGTCCGACCCTTTAGTGAGCTTTAGTATATAACTCCTCCAAAAATTTAATATACTCACAGCAAAAAAGAGGGCAACCAGTCCAGTTAGCCCAGGCCAACACATCTAATGCACCAACAGGATGCAGACAAACCTCTCAACATGATGGACACTTCATAGGTGCAAGGTAAATTGCACACTAGTGGCGCGCATAGGGCACTGTTCACACTCGTATGCGCATGGTATCCAGCCAGCAACCTATTATCACGCCCTAAGGGTATGTGCGCACGTTGCTTTTTACCTGCTTTTTACCTGCTTTTTTGCTGCTTTTTCTTCTGCGCTGTTTAATGCCAAAATGGATGTGTTCTTCTATTCAAGCAAAGTCTATGGGAATTTGGGTTTCTTGTTCACACTATGTTGTTCAAAATGCTGCCTTTTTGAGGCAGAACTTTGGTCAAAAACTCAGCTTTTCAAAGAAGCAACATGTCAATTGTTTTTGCCATTTGGGTTTTGCACTGCAAAGCTGAGTTTTTGACCAAAGTTCTGCCTCAAAAAGGCAGCATTTTGAACAACATAGTGTGAACAAGAAACCCAAATTCCCATAGACTTTGCTTGAATAGAAGAACACATCCATTTTGGCATTAAACAGCGCAGAAGAAAAAGCAGCAAAAAAGCAGGTAAAAAGCAGGTAAAAAGCAACGTGCGCACATACCCTTACTATTAGGTTAGGCGGGTTACCCGGACACTACTCACTGCTGCACACAAGGGACAGAGACTCCACTATGCACGGCCGTATTAAGAGGCCCAGCTGCACCCTGTGTTAAAAAAAAAGGTGCAAAAAATATATTTCAAATATATATAAGGTATTAGTTAGTAAATTGGCCAATGTATTTTTTTTAACACAGGGTGCAGCCGGGCCTCTTAATACGGCCGTGCATAGTGGAGTCTCTGTCCCTTGTGTGCTGCAGTGAGTAGTGTCCGGGTAACCCGCCTAACCTAATAGTAAGGGCGTAATAATAGGTTGCTGGCTGGATACCATGCGCATACGAGTGTGAACAGTGCCCTATGCGCGCCACTAGTGTGCAATTTACCTTGCACCTGTGAAGTGTCCATCATGTTGAGAGGTTTGTCTGCATCCTGTTTGTGCATTAGATGTGTTGGCCTGGGCTAACTGGACTGGTTGCCCTCTTTTTTGCTGTGAGTATATTAAATTTTTGGAGGAGTTTTTATCTCCTCTTTCTGTTGCTATTTCTTGATATTTATTAGTGTAGGGACCCACAAGCATGAGGATCCGTGATGAGTATTGTGGGTTTATGTACATTGGCCAATTTACTAACTAATACCTCATATATATTTGAAATATATTTTTTGCACCTTTTTTTTTTAACACGGGGTGCAGCCGGGCCTCTTAATACGGCCGTGCATAGTGGAGTCTCTGTCCCTTGTGTGCTGCAGTGAGTAGTGTCCGGGTAACCCGCCTAACCTAATAGTAAGGGAGTGATAATAGGTTGCTGGCTGGATACCATGCGCATACAAGTGTGAACAGTGCCCTATGCGCGCCACTAGTGTGCAATTTACCTTGCACCTGTGAAATGTCCATCATGTTGAGAGGCTTGTCTGCATCCTGTTGGTGCATTAGATGTGTTGGCCTGGGCTAACTGGACTGGTTGCCCTCTTTTTTGCTGTGAGTATACTTTAGTATATAAACAGAGACAAATGCCAAGCTTGTTTATTTTGTGCTATGACAGACCTAATTTGTATATTTTTCTCCCATGGAGCATTGCCTGTCAGCTGATCGCTATAAGGAGAACCAGTCAGCCACATTGCCGAGAGGGAATCACACTCATTACACTCATCAAGTCAGACTATGCTCTATGCTGAAGAATGGCGAACTGGCACAGAAGAAACCTTAGGGCATGATTCACCCTTCCAGTTTTATTGAAGTGACTTTCCTTTTTTCTTTTGTCTTGTGGTATATGTTGACACTTCTTGTTCCAAATTCTTCATAATGGTTCATGAATTTGGCGCAAAGTCAAAAACGCTCTTTATATTTATGTTTTATGGTTTTTTTTGTGACTTTTCTGCATCCCAAGTCACAAATCCTTTAAAAAGTCGCAGGTTTGTAAAAAATGCAGAAAACTCCACCAGAAACCTTACTCCAGTCAGGGATAACAAAAAAACAACATTTTTATAATAGGCGCATTTCATGAATCTGTCTAACATATCTGGATAAGCAGCAAGGGAACAATAAAAAAGGCATAAAATAAGAAAGACAACTTAAAAGATGTCACAAAACATAAAGCCACAAAAAAGGATTAAATTACTCCAGAAAAGTTGAGAAACAGCAATGATGAATCGGGGCCTTAAGGGTGCTTTACACGCTGCGACATCGCTAACGATATATCGTCGGGGTCACGTCGTTAGTGACGCACATCCGGCACCGTTAGCGACATCGCAGTGTGTGACACCAAGGAGCGACGATCAATGATCGCAAAAGCGTCAAAAATCGTTGATCGTTGACACATCGCTCCTTTTCATAATATCGTTGGTGGTGCATGCCGCTGGTTGTTCATCGTTCCTGCAGCATCACACATCACTATGTGTGACACCGCAGGAACGACGAACATCCGAGTCCTTACCTGCGTGTACCGGCAATGAGGAAGAAAGGAGGTGGGCGGCATGTTCTGGCCGCTCATCTCCGCCCCTCCTCTGCTATTGGGCGGCCGCTTAGTGACGCCGCAGTGACATCGCTATGAAGCCGAACGCAGCTGCCCCTTGAAGGAGGGATTGTTCGGTGGTCACTGCGACGTCGCTGAAAAGGTATGTGCGTGTGACGCTGCTGTAGCGATAATGTTCGCTATGGCAGCGATCACCAAATGTCGCACGAACAACGGGGGTGGGTGGTATCGCGCACGACATCGCTAGCTATCGCTAGCGATGTCGCAGCGTGTAAAGCACCCTTTAGTGTTGAGTTCACTGTAAGAATAATAGGGTTAGAGGGTGTGTGGCTGCTGTCCCCGTATGGACAGGAATTGCTATTGTAAGATGAAACTGAGGTCTGTAAGTCAAAAATTTTAAAACACCTATAATATAAGTATTTTATTTATGGAGGCAGCTGCTGCTAATATGGTTATTACATGAGAAAGGGAAATGGTAAGGACTCCAGTCAAAACGTTTTGGCTGTAGGTTGCTAAACATTACATTGTCATTTGTGAAACCTTACAACAAAGATTTTGTGTTAACGTATCTGCATTTCAAAATAGATCTAATGGATGCACTAATTCTGGGTGTCTGGTGGCTGATATTTTTAGGCTGGGGGGCACCTAATAACCATGGGTATCCCCAGCCTGAGATACCAGCCCCCAGCTGTCGGCTTGATCTGTGCTGCTATCATAATATGGGGGGGATCCTACAGCAATTTTTTTTAATAATTTAATTTAATGTACGATAAAAACCTACTGTCATGATCCAGGACCGGTATTCTCCGCTCCAGAGTTTCACAGACCCGGCCTGGTCATCTGAGGGGTTAACTTCCATCAGCCTCATTCTGGTTTCAGGAGACACTATATGTGCTGGTTATAGTTTTGCTCTACAGTCTGTGAGTTGCTTTTGTGAGATTTCCTGGTTTATCTGACTCCTTGTTGTCATGCACTGACCTGTGCCCTCCCCCATTCGTCCATCTGTCCCAGTCCCTGACTTCCCACTCCTGTCTGTTGTTTGTGTTTCCCTCTGCATTCCTGATCTCCCGGCTTCTGACTCGATTGTGTTTTTTGACTTGATTTTGATCCTCCCTCTGCACTGACTTGACTTCCCGGCTAGACCCTGACTGTTTGACTACTCTATTGCCCCCTGGTGGTTCACCTGTTAGCTGTGCCTGCTGGAGTTACTCTGCTGTACTTCAGCTGCCTTTCTATTACAGTGTAACTTTGACTCTCCTTCACTACTCTGCTGCCACCTAGTGTGGAATACACAGTACTACGTCTTACTAGCCCTTTGTACAGTGTGACACCTGTCTACCGGCATTTGTAATTGGAAGCCTCAGACACGCTGTTACTCAGTGTGGGGGTTTGTCTGACTGCAATCAATCACAGAAGCTGGTGGACCTGGGAAGCAGTGAATATGTATGAGCCTAATGAGTGTTCTGGGAAGAAGAATGAGATGCCAATGGAGCAGTGTGACAACCGCCCATGTGAATCGGTAAGTATGAAGTGCTTGCTTCTACCCCTTTGATTTTAGTCCCGATAGACTTTATATTGGATCCAGCACCTGGCCAGATACCAGAGATCAATCACCTGCCGTCCCTGAGTCAGCAAGGGATTGATCTGCCAGTCCCCCGAAATGCAGGGACAAAACGCAAAAAGAATTTACATGCTGCATCTTTGTGGTCACCACAACAATGCAGCCGAAAAATCTGCAACGTGCGCACAGCAAAAATGAAATCTCATAACCTTTGCTGGGGAAGGAAATTCATGCAGTTTTGGGACCAAAACTGCACCCGAAAAACACTGAAAAAAATGCAGCATGCGCACAAGGCCAAAATAAGCCCCAGTGACCAGTGCTAAACTTGCAATATTGCAAAATATCTACTTTTTATTTTTAATACAGAATGTGCTGTGTAAAAAAAATACTGTATATATACCTAAAAATAAAAAATAACACAAAAACCTGATTTAATCCATAGGTAATTATCTGATGATAGCATTCCTTCAATAAATGTTTAATCAATATTTAATCAATCTTTATCTGATGATGGAGGAGGAAACGAAAGAAAACATAATAGGGAGACTTTTTCTGTTGATGAACTTTCTTATCTCACAAGGAGAGGCACAGCAAACGTATTTACCTAAGAAGGTGACGCTGTCTCTCTTTTGTGAGAGCCTGAAGAAAGTCATTGTTCCTCCTGTGGTATTGTGTTACATTGGCACTGATACATAAAGTGACTGTTATGATAATGTTGGGACATTATGTTCATTAGGATGATTACTCTGCTGCCGTATGAAAACAAATGAGCTCTTACTGTCAATGGAACAAGAAATTTAGGGGAAAACAAAAGATTGTGCAGATTTTCAGAAAATGACTGGTTTCATATACCAAGTGTTTATGACAGACTTCACTCATTGGAATACCATTTATTAAAGGGAGCCAATTACCAGGATTTACCTATATAACCTGCAGCCAGTGGCGTACCGTCAATAGAGGCAGACCACGCCACTGCCATGGGGCCCCTGACGTGAAGGGGGCCCAGCCCCGGCTGCCCGCTGAGTGTCCGTTCTCACTTTCCAGCACCAGCGGGCTGCCCCGGGGAGGTCACCAAGCAGCTGATTGTAGCCACTGGGGGCCCGCACTGTTCAAATAGCGCGGCCTCTGTGAGAGATGTCAGGAGGAGGACAGCCAATCAAGAGAGGGGGCGGAGCTTGTTCAGGACAGCACGGGAGATAGAAAGATGAAAAACACAGAGCAGAAGCAGAGAGCATAGTAAACAGAGCAGAGCAACAAGGCAGAAGGAGCAGAATCAGCACAGCAAACAGAGAGTAGAGCACACAGAGAGAAGCAGAGAGCAGAAGAACCAGAAAGAAAAGCAAAGGACAGGATCTGAACACAGCCAGACCCACAGGAAGTGCAGCAGAGCGGGGAGCCACTAATATCTCTCACAGCACAGGAGCAGGTGAACATTATAATGTACAAATGTCTGCCTGTAACACTACATAAACTGCCCTGTGCTGTCACATCCCTGTGTTCACTACCTCCGTACTGTGACATCACTGCATGTTACCCCTGTACTGTGACAGCACTGCATGTTACCCCTGTACTGTGACAGCACTGCATGTTACCCCTGTACTGTGACAGCACTGCATGTTACCCCTGTACTGTGACAGCACTGCATGTTACCCCTGTACTGTGACAGCACTGCATGTTACCCCTGTACTGTGACAGCACTGCATGTTACCCCTGTACTGTGACAGCACTGCATGTTACCCCTGTACTGTGACATCACTGCGTCTTCCAACCGCCTGGTTCCGCCCCCTGATGTGTCCATCCAGCCCCGAGGGGGGTGACTAGGGTTTAAAAAGGTTGGCTGATGTCACCTGTGAGGGAATGGTGTAGTGCAGGGGCCTATCTGTGACTACTTGGCCCGGCCAGGGCGTCACAAGAGGAGTGTGGAGTGAAGCAGGGTCAGTGGCTGGAGCCCCTGGACTACCGGACTACTGACTAGGTGGCAGACAGCAGAGCAGGGCCACAGGCGACGGAGATCCGGTCGCAGGAGACCTTAAGTGGACCGGGGCAGGGTTGTAGCCCGCTGGTGCCGACAACAGAAATCCGGTCCGGAGGCTGTGCACAGTCGGGGTACCTGGACCCCAGGGCAAGGACTGCTTCAAGCACCTTACCGATTAGCCAGCAGGCGACAAAGTTCCAGACTTTGTCCCACGAGTAGCCCATAGAGCGAAACGGAAACCCAACGAGGGGGATAGGGTGTCCGCCAGAACCCACAGAGATCCCAAGGGTCAGATTTTGCGGGCAACGACTCCCACAGTACACAAAACACTGGGGAGCGGATTTCTCCCGTTTTATGCGGGTTAAGTCACCACACAAGAAACTACAAGTGCAGGAGGAAGGGCCCCTGCCCTGTCAGCCCGTGTGCGGGACCAAGCACACCCCTCCAGAGGCTCCTGGCATTCGGTCTTGGTTTACCACATGGACTTTGTGTGATTTATTACCACAGTAAGTACACCGGTACCACCCGGTCCATACCTAAAGACTGCTCCCTGCAACCCCTCACCATCCTCCAGGCCCTGGGACTACACCTCCCCTACCCGTGGAGGGGATTCCACCTTGCTGTCCCGCTCCATCAACCCACCAACGGGTGGCGTCACTGACAATCTCTTCCCCTGTAAATACCCCTTTTTTTGTTGTTGTGGGCGACGGGCCACTGCGCGAGCCCCGGATACGGCTGCCACTCGAGCCCCAGCCATGATCCCGGATCCGAGCGCCTCGGGCAGCCTTCCCTGACGTGGTCAGTAACCCCCTGCCCGTGACACTTTCAGCTTGTATACTGGATCTGGTGAGTGTTCCCGATCTATTCTGCCTCCCTGCTACTGTGTCCTGACTTTGACCCTCCCCCGTTCGTCTGCCTGTCCTGGTCCCTGACTTCCCTCTCCTGTCTGTTGTTTGTGTTTCTGTGTCGCCCAGGGTTATGGGGTACTCGGTCCCTTGCAGTGTATAACTGGGGAATGTCACTTTGGTGGCCGTTGCCCGGTTCCGTGCCCTGAGTGATTTTTTTCAAAGTGGAATATTTACAGGGCATTAGAATAATGTTCACACATGACGTCACTTGCGGTGTTGCGGCTATGTAGATGGAGCCGTCGCTGCACAATGTCCACTACTGGGGCTGGTGTTAATGGCAGCCTGGATGTTTGGCCCTCTGCAAGCAGGGCCGGGCCCCAAAGGCTAGGTGATGTGACGGGTATCGGAAGAAGGTAGGTGACACCTTCAGTGCAACTGGTTCTTTACTCACTTTCTGGTGGTAACTGGTCACCTGAGACCGGCTGGTTTCACCTTCAGGTCCCCTTTGTCCCAGTGCTGGTTTAACAACCTGGTGACTTCTTCCCCTGCACCTGTCTTTTGTTTGGTGGGTCCCCATGGCGTAGAGCAGCTGGGGGTCCCCTCCTGGTGGTTTTTCAACTGCAGTTCGTATGACAGTAGCGTGAACCCTGTGGGGTTGGAGTCTCTGGTCCTGTCCCCAGTTCTCCCTTATCTACTGAGTCCCAAACTTCAAGGTCAGTGAGATCCTTGATGGTTCCCTCACTGTGCAGGTGTTATCAGGCCTGTCTGGAGCTTCAGCCTGACCTAGGGTCCTGTACGCCGTTGGTGCGTAGTTACGGAAGTACTCCACCATACTCCACCGGCAACTAACCACCTGGACCCTCAAGTCACTTTTCACTCCGGCCAGCACGTCTGCTCACTTTCACAGTTACTGCTCAACTCCTCACTCTTCACTGTCTGACTGTCCACAGTCTGCCCCTCCCACCTGGTCAACTAGTGGACTGGACTGGCTCCACCTCTAGGCGGCCATCCATTGGTCTGACCCTAGCCTGGTAACATTCTATGGGGGGAATGTTGGGGAAAACTGGGATTTTCTGGAATGTTTGTGTGTTACCAGCACTGGTCTTCTGGGTCCCTAGGGGGTAGGCCCTGCATCCTGGTGAGGGATGCAGTACCTTGTAGCTCCCTGATGGCTTCAGGGACGCTTCATTTCCCTCTGCATACCTGATCTCCCAGCTTCCGACTCAGTTCTGTTTTCTGACTTTGATATTGATCCACCCTTTGCAGTGACTCGACTTTCCTGGCTAGACTCTGACTGTTTGACTATTCTATTGCCCCCTGGTGGTTCGCCTGTTAACTGCCTACTGAAGTTACTTTGCTGTACTTCAGCTGCCTTTCCGTTACATTGTTTCCTTGTCTCTCCTTCACTACTCTGCTGCCACCTAGTGGGTATTACGCTGTACTACGTCTTACTAACCTTTGTACAGTGTGACAATCCTCAGCTGCTGTTACTTAAGAAGCTGATGATTTTATAAACTTTACTTTCTTGGATTTCAAAACCTAAACATCCGAGCTGACCACTAAAGGTATGTAGAGAATCAACCTGATAGTGCCAGTATAACACTGGCTTTAGGTTATATATGAAAATCCTGGTGTTTGGTTCCCTTTAAATCTACATTAAACTCTTTATGCAGGTCATTATAGGTTATGGTGCAGATTTTAAGGATTGATCCACAGCACAATTGTTAGGTATTGTGGTCAAACTAAGATTTAAGGTGTGTTTGTGTGTTTGTGTGTGTGTGTGTATGTACAGTGTGCGTGTGTGCGTGTGTGTGTGTGTGTATGTCCGCTAAAGGAATCCGCACCGTCGCATTTACAATCAGAAAATTTTGCACAGATGCCCCATGTGACTCAGGGAACATCATAGACTATGTTTTGACAGAAAATGTAACCCTGCACTTTACAGTTACTCTCCAAAAAACATGCCTCCATTAAAGTGAATGGAGCTGTGAGCTACAGGCTATTAATAGCAGCTGTGGTTGGTTGCTATAGGAACAAAGGACATTCATAGTATAAGAAGCATATGTGTGAGGTAATATGATGTCAGTGGAGAGACAGCCACAGACAGACACAGACTGAGAGACAGAAAGACAGAGATAGACAGGCACAGACAGAGAAAGAGGCACACAGGGAAAGAGACAGAGACAAACAGGGACCCACATAGACAGATAGGAAAAAAAAATCCAGACAGACAGAATGAGTCAGACAGAAAGACACACGGGGAAAGAGACAGACAGATGGGGAAAGAGACAGAGAGAGACAGACAAGGAAAGAGACAGACAAAGACAGACGGGGAAAGAGACAGACGGGGAAAGAGACAGAAAGCAAACGAGACAGACAGAGAGACAGACAAAGACAGACAGGGAAAGAGATGGGGAAAGAGACAGGGAAAGAGACAGACAGACAAAGACAGACGGGGAAAGAGACAGACGGGGAAAGAGACAGACCTGGAAAGAGACAGACCTGGAAAGAGACAGACAGCAAAAGAGACAGACAGAGAGACAAAGACAGACAGGGAAAGATAGGGAAAGAGACAGACCGGGGAAAGAGACAGACCTGGAACAAGACAGACCTGGAACGAGACAGACAGCAAAAGAGACAGACAGCAAAAGAGACAGACAGCAAAAGAGACAGACAAAGACAGACGAGGAAAGAAACAGACGAGGAAAGAGACAGACCGGGGAAAGAGAGACCAAGAAAAGAGACTGATGGGGAAAGAGACTGATGGGGAAAGAGACAGACGGGGAAAGAGACGGACCTGGAAAGAGACAGATCCGGAAAGAGACAGAGAGAGACAGACAAAGACAGATTAGGAAAGAGACAGATTAGGAAAGAGACAGATGGGGAAAGAAACAGACCTGGAAAGAGACAGACCTGGAAAGAGACAGACCTGGAAAGAGACAGACAGGGAAAGAGACAGACAGAGAGACAGACAGAGAGACAGACAAAGACAGACAGGGAAATACGGGGAAAGAGACAGACCGGGGAAGAGACAGACGTGGAAAGAGACAGACAGCAAAAGAGACAGACAGACAGCAGAAGAGACAGACAAAGACAGACAAGGAAAGAAACAGACGGGGATAGAGACAGACCAGGGAAAGAGACAGACGGGGAAAGAGACAGACCTGGAAAGAGACAGACAGCAAAAGAGACAGAGAGAGAGACAGACAAAGACAGACGAGGAAAGAGACAGACGGGGAAAGAGACAGACCTGGAAAGAGACAGTTGTGGAAAGAGACAGACCTGGAAAGAGACAGATCTGGAAAGAGACAGACAGAGAAAGAGACAGACAGGGAAAGAGAGACAGAGACAGACAGGGAAAGATGGGGAAAGAGACAGACCGGGGAAAGAGACACACCTGGAAAGAGACACACCTGGAAAGTGACAGAAGGGGAAAAAGACAGACCTGGAAAGAGACAGACCTGGAAAGAGACAGACCTGGAAAGAGACAGACAGGGAAAGAGACAGACAGGTTTCCTTTAACTGTTTTTTTTTTACTTCTCAGTCTACAAGACACACCCAGGCATTGACAACAGAAAATATTAATTAAATAATTAAAATGTCCCTGGTCTTCTAAGAAATGAAGGATTCAATGTCACTAACATTTTTTATCATAGGATAGAAGAGAGGTTAATGGTTAACAGTCAGCTCCTGTTAGTATGTGCTCATTTTCTGACCTTTGGAACAATCTGCAATGGTGCATATACAATAGTTGTTCTGTTACATTTGGCTATCAAGATAAATCTGTTCTGTTCTGTGATTCTTCCATATTCCCCTGTATTCTTACCATGCTTGTTTCTTTTAGTTTTTGTTTTGTTATTAACAATTTTTAATATCTCTTTTATACACAAGTAGAGATTCTCAGCACATCCACTCTGCAAATGTGACGCCCTGGCCTATCAGGTCGTCACAGGGTATTGTGCAATCTGCCCTTCTGCATGATATCCACCTCCTCCTTGGTTACGGGTCCCTGACCTTTGGGGTTGCTAAGTTAGGGGAGGTCAGGAGTGTTAGGAGACAGTAAGTTGAGTGGTGACTCTCAAGTGGAGAGGTCAGGAGCTGGGCTCCTTGCTACTACTAGGTGGCAGACGTTGCTCTGGGCCTGGTAGGAGCTGGACCCCGGTCGCAGGGGATCATGACAAGGGGGACGGACTGTCGAGGAGGACAGCTGGCGACCTTGTGCCATCACCGGGCAGGGGCCAGGGCACGACGGGGTACATGGACCCCAGGCCAGGAAGTAGCTTCAGGCGTCCTGGTAATTCACCCGACGAGGACGAAGCCTTCAAGATCCGTTCTCCACCCGCTCCAAAATCGGGGTACTAGCGCAACGAGGGGGATAGGACTTTCCCACTGCCTAGTCCAGAAAATCCCAAGCGTGAACCCGGAGAGCAAGCTCCGTTAGCCTTACGGGTGAGCGGGACCCATTTTAGTTTCAAGCTGAAAAAGACCAACTGTAGAAAAAGGTGCCAAGGTCAAGGTCACAGGCTAACAAGCATCACCAACGGGCACGGGATCCAGGCAGGTTCCCTCCGTGCTGTAGTGGCATCAAGAACTTTGGTTTACCCCGGTTGTTAGCGTCAGCATTATTGGACTGAGTGAGTACGCAATTAACCCTTACCAACCCGACGGCACCTCCCTGACACCATCACCGAGTCCCGGGACATCCCCCCTACCCATGGAGGGGTTAAACACCTGGCTGCCCACACCATCGCCACCGGGTACTCCCAGCCGCAGCGGTGGTATTTCACCCTTACCACACACCACGGGTGGTGTCATGAATTTTCCACACCATCCCCTGTATATAGCCCCCTTCAATTCGAGTGGCTGCATGACCCCCCCGGGTCCGGACGTTCCTCGAGCCACCGCGGATCCAGATCCGAGCAGCCCGGCTGCTGACGCGGGGGCGGCACACAAACACAGCTCTGCAGCATGCATATTATACACACAGCTCTGCAGCATGCATATTATACACACAGCTCTACAGCATGCATATTATACACACAGCTCTGCAGCGCACACACACAGCTCTACAGCATGCATATTATACACACAGGTCTGCAGCATGCATATTATACACAGAGCTCTACAGCAGGCATATTATACACACAGCTCCACAGCACACACACAGCTCCACAACACACATAGTTCTGAGATGTCTTTAGGTGAATGGGAGTAGTCATATGGGGTGATAGTGTACCGCCCCGCGGGTTCGGCCGGCTGCCGAGCCGCTCGGATCCGTGCTCGTACGGTGGGTGGCTTGAGCTCACGGGGGTCACGTCGCTCTGCAAGGGGTTGGCGCCACACGCAGGGACCTCGGTGGGGAGTTCCACGGATGGGGCCGCGGTGGTTTGTAGGGGATTTAAGTTCGTGACGCCACCCACGGGTTGTGGTGAATGGATGGACACCACCGCTGCCGTTGACAAGGCTCCCGGGGACGGTGTTGCGCAGCTTGGTGTTGACCCCTCCGTGGGTAGGGAAGTGATGGTCCCGGGGTCCCGGGGGAGGCGCCGAGGCGGGGGGATGGATGGTGCTGGCGCGTCAGTGCGGTGCGGCGCGGAGCGCGGCCCGAAGGCACTGGTGTGCTCACCATGACACAACACACTGGAGTCTCTGGTAAACCAAACGGGATGATGAACGGTGCCCGCAGCCGGCTGCAGCTTCCCCTTAACAGGTTGGTGGTTTCCACCTTTCTCCTGCACCTCTTTAATGTGAACGTTATGACTTCTATGCCTAAGGAACGGTAGTCCGCTCCCCAGCTTGCTGTGTGTCGGGGGAGCCCTGTTTGCCCACAGATGCTGGCCCCTTTGGGTCTCTATGCCTTGGCGGTGGCTTTACCCTAATGGTTGGGCTGTTGTCTTCAGTCGGGTCTTGTGTGGGAAAGGTCCTTAAGTCCAGTCCTCAATCAGTTGATTCGACTCAGCCCTGTTGGTTCGGGGCTTCATACTGGGTCTGAGTACCCCTCCTGGTGCTCCGGTTTCCAATCGGCTCTCCGGCCCGACCCCGGTTCCTACGGTTCCACCGGCTGTAATCCCAGCTTCTGCAGGCGGCCACCACCGTCTGCCTCCTTGCCAGAGGTGACTGGGCTCCAACCTAGACACCTGGTAGACTATGGCAGGCCTGGTCACAGGTCTGCCCCTCAACTTGACTTCTCTCCTCCACTGTCAAGACTACTCTCTCCACCTAGAACTACTGTTTTTCCCGCCTCCAGGCCTGTGAACTCCTCGGTGGGCGGAGCCAACCGCTTGGCTCTGCCCCCCTGGTGTGGACATCAAACCCGGAGGGTGGTGACAAGGGTTTGTAGGTTGGCTGCTGTCACCTTTCTAAGGGGAGGGGTGTGTGTGTGTGTGTGCATGGGACTACCTGTGACGACCTGACTAGTCCAGGGCGTCACATTCCCCCATGGTTTAATGCAGACCGTCCGCGGGCTGCCCGTCCATTACCGGTTTATTTTGTAACTGCAAAAAGATAAAACATTTTTAAACATTATGCATTTTTTTTTTAATCTTCCCTTACGGGAGGCACATTCTTAAACGTTGCAAACGGTAACACTTTTATTAATGCGAGACGGGACCGGGTCCTTCAGTCACCCACCCAAACAAACCTGGCCTTGATGCTGCCCCTAAGAAACGGGCAGCACCCCTTTTCCCCAGTCCAGGAATGGGCCCAGGCGTTGTTTAACGGGACGGGTGCAGGCTTCACATCTGCTTGCCTCTCAGAGGCCCCACGTCAATGGGGCCCCTGGACCCAGAGGATGGCCACCGGTTGCAATGGTGGCGGGCCTCGGCCATCTGTTTCCCGCAGGCCCATCTGCCTCTCCGGAGGCTGTGAAATGGGAAGGCCAGTTAGGGATTTATTTACAAACGGGACTCTGGCTGCCGGCGCAGCCTCCTCCAGCCACTTTCCCACAGTCCACTACAGGGCAGCACGGGTCCCCAATGCCACATTTACTCATAGTGACACCATCCAGAAAGACCCCTTCTCCACTGCCTGCGGTGCGGGTACGGTGAACCGGGCTCTGTAACGGGAACTGTCCTCGCTCCTCACAACTCCCTGCCGTCCTCCACCAGGGGCTCCAACCCCTGATGGCGCCCACCGAGGCTCCGACCCCGGCAGCGTTCAACAAGTCAGGCAGGGTCTGGCTCCTTCCACCCGGCGTACCGGATGGCGTCTCCCGGGAACATGGGGACGTTCAACAAAGGAACACGGGAACTCGTAGCAGCGGGTCTTTAAAACATTTAAAACTTGGAAAAACTTGCAATTTCGGAGCGGCTACCACCGCAGGGGACCGGATCCGCCAACGGTCTGACGATCAATCAGGCTCCCCTTCCAGGTGCAGTAGGTTCCGGGGCTGTAGGCCACTACCGGGAATGGTGGTGGGAGCAGCGCACATGGTACTTCTTCCTCCATGAGTTGTGCTACCTCGGGCTCGCTGGTTACGGTACTGGCGGGCTCTAGCTCCCAGCTGATGAGGGACGACATGGGAGTCTGCGTGGCTTTATCTCGGCGCTCCACGGCTGCAGCGGCTCTCTGCTCACGGGCCCACACCACGGCAACCATCCTGCGGACCTTCCAGTCGAGTAACTGCTGCAGAATTTGCGCCCTCATTTTCATGCAGAACCGACCCAGCTCCCGCTCCAACCAGGCAGCGGTTCCATCAGGAAGCTCACCCGGGCCGCAGTCCTCAAAGGCTACTCCACCTCTGCTACTTCCGAGTCCCGCCGCTCCCGTCCGGAAACACCGACATCTTTCCATCTGTTCCCCCCGAGGTCTTTTCGGGGCACTTCACTTGCTTTCTGCACCGCTCTGCTCTCAGGGGGCGGGCTTTTCTTTCGCGCCCTTTCTGCTTGGAGAAGACGGCTTGGGCGGGAAACTTTGCGTCACAGGAAGGTGACAAGATGGCGGATTCTGCAATTTTTCAATGGGGACTCCACTGATGATAACTTCAAGGCGCACTTCCACAGGTAAGTGGATGGGTTCAATCCTGTTCGTGACGCCAGATGAGTCGATGTGTACTGCCCCGCGGGCTCGGCCGGCTGCTGAGCCGCTTGGGTCCGTGCTCGTACAGTGGGTGGCTTGAGCTCCCCACGGACCCGGGGGTCACGTCGCTCTGCAAGGGGGTTGGCGCCACACGCAGGGACCTCGGTGGGGAGTTTCACGGCTGGGGCGTGGTGTTGGGGTGGTGTTAACCCTTCCGTGGGTAGGGAAGTGATGGTCCCGGGGGCCCGGGGGAGGTGCCGAGGCAGGGGGATGGATGGTGCCGGCGCGTCGGTGCGGTGCGGCGCGGAGCGCGGCCCGAAGGCACTGGTGTACTCACAATGACACAACACACTGGAGCCTCTGGTAAACCAAACGGGATGATGAACGGTGCCCGCAGCCGGCTGCAGCTTCCCCTTAACAGGTTGGTGGTTACCGCCTTTCTCCTGCACCTCTTTAATGTGAACATTATGACTCCTATGCCTAAGGAACGGTAGTCCGCTCCCCGGCTTGCTGTGTGTCGCAAGAGCCCTGTTTGCCCACAGATGCTGGCCCCTTGGGTCTCTATGCCTTGGCGGTGGCTTTACCTTAATGGTTGGGCTGTTGTCTTCAGTCGGGTCTTGTGTGGGAAAGGTCCTAAAGTCCAGTCCTCAATCAGTTGATTTGATTCAGCCCTGTTGGTTCGGGGCTTCGTACTGGGTCTGAGTACCCCTCCAGGTGGTCTGGTTTCCAATCGGCTTCCCGGGTTCGGTACCGGCGGGCCACCGCCCGACCCCGGTCCCTACGGTTCCACCGGCTGTAATCCCAGCTCCTGCAGGCGGCCACCACCGTCTGCCTCCTTGCCAGAGGTGACTGGGCTCCAACCCAGACACCTGGTAGACTATGGCAGGCCTGGTCACAGGTCTGCCCCTCAACTTGACTTCTCTCCTCCACTGTCAAGACTACTCTCTCCACCTATAACTACTGTTTTTCCCGCCTCCAGGCCTGTGAACTCCTCGGTGGGCGGAGCCAACCACCTGGCTCCGCCCCCTGGTGTGGACATCAAACCCGGAGGGTGGTGACAAGGGTTTGTAGGTTGGCTGCTGTCACCTTTCTAAGGGGAGGTGGGGGGGGTGTGCATGGGACTACCTGGGAGGACCTGACTAGTCCAGGGCGTCACAATAGCTGGATGAAGAGGAAAGGCCGAGGGATGGATTGTCATGAGCAACATCATATTTTACACTTTATGTGACTTATAGTCAATAAAGATGAAGTATGCATCTGTGCAATATGATCACATTTTGTGCATTTATCATAAACTATTTTAGAGTTCTGCATTGTCTATATTACTGCTTTCTTCTTATCTGACAGAAGAGTCTACAGGCTCCAGACATCAGGGCACATGTGTGACCATAACTTTACAAACCTATAGAGAAATTTTATAAACTGCTGTGAATGCATTTGACAAATCTAATCAATTTTTACATTCAATTCATTTGATACGTGCTTTATAGATGACATGATGTAAGTAAAAGTCAAGGTTTTATATGGCATGAGCATGAACTGTGTAAGAGTAGCCAGTGCCCCGGGCAGTTTAGAGGGTGTGGGACCCCCAGCACCCGATGTGTCACAATTTCCTTTATCATGATCTCCAGAAGCAAAATGACACAGATAGCAACGCAGAATCCACGCCACACAAAGTTTTTTCCCTAGTGTACAGCGCTATGCAAAACATAGCTATTTAGAAACAGCTCAGCACTGTGAAAATATGTGCGCATGCTTGAGAAAGAGCTGCAAAGTCCTGTAATATAGTAGTAGGGCAACCGCAGCACTGAGAAATGAACAATAAGGATTCTTACTGTAAATAAGGCTTTATAACAAAAATTCCGCAACAAAATTGAACACAGTCCACAGTCCAACGTTTCGCCCAGTTTTTGGTCTTATTCAGGGACACCTGTACAGGTACTATCCTGTGTATGCCATGTAATGAAGCATTATTTGCAGTAAGAATCGTCATTTTCATTTCTCAGTGCTGAAGTTTCCCCACTACTATACATTAAAGCTTCCTTCATATGTCTGTGATTCCGGTACGTATGTCATCCGTTTTCATACGTAGCAGAGACACAGACATACACAGACCCTTTAAAATCAATGGGTCTGCCCACACATTCATGTTTTCTTGTGGACGTGTGTCCGTGTGAAGCACATGCGTGTCTGTGTGCTTCACATAGAGACAATTCTGTTTTTCTCCGGCAGCACGGATGTCACAGGGCCCGCACACTGATGTGATCCGTGTGACATCAATGTGACACGTACCGGAGTAAACACTTGTCTTTGAAAAGAAAATTATTTTCTATACTCACCTGTCTCCAGCGCTGCTGTCTTCGGCGCTGCTGTCACTTGCTTCTGGGCCCGCTCATTATGCTCATGAATATTCACTGCACCATGGACGGACCGTGAGAAATGTGTGTTTTTACAATGACGTGTGAAGGGGGTCTTAACATAACATTATACATAATAAAAGATAATATGTAATAGGAAACTGTGCTATATATAACATGTGGACACTCTGTAATAAGGGACAGCGCTATATATAACTAGGGATAATGCTATATAATACAGGATAGATCATTCAGTGTGCATCGTTTAATAGTGTGTTTAAACAGACAGACTGCAGTAAACGACTACCGGCTTTTAATGTTTTACTGAACGGTGGCCGTTTAGTGCTGCCGGTGGATCCTTGTAGACATACTCCTATACAGAATAAATACATCCAGTAACTTACTGCTGACGTCTCATCTGATTTCAGCCTTTTTCTTCATTTTATCAAACCTTGATGTTGATGTCTTAATGCCAGGACTTGGTCACTGCATAGTTTGCCGCATTGATCACATCGCCCCTGAAAATAGAAAAAGGCCACATATATGTACACATACTGTACGTATGTTTCCTGAATAAGAAATCCCCCCATACTGAGCCAATGGATACCGACATGCACCTACCATTAATGTATAAATAGGGATTATGCAACTCCCCATTACAAATATAAATTGATAATCCACCACTGGGCCTCCTGTTAACTATAATTATCTACTTTTACCCCACCCAATAAATATATAAATGAATTAGCCATTGTGCTCTTTCCCCAATTTATTACCAGTTACTCTCCTGTGTTCTCAACGCCTCAGCACTGTGTAGCTCCCGCTCCCCCAATCTAATATATAAAGCTCAGTGTATGTGTGTATGTGTGTATGTATGTGTGTATGTCTGCTAAAGGAATTCGCACCGTCGTATTTATAATCACGAAATTTTGCACAGACACTCCATGTGACTCAGGGAACGTCATAGACTAAGTTTTGATGGGAAAATTTAACCCCGCGCTTTACGGTTACTCTCCAAAAAAATTTGCTTCCATTAAAGTCAATGGAGCTGCGAGGTATTAGGTTATTAATAGCAGCTGTGATTGGTTGCTGTAGGGACGAAAGACATTGTTAGTATAAGAAGCATATGTGTGAAGTAATAAGATGTCGGTGGAGAGACAGAGACAGAAAGAGACAGACAGGGAAAGAGATGGATAGAGAGAGACAGACAGTCAAAGAGACAGACAGAGGCAGAAAGACACAGACAGACAGGGAAAGAGACAGAGAGACAGGGAAAGGGAAAAACAGAGAGAGATCGACAGGGAAAGAGACAGGTAAAGAGACAGACAGACAGTCATAGACAAGGAAAGAGACAGGGAAAGAGACAGACAAGTAAACAGACAGAGAAATAGACAGAGACAGATACAGAAAGAGACAGACACAAAGAAAGAGACAGACGGGGAAAGAGACAGATGGGTAAAGAGACAGACGGGGAAAGAGACAGACCGGGAAAGAGACAAACTGGGAAAGAGACAGAAGGGGAAAGAGACAGAAGGGGAAAGAGACAGACGGGGAAAGAGACAGACGGGGAAAGAGACAGATGGGAAAGAGACAGACCGGGAAAGAGACAGACCGGGAAAGAGACAGACCGGGCAAGAGACAGACCTAGAACGATAAAGACCCGCAATGAGATAGATGGGGAAAGAGACTGACAGACAGAGAGAGACAGACAGACACAGAGATATAGACAGAGAGAATGATACAGAGACAGAGAGACTGATACAGAGACAGACAGAGAGACTGATACAAAGACAGACAAAGAGACTGATACAGACAGACAAAGAGACACAGAGACAGACATCAGACACAGACAGACTGAGACTGGGAGAGAGACAGAGAGACAGTTACTATCCCGGGCAACACCCGGGTACTACAGCTAGTCTAATATATAAAGCTGAGTGTATGTATGTGTATGTATGTATGTATGTATGTGTGTGTGTGTATGTTCACTAAAGGAATCCGCACCGTTGCATTTACAATCACAAAATTTTGCACAGACGCCCCATGTGACTCAGGGAACGTCATAGACTATGTTTTGACTTTCCAAAAAACCTGCCTCCATTAAAGTGAATGGAGCTGCAACCTACATGCTATTAATAGAAGCTGTGATTGGTTGCAGACAGACAAGCACAGACAGACAGGGAAAGAGACAAACAGACAGAGACAGATAGGAAAAAAAAGCCAGACAGAAAGAGACAGACAGATAAAGGCAGACAGGGAGAGAGACAAACAGACAGAGATAGACAGGGAACAAAGGCAGACAGACAGAGACAGACAAAGAAAGAGACAGAGAGGCAGACAGGGAAAGAGACAGAGACAAACAGACAGAGACAAACAGGGGAAAAAGGCAGACAGACAGGGAAAGAGACAGACGGGGGAAGAGACAGACGGGGGAAGAGACAGACGGGGAAAGAGACAGACGGGAAAAGAGACAGACGGGGAAAGAGACAGATGGGAAAAGAGACAGACGGGGAAAGAGACAGAAGGGGAAAGAGACAGGCATGGAAAGAGACAGACAAAGACATACAGAGACAGACAGGGAAAGAGACAGATGGGGAAAGAGACAGACAGGGAAAGAGACAGACAGGGAAAGAGACAGACAGGGAAAGAGACAGACGGGGAAAGAGACAGACGGGGAAAGAGAGGCGGGGAAAGAGACAGATGGGGAAAGAGACAGATGGGAAAGAGACAGATGGGGAAAGAGACAGACAGGGAAAGAGACTGACAGGGAAAGAGACTGACAGGGAAAGAGACAGACAGGGAAATAGACAGACAGGGAAAGAGACAAGCAGAGAGATACAGACAAAGACAGACAAAGACATACAGAGACAGACAGGGAAGGAGACAGACGGGGAAAGAGACAGATGGGGAAAGAGACAGATGGGGAAAGAGACAGACGGGGAAAGAGACAGACATGGAAAGAGACAGACATGGAAAGAGACAGACATGGAAAGAGACAGACATGGAAAAAGACAGACGGGGAAAGAGATAGACAGACATAGTGCTAGAGAGAGACAGACATAGAGATAGAGAGAGACAGAGAGAGAGACAGACACAGAGAGAGACAGACACAGAGATAGAGAGAGACAAAGAGACAGACAGAGATAGAGAGACAGAGAGCTAGACAAAGACAGACAGACATGGATAGAGACAGAGACACACATGGATAGAGATAAACAGAGACAAACTCACAGAGAGAGACACACAGAGACACACACAGAGACAAACAGACAGACAGACACACAGACATACACAGAGACAGACAGACACAGACACAGAGACAGACAGAGACAAATAGACAGACTGGGAGAGAGACAGAGACAGCTATTATCCCGGGCAATGCCCGGTACTACAGCTAGTCCATTATAAATTCACGTCCCCCTTGATTCATTATAATTATATGCCCCCCAATTCATTATATTGACATGCCCCCTTCACCCCAATTTAGTATGTCATGTCCTCTCTCCCACCATACCACCCTCAATTCATTATAATTTTTTCTCTCACTCCCCCACACACACACACAATTTGTTAGACATCTCTTCCACCCTCATTTCATTCATTTATTGAAAACAAAAGAAAGATTAACACTTACCTTTCCACATGATCCACATGACCTCCTGTGGCTCCACTTCTCCTTGTGGCCAGCGAATATATAACACCATTGTGCCAGCACCTCCCAGAAAAGGAAAAAGGAGCTCCCCTGCCATTGTGTATTACCGGCAGCGGAGCTTCCTGGCTGAACATGTGCGTCATCGATGGCGACATACAAAACATTATAGTAGGGAAATCTGGCTATGGGCCCCTTCAGAGCCCTCGGTCCTGGGTAGTAGCCCAGATTACCCTCATTATAATCCACCTATGGGTATGAGGCATTTATTATAGGGGTTTTTATTAAACAAAACAATTTTCCTTCATTTCTTTCACTGCAACTAATGAGGATTTTGTTTAGCTCCGTTGACTGACTGCCTCTTGCTGTTAGAATGTTAATCTGTCTAAACCCATTCAACTCAAGTCGCTAGCAAGTCAATTACCAAAAGTTGTATTTCAAAGTAAGGCCAGCTGATGTGGAGCACAAAGGAGCGAGTCTGCACCACCTAATAAGATAAAATGGAGAAATAACTGAGAAGTGATTGGTAAATGCAGGAGCTCGACATAGACGGGAGAACTGACTGACAACACTTGTACTAGTGCTAACATAACTTTTGTTTATAGTGCAGTAGCCCAGGGGCATTGTTAATGTTCTAAAATATCAGGGACCCGAGCCCCAAAGCACGTTTTCCCATATGATCTTCCAGCCACTTGAAAGAAGATCTATACATATATAATTATAGTATACTACTGTTGCTGTTGACATTAGTCAAAGACCAATATTATCAAAATTACTACTATACAAGGCCAAAATAATACTGTTATATAATATTAACTACATTGTGAGTACACAATATTATAATATGGCCATTACTTCCAAAAAACAACACACATTATACAAAGACCAATAATACCACCATACGCCTGCCACTACCGCTACAATCAGTTCTGGACGCTGGATCATTTGACCCAAAACTGCCTCTCCCAAAAAGATTTTTGGGTATGCACGGCCAGTTTGTTAGTTTCAGAGAGTCGTGTAAGTTATACTTCGGTTTATGTCCCCACTTCTGTGGTGGTGAGGAACAGCAGCTTGGAATTATTGTCTCGCTGTTGAGTGAAGACCTGCAAGCGTGGGCCTTTTGCTTCCCTCTGATTCACCGTTTTTTTTGATGGTGGATGGGTTTTTCTTGGCACTCAGTCTCATCTATGGTGATCTAGATAAAACGTCTTTAGTTGAGTCTAAGATCCATTCACTACCAAAGGGATCAGGCAGCAGAGGAGTATTGCGCTAAATTCCAATACTGGTCCATGGACACACAGTGGAACGACCCTGCACTTAAATGCCAGTCTTTCCAGGGTTTATCCGAGAAGGTAAAGAAGGCGTTAGTTATGTACGAGACTTCTCCTTCTTTAGAATGTGCCATATCTCAGGTAATACGAATTGATCACCAATTTTGGCAGAGGTCCCATGAAACCAAAACTTTCTGGGAAGGTGTTTTTGTACCGGCATTTCCTCCGGAGGCTTCACCCAAGCCAATGCAAAGTCCATGCCACTAAAAAGGGGTGGAGGGTTTTTTTTGTGTGGCAAAGGGGACACTTTATCAGTGCCTGTCTCTTGAAGTCTCTATTATGGTTTTTCTTGATCGTGGTTCAGGGGCAAACATGATTGATGAATAGTTTGCTCGTTCCGCAGGGTTGGATTTGTAGTCATTATCAAATCCTGCGTAGATATTTGCCATTGACTTCTCACCTTTTACACAAGGGGGCTTTTTTGTGTGTCTGCAGGGGCTGGAAGTCCTCATAGGTATTCTTAATTAGGAGCGCAAATTATGTTATGTCCTTAACACAAATAGTATTGGGGTTTTCCTGATTAGCTTTACATAACCCTACCGTAAATTGGCAAAACCAAGAGATAACAAAATGGAGCACAAATTGTAAAGACCACTGTCTAGTAACCTGTATTTCGGTGGTTACCACAAGTCTTCTCTCTCTTGGATTTTAGTATTGTGTTCTCAGAGGGGGGATTTCAGGAGTTGCCATCACATAGGCCTTATTACTAGAGATGAGCAATCCTGATTGGAAAAGATCGTAAAATGTTAAATTCTACAACCTTTGGCCGGATTAGATCAAGATCAGACATCGGAACATTTACCGCAAAAGTCGGCGATCTTGCCAAGGAATGGTAAATGTTCAGATGGCAAAAAAACATACTTTCCCTGTCCATCACATACATGTCAAGTATTGGCATGGCTGTGATTGGCCAGTGTAAAAAAAAGAAGCAAAATGGTTAACGTAGTACATACTGACTCTCCCCGCAGCTGCAGCGCTACTTCCTTGCCTGATAATTATCCCTCATCCATATTCACTGCTTTCTCTGGCCATTGGCGTCTCTGATTGGCGGCAGTCAGACCCTGCTGCCAGACAGCATTTGTGATTGGCTGGAATCACAGACGCTGTGTGGGTCTCTATAGTGATCTAAAATCAATAAATGAATAAAACAATTGGCGTAGGGTCCCCCATGTATTGATGCCAGCACAGAAAAAGCCATGGCTTTAGGATACAGCCCTCAGCTGTGCACTTATCTTGGCTGTGTATCAAAATAGGAAAAAACTCATGCGTTGTTTTTTTTAAATTATTTAAATAAATAATTTTGAAGAAACTGTATGCGGTGCCCCCTAATTTTGATACCCAGCCATGATAAAGCCCGACAGCTGGATGCTGGTACTCTTAGACTGGGGAGACCCATGGTTATTGATCCCCCAAGCCTAAAAATAGTAGTTTGCAGCCACTCAAAATTGCCATATTTATTAGGTGCAAGCTCCCAGCACTTTACCTGGCTCTTCCGATTACCCTGGTGCAGTGGCAATCGGAGTAATAAGGGATTAATCGCAGCTTACAGCTGCCACTAATCCCTAGATTAGTAATGGGGAGGGTCTATGAGACCCCCCATTACTAATCTGTAAGTGAAAAGAAATAAACACAAACACTGGAAAAAATCCTTTATTTGAAATAAAATACAAAAAACACCCTCTTTCACCACTTTATTAACCCTCAAAAGACCCAGGTCCGACGTAATCCACTCGACGATTCCAGCTCTGCTACATCTGAACTAGCAGCGTGCGGCAATAAAACATGCCCACACAATGAAATTTCAGGCAGCGCCTAAGCCGCAGCGATGAGTGTTGACGTCACTCAGGTTATTTGCGGTCACAGCTGGAGGTTCCCACGACCCTCCGCCTGTGACCGCAGGTAACCTGACCTTAGGGGACCTCAATGAGGTCTGAGTTCACAGACCTGCATTTCTTGGCAGAAAACTGTGGGGTTTTTTGGCAAGAGATGCAGATTTATGCTAAAATGTTTACACCATATTTCTGCACCCAATCTATACCACCTGGCAAAAAAACATCTCTACCACATATTCAAATGTTTAAAAAAAATCTGCGCACGTGCCAATGCCTCTCATAGTTTTCACCACATTGTCTTCAATAAAATGCCGCTAGAGATGGCGGTTTGCGCATATGCGGACTCCAGTATCACCTTAATGAAGACAGAATCACTTTGTCAATGTGCACGCGCTGCCAACAACAGTAATGCATGAGATTCAAATAATGAAAAAAGACACACCATAAAGGAAGCTGGAGGAGGACTTTACAGTGAGGACCTGACCCACAAAGACCCGAACCCATTGCACCTGTCAATCAAAGTGCAGCAACTTTGAATAAAGACAATTCTGTAACCAAGCATCAGATCTTTCTACAACAGGTATGCCTGGATTCAGGTACTAAGTGCCAGTATGGCACTACCTTTAGTTCATATTGCAAAATCCTGGTGGTTGGTTCTCTTTAAGTGGTTATATGGTTATTAGGTGTATATCATGGACAATTTCCTTGTGCCTCAACCCACACCCTTCTTCAACTCAGATTCTAGAGTCACTTAGTGTCAGGGCCAGGCGGTCGGGCAGACCCAGGAGGTGGATCCACTGGGCCGAACTCTAAGATGGTGGTAAGGAGTCCGGTAGCTGAAGCACTATGGGCAGCAGAACAGTCCGTGCAAGTGAGTGTAACGGAGAAGTCCCTGGGACCACGGAGTCACAGATGGTAGTCCGGGTGACGTAGCTCAGGTTCGGAAGCCGAGATGATGTCAGGCGGGGTCCGGAACCTTTGGAGCGAGATGACGGGTCACCGCAGGGATCCGAGATGGTACGGACTGTCAGATGGCAGACGGACAGCGTGCGGGGTTCGGGATTCAGCAGGACCGGATGCCGAGGCAGGATCAGCTCTAGAAGAGAGATACGTGAGTATGGCAAGGAGACACAAGGAGACCTGACTCCTAGCTTGGAAAACACGAAGATCAGGCCCCGCCCCCTTGGACAATAAACCCTTATATACCCTGTACCTGTTTAGCTTCATTTCCTGTTAATGGACGCTGGCCCTTTAAGAAAGGGTCAGTGACCGCGCGCGCGCCCTAATGCGCATGCGCGCCGCCCGGGTGCCAGAAGCCAGGGAAGGAAGCTGAGAGGAGGACGCAGGGGAGCCGGCCAGGGCCTGGGAAGCCGTCGGACGCCGGGATCGGAGGCCAGGGACCCTGGGAATGACGGGCACCGGAGGCTGGAGAGCGGGGAGCGTGGTAGGTGAGCCGGGGAGCGGGGCTGAGGACCCGGGGAGCGGAGCAGAGGACCCGGGGAGGGAAGCCGAGGACCCGGGGAGCGTGACAGTACCCCCCCCCCCCACGCCCCCCTCCCCGCAACCGGGACATGAAGGCACGGATCAGAGGAGTGCCCACGTTCTCCCTGGGCTCCCAGGACCTATCCTCAGGACCATACCCCTCCCAGTCCACCAGGAAGAACTGTCGGCCTCGAACAGTCTTCATGGCCACGATATCCCTTACCGCATAGATGTCGTCCTCAGCAATAGGAGGAGGAGCCGGACTGGCAGCAGCGGAGAAGGGACCAAGGAAAACCGGCTTGAGCAGAGAGACGTGGAAGGAGTTGGGAATCCGCATCGTGGCCGGAAGCCTCAGTTTGTAGGAGACCTCATTGATCTTGCTGAGGACCTTAAACGGCCCGATGTAGCGAGGACCCAGCTTGTAAGAAGGTATCTTCAATCGGATGTACTGGGAAGCAAGCCAGACCAGGTCACCAGGAGAGAAACACGGAGGGTCCAGGCGCCTCTTGTCGGCGTGTTTCTTCATCCGCTGGGAAGCGCGCCCAAGGGACGCCTTGACAGAGTCCCAAATGGTAGCGAAGTCACGGGCTACAGTATCAGCAGCAGGGACATCCGAAGAAGGGGATATAGGCAACGGGACGGAGGGCTGAAGTCCGTAAACGACATGGAAGGGAGATTTGGAGGACGACTCACTGATGTGGTGGTTATGGGAGAATTCAGCCCAAGGCAGAAGCGTGGACCAGTCGTCGTGATGGGCGTTGACATAGTGACGTAAGAAGGCGGTCAAGATTTGATTGACCCTCTCCACTTGGCCATTAGACTGAGGATGGTAAGCAGAAGAAAAGTCCAGAGTCACTCCCAGATGTTTGCAGAGCGCCCTCCAGAAGCGGGAGGTGAACTGAGTTCCCCTGTCGGACACGATGTGGGATGGAAAGCCATGCAAGCGGAAGATGTGATGTATATAGGCTTCCGCGAGTTCCTGAGCAGAGGGCAGTCCGGCCATAGGGACGAAGTGAGCCATTTTGGAGAACCGGTCCACCACTACCCATATGACTGTGTGCCCGGAGGATAATGGCAAGTCCGTAATAAAGTCCATCGCTATGTGTTGCCATGGAACTGAGGGTATAGGCAGAGGCAGAAGACGGCCATATGGCAGGTGCTTGGGCGTCTTGTTCCTGGCACAAGAGGAGCAGGCAGAGACAAAAGCAGCGACGTCCGTGCGAAGGGATGGCCACCAGTAATGGCGTACAATCGCACCCCATGTTCTCTTCTGACCTGCATGACCGGCTGTTTTTGAGGCATGACCCCAGTGTAAGACTTTTTGCCTGTCGGTCTCAGAGACATAGGTCTTCCCGGGCGGTATCTGGGCCAGGGTGACAGGAGCCACCGGAATAATCTTGCTAGGAGAGATGATAGGTTGGGTACTCTCTTCCTCCTGCTCCATGGGCATGAGAGACCTGGACAGGGCATCAGCGCGTACATTCTTGTCCGCGGGTCGGAAATGGAGCTGGAAATCAAACCTGGCAAAGAATAAGGACCACCTGGCTTGCCGTGGGTTCAGTCGCTGAGCGGACCGAAGGTATTCCAGGTTCTTGTGGTCCGTGTAGATAATCACGGGGTACACTGCTCCTTCCAGGAGGTAGCGCCACTCCTCCAGAGCCAGTTTGACCGCCAATAGTTCTCGGTCACCGATGGTGTAATTACGTTCAGGCGCTGAGAAGCTCTTGGAGAAGAAACCGCAAGTCACCATCTTCCCGGAGGAGGACTTCTGCAGGAGCACTGCTCCGGCTCCTGAGGAGGAGGCATCCACCTCCAAGGTGAACTGGCGGTTTAACTCCGGTCGGTGGAGTACAGGAGAGGAGGCAAATGCTCGCTTCAGAGAGCAAAATGCGGCGTCGGCCGCAGGTGACCAGTCCTTTGGATTAGCCTCCTTCTTGGTCAAGGCGGAGAGAGGAGCAGTCAGGGCAGAGAAGTGAGGGATAAACTGGCGGTAGTAGTTGGCGAATCCCAGGAACCGTTGGATTGCCTTCAGTCCAGAAGGGGGAGGCCAGTTGAGAATGGAGGAGACCTTCTTTGGATCCATCTGCAGCCCTGTACCCGAGATGATGTATCCCAGGAAAGGAAGAGAAGACTGCTCAAAGACACACTTCTCATATTTGGCGTAGAGACGATTCTCTCTCAGTCTTTGTAGAACCAGCTGTACGTTCTCTCTGTGGGTCTGGAGGTCCGGAGAGAAGACAAGGATGTCATCCAGATACACTACTACACAGATGTAGAGGAGGTCCCGGAAAATGTCGTTCACCAATTCTTGGAATACGGCAGGAGCGTTACACAGACCGAAGGGCATTACGCAGTATTCATAGTGCCCATCGCGAGTATTAAACGCGGTCTTCCATTCGTCCCCAGAGCGGATACGAACTAGGTTGTAGGCACCCCGAAGATCCAGTTTGGTGAACACACGGGCTCCTCTGAGCCGGTCGAACAATTCGGGGATGAGCGGCAGAGGGTACTTGTTTTTTATGGTGATCTGATTCAAACCCCGGTAGTCAATGCATGGGCGTAGGTCACCCTCTTTCTTCTTAACGAAGAAGAAGCCTGCTCCCGCAGGAGAGGAGGATCTCCGGATGAATCCCCTTGCCAGGCTTTCTGTGATGTAGGTAGACATGGCCCTGGTTTCGGCTGGAGACAACGGATATATCCGTCCTCGAGGTGGTGTTGTTCCTGGGAGCAGGTCGATGGCGCAATCGTAGGGACGGTGTGGCGGAAGTACCTCAGACTCCTTCTTGTCAAAAACGTCTGCGTAGGACCAATAGGCCGAGGGCAGTTCCGGTAGGTTCTCTGGAACCGGAGGTCGTCGGATGGGTTGTATGGACTTCAGACACCTCTCATGACAGGCAGAGCCCCATCGGGTGATTTCGCCAGTACCCCAGCTGACTGATGGTTCGTGTGTCCGCAACCAGGGGAGGCCCAGCAGGATTTGATGGGACATGTGTGGAAGGACGTAGAGAGCGATGTTCTCGGTGTGCAGGGCACCGATACGCAGTTCGACCGGCCTGGTGACCCAGGAGATGGTATCAGCGAGGGGTCTCCCATCCACAGAGGCAATCACTAGGGGCTTATCGAGTAGAGTAACAGGCAACTGGTACTTGTCCACCGTGGCCTGCTGGATGAAATTGCCTGCTGCTCCAGAGTCGAGGTATGCCTCAGCCGTGAAGCGCGTCTCTCCCGCTGACACTTGCACGGTCCACATAACCGGGTCTGAGAGAGTCCCAGCACCTAGGGTGGCCTCTCCTACCAACCCTAGGCTTTGGAGTTTCCCGGCCTTTCCGGACAGGAGCGTAGGAGATGTGTGCCCTCTCCGCAGTAAAAGCAGAGACCTTTGGCGAGCCGCTCTGCTCGACGTTGTTCAGACCGCCGTACTCGGTCAATCTGCATGGGCTCGTGGACGGGAATCCCAGCTGTCGATGACTGAGGTACGGAGGGCTTCTGTGGAGGAGAGGAATGCCGTACCGGACGTCTCTCACGAGATAGCTCTTTGGAGCGCTCCTGAAAACGAATGTCCACTCGAGTTGCTAGGGCAATCAGGGCATCTAGGGTGGAGGGCACGTCACGACCCGCCAACTCGTCTTTGATGCGACTCGAGAGTCCTTCCCAGAAGGCGGCTGTTAGGGCCTCATTATTCCACCCGAGTTCTGAAGCCAAAGTGCGGAAACGGATGGCATATTGGCCTACCGTCAGTGTTCCTTGACGTAAGCGGAGAAGGGATGAAGCAGACGCAGAGGCGCGTCCCGGCTCATCGAAGGTGCTGCGAAAGGCCTGCAGGAACTCTTGAAGGTCCTTGGTCATAGGGTCCTCCTTCTCCCACAAGGGATTCATCCACGCCAGTGCCTCGCCCTCTAGGTGAGACATGATGAAGGCGACCTTGGCTTGGTCGGAGGCAAACAAATGTGGCAGCTGCGTGAAATGAAGGGAGCATTGGTTTATGAAGCCCCTGCAGGTCTTGGGATCTCCGGCATAACGAGGTGGTGAAGCCAAACGGAGTCGGGAAGCATCCGAAGAGGCTGCCACGGGTGCGGGAGCCGTGGATTGACTAGTGGAGGCCCGGAATGTTGAAGGCGTAACTGCCGCTTGTAACGTGTACAGGCGGGTGTCCACGGAAGTCATAAAGTTCAGCATGCGGGTCTGGACTTCACGCTGGCGTTGGAGTTCCTCTTGCAAGGCCGCTAGTGCTGCAGCGGGATCCATGGCCTGATCTTACTGTCAGGGCCAGGCGGTCGGGCAGACCCAGGAGGTGGATCCACTGGGCCGAACTCTAAGATGGTGGTAAGGAGTCCGGTAGCTGAAGCACTATGGGCAGCAGAACAGTCCGTGCAAGTGAGTGTAACGGAGAAGTCCCTGGGACCACGGAGTCACAGATGGTAGTCCGGGTGACGTAGCTCAGGTTCGGAAGCCGAGATGATGTCAGGCGGGGTCCGGAACCTTTGGAGCGAGATGACGGGTCACCGCAGGGATCCGAGATGGTACGGACTGTCAGATGGCAGACGGACAGCGTGCGGGGTTCGGGATTCAGCAGGACCGGATGCCGAGGCAGGATCAGCTCTAGAAGAGAGATACGTGAGTATGGCAAGGAGACACAAGGAGACCTGACTCCTAGCTTGGAAAACACGAAGATCAGGCCCCGCCCCCTTGGACAATAAACCCTTATATACCCTGTACCTGTTTAGCTTCATTTCCTGTTAATGGACGCTGGCCCTTTAAGAAAGGGTCAGTGACCGCGCGCGCGCCCTAATGCGCATGCGCGCCGCCCGGGTGCCAGAAGCCAGGGAAGGAAGCTGAGAGGAGGACGCAGGGGAGCCGGCCAGGGCCTGGGAAGCCGTCGGACGCCGGGATCGGAGGCCAGGGACCCTGGGAATGACGGGCACCGGAGGCTGGAGAGCGGGGAGCGTGGCAGGTGAGCCGGGGAGCGGGGCTGAGGACCCGGGGAGCGGAGCAGAGGACCCGGGGAGGGAAGCCGAGGACCCGGGGAGCGTGACACTTAGCTACATGGTTGATATGTTATACTCAATTTCTGCTTCAGGAGTTGCTGCTGTAAAAATGTATGGCCAGATTTCACTGATATCCAGTTTCCTGGGGTTAAGGAAGTCAGACATGCACCAGTTGTTGGTCCTCCTCCTTCATTAAAACAGGGTTATGTCCATGAGACTTAAAACTTTTAGTAGGGTAGGAGAGGACGGGTCTATTCAGCTTCTCTATTGACCTGAGTTTAATATGGGTTTGAATACTGATATCTGCAATAAGCACTTGCACCCTGTAAAAATGTGCTGGGAATGTATTGATACAAGGTGCAGTCACATTTCTGCACGTTCCCTGACCCACTACAGCTGTGGTTTGATGTAAAGCCTGAAGACTGGGGTTTTATCCTTTTAGGAACCATAACCTTTACTAAGTAAACTATGAGAATACGAGTCCCTGTAGCTGGCAGCAAGCAGCAATAGGTGAATAAGTCCAAAAACGTAGCATCCTCGCGATAGGGGTAAATATGATAAAACAAAAAGAGTAAAGCAACCACTACGGTGGCTCAGTGGTTAGCACTACAGTCTTGCAGCGTTGGGGTCCTGGGTTCAATCCCACCAAGGCCACCTTCTGCAAAGAGTGTGTATGTTCTCCCTGTGTTTGTGTGGGTTTTCTTCCAAACTCGTAATGATTGGTGATTTAGATTGTGAGCCCAAATGGGGACAGGGTCACTGATGTATGTAAAGAGCTGTGAAATTCATGGTGCTATATAACTGAATACATTTTATTATTATTAACCTTTTAAGCATTTCCAAATAGATAAGTGCTAAGAAGGGAAGGTACATTTCTAGTATAGGAAAGCAAAACAGTTACCCTTTTGCGAGTTTAAATCAGAATGGCTCCTTTACTAAAGCCTAACCGTTCCATGGTTGACCATCGTTTTTACATCCAATTTATTTTGTTGATTTAGTTTAGAATGTATCTTTTTTAGCTTTGTTTTTCTGATTTGAATATTTTATTCCCATTTTCCTGTTTATACTAAGAGTTAAATCATACAATTCTGTTTGCGTACAGCCACCATTAGGGGGAGCTATGGCGATTACAGGAACGAAAATGCTTTATTCACCACTGTAAAACGTTTTACGTATTCATAAAACCTTGCTGGGTAT
The DNA here is from genome assembly GCF_048569485.1 of Anomaloglossus baeobatrachus. Classification (NCBI taxonomy): domain Eukaryota; kingdom Metazoa; phylum Chordata; class Amphibia; order Anura; family Aromobatidae; genus Anomaloglossus; species Anomaloglossus baeobatrachus. The sequence continues at coordinate 115,820,494 of NC_134353.1, forward strand.
CACTTATACACATCTTTTCAAATAGTGTAATAATGTCATTTCTTTTTAGATTTCTATATATATATATATAGTGTTATAAAGTTGTTTGGTTTGTTAGTTGTAAACCAGGTGGGAGGGAACAAACAGTAGGAGACAGTAGTAGGAAGTGAGAGGAGACGGACGCAACTGCTCTGACACTGGAGCGTAACGGGGACCTGAGGGCCCAGGCGTGTGGTTGCCAAAGGAGTACGGCAAAGTATTCCCGGAACCATAGCACCAATGGGGCACAGAGCCCAAGGTCAGGCAAATGCTCCAGGCAGACCTGATAAACATGTGCACAGTGAGGGGACCATCCAGGACCTCACTGACCTTAGAAGTACGGGGGCACCAGCAGTAACAGGAGAACCAGGGACCGTAACAAAACACCACCCCTACAGGGTTCACACTGCCACCGTACGGACTAGAGACTGATAGACAAACAGGAGGGGACCCCAAGCCGCTCCAAGCCACGGGGACCTCCCAACTTGAGAAAGGGAAGAAACTGCCAGGTCACCAACCGACACTGGGACTAAGGGAGCCAGAGGTGAATACCATCCTTCCTCTGGGTACCAGTTACCACCTACAATGAGTAAAGAGAACCAGTTAAACAGCAACCCTTTGTGTGGCCTACCTCCTATCTTATTCTTGCGCCTAACTCCATCACCTATCCCCTGGGGCCCGCCCCCGTCAGTTGTGCGACACGGGCAAATCGCTGCCCGTGCCGCACAACCTCGCTTACCCGTCACACACACTTACCTGCCCTGCGACGTCGCTCTGGCCGGCGATCCGCCTCCTTTCTAAGGGGGCGGTTTATGCGGCATCATAGCGACGTCACACGGCAGGTGTCCAATAGAAGCAGAGGGGCGGAGATGAGCGGGACGTAACATCCCGCCCACCTCCTTCCTTCCGCATTGCCGATGGGGCAGGTAAGGAGATGTTCATCGCTCCTGCAGTGTCATACATAGCGATCTGTGGTGCCGCAGGAACAAGGAACAACATCGCTAATAAGCAGAGAACGATTTTTAGTTTCAGGACAACCTCTCCGCTGCAAACTATTTTGACCGCTTTTGCGATCGTTTAAGGTCGCCTGTACTTGTCACACACTGCGATATCGTTAATGATGCCGGATGTGCGTCACAAACACCGTGACCCCAACGATAATTCATTAAAGATATCGCAGCGTGTAAAGCCCCCTATAGACTTGTATGGGTGTAAGTAACATGTCTCTCGCTGACAACTGCAGCATGCTGTGATTTTTCTTTCATCCAGAATCTGGATGAGAAAAAAGCTGAGGATCTGCTCTCCCTCATTGAATAACATTGGTCCGAGTGCAGTGCAAGATTTTCTCGCATTGCACTTGTCCAATTCACACGCGTACCCTAAGGAGGGCTATTTGTTATCATACTGTTAACATACTGTTATCATACTGTAAGCATGCACACTGCCGCTCCATTTTACTGGGTACAAAAATTCCCTGTTCCTCCGATCGGTGCAGGTCCCAGAGGTTAGACCTTCACTTTTCCTGTGGACAGCTGTTTTGTTTTCACCAGACAACCACTGCAATAGATAAGCTTGTAGTAGGACACTGGTGACTTAAGGGTGCTTTACACGCTGCGACATCGCTAGCGATATATCGTCGAGGTCACGGTGTTTGTGACGCACATCCGGCGTCGTTAGCGACATTGCAGCGTGTGACAGCTAGGAGCGACAATCAATGATCGTAAAAACGTAAAAAATCGTTGACACGTCGCTCCTTTTCATAATATAGTTGGTGGTGCATGCCGCTGCGGCACCACACACCGCTGTGTGTGATACCGCAGGAACGACAAACATCTCCTTACCTGCATCCACCGGCAATGAGGAAGGAAGGAGGTGGGCGGGATATTCCGCTTGCTCATCTCCACCCCTCCGCTTCTATTGGATGGCTGCCGTGTGACGTCGCTGTGACGCTGCATGAACCGCCCCCTTAGAAAGGAGACGGTTCGCCGGCCACAGTGACATCGCAGGGAAGGTAAGTCCATGTGACGGGTGTAAGCGATGTTGTGCGCCACGGGCAGCGATTTGCCTGTGTCGCACAACCGACGGGGCGGGTACGCTCGCTAGCGATATCGATAGTGATATTGCAGCGTGTAAAGTGCCCTTTAGTCTGAAACCAGAATGGGAGACAGACGAATAAAATGTAATTTAGAACCACAATGAATGGCAGTGAGCTCTTGGAGCAAAACATTGTGTATAAAAAGGTGTGTGCTCTCCCCAGCTACGTACGATTGCACCTTTAAGTGTGTAAACAGAGGATGTTTGCGGAGTAGCAGGAACTAATGCCGTGTGACGTGTCAGGATCCATCTCTCACAGGGTGCTGTGAATGGTGAAGCTTGCATAATCATCTCTTGCTTCACATGAACTGGATTTTAGTATTCCTTTCATAAACTAAAAGTATAAAAATGGGATATATTAAACATATGTAAACAATACCTTAAAGTAATTGCCTGCTTTAGAAAACTGATTTCATCTAGCCAATTGGGATCTTCTGTGCAGGATCCTCATCTCTTCGTTAAGCCCCTTTCAGACAACCATATTTAAACAGGTGTAAGCCACACGTACATGTATGGTCATCCGTGTGTCATACGTGTGACGTCCGTGTGATGTCTGTGTTTGCATATGTGTGACATCTGTGTGTCTGGTACCGGTAAAAAGTGCATGATACTGAAATAAATGGTTTTTTTAATGTGTAAAAGATGTGCAAAGCCTATAAAATTATAGATAGATATATAATAATAGAACAGATAAGATAGATAGATAGATAGATAGATAGATAGATAGATAGAGAGATACATAGATAGATAGATAGATAGATAGATAGATAGAGACATTAGACATATAATTGCACAAACACGTAATAAAATTACACCCTGTGGAGTTTATTGGACAACTTTTTTATTATTAAATAAATAAATGAATGAATGAATGAATGAATGAATAAATGAATGAATGAATGAAAATGTCTCGATTGGTGATGTTAGCATCTCAGTGACATAACTCCTCGTCAGACATCCGGGTCTCGCACTCTCCTCTGTGTGAACCGGCGAGAGTGGTGATGAGCAATAATTATTACGTTACTGACATCATCACTGTTCATCACCGTTGCCAGTTATCGCAGATCGCAGCCTGATCTAGTGACCTATGAAGCGTCATTCTCAGAACGAGGCTCCATAGGTTGTACAGCAGAATCGGTGGACGTCCTGGAAAATCATTGAATGAGGGACAGTATCTTGTCTTTCTTTCTCTCTTTTTATGTCTTTCAGGTTTCCATTTGTAGACTATGGATTCAGTGGACTTCTTCGGATCTTCATGGCTGTTCTATTTTTAATAACTTGGTGAACCAGGGCTAGTGTCAGGGTGTGTTTTTTAAAATAAAATATTTTTGTGTGTTTTTTTCTTTTAACTAACTGGGTCAGTAATGGAAGGGTCTGATAGATGCCTTTCCATTACTAACATGTGGGCTTGATGCAAGCTGTCACTATATATCTGACATCAACCCCAACTACCATTACCCTGATTGCCAACGCACTTCGGCAATTGGGAAAAGCCGAGGTGAAGAACTAGCGCATCTAGTGTTTCAGGGGCAGCTAAGGGCTGCTATTTTTAGACTGAAAAGTGCACAATAACCATGGGCCTTCCCAGCCTGATGATACATGCCCTCAGCTGTCTGCTTTACTTTGGCTGGGTATCAAAAGTTGAGGAGATCCCATGTCATTTTTTTACGTTATTTTTTTGGTTAAACCAGGCTAAACACTCTTTGGTGCCACATGAAAGGCATTACTTTGTTTTGGTCAATTTCTAATCTAAGCTCTCTCTATTAGATTAACTCTCCCTGAACTAACTAGTGGACACAGAAACGGGCCCTGTGTAAGAACAGTATATGGATCCTTTGCAGTCCAATTGTAGGTCTTCAGAATGCACAATTCTACCTGCTTCAGAGGTAGAAATGGGTCCCTTTACAACTTGGGCCTCTGTGCAGCTGCACAAGTTGCACCAATGATGTGTCCGTCCCTGCCTGTCATGCTTCCAATGGACAATGGGTAAAGCATGGCACCCCCAGGACTTACATAAGACCCGATGATGCGACGTAGTCAGCCAATCACAGCAATGCCAGTTGCCAACATGACTGCGGCATTACTGTGATTGGTAGTCACTCCTCGTGTGTTGATTGGCTGTCTAACAGCCGCGAAACATGCGGTGCACTCAATCACCCATGATACACGATAGAGTTATGAGCGTACCCAAGTACTTGATGCTCGATCGAATACTGAACACGGACCAGCACGCTCGCTCATCACTACAGACAATAGCTTGATTTAATTAAGCTCTGTGTAATGCCTTATATCCCCTGTGATGGCGCTGGAGGTCAAGTGAACACATCCTACTGGTTGTCACCAGAGATTACATCTGAGCTCCAGGATTCACAGCTCTGATGCTTAATGATTAGATACAAGGAGCCTTTCTGAGGCACATATACCCGGTGCTGCACTTAAAGAGTGATTCACTCCAAAGAGACAAGTCATTCCTTGTCAACATGTAGAGAGCAGTATAGTGTTTGCTCTTCACCCACCAGATAGGGATAACTTATTGATCGCTAGAACACCTAGCCATCACAGATCGGGGTTTGAATTCAAAGAGGGGGCTCTACAGTCCCTTCCTAAATGGAGTGGACGTGCGCATACCCAACCTCCGCTCCATTCATTCAATGGATTGACGGAAATAGTCAAGTGCAGTGCTTGGCTTTCGCTTGCATTCAATCACTGCATTCATCATGGGGTCCTCCAACAGGGCCCCCAACTATCGCAGGTCTTTAAAGGGGTATTCCAAACTCCAAGATCCTATTCTAATATGTAGAAGATGTAATAATAATAACAGCAAATACCTCCAATTAGAAATGTAGTATAGTTCTCTTCATTAACTATGTTGCTTACCTCATTTACAGGGCATTGCAGGGCCTTAGATATCCATGGTTTTGACTCCTAGCAATTAACTGTCCCTATATGTGTAGTCGTAACCATGGTTACGACTAAGCATATAGGGACAGTCCTAAGGTCCTGCAATGCCCTGCACATGAGGAAAGCAACATAGTGAATCAAAAGAACTATCTACATTTCTAATTGGAGGTATTTACTAATATTATTATTTCTTTAAGTCAGATTATTTTTATTAAAAATTTTTTTACATACAAATTTAAGACATACACTTTATACATGACACAGAAAGATAATATGATTATTATTACACCTACTACATTTTAGGATAGGATCTTCGCGATGGAAATACTCCTTTAATATTACTAGTCTTCATATTGGCCAAAGAGACCTTTTGAGCCCCCAGAGTGTGATTGCAACCCCTGCACCTAGTGTAGTTACACCTCTGGGTATAAACATTTAACTAAAATATGGGATAAAAATTAATGGAACAACAAATCCCATTGTCTCATATTCCCACTGTGTCAAAAAGGTACAAATGGCCAGTCTGGATGGCGGATCACAACATCATAATTAATTATAGAATGTAGAGGTTTTGCTGTTCATATAGGCCAGAATAAAATTTGATAAAAGTATTCTTATAGTAATCATACTATAATAATTAGAATTTATGTAATTGAAGTATAATTAAAAATCATAATAAAATGTGCCAGAATTTTGTCAAAAAATAGAATAAAAAAAAATACGTCTAATACGCTCAAAGGTTCGATGTGCACCAAACATATTAATGGTTTTAGCCATTTTTATTTTTTTATATTTGTGAATAAATAATAATGTAATTAATAATAAGTTAAATTAATTATTTTATAACTAAATGTAATCAATTCAAACAGATGGGGTTTTTACCTATTTTTTCAATGAACGTTTATTGTGGTGACATAAGATATACAATGTTAAAAAAATCAAGACCCCTTGCATGGCAAAAATAATTTTTTTTTGGCGTGGTTTACACTTTGCTTTGTGAACATGTCTGGGATAGGTATAGGAAAAGCTCTCAATGTATCACCAAATACCCCAAAAAGAGTCTGTCTCCAGTTCATGAAGATTCTTTCAGGCTTTGAATGGTCATTTCTTTTTCTACCTCATTTTTTCCACTCCTTTTTCAAATGTTAAGAGTTTTACTAATTTTTTGTTGCATGGTGAAATGTTATAGCATCACTGCCATCTAGTGTCTAATTTCTAAAGCAACACAAAAAGACAGTTGCATTCTGAAATGCTAAAAGCATGCAAACCGTGAAGGTGTCACGCTCCCCGGGTCCTTGGCTTCCCTCCCCGGGTCCTCTGCTCCGCTCCCCGGGTCCTCAGCCCCGCTCCCCGGCTCACCTGCCACGCTCCCCGCTCTCCAGCCTCCGGTCCCCGTCCTTCCCAGGCCCCCTGGTCCCCGATCGCGGCGCCCGACGGCTTCCCAGGCCCTGGCCGGCTCCCCTGCGTCCTCTTCTCAGCCTCCTTCCCTGGCTTCTGGCACCCGGGCTGCGCGCATGCGCATTAGGGCGCGCGCGCGGTCACTGACCCTTTCTTAAAGGGCCAGCGTCCATTAACAGGTAATGAGGCTAATCAGGTACAGGGTATAAAGGGGTGTATTGTCCAAGGGGGCGGGGCCTGATCTTCGTGTTCCCTAAGCTAGGAGTCAGGTCTCCTGGTGTTTCAGTGCATGTACTCACCTATCTCTCTTTGTAGAGCCGTGCTTGCCTCGCCATCCAGTCTGCCGTATCCTGAACCCCGAACGCTGTCCTTCTGCCATCCTGACAGTCCGCACCATCTCGGATCCCTGCGGTGACCCGTCATCTTGCTCCCAAGGTTCCGGACCCCGCCTGACATCATCTCGGCTTCCGAACCTGAGCTGCGTCACCCGGACCACCACCCATAACTCCGTGGTCCCAGGGACTTCTCCGCTATTCCCGTGTGCAAGGACTGTTCTGCTGTTTCTAGTGTTCCAGCTGCCGGACTCTTTCCTACCATCTAGGAGTTCGGTCCAGTGGATCCACCTCCTGGGCCTGCCCGTACACCTGGCCGTGACAGTAAGATCAGGCCATGGATCCCGCTGCAGCACTAGCGGCCTTGCAAGAGGAACTCCAACGCCAGCGTGAAGTCCAGACCCGCATGCTGAACTTCATGACTTCCGTGGACACCCGCCTGACCATGCTACAAGCGGCAGTCACGTCTACAACATCCCAAGCCGCCACTAGTCAAGCCACGTCCCCCGCTCCCGTGGCCGCTTCTTCGGATGCTTCCAGACTGCGTTTGGCCTCACCACCCCGGTACGCCGGAGATCCCAAGACTTGCAGGGGGTTTATAAACCAATGCTCCCTCCACTTCACGCAGCTGCCACATCTGTTTGCCTCCGACCAAGCCAAGGTCGCCTTCATCATGTCTCACCTGGAGGGCGAGGCACTGGCGTGGATGAACCCGTTGTGGGAGAAGGAGGACCCTATGACCAAGGATCTTCAAGAGTTCCTGCAGGCCTTCCGCAGCACCTTTGACGAGCCGGGACGCGCCTCTGCGTCTGCTTCATCCCTCCTCCGCTTACGTCAAGGAACACTGACGGTGGGCCAATACGCCATCCGTTTCCGCACGTTGGCTTCTGAACTCGGGTGGAATAATGATGCCCTAACAGCCGCCTTCTGGGAAGGACTCTCGAGTCGCATCAAAGATGAGTTGGCGGGTCGTGACGTGCCCTCCACCCTAGATGCCCTGATTGCCCTAGCAACTCGAGTGGACATTCGTTTTCAGGAGCGCTCCAAAGAGCTGTCTCGGGAGAGACGTCCGGTACGACATTCCCCTCCTCCACAGAAGCCCTCCGTATCGCAGTCATCAACAGCTGGGATTCCCGTCCACGAGCCCATGCAGATCGACCGAGTACGGCAATCTGAACAACGTCGAGCAGAGCGGCTCGCCAAGGGCCTCTGCTTTTACTGCGGAGAGGACACTCACCTCCTACGCTCCTGTCCGGAAAGGCCGGGAAACTCCAAAGCCTAGGGTTGGTAGGAGAGGCCACCCTAGGTGCTGGGACTCTCTCAGACCCGGTTATGTGGACTGTGCAAGTGTCAACGGGAGAGACGCGCTTCACGGCTGAGGCATACCTCGACTCTGGAGCAGCAGGCAATTTCATCCAGCAGGCCACGGTGGACAAGTACCAGCTGCCTGTTACTCTACTCGAGAAGCCCCTAGTGATTGCCTCTGTGGATGGGAGACCCCTCTCTGATACCATCTCCTGGGTCACCAGACCAGTCGAACTGCGTATCGGTGCCCTGCACACCGAGAACATCACTCTCTACGTCCTTCCACACATGTCCCACCAGATCCTGCTGGGACTTCCCTGGTTGCGGACACACGAACCATCAGTCAGCTGGGGTACTGGCGAAATCACCCGATGGGGTTCTGCTTGTCATGAGAAGTGTCTGAAGTCCATACAACCTATCCGACGACCTCCGGTTCCAGAGAACCTACCGGAACTGCCCTCGGCCTATTGGTCCTTCGCAGACGTTTTTGACAAGAAGGAGTCTGAGGTACTTCCGCCACACCGTCCCTACGATTGTGCCATCGACCTGCTCCCAGGAACAACACCACCTCGAGGACGGATATATCCGTTGTCTCCGGCCGAAACCAGGGCCATGTCTACCTACATCACAGAGAGCCTGGCAAAAGGATTCATCCGGAGATCCTCCTCTCCTGCGGGAGCAGGCTTCTTCTTCGTGAAGAAGAAAGAGGGTGACCTACGCCCATGCATCGACTACCGGGGTCTAAATCAGATCACCGTCAAAAACAAGTACCCTCTGCCGCTCAGAATTGTTCGACCGGCTCAGAGGAGCCCGTGTGTTCACCAAGCTGGATCTTCGGGGTGCCTACAACCTAGTTCGTATCCGCTCTGGGGACGAATGGAAGACCGCGTTTAATACTCGCGATGGGCACTATGAATACTGCGTGATGCCCTTCGGCCTGTGTAACGCACCAGCAGTCTTCCAAGAATTGGTGAACGACATATTCCGGGACCTCCTCTACGTCTGTGTCGTAGTTTATCTGGATGACATCCTTATCTTCTCTCCGGACCTCCAGACCCATAGAGAGAACGTACAGCTGGTTCTGCAAAGACTGAGGGAGAATCGTCTTTACGCCAAATATGAGAAGTGCGTCTTTGAGCAGTCTTCTCTCCCTTTCCTGGGATACATCATCTCGGGCACTGGACTGCAGATGGATCCAAAGAAGGTCTCCTCCATACTCAACTGGCCTCCTCCTGCTGGACTGAAGGCAATCCAACGGTTCCTGGGATTCGCCAACTACTACCGCCAGTTTATCCCTCACTTCTCTGCCCTGACTGCTCCTCTCTCCGCTTTGACCAAAAAGGAGGCTAATCCAAAGGACTGGTCACCTGCGGCCGACGCCGCGTTTTGCTCCCTGAAGCGAGCATTTGCCTCCGCTCCTGTACTCCACCGTCCGGAGTTAAACCGCCAGTTCACCTTGGAAGTGGATGCCTCCTCCTCGGGGGCTGGAGCAGTGCTCATGCAGAAATCCTCCTCCGGCAAGATGGTGACTTGCGGTTTCTTCTCCAAGAGCTTCTCCGCGCCGGAACGTAATTACACCATCGGTGACCGAGAACTATTGGCGGTCAAACTGGCTCTGGAGGAGTGGCGCTACCTCCTGGAAGGAGCAGTGTACCCCGTGATTATCTACACGGACCACAAGAACCTGGAATACCTGCGGTCCGCTCAGCGACTGAACCCACAGCAAGCCAGGTGGTCCTTATTCTTTGCCAGGTTTGACTTCCAGCTCCATTTCAGACCCGCGGACAAGAATGTACGTGCTGATGCCTTGTCTAGGTCTTTCGTGCCCATGGAGCAGGAGGAAGAGACTACCCAACCTATCATCCCTCCTAGCAAGATTATTCCGGTGGCCCCTGTCACTCTGGCCCAGATACCGCCCGGGAAGACCTATGTCTCTGAGACTGACAGGCAAAAAGTGTTACACTGGGGTCATGCCTCCAAAACAGCCGGTCATGCAGGCCAGAAGAGAACATGGGGTGCGATTGTACGCCATTACTGGTGGCCATCCCTTCGCACGGACGTCGCTGCTTATGTCTCTGCCTGCCCCTCTTGTGCCAGGAACAAGACGCCCAAACACCTGCCCTATGGCCGTCTTCTGCCTCTGCCTATACCCTCAGTTCCGTGGCAACACATAGCGATGGATTTTATTACGGACTTGCCATTATCCTCCGGACACACAGTCATATGGGTCGTGGTGGACCGGTTCTCCAAAATGGCTCACTTCGTCCCTATGGCCGGACTGCCCTCTGCTCAGGAACTCGCGGAAGCCTATATACATCACATCTTCCGCTTGCATGGCTTTCCATCCCACATCGTGTCCGACAGAGGAACTCAGTTCACCTCCCGCTTCTGGAGGGCGCTCTGCAAGCATCTGGGAGTGACTCTGGACTTTTCTTCTGCTTACCATCCTCAGTCTAATGGCCAAGTGGAGAGGGTCAATCAAATCCTGACATCCTTCTTACGTCACTATGTCAACGCCCATCACGACGACTGGTCCACGCTTCTGCCTTGGGCTGAATTCTCACATAACCACCATATCAGTGAGTCGTCCTCCAAATCTCCCTTCCATGTCGTTTACGGACTTCAGCCCTCCGTTCCATTGCCTATATCCCCTTCTTCGGATGTCCCTGCGGCTGATACTGTAGCCCGTGACTTCGCTACCATTTGGGACTCTGTCAAGGCGTCCCTTGGACGCGCTTCCCAGCGGATGAAGAAACACGCTGACAAGAGGCGTCTGGGCCCTCCGTGTTTCTCTCCTGGTGACCTGGTCTGGCTTGCTTCCCAGTACATCCGATTGAAGATACCTTCCTACAAGCTGGGTCCTCGCTACATCGGGCCGTTTAAGGTCCTCAGCAAGATCAATGAGGTCTCCTACAAGCTACAGCTCCCGGCCACGATGAGGATTCCCAACTCTTTCCACGTCTCCCTGCTCAAGCCGGTCGTCCTTGGTCCCTTCTCCGCTGCTGCCAGTCCGGCTCCTCCACCTATTGCCGATGACGACATCTATGCGGTAAGGGATATCGTGGCCATGAAGACCGTTCGAGGTCGTCAGTTCTTCCTGGTGGACTGGGAGGGGTATGGTCCTGAGGATAGGTCCTGGGAGCCCAGGGAGAACGTGGGCACTCCTCTGATCCGTGCCTTCATGTCCCGGTTGCGGGGAGGGGGGCTTGGGGGGGGGGTACTGTCACGCTCCCCGGGTCCTTGGCTTCCCTCCCCGGGTCCTCTGCTCCGCTCCCCGGGTCCTCAGCCCCGCTCCCCGGCTCACCTGCCACGCTCCCCGCTCTCCAGCCTCCGGTCCCCGTCCTTCCCAGGCCCCCTGGTCCCCGATCGCGGCGCCCGACGGCTTCCCAGGCCCTGGCCGGCTCCCCTGCGTCCTCTTCTCAGCCTCCTTCCCTGGCTTCTGGCACCCGGGCTGCGCGCATGCGCATTAGGGCGCGCGCGCGGTCACTGACCCTTTCTTAAAGGGCCAGCGTCCATTAACAGGTAATGAGGCTAATCAGGTACAGGGTATAAAGGGGTGTATTGTCCAAGGGGGCGGGGCCTGATCTTCGTGTTCCCTAAGCTAGGAGTCAGGTCTCCTGGTGTTTCAGTGCATGTACTCACCTATCTCTCTTTGTAGAGCCGTGCTTGCCTCGCCATCCAGTCTGCCGTATCCTGAACCCCGAACGCTGTCCTTCTGCCATCCTGACAGTCCGCACCATCTCGGATCCCTGCGGTGACCCGTCATCTTGCTCCCAAGGTTCCGGACCCCGCCTGACATCATCTCGGCTTCCGAACCTGAGCTGCGTCACCCGGACCACCACCCATAACTCCGTGGTCCCAGGGACCTTCTCCGCTATTCCCGTGTGCAAGGACTGTTCTGCTGTTTCTAGTGTTCCAGCTGCCGGACTCTTTCCTACCATCTAGGAGTTCGGTCCAGTGGATCCACCTCCTGGGCCTGCCCGTACACCTGGCCGTGACAGAAGGTAAGAATATACGCATATAGACATGCATTACTGCTAAAGGAAATCTAGGAAAAATTGAGATATTTATCATACAAAAATGGCCATTTCTATATCTGCCCAGTAGCCACATCAAGGCATATATCATAATAATAATAATAATAAAGATTTATTTCTATAGCGCCAACATATTCCGCAGCGCTTTATAATTCAGAGGGGACATGTACAGACAATTTGAGACAATACAAAAAAACAAAATTAAGATACCAGGAGGAGTGAGGGCCCTGCTCGTAAGCTTACAGTCTATGAGGAAATAGGGGAGGCACAAAAGGTGAATGGGGGGGAGAAAAGCTTGTCATATATGATCCAGCCAACAATTTAATAGGGTATTCAAAAGCACCTGCATGAACCCGTCGGTGAGACTTTATTCAGGTACATGGGACGAGAATTGTAAGTAAAGTTTTGGAAGGGCAGAAAGGGTCTAGACTAGATCAGGGCAGTGAGGTGATAGGCTAGTCTAAAGAAATGCGTTTTTAGGGCCCGCTTAAAGGTGTGGATGTTGGGAATTAATCGGATTGCTCTTGGTAGTGTGTTCCAGAGCATTGGCGCAGCTCGTGAGAAATCTTGAAGACGGGAGTGGGAGGTTCGAATTGTTGAGGATGTCAGTCTTAGGTCATTAGCAGAGCGGAGGGCACGGGTGGGGTGATAGACAGAGATGAGGAGGAGATGTAGGTTGGTGCGGAACCGTGGAGAGCTTTGTGAGTGAGAGTGTTAAGTTTATGTTGGATTCTGTAGCGGATAGGCAACCAGTGCAATGATTGGAAAAGAGCAGAGGCATCAGTGAAGCGGTTGCAGAGGAAAATTATCCTGGCTGCGGCATTCAGAATGGATTGGAGAGGGGAGAGTTTAGTAACAGGGAGACCAATTAGTAAAGAGTTACAATAATCCAGGCGAGAATGAATGAGAGCGACAGTAAGAGTTTTTGCATAGTCAATGGTAAGAAAAGGTCGAATTCTAGAGATGTTTTTGAGGTGGAATTGACAAGAATGAGCAAGTGAACGAATGTGGGGAGTGAAGGAGAGATCGGAGTCAAATATAACTCCAAGACAGCGGGCGTGCTGCTGGGGCGTAATGGTAGAGCCACACACAGAAATGGTAATATTGGGTTTGGGAAGGTTAGGAGAGGGAGGAAACATGAGAAGTTCAGTTTTTGACAGGTTCAGTTTTAGGCTGGGGCCACACGGGGACTACTGCGATCCCCTCGCATGACACTCGGCTCGTGCTGGCAGTACAGCAGAGTCGAGTGTCATGCGTGTGTCCTTGCAACTGAGGTCCGTTCATGCGAGCAGACCTCAGCTGCGGGGGGCGGGCCGGCACTCAGGAGGGGAGGGAGGGATTTATCTCCCTCTCTCCTGCATAGCCGGCTATTGCCATTCTCGCACTGCACTGGCAGTACACCGGTGTACCGCGATTGCAGTGCGATTTATCTCTCGCCCCATTCACTTGAATAGGTGCGAGAGAAAGAGTCTCAGCTTACAATCACAGCATGCTGCGATTGTTTTCTCAGTCCGATTAGGGCGGAGAAAATAATCGCTCATGTGCGCTGACACACAGGCTAGAATTGGTCCGAGTGGAATGCGATATTTTATAGCACTCCACTAGCACTGTTTTTCTCGCCGTGTGGCTTAGGCCTTAGATAGAGGGAGGACATGATGTTGGAGACAGCGGACAGACAATCGGTAGTATTTTGTAATAGTGCAGGGGTGATGTCAGGAGAAGATGTGTACAGTTGGGTGTCATCAGCATAGAGATGGTACTGGAAACCAAATCTGCTGATCGTTTGTCCAATAGGGGCTGTGTATAGAGAGAAAAGTAGGGTGTCTAGGACTGAACCCTGAGGAACCCCGACCGTAAGGGGAAGAAGAGAGGAAGAGGAGCCGGCAAAGGGTACAGTGAATGAGCGGTCAGAGAGGTAAGAGGAGAACCAGGAAAGAACGGTGTCCTTGAGTCCGATAGAGCGGAGCATAGTGAGGAGGAGCTGGTGATCCACAGAGTCGAATGCAGCAGAGAGATCCAGGAGGATCAGCAGGGAGTAGTGACATATACTGGGTACCTACTGTAACGCCTTTTTCTGGGTTCAAAACCTCCATGTGTATGGGCAAGTAGGAACCTGCCACTACTGAATAAAGTCACATGTAGCTAATTTGTAAAGTATTTGTATCTTAGTTGTAATTTTAGGACCTTAGCTGTAATTTTCGGGTATTATGACTAAAGGCCCGTCACACACAGAGATAAATCTTTGGCAGATCTGTGGTTGCAGTGAAATCATGGACATATTGTTCCATTTGTACACAGCCACAAACCTGGCACTGATTGTCCACAATTTCACTGCAACCACAGATCTGCCACAGATTTATCCGTTTGTGTGACAGGGCCTTTAGAGATAGCAAATGTGTATATATTTGTCATAGACATAGAGGTAAGAATCACTGATAACAGTGTGAGATCTTTTATTATATACCATATAGAAAGGACTCAGTTATAATGTATATTTATTACATAATCAGCATCTACCTGTACATGCAGCGACCAGAGCTAACTCTAATCAGCACAGTTTACCATTTATATGCTGCTTTCAGGTTCTGATAGTGACATTTAAAAGACAACATTACTATGGCAGCCAGGTATCGGTGAAAAGCTCCCATGGCTGCCAAGTTAATACTCCTATGAAGCTCAGCCGCAGGCTAGGCTTCAAAGGTGAATTGCTATTTCAAGATATATTGCAAGACTGTGATATTGTTATAGTAGGGAGAAAGGACAAAAATATAAAGTCAAAATGAAAGAAAACATTTTAAGTTGAAATCCTCCTCCTTCCCCCCTTTATAAAATAAGGAAATGAAAAAGAAGAATAACATTTTTTTGTATTGTCACGTCCAAAAAATAATCTAAAATTTTTTAAACCTCATGTTAACTACTGAAAAAAGGCAAAAGGAGCTGTGGAAAGAGAAGGCGCAATAGGGTCTTACCCGGTATGACACAAGGGGGTAAATGCAAATGAAAGCACTCACCTGGTAGGGTTGTGCCAGTCACAACCCCTTAGCAAGCATGTATGTAGCGTGGAAGGCAGCAGTCCTGCAGCGTGGAGATATGTCAGATAGCAGGAGAAAAGCAGGTTTAAATACCGCGCCAAACCACAGGAGTCCAGATGATGTAATAAAATTCTTCCCTTTATTTTCACAGGTCTACGCGTTTCGAGGACATGTCCGTCCTCTTCCTCAGGACAATGTGCAGAGAATACTATTCTAGTAATACTAGATAGTATTCTCTGTACATTGTCCTGAGGAAGAGGACGGACATGTCCTCGAAACGCGTAGACCTGTGAAAATAAAGGGAAGAATTTTATTACATCATCTGGACTCCTGTGGTTTGGCGCGGTATTTAAACCTGCTTTTCTCCTGCTATCTGACACAACTGCTGAAAAGAAAAAGAAATTAAATGCCAAAATTGCAATGCTTGTGGTCTCCGAACCTTCAGAAAAAAAAGCGCAATCAGAATGTGGTATATACCCCAAAATGGTATCAATGAAAAATGCCACAAAAAAGCAGATCGTCATACAGCTGTAATGACAGAAAGATATAAATGTTACAGATCTTCGAAAAAAGGTGACAAACTAATTTCCAGGAAGAAATTAACTTTTTTCCTCCCAGCAGCCTTGGGCTTTCAGTCATGTTGGTGCAACTTCAGTCACCTCTGACTGACAACCCACTCTGCAGTGCATCAGTGTTGTCAGTCAGTGTCGGGGCGCAGTTACAGCCATTGTTCACTGTATACAGAGCAATTACTGAAGCTGCTGTAATATGGTTGAATGGTACTGCGACTTTAAGACACTGTGCTCCCCCGTTAATCTGCATGTTAGGGGTTGGACGGCTCAGCTGCTGCTCCCCCTCTGAACTTTAAGCTTGGACTGACCCGCCCCAAAGAGTGCAGAAAAGAACGGGAGAAGAGTTGAAGGCGGAATTGGATGCAGTTGAGTTGCCTAAGAGAGAGGAAACGTTCCTGTGTGCAGCTTGTAGAGTTGCGTTTTGAGGAAAAGTATGATGTCGGCTGCAAGAGATACTGTGAGCGGACCATGAGAGTACCCCAAAGCCCAAAGTCATGAAGGTTTGTATCTGTGGGTAGGATGTGGGTTGGAAAGGATGCTAGTCCAGGAGCCTGCTAAAGAACATGTGCCCGTGATACTAGGAATGAGCATTTTACAGGAGTTGAACCAGATCATGTTCACGAAGCGAGGCACCATCTACTGGAAACGATCCACTCCATATAAACATACCTAAGGGGCTTTCCAAAGCTTGGTTCATGCCTGTGGGATGCAAAAGAGTGTCCCAGCCCACCAACCCTTTGGGGTCATTACAGCCCCTAAGAAAGAGGCTGTCACCCTGCTCCTTGGGCAAGAAAGTGTGCTACACCTGTTGATTGGAATCTACCGCAACCTCGAAGGGATGGAAGTGGTCATCAAACCAGTGGACCTGGGAAGAGTGGGCCAGGAGGTTATGATAGCTCGCATGCTAGCTGTGGTCCAAGAAGGATGGGTCCCGGTGAGGGCTGTGAATGTGGGCTCCCAAGACGTCACTTTGACGCTGAGGACAGAACTGGCCCGGGTATACCTGCAAAGAGATTAGGTGGTGAGCCAGAAAGAAGTGACGTTGTCCCCAGTAGAAGGTGCAGTGTGAACCCTGGAGAAGAGGCGCCACCTCCAGAATGGAGTGGACAAGCCATCCTGGAACAAATGGAGATGGATGTGAAGTCTCTTGGCCCAGAGCATAGAAAGAATGCTGTAGGAGAACCAGGCTGTATTTCCCCGCCACGCTGAAAACTTCGGCTGTACTAAGGCCATCACCCACGAAACACAAACAGGGACACTCGCCCAATCTGACACTGATACTGGCAAATTGATGCCAAGCTTGATATATCAAGAAGTGAAGACACTGTTGAAACAGATGCTGAAGTCGGAGTTGGTACAGAGCAGTCAGAGCCCATTGGCGGGGTAAAAAAAAAGGTTAGGACTGTCTGATTCTGCTTGAACTATAGGAAACTAAATGCTTGCACTAATCGAGACTCGTACTTTTTACCCCGAGTCAAGGAATCCTTGACAGTGTTAGGGAAGGCAAAATGCTTCTTTCTCCATGCTAGACCTGGTGAGTGGATATTGACAGGTATTGATAGCGGCAGATGAGAAAGCAGACACCGCTTTCATACTCTCAATGGGGTTATTTGAGTTCAACCAGAAGTTGTTTGGCCTGTCTAATGCCTCGGGTACATTTTAACGACCAATGGAAATGTGTCTGGGGCACCTGAACTTTGAGGAAGTTGAAGGCCTTTCTGGATGCCCTCACATCAGCTCTGATTGTAGCCTACACGAATTTTGACAAGCCCTTTCTGCTGTACACAGATTGCAGCCTTAGTGCCCTGGGTGCAGTCCTATCACAGGAAACAGAGGGATGTGAGAGGGTCACAGATGGGAACCATCACAATTATAGTTCCTTCTGTCTAGAGCTCCTGGCCCTGATATGGGAGGCTGGCCAATCATAACAACCAAAGAGCCATTAGAGGTACTGATGATCCACTATCTTCTTGTGGGCACTCGGCTTGGGGCCCACAGTATTGTCAGATCATGACCGATCACTTCTCCAAGTTTGCTGTGGTGATCCGGACAGAAGATCGGACCACTGAGTTCGAGGCATGAGCCATTTGTCCTGACTTTTTTCGAGCATACGGTTGCTCGAAGCGAATCCACTATGACTATGGCACATGTTTCCAGGGCAAGGTGATGGAGGAGCTATACTGCCTATATGGTATTGAGCAGTCCAGAATCATCAAATACCACCCGCAGGGCAACAGGGCATGCAAGCACTTTAACCGAACTCTGCTGCAACTGCTGAGGACATTGGAGGAAGACAAGAAGATGCGTGGGATGCAATACTTGCCAGAACTGGTTTGGGCCTACAATAATCAGGTCCATTCTGCCACATGTTATGCCTTGTATCTGTTAATTTTTGGAAAGGCTGGGAGAGAGGTCTTCAAACTGAACCTAGAGCAGCCAAAAGACCTAATAGAGCGTACTGCCTCCTAATGGGGGGAAGGAGCATCACCAGCGGTTGTGTGACGCCCTGACAAAATCAGGTTTCACAGAAGACTGCATCCATCTTCCAGATGCAGGATTCTCTCCTCCTTGTCCTACCAACACAACCCCACACATGTACATACACCAGCCACAAAAGCCTAGTCACCCCCCCAAGGACAATAGGGACACACCAGTGGACGGGGCCAGGCAGATGGTGACGCCCACTTAGGGGTTCTGAGGTGTTAGGGGAGGGAACACGTCGGTAGAGTGGCGGAGACAGTCTGAGTCAGACAGAAGAACAGTTGAGATAAGCTTGGACAAAGGAAGTGAGAGGAGTGAAGTGGTAGTCGGGGGTTGTAGCTCCCGGGCTACCGGACAACCTGAGCTGACTATGTGGCAGACACCTGAGCAGGGCCACAGGCGACGGAGATCCGGTCATGGGAGACCTTAAGTGGACCAGGGCAAGTTTGTAGCCCGCCGGTGCCGACAGCGGGAATCCGGTCCAGAGGCTGTGCATAGTCGGGGTACCTGGTCCCTAGGGCGAGGACAGCTTCAAGCACCTTTCCAATCAACCTGCAGGGGACAAGATTCCAAGTCTTGTCCCACTAGTAGCCCAGATAGAGAGAGACAGAAACCCAACGCGGGGGATAGGGCGTCTGCAAGTGCCTGCAAAAATCCCAAGGGTCAGATCTCTCGGGCCACAGCTCCCACGGCAAAGACACCGGGAGTGGACTTTTCCCGTTTCATGCAGAATAGTCACCACACGAGACACCAAATTAGAGTGCAGGAGGAAGGGCCCCTGTTCTATTCACCAGTGTTCGGGACCCGAGCACACACCTCCGGAGGCTACCGGTATCCGGCACTTGGTTTACTATCTGGACTCTGTGTGATATTTTCAAAAACAAAACAATGAGTACAACGGTATCATCCAGTCCAGCCTGCAGACTGTGTCCCAACATTCTACTCCACCTACACGTGGGCCCCGGGACAACACCTACCCAACCCGTTGAGGGGATACCATCCTGCTGCCCCACTCCATCAGCCCCGGGTGCCCCATACTAAGGCAGCGGCGGTGTCACCAACTATCACCACAACCCACGGGTGGCGTCACTGACAAACTCTCCCCTGTAAATAACCCCTTTATACGGTTGTGGGCTGCGGGCTGCTGCACGAGCCACGGATCCGGCTGCTACTCGAGCCACAGCCACAATCTCGGATCCGAGCGCCCTGGGTAGCCTCCCCTGCTGTGGTCTGCATCCCCCGCCCGCAACAAAATTTTGGCGTTACGCACAAGATACTTACCCCATCCACTAACCTGGGTGAAGTGTGCCTTTCCTGGACTGTTAACCCGTGAAACGCTGACATTTTTTGGACCGCCGCCATCTTGCCCGCCATTTTTGGCGCCAAAAATAACAACTTCACTATCTTCATCTCTGAAAAGAGCGCAAGTCTGGAGCTCCGCCCACCTTCATGTGAACGTAGCCGGAACCCGGTGACCTCCAGAACAGGAAGGAGCAAAGGACAGTGGGTCCCGCGAGACTGCTGTTGAAAACCAAGGGTGAAGGTGAAGGAGCGGCATGTAACCAGAACTGATGAACTGCAGGAACGCCAGGACTCTGCAGAAATCTGTTCCTGGACACCAACGCGGCGAGATGTCACAGTAGCCTGGCAGGCGGTGCCCAGAAAGCCACGTTGCCAGAACCGCTGACTGGATAGAGGAGCTGACTGAGAGGATGTGCCGGAGGATCCAGGCCCAAGCCCACTTCATGCTGGCGAAGTGGACATCGGAAATGAAGGGCCTGGCTGCAGCTGTCCGGGTACGCGAAGTGTAGATGGCCTCTGAGGATCGGGTAAGCAGAGACCCACGCCCCTATGTTCCCCAGGAACCAGCCTGCCTGGCTGAGGGGTCCGGCTTGCTCCCGTCTGCCATGCCGCCTCCCTCGTCACCCGTGTCTGCAGTCAACGCCCCGAACGACCCATTGCCTCAGTCCATGGCAGCGGAACCCGTACCATCTGCGGGGAAGGACCCAGCTACTGGGACCTCGGGCCTTAAGGCCGCTTTACACGCTATGATATATCTAACGATATGCCGTCGGGGTCACGTTAGTGACGCACATCCGGCATCGTTTGACATATCGTAGCGTGTGACAGCTACGTGCCACTGTGAACGAGCAAAAATACTCACCTTATCGTTGCTCGTTGACACATCGCTCATTTTCTAAAAATCGAACGTCCTTCTGTGCTCCGGTTGTTCACCGTTCCCGAGGCAGCACAATTCGCTCCGTGTGACACCCCGGGAACAATGAACTGCAGCTTACCTGCAGCCGCTAGCAATGCGGAAGGAAGGAGGTAGGCGGGATGTTTACGTCCCGCTGATCTCCGCCCCTCTGCTTCTATTGGCCGGCTACTGTTTCACGTCGCTGTGACGCCGAACGTCCGTCCCCCTTCAGGAAGAGGATGTTCACCGCCCACAGCGAGGTCGTTTGGATGGTAAGAACGTGTGACGGGGGTTTACGACTTTGTGCGACACTGGCAACAAATTGCCCATGCCGCACAAACGATGGTGGCGGATGCGATCGCAAATGCAATCGCACGACATATCGACATGTGTAAAGCAGGCTTTACCTTTACTATGACTCCTGCACCGTTGATGACATCCGTCCCGGCCCTGAATCTGGCCGCACCGATGATGACGTCAGTCCCGGCCCCGAGTCCGGCTGCTACCGAGGCGGCACCCGTCCTCGTCTTAACCCCAAGCTTTAGTGCTAATAACTCCCAGGCACCCCGCCCCTGCTGAGGAGCAGCCGGAGTGTTCTTGCAGGAATGAAGAGCAGCCTGCTGATCGATGGGGCCCACGGCAACATGAGAGGCCGGTCGTAGCCAGCACCGAGGGCATCCGAGCGGGCCTGGCACCTGAGTAGGAGGAGGAGCAAGCTCGGATCCGAGCGCCTTGGATAGCCTCCTCTGCCGTGGTCTGCATCCCCCGCCCGCAACAGTTGCAAACCATCCAGTGGCTGGCCAGCCAACAGTTACAGAAGAAAACACACCGGCCACTGCCCAGTCCAGGAAATACCATTGCAACCCAAAGACTGAGTTCTAGTCCAAGAGAAACGTCCCCAGGACAAGCTGAGGGAGAGATGGCAGGTACACCCTACAAAGTAATTGAGTAGGCATATGCTGAAGATCCAGTGTGCAAAGTATAGATTGAAGATGAGACGACTGGCCTCAGGGTTCTACACTGAAACATGCTGAGGCCAAGCTGGTCTGAAATCCCTCCAGCTAGACTGCCAGCAGGTGGTCCCAGCAAGTTTCTCCACCCAAGACTGTATAGCCTGGATTTGATGGTGATGAAGACTGCTGGACCATCCATGACACAGTGGGGGGTCCTCGATCCATAAACACCGGTGATTCCAGGTGTGAGCCATCATCACCTTGTGAAGCAGGAGTACCAGGGTCTCCCTGAAACCTCGTCGGTAGACAACCTCCCGGAAGATAGCCAAGTCCCTCCAGAAGACCAAGACCTCTAGAGGTACTGTCAGATATGTTGAACAATGTGCCTTATCTGTACTGCCGTTAACGTTGTCCTCTTCTACAGGTGCTGTGTATGCGCTTAGCATTCTCTTGCCATGCTGCGGGAATGAGAGAGACTACGAGAGAGATAATGAGAGAGCTGGACACTCTTCATTGTAGAGCCGTTATTCAAACTTAAAGAATAGATTTCTGTTGCTGATTGGTTGTCCTGACATTTATCGTGGTCAAGGGGGACCATCCTTAAGGAGGCATGTAGGTAGTATCGCCCCTACAATATAGTTGAATGGTACTGTGACTTTAAGGCTATGTGCCCACAGGGAAAGTGTCCTGCGGATATATCTGCAGGACATTCCGCAAGAGCTCCCTGAAAACCACAGCACAACTTTGTTTTAATGCTGCGGTTGTATTGCGGAATGTCCTGCGTATATGCTGCGGTCATTCTGCATTGAGGATACAGAGGTGTGCCGCCCCGTGGAAGCAGCCGAGCTGCTCGGATCCGGGTTTGCTGTGGCTCGAGGGTCTCCGGCAACTCAAATGAAAGGGTGTATTTACAGGGGAGTTGATACATAGTTTGTGACACCACCCGTGGTGTATGGTAATTAGGGTAGTACCGCCGCTGCCGATGGGAGTACCCGGGGTGATGGAGTGGGGCAGCAAGGTGTCGTAGCCCTCCACGGGTAGGGGGAGTGCCCCGGGACTCAGTATGGGGTGCCGTGAGGTGCAAGGGTCACTCTCGTACTTACTCAGTCCATAAGCAGACGCTGACAACCGGGTAAACCAATTCTCTGGGTACCGCTGCCGCTGAGAAGAGCTCGTCCGGGTCCCGTTGCCTATAGTGTTGCCTGGTGATCTGTGACCTGCCTCCTGGCACTAAGTTTAACTTCAACGTGGTGGCCCAGTAGTATGGACCTTGCTCTCAGGGCTCACGCTTGGGATTTTCTGGACCATTTTGGATTGGAAAGTCCTATCCCCCTCGTTGCGCTAATTGGCTCGTTGACCCCATTTCTGGAGCGAGTGGGAACAGATCATAAAGGCTCCCTTCTCCGCCTGAAGCTACTCCCCGACCTAGGGTCCGTGTACCCCGTCGTGCCTTCGGTCCCAGACCGAACAGTGCTAGGCTGCCGGCTGTCCTCCTCGACAAGTCCAGACACCTTGCTACAATTCCCTGCGACTTGGGGTCCGACTCATCTAGGCCCAGACCACCATCTGCAACCTAGACTGCTTCTCTAGGAGCCACCGCTCCTGTCCTCCTTTGAGCTCCTCACAACTCAAGGGCTTCTCACTAACTGACTACAGACTACACTACTCACCTCCTCTCCGTGACCCCCAGGTGGGCGACTCTATTCCACTCAAGCCGTCCACTGGTGTGCCTGGTGGGTGTGGTGCAGTGTGCATCTAGGATTTGATTTGCTGTTGGAGGCAACACTACTAGATAGGGACCCAGAACCAAGAGGGATGCGAAATACTGCACGGAACAGCAACTTGTGCAGTACCCTGTGACGTACTGATAGTCCAGGGGCGTCACATTCCCCCTTGGTTAAACGTATCTCGTCCCCGAGCTATAGGGCATCCAGAGGTGTATTTTTATAACTGCAAGAAAAAAGGGATAACATTTTATATACAGGTTTTTCATCCCACATTAGGGAGGCACATTACTTAAACGTTACTTTAACTGTTAGAGTTTATCCTTTTAACTATGGAATGCTACCGGTTATGCTAGTAGCGGAGGCTCAACCTGCTCTGTTGCAGCCTCTTCCTGCGACAGTCTAATCCCAATGTCCCCGATTCCACCAACACACCACCCAAACAACCTGACCCTCTGCATTCCTATCTGTGGGTCCGTGACCAGGTTAAGGTCCCAGGTGTTGAAAAGATGACTCTGATACTCACAGGAGGTGCAACTATGTACAATAACACAAGTCCGTGTTGGCCACAACCAGTCCCATGGCCATGGTCCATTTTTACTACTAAAATATATATATATATATATATTGTGACGTAGCGACCACCAACGTGGTAAATGGTCGCTATATGTCACAGTGGAGAAGGTATCTGCAATATCTAGACGGTAAAGGTTGCTATGGGACTTGTAGTCCACAAAGGCTTCTTGCTACACATAAGGGTCAGGTTCCCTTTAACAATCACAAGGTGCTCTGCAGGGCTGAGATTCACAGACCTCCACCTGTGGGTGTGGCCAGCTTGATATAGGAGACTGGCAATGTGTATTTGGAGAGAGTGAGAGCAGAGCCCAGAACTCTGCATGGAGCATCCTGTGTGGAGGTTCAGCACAGGACTCAGATATTCAGACTGAGGTGAGTGCAGCCAGACTAGGGCTGTAGGGCCGAACCTCTCCTGGAGGAGACACAGACCCAGGGGTCTGCAGAGGGCCCTGGGGTCAAGAAGGAACCTCAGCTACAGGTGTCTGCTACCCGGTGCCAGAGAGAGAAGAAAGTGGTTAAACTCCCACTATGATCTTGTACTAGAGTCTGCTCTGTAAGCTGCAGAGCCGGAAGCCTGGAAAAGCTCTGCTCTGTAAGCTGCAGAGCCGGAAGCCTGGAAAAGCTCCAGGCCGGCGTGGAGCGATTATAAGTTTGTGGACCCTCCTGGAACAGCCGAACGGGGCATCGTAAGACCGTCTGCTACGGCAAAGGGTGCCTGTGTGACGGGGACCCGTATGGACGGTGCATATCCCGGCTGTGTTCCGGGTCCATTTACATATACAGCGAGGACAATAAAGCTGTTTTGATCGGACTATTTGAGTCACGGCGTCTTTGTGGTCCTGGGGGACCCCCACCCCGCTACATTATGGTGGAGAATGCGGGCATGCAGCCTGGTTGCTAGGGGCAACGGCATAGGACATATTCCTGTGGATACGGACTGCTTGCTGTGGATCGGCGGGTCCACGAAATTTTTTTTTTTGAAGCGGTTTGCGGTGGATCGGCGGGTCCACGAAAATCGTCTGCGCACTCAAGCAGCTGGCGGTGGATCGGCGGGTCCACGAACGGGGATAGAGCGCTCCAGCTCCTGGCGGTGAATCAGCGGATCTGCAGGGGCGAGAGACCAATGACCGGAGGTTCCAGGCCAGCCGGAATTGCGAGGCCCTGCTTGGTGAGCAGTGATACACCACAGGCTGGAGACCCAGGTTGTACGGGCGGTACAACCTGGAAAGGTTAGTGGTTCTCTAACCCCCCCCTGTCTTTGACCACCGGGTATTACCCATTGGAGCGCCCCTCCTGTTCCTCTTCTCGTTGCAGCATGGAGGAGCTCCTGAACCAGCTGCTACAGAGTCAGCAGCACCAGCAGCATGGGCCAGGAGGTCCAGCGACAGCAGTGGGGGCTGAAAGCCAAAAAGAGGGAAAGGTCCCTGCGGACATTGTGGAACAGCAGGAGCTGTCAGAGTGTAGCGATGTCATAGCCATGAACCAGTTTGTGTGTTCCCTTCGGCGGCCAGTATGGACACTGGGTGCCCAGGGAAATAAGGGCGAACAGTGTGAACTGGGGGCTAAGGACATTGCATGGAAACCCTATAAGGGGGCGGAGTCCCAAAAAGGGGTGGTTGCCCAAAAGGGGGCGGAGTCCCAAAAAGGGGTGGTTGCCCAACAGGGGGCGGAGGCCCGGAACGGGGTAGTTACCCAACAGGGGGCGGGACCCCAGAAAGTGGTGGTGATCCACAGGGGGGTGGAGCATTCAGGGTCCGAGCAGAGGGACTATAGCAAGGGGCAATGGGATTCGCCTTACCTATGTCCTACCTGCGGTATAGGATATTCATCCGATGTGAGGCCACAGAAGTGCTCCGTGGACTTGAATGGGCTAAGTGTGTTTGGTCTGTTAGACCCGGGTAGCCATTTGACCTTAGTGAGACCCATGTCCGATCTCCATTTTATGGAGGGTAGGAAAATAGAAGGCCGTTGTGTGCATGGGACCACTAAGGAATATCCTCTGGCCAGGCTGATGATTTGGTCGGCCAAAGGTGTGGGGCGCCCTGATGTGGGTGTAGCTCCAGATCTGCTATATCCGGTTGTCATAGGACAGGACTTTGAGTTCTTTTGGGACCTCTGGAAGACAGAGGCCGGGACCGATGGCACAGGAATAAGTCGGCTCCCGTCTACGGAAGCCTCTTTTCCGCAAGAGGTTATTCAGATTCCCGGTGGGACGTTGAGGTACACTGAGGAGGAGGTACCTCCACGCAAGGACAGTCCTAAGTTGAGGGTGACCAAAGATAATGGGGGACAAGCCCAACTTAGCGACATGACCGTTAAAGTAACCAATGGTAGTGTGACCGTTGAAAACGGGAGAGCTCTAGACAGGGGGTCTGACCCCTGGTTAAGTGGGGATGTGGTAGTCCAGAACACCAGGGGGAGTGACGTTGACTCCAGAATAGACACTGACGTTACTAACGTGACAAATGAGTACAGTGACAGAGCGATGAGCAAAGAGGGGAAATCCTCCTCCAGTCGCCGAAGGCGCAGAAGGGCGGAGCTAGCTACAACCTCCGAAAATATGGACCAAGTAGAGACAGTGTCCTGTACTTCTGCCCACAGTGCGGATTCCCTTCCAGAAACTGAGTGTGCAGAGAAGGTTGAGAAAGGCACGTTGCCGATAGCAACCACTCATGTGGAGTCGGACAGCAAAGTCCTAGACAGTGTTGGTGAAGTACCAATCCACAAAGGTCCTGGTGAACGGACCAGTAAGCTACCCAGTGTTGAGGGGCTGAATGTTGAAAAGGGTGTCAAGGTTCTAAGAAGAACAGAGTACCGTGCTGAAGGGAGTGACACCCCGGTAGAGGGCGATGCTGTAAATGCTCAAGAGAAGGCAGAGGGTGTCACTGCAGAGACCCAAGAGGAAGTAGGAGGGAATGCAGTGAAGTCCCAAGACACGGCTGATGCGGTAAAAATGGAAAGAGCCTCTGAGGAAGAGGTGAAGATCGGACGTAAGGTCTCATCAGGAGCTGAGAACCTGACTGACTCAGTGGGTAAGACCAAGAATATGGAAGAAGACAAGAGACCTCAGGAACAGTCTAGTGTCCTTGACAGTGAAGAAAGCAAACCAGTCTTCAAGTGCTGGATAGACGTGCCGGAAGACTTAAGAGAAGCCTGTGCCAGTGAGAGGGTGCATGAGAGATTCCAGAAGGCAGTAGGGGCCTGTAAAATGTACTTTGCCGCAGAGACTAATCGGTTGGTGGTATGCTCTTTTAGTGACGTCACAAAGAGGCGAGTGGCCATCCTAAGTGACATGCACCTCCCGTGTCTTCGTACGAAGTGGCTCATCACTGCCAGGAAGGATGCAGACGCCAGACGCTTGGCGCAGCTGACCACAGGGTTTCACGAAAGGGTGGTTGTGAAGACAACTTTGATCAGGCTGGCATTGAGAGCGCTAAGAAATAACATTAAGCAAGCCAGGGAGGTTCCAGGGGTTACAGCGGTACACTTCGAAAAAGACAGCGGAACCTTCCGTATCTATGGAAAGACTGCAGAAGCGGTGAAGACAGCTCGACGGTTATTGGAGTTTGTTGAAGAGAGCATTCAAGTGCCCAAAGAGATGGTCATGAGGCTTATTGGACGACATGGAAGAGCCATGCAGGAGATGGTTGATAAGACCGGCGTGACGAGAGTAAGAATAGATATTCATAATAAAGCCATTATACCCTGTGAAGTCGGCATGGTTCCCGGTGCCATTGCGGGAACGACAGAGTGTGTTGCCGATATGCGAGTCCTCCTAGACTACCGCCTGGGATACTTGGAAGACTTAAAACAGTTGAATTTAGAAAAACAGAGAATTGCGAGCCAACTCCGCCAAGTTGGTGTGGGATGGCGACCATATAGGGGTTATGGCCTCGAAGAGGAAGGTAGCCCACTCAATGAACGGGTTACCTCAGAGGGCGAAAGAAAGCCTGTTGATAAAGTGAGCCGGGGTCACAGAGGACCCGGATATTTATCAGGCTATAGTACGGGTTCTGAAGGGTCTCCATCCTGCGAGACACAATCCGACGGACTGAATGGAAGGAGGGCTGCAGCATTAGACGAAGACGCTGACAAGACAGTGCGCTATCCAAGACCCAAACGAAGATGCCCGGGTGGAAGAGCCCGAGAGAGATCTGTGAACGGCTCAGGCGGACGTCCTAGTTATGGCATCTCTTCTATCATCTCCCCGCGGAGGCTCCTCGATAGTGAGGGCCCTAGTGGTCAGGTTAGCTCAGGGACTGACAGGACGATGGTGCCACCTAGGGGAGGATCTCCCTCTGGCACAGACCTTGGGCGACAGCCTTGGTGGGATGGGTCTGGCCGGGGACCGTGTCTGAGTAGTGGGTTTCCTGCGCAGGGTTTGGTGACGGACGGTCCGGCGAGACCTGAAGCTCGAGGGTGTCCTGAAGGGCCCTCTTGCCTGTTAGCGCACTGTGGCCCGGTTGCCCTGTCTCCGGGCCCCTGTAGGGTATCGAGTGTTCAACCCTACAAGTTTGAACAGAGGGGGGGGATATGTGACGTAGCGACCACCAACGTGGTAAATGGTCGCTATATGTCACAATGGAGAAGGTATCTGCAATATCTAGACGGTAAAGGTTGCTATGGGACTTGTAGTCCACAAAGGCTTCTTGCTACACATAAGGGTCAGGTTCCCTTTAACAATCACAAGGTGCTCTGCAGGGCTGAGATTCACAGACCTCCACCTGTGGGTGTGGCCAGCTTGATATAGGAGACTGGCAATGTGTATTTGGAGAGAGTGAGAGCAGAGCCCAGAACTCTGCATGGAGCATCCTGTGTGGAGGTTCAGCACAGGACTCAGATATTCAGACTGAGGTGAGTGCAGCCAGACTAGGGCTGTAGGGCCGAACCTCTCCTGGAGGAGACACAGACCCAGGGGTCTGCAGAGGGCCCTGGGGCCAAGAAGGAACCTCAGCTACAGGTGTCTGCTACCCGGTGCCAGAGAGAGAAGAAAGTGGTTAAACTCCCACTATGATCTTGTACTAGAGTCTGCTCTGTAAGCTGCAGAGCCGGAAGCCTGGAAAAGCTCTGCTCTGTAAGCTGCAGAGCCGGAAGCCTGGAAAAGCTCCAGGCCGGCGTGGAGCGATTATAAGTTTGTGGACCCTCCTGGAACAGCCGAACGGGGCATCGTAAGACCGTCTCCTACGGCAAAGGGTGCCTGTGTGACGGGGACCCGTATGGACGGTGCATATCCCGGCTGTGTTCCGGGTCCATTTACATATACAGCGAGGACAATAAAGCTGTTTTGATCGGACTATTTGAGTCACGGCGTCTTTGTGGTCCTGGGGGACCCCCACCCCGCTACAATATATATAATATATAATATATATATATATATATATATATATATATATATATACAGTCAGGGCCAGAAATATTTGGACAGTGACACAAGTTTTGTTATTTTAGCTGTTTACAAAAACATGTTCAGAAATACAATTATATATATAATATGGGCTGAAAGTGCACACTCCCAGCTGCAATATGAGAGTTTTCACATCCAAATCGGAGAAAGGGTTTAGGAATCATAGCTCTGTAATGCATAGCCTCCTCTTTTTCAAGGGACCAAAAGTAATTGGACAAGGGACTCTAAGGGCTGCAATTAACGCTGAAGGGGTCTCCCTCATTAACCTGTAATCAATGAAGTAGTTAAAAGGTCTGGGGTTGATTACAGGTGTGTGGTTTTGCATTTGGAAGCTGTTGCTGTGACCAGACAACATGCGGTCTAAGGAACTCTCAATTGAGGTGAAGCAGAACATCCTGAGGCTGAAAAAAAAGAAAAAATCCATCAGAGAGATAGCAGACATGCTTGGAGTAGCAAAATCAACAATCAGGTACATTCTGAGAAAAAAGGAATTGACTGGTGAGCTTGGGAACTCAAAAAGGCCTGGGCGTCCACGGATGACAACAGTGGTGGATGATCGCCGCATACTTTCTTTGGTGAAGAAGAACCCGTTCACAACATCAACTGAAGTCCAGAACACTCTCAGTGAAGTAGGTGTATCTGTCTCTAAGTCAACAGTAAAGAGAAGACTCCATGAAAGTAAATACAAAGGGTTCACATCTAGATGCAAACCATTCATCAATTCCAAAAATAGACAGGCCAGAGTTAAATTTGCTGAAAAACACCTCATGAAGCCAGCTCAGTTCTGGAAAAGTATTCTATGGACAGATGAGACAAAGATCAACCTGTACCAGAATGATGGGAAGAAAAAAGTTTGGAGAAGAAAGGGAACGGCACATGATCCAAGGCACACCACATCCTCTGTAAAACATGGTGGAGGCAACTTGATGGCATGGGCATGCATGGCTTTCAATGGCACTGGGTCACTTGTGTTTATTGATGACATAACAGCAGACAAGAGTAGCCGGATGAATTCTGAAGTGTACCGGGATATACTTTCAGCCCAGATTCAGCCAAATGCCGCAAAGTTGATCGGACGGCGCTTCATAGTACAGATGGACAATGACCCCAAGCATACAGCCAAAGCTACCCAGGAGTTCATGAGTGCAAAAAAGTGGAACATTCTGCAATGGCCAAGTCAATCACCAGATCTTAACCCAATTGAGCATGCATTTCACTTGCTCAAATCCAGACTTAAGACGGAAAGACCCACAAACAAGCAAGACCTGAAGGCTGCGGCTGTAAAGGCCTAGCAAAGCATTAAGAAGGAGGAAACCCAGCGTTTGGTGATGTCCATGGGTTCCAGACTTAAGGCAGTGATTGCCTCCAAAGGATTCGCAACAAAATATTGAAAATACAAATATTTTGTTTGGGTTTGGTTTATTTGTCCAATTACTTTTGACCTCCTAAAATGGGGAGTGTTTGTAAAGAAACGTGTACAATTCCTACAATTTCTATCAGATATTTTTGTTCAAACCTTCAAATTAAACGTTACAATCTGCACTTGAATTCTGTTGTAGAGGTTTCATTTCAAATCCAATGTGGTGGCATGCAGAGCCCAACTCGCGAAAATTGTGTCACTGTCCAAATATTTCTGGACCTAACTGTATATATATATATATATATATATATATATAATATAATATAATATAATATAATATAATATAATATAATATAATATATATATATATATATATATATATATATATATATATATATATATATATATATATATATATATATATATGAGCAACGACAGAGCAGAGTCCAGCAATAACGTGAGCAATCCATCATAGATCCATTAAAATACAGTGGTCCAAGCAATTATTATTGTATTTTAATGGATCTATGAATAAAAAGAAAGCAGAACTTTTTAACAGCATCCTGGATTGCTCACGTTATTGCCAGACTCTGCTCTGTCGGTGTTCACATTTGTATGGATGGACTCCTACATCCTGATCCGGGCACAACGGAGTTAACCATGTCAGCCGAGGTTCCAGGTGATTCACAGGAGTGAGCTGGTCTACATTGTTGGACATATATATATATATATATATATATATGTATATATATAATCCAAACATTATATTAACTTTTCTTAATCTGGTGAAATTCTCTGTTGATTAAGCCCGGTATAATTATTCAGCATTTTTTTTCTTTCTAAACACTATTATTTATTGCTATTCAAGAAAAATAACAAACTGTGGAAAATAACAAAGGAAATCACAGATTTTCTTTTAACATTGCTAACTTTAAATAGCCGGGTCCCGCAGCCATGCTTCCTTGCGGCTACGCACCACGGACGCCAGCAAGAACCCTTCCTCAACCATCACTTGCTTGGTTAATTCCAAGGCATATCAGTACCGCTTTCCACAATGCCGGGTGTATGTGACCATATTCCCCGGCTCCAGATCCCGCCCGGGGTGTCCCCTAGGGAGGTTCTGTACCACGTCACGCCAGTACACAAACACCCCAGCTGTGAGGCCCGCTTCCCGAATGAACCTCCATCCCTGGTCGGGGGTCAAAACGATCTACGAGGCCACGGTACCGTGGCCCTCAGACTCAAGAAGCGGCACTTCTCACCTGCTCCTTCTCTTTTTGGGTACGGGTGGCAATCTCCCGTCGTTGCCAGTCTCGTGTTGTCATTTCCTGGTATAACGTACGCTGGTGTTGTTCCCAGTAGGGGGTGTTAGCGTCCGGCCTCAGCTCCCTTGCTGGCATGGGTTGTAGGTGTACTCCTGCGGCCCCAACAGCCACTGGGATGCTGCGCGGTGGCGGAACTGGTAGCTCCTCAGGTTCCACCTTCGCCACTTCATGAAGAAGGACTGACTGCTCCGCAGCCAGGGATGCAGAGTCCAGGTGCTCCGTTTCAAGGTATGGGCCCGGTGATGCAGCCGGGTCTGGTCGGGCCGATGTCGAGGTGACCGCTGTCGTAGCCTGGTCGGGTGACGGGCCGGGAGCTGGCTTCTCATAGATTGGGGCTGAAGGTTTCGCTGCCGTGGTTGGAATAGGCAGCTCGGCGTTCACCGAGGACGGGGGTGAAAGTGGTGAAGTGCTTTCCGTGAGTGGGGGCGGACCGGATCCCACAGCCGCATCATAGTTTCATAGTTTTTAAGGTTGAAGGGAGACTCTAAGTCCATCTAGTTCAACCCGTAGCCTAACATGTTGATCCAGAGGAAGGCAAAAAAACCCCAATGTGTCAAATAAGCTCCAATGGGGAAAAAAATTCCTTCCTGACTCCACATACGGCAATCAGACTAGTTCCCTGGATCAACACCCTGTCATAAAATCCAATATACATAACTGGTAATATTATATTTTTCAATTAATGCGATCAGGCTCTGCTTAAATTTTACTTGTGAATCCCTCAATACAACATCATACGGCAGAGAGCTCCATAGTCTCACTGCTCGTACAGTAAAGAGTCCTCATCTGTGATTATGATTAAACATTCTTTCCTCAAGACGTAGCGGATGCCCCCGTGTTCCAGTCGCAGGCCTAGGTGTAAAGAGATCTTTGGAAAGGTCTCTGTACTGTCCCCTCATATATTTATACATTGTGATTAGATCCCCCTAAGCCTTTGTTTTTCCTAACTAACTAACCCCAAGTTTAATAACCTGTCTTGGTATTGCAGCCCACCCATTCCTCTAATAATCTTGGTCGCTCTTCTATCTACCTGTAAGATTATGCTATTTATAACCTTCTATACTTTTGCTAACAAGAAATGCATCCATTCCTCTCTTAAATTCATTCAGTGAGTTGGCCATCACCACTTCCTCAGGAAGAGAGTTCCAGAGCCTCACTGCTCTTACCGTGAAGAACCCTCTTCTATGCTGATGTAGGAATTTTCTTTCCTCCAATCGAAAAGAATGCCCTCTTGTTCTTGTCATAGTCCTTGGTACAAACAGATCATGGGAGAGATCTCTATATGGCCCTCTGATATATTTGTACATATTTATTAGGTCTCCCCTAAGTCTTCTCTTTTCTAGAGTAAATAGACCTAATTTTGATAACCTTTCCGTGTATTGTAATGCACCCATTCCATTTATTATTTTAGTAGCCCGCCTCTGAACCCTTTCAAGTTCAGTAATGTCTTTCTTCAGCACCGGCGCCCAAAATTGCACACAATACTCCAAGTGTGGTCTGACGAGTGATTTGTACAGAGGGAGAATGATGTTTTCATCTCGTGCCCCCAGACCTCTTCTAATGCATCCCATCACCCTATTTGCTTTGGTGGCTGCTGCCTGACACTGGGCACTCCAATTTAGATTCTTATTCACTAAGATGCCTAAGTCTTTTTCCATGTCTGATTTCCCCAGCAGTTTCCCATTTAGTAAGTAATCGTAGCATCTGTTTCTCCTTCCCATGTGCATAACCTTACACTTATCTGTGTTAAACCTCATTTGCCATTTTTCAGCCCAATTCTCCAATTTACTCAAGTCCATCTGTAGTTGCAAACTGTCCTCCTTTGTGTTAACTACCTTACATAGTTTTGTATCATCTGCAAATACTGATATTTTACTCTGTAAACCATCCACCAGATCATCGGCCGGATTAGTGGAATCAACTGGGACTGGGTATCCGCTTACCCGCATGTCACAGTACCATGGCTTCAGGACTGCATCCTCAATGCAGAACAAGTGCTGCAGTGATATGGGAGTTCATACTTACCTCCATCACGTAGCACTTTACTTTCCGGCTGTGTCTGTCTGCACTGTGCTGGAGAAGGTGAGCGGGCCTGAACTAGCTCCGGCTGTCACATGATCGGAGATCGTGCAGGCCCCGACCACCTCCTGCTGACCACACCTGGCTCCACCGCGCTCCTCTGCACCGCATAAAGTGACACAGGTGTCTTCAATCAAGGCAGGTAAGTATAGGATCATGCAGAAAAATCCACAAGAATAATTGACATGCTGCAGATTTTTCCGCAGGGAAATCTGCATTATTTCTGTTGCGGAAAAAACTGCAGCATGGGCACAGATCTCTGTGTGTCGCCCACCTGCAGCGGTCGCCCCGGGGACACCACCCCACCTTCGGGGACGCCACAGGGTCTTCACCTTGGGTATATCTGGCTACAGGTATGTCAGGTTTATCTATATAGGAGTCGTGACGCCACTCACGGTTTGCGGTCAGGGTTATGGGTGACCGCCACTGCAGGTTTAATGAGCGTCTGGGGCTGATGGAGTCTGCAGTCTGGTGGTGTGGCCTCCCGTGAGTGAGGCTAGCCCCAGGGGCTCAGGTGTGTAGAACAACAGTTCCCAGAATAACTCAGTCTCAGTCCGTAAAGTCTTTCAACTTGTTTTACTCACTATTAGATGTTTTGTGAGGTACCCGGGCGATGCTGAGATTAAACCAGGGGAAACCAGGAACTCATTCCGGCCGATCTGAGGGTAACCATTAACTCGCCTTCCTAGCACTTCTTGTTTCGAATAACCCCTGACTAGAAGTACCGTGGGGTCTATCCAGGGAAGTCGCTATTGCCTTTTCTCCCCTTTTTGGCCCGTTTGCCGGCAGCGTGGACCAGGTGAGATGGCTTCTGGCTCTGTCTCCTTATGGGTTCCCCTGTTGCTGCTGAGGCTCGGACTCTAGTTCATTGGTGAGGTACCTCCAGTCCCCTCATTGACAGGTTTAGCAGCTCAATAAATGGATGTCTGCTCTAGGGACCTGTTCCCTGTGCGTGCCTAGTCACCAGCAGTCCCCGTACTAGACTGCCTCTCTTCAGGTGTCTTTCTGACTGACTCTCTGGTAACTGTTCTCCCCCGCTAACAACTACTACAAGTGCAGGGTCTGACTTGGGTGTCCGTGTGCCTGCATCTCCCAGCATCTGCCACACTCCACCCCCAGACTGGCTTACTCCTCCTACTTTCCTTACAGCCTCTGCAGCTTAGCTTCCAGCCTCTCCACCACACCCCTCGATAAGAATTGAAGGCTAGCCTCTTCCAGAGGCTACCCAAGGGTCCCATCTAATGGTGTTGGAGACCTGGTTGCTATGTGTCTGTGCATAGACACCCCTTTCTGGCCTTTGGAATTACCTGGAAGCACTGTCCCAGCATGGGTGCAGTACTCAGTGGTGCCTGACCAGGTCAGGGGCGCCACAGCTGTACTGCAGTTTTTTGGGAAATCGGCGGAATTTCCGCGAAAAAATCACGACAAATTCCACGAATTTTCCGCAGCGTGGGCACATAGCCTAAGACACTGTGCTCCTCTGTTATTCTGCATGTTATGGACTTAGCCGGATCAGCCGGCACTACCCCTCTCAACAGTAAACTTGGACTGACCCACCCCAAAAAGTGCAGGAAAGAGAGAAAGAGTGGGAAAAGAGTTTAAAGCGGGAATGGGAGCAGTCAGGTTGCATAAGAGAGAAGAGACATTCCTGTGTTCAGTTTGGAGAGTGGAGGTTTGGGGAAAAGTATGGTGTCGGCTGTGAGAGTTGATGTGAGACGGACCACAAGAGTACCCCAAAGATCGACTAGCGAGTACTGGACTGACACGTTTATGAGGACAGCGATACCAGGAAGAAGAAGTATTCCCCCTGCAGTGCTAGGAGACATGCGCACCAACTAAGACCACTGCATCGAATTCCCAAGAGTGAATCCATGTTATATCAACTGGAACGCAAGTCTGTACCGTTGTGCACACTTGGTAGGGTGTAGTGCAGGCCTCCATAGCTAGGGCGCGGTAGACGCGCGGCCAGAGCAGTGAAGGCCAGTGAGGATGCTATTGCAGCTTAGTTGCTAATCTGTTTTACTTGCTGTGCATGACCTCACCAGCGCCATGCTCGTACCCGCCCATAATCTCGCGCCTGCGCATTTAGCTCACCGGCACGAGCAAGGGCAGCTATGTTTTCTGCTCTGCCCGTGATATGGCTGAGCGAACTGCGCCTGCGCGAGCCAACCTAACTGCACAGGCGCGAGATTTGAAAATGCGACAAGGGTGAGGACGGAGGTGTCATCAAGAAAGGAGAATGGCGATTAGCGGCAGGAGGGGGGAAAGGAGGAGAAAATGAGCCCACCCATCTGGCCAGCACAGGTAATTAGCA
Organism: Anomaloglossus baeobatrachus; assembly: GCF_048569485.1. NCBI lineage: Eukaryota > Metazoa > Chordata > Amphibia > Anura > Aromobatidae > Anomaloglossus > Anomaloglossus baeobatrachus. The sequence continues at coordinate 115,856,596 of NC_134353.1, forward strand.
TACCTAACGGCCAAGTTTTAGAAAGTTATTTTTGGGGTTTGGAAGGGGAGTCAGGGCCAAGGTGCACCTCCATAGAATGCAGCCCAGGAGCTGCAGAAGAGGATTCTTTTAGTTGAATAGGAAAACATCTGGTGACAGGTTCCCTTTAAACTATATACAGGACTATGGGGAGCGTATTATAATATGTGGAGGACTATGGGGAACATATTGTAATATATGGAGGATTATGAGGAGTGTATTATAATATATGGATGACTATGAGGAGTGCATTATAATATATGGATAACTATGGAGAGTGTATTATAATATATGGATAACTATGGGGAGTGTATTATAATATATGGAAGACTATGGGGAGCGTATTGTAATATATGGAGGACTATGGGGAGCGCATTATAATATATGGATGACTGAGGAGTATATTATAATATACTGTATAGATAACTATGGGGAGTTTATTATAATATATGGAGGACTTTGGGGAGCGTATTATAATATATGGAAGACTATGAGGAGCGTAATTATAATATATGGAGGATTATGGGAAGTGTATCATAATATATGGAGGACTATATGCAGTGTAATATAATATATGGAGGACTATGGGGCGTGTATTATAATATATGGAGGACTATGGGGAGCGCAGGTCCAAATTTTGCTCCGGGGCCCATCGAACTCTAGTTATGCCACTGTGTAAGACCAAAACATCATTATCTTTATGGATTGTGTTATTACTATAATACCTAAATTGTCTTTTTTCACAAACTGTGCCAAGTTCTCTCTATTTCCTGATCTTGGGGTGGAACCCTCCTTGTGCACATAATACAGGAGGGCTGTATATTCGATTACTCATTCGTTTTTACGGCACTCATTCTGCATTAAAAATAATCTGATAACCTGGTAACATGATTCTCCAAGTCAGTACGAATATAGCGACGCCAAACTTGTATAAATATAATTTTTTTTTTATTTCGTTATAACCCTGAAAAAAAATTCTAAAGTTTCCCAAATAAAACTGGTTGGCTGCTATTTTCAGAGACCCATAATGCCTCCTTCCTATGATATAAGGTTCTTCCCGCACTGTTAGTTGCATCTGTTGCTGAGAAAAATAGATCTTTGGAAAAGCCTGCCACCGAGCTTTCTGAAGAATATATCTTGTTCAGCCGCTTTGTATCTGTTCATGCAAATCCGAGTTCCAAGGTTTCCCAGGAACAGCTTTGCCAAGTATCCAGGATTTCCAGGAACAGATGCAATTAACTGTGGCCAAAAAAACTTTCTGTTCCTGGGATAGCTGGGAGGCAAGCTTTCTCGCAAACAGCTTTTCCAGGAACAGATACAACTAACAGTGGCTGAGGAACCTATCTTTTTTCGGGAAGTGGGTTGAACACTTTCCCTAACACCCCCTTAACACGTCCGTGTCTCCAGTACATGTGATGTCCGTCTTCATACACACTGGTGACACATTCACATACATACTCATTAAAATCAATTGCGATCTTCACATCTCTGTGTTTTCACACAAATACATAGTCTATTGAGTTGTGGAACTTCATGGGATTTCCACGTAGGCTACATCGGAGCTGCGTGGGAGTTTCTCTTGCTAAATTCTCCTAAAAAGGGGCTAAAAGCCCGTACTTACGAAGCGCTCACTGATATCCTAATCAGGCACAAATACTAAGATTCTTTATAGCAAGATATTATTTATTTTAATAGCACATGAATAATCAATGGTATATAGGCATTAGCACTACTTTATAGTCATAGAATCTTATACAATAACAGAAATATGCATCAACATTACCGTATGTTGTAGCATTCCTTCCTCATCGGAGGGACTCGATTAGTGAGAAGGTAAACAACCCGGCCTCTGCATCACAGGCTCAGTGCGTCCACTTTGAGCGTCCTGGAAATGTCCCTGTCTCACTAAGCGAGCCCTGTATTTTTATACCAAACTTTGTACATTGTGGTGTCATGTGCACTGAGTATTGCAATTGGTGACCAGCATGTGATTGCTGAGTCATGGTCATGTAACCTGACCACACGCTGCTGTGGGCACCAGTAGCTTCCTGCACATGTTGCTGGCTTAACCACTGGTTTCCTGTATATGTTGCAATGAGCCGTGAATTTTACATTGCTAGTTTCCTACACATGTTTCTAACTAACCACTTGTTTCCTGCATATGTTGAACTGTAAGCGTTCCTTCCTCATAATAGTGGTTTATTCAAGACCTACTTAACACGTACTCTTCATCATGGTGAAATCGGGTCAACCAGAGGAGACCTCTCTGATACTCTGATACTGAGTTCGGATGGATCAAATAAGACCTGTGATCACTATCTTTGGATTAGGATTCCTATCTAATCACACTCATTCTTCAGTCATATCATATTGGTATCACAGAGTTATTTTGTGAATAAATTGGTGTACGAGGAACTTTGTCCTGTCTTTATAGCTTTAAGTGTCTCTTTTTATGTCTTTCAGGTTCGCTTTGTGGACAACTTGAGATTCGTTGGACTACATCTGGTCTTCATGGCTTTTTTTTTTCTTTTAGAAATTGGTGAAAGTGGGCTAGAGTTGGGGGATAATTTTTAAAATTAAATACTTTTTTGTGTGTTTTTTTTCTCTTCACATCTATTGCGTTAGTAAAGGAGTTGTCTGATAGACGCCTATACATTACTAACCCCTGGGCTTGATGCCAGCTTACAATTCATAGCTGACATCAACCCCATAAACCATTACCCTGAGTTCCACTGCTTCAGGGCACTCGGGAAGAGCCAGGCAAAGTGCCAGAATTGGCGCAACTAAAGGATGTTCCACTTCTGGGGCAGCTGCGGCTGCTATTTTTAGGCTGAAAAGGGCCAAATAATCATGGGCCTTCCCATCCTGATAATACCGGCCCCAGCTGTCTGATTTACCTTGGCTGATTATCAAATATAGGGGGATTCCACGCCATTAAAAAAAATATATATATAAATATAGAATTTAAAAAAGACGTGGAATCCTGTCTATTTTAGATAAACAGCTGAAGTACAGCAGAGAGCTGCGGGCCATTATCTAGCTATCTTTGTACACCTTTTACACATGCAAACCATTAATTTTAGTGTCATGCGGGTTTTATTGGTATGTGTCACACAGATGTGACACGGACATCATACACGCACACACGGACGGCACACGGATGACACGCGGATTTCTCACACGCCCACATAGATGGCCACATGGATGGACAAAAGGGACTGCGCAACACATGAGGTTTTTCAATGGACCTCTAAAGGAGGCCTAAACTGAGCTGAAGAAACTATCTGTTCTTGGGAAAGCTGGGCCTCAGGAAAAGCTGTTCATAGGAAGGCTAGCCACCCAGCTTTTCAAGAAATAGATACGTTCTACAGCCACTGTTGTATCTGTTCTTGGAAAACTGTGTGGCAAGCTTTCCCAAAAACAAATAGGTTCTTCAGTCTAGGCAAGTTTTCCATCCAGCTTTCCTAGGAAAAGAACATCATTTCATAGCAATAGATGTTGGGGGTTTGGAGGTGCCATTCGTGTATGCATTGGTCACTGCTCACCATTCCTTACAGTGATCAGAGCATAGCTGTCATATCTTTGCCACCTGTAACACTCTGATCTCCTGTGTGCAGTTATACCAAGTCCAAGCACCAGGGTGACGATTAAGACTTGTAAAGTTGAATCATGTCAACGTGTTCACTGATTCATTGATGTTTTAATGAGAATTCAATAAACTAGAAGATTTTATTGGAGTTACCTGTTTTTTCTCTTGTATGAACTTCATACAGTGACCTGTTTTCACTACTGATTGAAGTCACCGCCGCAGTCCTTGTGCACGGACATGTGCTCACTGCACACCGATAATCACTGTGATCTGAGCTCTGCACATGTCAATGCTTCTCACTGATTACAGTAAGTAGTACTGGAGACAAAGGGAAATTGAAGCCCAGCATTAGGCTACAGTAAAATGGCATTGATCTCCACCTACATCTTTGAGCTGGGCAGCCCTGGAGATGTGCATGGTTCATAGCTGATTAGGCCACAGCATAGGAGATAGAGTCGGACACAGATTGCCTGTGTCTGACATATTTGTGGTGTGTATGTGTTCTTCTCTGATACACACTAGCACGTTAAAATGGCAACCTGTGGATCAAGTGATAACTACCGTATTTTTTGGATTATAAGATGCACTTTTCCTCTCAAAAATTTGGGAGGAAAATGAGGGGTGTGTCTTAAAATCCAAATAAAGCTTACCGCCGGGGGGCTGTCTGTGCAGCGACCAGGTGAGTCAGTTCGGGCGGCCAGGTGCCTGTGGCTGCGTGCGGGCAGCCGGCTGCCTGTATCTGCATTTGGGCAGCCGGGTGCCTTTGGCTGAGTGTGGGAAGCCGGGTGCCTGTGGCTGCCTGCGGGCAGTCAGGTGCATGTGGCTGCCTGCGGGCAGCCAGGTGCCTGTGGCTGCGTGCGGGCAGCCGGGTGCCTGTGGCTGCGTGAAGGCAGCCGGGTGCCTGTCGGTGCCGGCTGCCTCCCCGTCCTGAAGGCCGGTTTCCTCTCTGTGCGGGTGGGCAGGTAACCTGCTGGCTGCCACTCTGTGTGTGTGGGCGGCTGGCTGTGCGGCAGGCGTTCCCAGTGTGTCCATGGTCCAGTTTCAAATCATGGCGCCGGGAGTCAGTGCGTGCGCAGATGGAGCTCTTGGATGAGAGCTCCATCTGCTTATGCGCCGCTCCAGGCGCCATCATTTGAACCGGGACCGCGGACACGCTGGGACACTCAACACACCGGCCTGCTCCACCACTGACCCGCCGCTGCAGCTGCCACTAATGACCAGCCGCCGCTGCCACCACTGATCACCACTGCCACCACGGACCCAGCACAACCTCTGCCTCCTGTGACCCCGCTTCACCACCACTGCTGTCCCCCTCCGGTAAGACAACACCGGAGTATAAGACGGACCCCATTTTTATTTTTTTTACCTTTTTTTATCTCTAAATTTGGGGTGCGTCTTATAAAACAGAAAATACGGTAATTAAAAAAAATTAAAAGTTAATTTTGAACAGTTCTAAATAAATATTTTCATATCTACATATAACATAACAATATTGTGATACATTTCCTTTAATTGTTGCTTTTTGGATGCCACACTCTCCCAAAAAAAATGCAATAGTGTGCTATCAAAATCAAAATGTCACATGGACCCCAAAATGGTATAAATAAAAATTACAGCTGGCCACACACAAAAAAGCCTGATAAAGGTTCATTAAAATAAAAATAAAAAATAGTTCTCGGTGTCAGAAGATGTCCAAAAACTATTGGTTTTATAAAGTTAAAGTGCGGAAAAACTGCAAAAAATTATTCACTATGTTCACTTTATGATAAAACTTGTGTTGGTGTGATGTCTCAGGTCGGTATGAGTTTGTAAACACCAAACTTATATAGGTTTACTTTTATCTAAGGGGTTAAAAAAAATTCACAAGTTTGTCCAAAAAAAGTGACACACTTTTTGCGCCATATTCCAAAACCAATAGAGTTCTCATTTTTCGGGATCTATTGCTCAGTGACAGGTTTTTTATTTGCGTCTCGACTTGAGCTGATGTTTATACTGGTACCATTTTTGCGCAGATACTATGTTTTGATCACCTGTTATTGCATTTTTAGCAAAATTTGCAGCAACCAAAAAACTTAATTTTGGCGTTTGAAATGTTTTTGCCGCTACACAGTTGACTGATCAGATTAATTTATTTTACCTTTTGATAGATCGGGCGATTCTGAAACTTCTCATATTTGGCATACAGATGATTCTCCCTTAGTCGTTGTAGTGAACATCTGTCCTGTGTTTGGGCAGATCGGGAGGAAACATCAAGATGTTGTCCAGGTAAACTACCACGCATGAGCAAGCAGATTTTGGAATATATTGTTGATGAATTCCTGGAAGACCGATGGAGTATTGCTGTGCTTGAATGGTGTTACCCTATTCTTATAGTGGCTGTCACAGGTATTGAAGGCCGTCTACCATTCGTCATCCGACCGTATCCGGACAAGGTTGTACGCACCACAGAGGTCAAGTTTGGAAAAAATTCTGCTGGAACCTCAGAGGCGGTCGAACAATTCCAGTATGTGTCAGCGGGTATTTATTCTTTACCATAATTTGGTTGAGACCTCTATAGTACATACATGGCCGAAAAGACCCATCCTTTTTCTTTGTAAAGAAGAATTTGGCTGTGGCTAGTGAGGAGGACTTTTGAATGAATCCTCTTGCCAGATTCTCCTTAATCTAGCGCATATATCCAATGCGAGAACATTGACTGTAAGATGCTAATGACACTTGGCTCACACTCTGCTGCAAGCATGAGCCAAGTGTTATTCTTTCTCATGCAAGATTCGGATCACAGGTGTGGAGAAGATGGAGAGGTTAATTTCTCCATCTTTCACAGTTTCTGTCTCGGCATATAACGGATACTCTGATGACATCAGAGTGCAGTCTGTTGTATCACATGCACCCATAGACTTGTATGAGTGTGTGTGATTCGAGAGAGGCTGCCAATCACAGCATGCAGACAATTTTTTTCCTCAGCCCGATTACAGCTGAAGGAAAACTCACAGATGGACACTGTCTCATTGATTAAAGTTGGGCCGACTGCAATCTGATTTCACTGGGGAACAAAATTTTTGTTGCATCCACAAAAACACTTGTTCGTACTTAAAGGGGTGGTTCACCCATTTTTTTTTATTTTCTCTATGAGTCTAACTTAAGGTCCAGTCACACTAAACAACTTACCAGCGATCCCAACAACGATAGGGATCGCTGGTAAGTTGCTAGGAGGTTGCTGGTGAGATGTCACACTGCGACGCTCCAGCGATCCCACCAGCAACCTGACCTGGCAGGGATCGCTGGAGCGTGGCTACACGAGTTGCTGGTGAGCTCACCAGCAACCAGTGACCAGCCCCCAGCGCTGCGTGGAAGATGCTGCGCTTGGTAACTAAGGTAAATATCGGGTAACCAACCCGATATTTACCTTGGTTACCAGCTCACGCAGCTACACGTGCAGAGAGCAGGGAGCAGCGCACACTGAGCGCTGGCTCCCTGCTCTCCTAGTACAGCACACATCGGGTTAATTACCCGATGTGTGCTGCAGCTAAATGTGCACAGAGCAGGGAGCAGCGCACACTGAGCGCTGGCTCCCTGCTCTCCTAGTTACAGCACACATCGGGTTAATTACCCGATGTGTGCTGCAGCTACATGTGCACAGAGCAGGGAGCAGCGCACACCGCTTAGCGCTGGCTCCTTGCTCTCCTAGCTATAGCACACATCGGGTTAATTAACCCGATGTGTCCTGCAGCTACATGTGCACAGAGCAGGAGCCGGCACTGACAGTGAGAGCGGCGGAGGCTGGTAACAAAGGTAAATATCGGGTAACCAAGGACAGGGCTTCTTGGTTATCCGATGTTTACATTGGTTACCAGCCTCCGCAGAAGCCGGCTCCTGCTGCCTGCACATTTAGTTGTTGCTGTCTCGCTGTCACACACAGCGATCTGTGCTTCACAGCGGGACAGCAACAACTAAAAAATTGCCCAGGACATTCAGCAACAACCAGCGACCTCACAGCAGGGGCCAGGTTGTTGCTGGATGTCACACACAGCAACATCGCTAGCAACGTCACAAAAGTTGTTCGTTAGCAGCGATGTTGCTAGCGATGTTGCTTAGTGTGACGGGGCCTTTACTATTTTAGGTGTCTTCTTAATTGGCCTGTGTATCCAGTTCTGGTACTAAGCGGTGCTAACCTGCATGCTCAGTGCCAGTTACATGACCCCTGGTGCTGCGGCCGCTGATATCCTCTTACATCACCTCAAATTCCGGGCTCTCAGACTTGACGTTATATCAGGGGATGCTAGCGCCACTCACACTGATTGACTGGGCTGTGGGCGGTGACTACCGCACGTCACAGCCCAGCATCGAGGGGAGGATCCGCAGGGGATGGTACAGTGTGGAGCTGTGAAGAGCGCTTAGCATCCGGCAGATTTGTGAGGTATGGGGCACCAGTGTGCAGTACAGGGATGGTTTCTTCAGCTGAAGCCCCCCCCCCGTCGAGCAAGTATGTGATCACACTATCCAGCACAGCCGCCTGCTCTTCTCAGTTGTCAGGAGAGCATGCGGTGTCAGGCAGTGTGATCCTGTACTCCCACCAGCACTACAGGTGACCGGACGCAGCTAGAGACTGACAAGTTAGTGACATGTAGCACACCATGTGTCAGAGCAGAGCATGTCACCAACTTTCTCTGCTGTGTCACCTGTCGTGCTGCATGTCACCAACTTACTCCACACTGTGGCTTGTTGTGCTGCATGGGACCAACTTTCTCCACTCTGTCAGCTGCACAACAAGTCACCGAGTGAACAAGTTGGTGACATGCAGCACAACATGTGACAGAGCACCTCTCTTCCCTCTCTTTTCTCTCTCTTTTCCCTCTGTCTTCCCTCTCTCTTTCTTCCCCCTCTCTCTCTCTTCCCTCTCTCTTCTCTCTCCCTTCCCTCTCTCTCTCTTCCCCTCTCTCTCTTCCCTCTCTCTCTTCCTTCTCTCTCTCTGTCTTCCCTCTTTTCCCTCTCTCTGTTCCCTCTCTCTCTCTTCCCTCTCTCTTCCCTCTCTCTCTCTCTTCCCTCTCTCTCTTCCCTCTCTCTCTCCCCTCTCTCTGTCTTCCCTCTCTCTTCCCTCTCTCTCTTCCCTCTCTCTCTTTCCTCACCCTCTTCCCTCACCCTCTTCCCTCTCCCTCTTCCCTCTCTCTCTCTTCCCTCTCTCTCTCTTCCCTCTCTCTCTTCCCTCTCTCTCTTCCCTCTCTCTCTTCCCTCTCTCTTTTCCCTCTCTCTTCCCTCTCCCTCTCTTCCCTCTCTCTCTCTCTTCCCTCTCTCTCTCTCTTCCCTCTCTCTCTCTTCCCTCTCTCTTCCCTCTCTCTCTCTTCCCTCTCTCTCTCTCTTCCCTCTCTCTCTCTCTCTTCCCTCTCTCTCTCTCTTCCCTCTCTCTCTCTCTTCCCTCTCTCTCTCTTCCCTCTCTCTTCTCTCTTCTCTCCCTTCCCTCTCTTCTCTCTCTCTTCCCTCTCTTTTATCTCTCTCTCTCTTCCCTCTCTTAGTTCTCTCCCCTCTCCCTTCCCTCTTTTCCCTCTCTCCGCTTTCTCTCTCCTGGCATGGTCAGTACAGAAATCTCTCTCTCTCTCTCTATCTATTGTGGAGGGGTGAGAGGGACTAATAAAGATGGAGTCCCTAATGTATCTGTGTATTTATTTCTAATAAAGTATATTTTCTTTGCGTGATGTCTGTTTTTTAAGCCTTTATTGAAGATTCTTAATGGCCGGGTCAAACTTGGCCTGACATTAAGAAACTCAGGCTTTATACCAGCTGGTAAAACAAAGCTGGTATTAACCACTTATTAGCCAGCGTGCCACCTGGCACCAGGGCTGTTGGAGAGTCAGATACAGCACCAGAAAATGGCGCTTCGATGAAAGTGTCATTTTCTGGGGCAACTATAGACTGCAATTCGCAGGGGAGGAAGGGGCAGAAAGCTTGGGCCACCCTGTGCTGCGGATTCCAATCCTCAGCTGCCTAGTTGTACCCAGCTGGACACAAAAAATGGGCAAAGCCCACGTCATTTTTTTTTTTTTTATCATTTCATGAAATTTATGAAATAATTTAAAAAAAGGGCTTCCCTATATTTTTTGTTCCCAGCCGGGTGCAAACAGGCAGCTGGGGGTTGGGGGCAGCCCGAACCTGCCTGCTGTATCTGGGTAGCATACGAAAAATATGGCAAAGCCCACGTCAATTTTTTTTTTTTAGTTTTTAGGCAAAAAACTTAAAAAAAAAAGGCTTCATTGGATTTTCCATTGCCAGCGAAGGTAACACCAATCAGTGGGGGTTAGCAGCCAGTAACTGCTTGGGTTACCCTTAGCAACAGAAAATGTAGTGGGAGCTCACATATTTAATTTTTTTACCCCTAATCCTAGGGTTAGGGTTATGTGTTTGGGTTTTTTGTTTTTTTTTTCTATTTTTTAATGAATTTTTTAAAACATAAATCGACATGTGCTTCGCCCATCGAGCACCAGAGCATTTTACTGCTCACTCATCCCTACTCCTGACCACACAGCCAGCAGAACAAGTAATCAGATGACTACAGTGTAGGACGATTACTTGTTCTGTGTCCCTCTGCATCCATCGCAGCGTGTGCGGGCTGAGGTCAGCTGAGTTCAGTCCGGCACTGGAGTCAGCTGATCTGAACTCAGCTGAACTCCAGCCTGCACACGCTGCGATTACTTGTTCTGCTGGCTATGAGGTCAGGAGTTCAGCTGAGCACAGATCAGCTCACTCCGGTGCCGGGCAAACTCATTTGAATTCCACAGCCCGCACATGCTGTGATGGATGCAGTGGGACACAGAACAAGTAATTGGCCTACACTGGAGTCAGCTGAGCTGAACTCCTGACCACACAGCCCACACACAGTCAAATGTGATTGGCAGCAGGCAGTGACTGCTGTTAACCTGCATCAATCGCAGCATGTGCGGGCTGTGAGATCAGGAGTTCAGCTGACTCCAGTGCCGGCCGATAAATTCTGTGTCTCGCTGCAGAAGGATCCGGTAAAATAACAATTGCGGTTGCATGCGTTGCACATTTAATCCACAGGATCCGGTCATATGTGGTTTGCGGTACTTTGCCTACAGGCAAAAAAACACTGATGTGAAAGTAGCCTGCAAAATGCATGCCACATGGATGATACGGACGACACACAGAGACTAGGCAAGAGGGGAAAAAGCAATCTCATGACCCCATTATTTTTTTTCCCCGATTATTTCTTTTTTTCACATGTTGCATCGGCTAAGCATAATTTCTGTACACACACACACACACACACACACACACACACACTATGAACTATATCAGAACAAGCAGAAGATAGATAGATACTTTCTTCCCCTGGTTTTGCAGAGATTGGAGCTGCTGCTGTGTCACTGTTGTGATTTCTCTCAGTGCTTCCACACAGGGAAGACGTCAGGGAGGAGTCTTTCGGTGGAGAGCTGAGTGGGTGTGTTAGATACAGTCCTACAGCCGCAAAGAATTATGGGAGTTGTAGGAACTGAATCCAGGAATTCAGGAGAGAGATTACCGCATCAGAGCTCGAGCCAGAAATGGGGAGTGCTGCTAGAGCACGATAAAAGGTAATATTGCTGAAATAACTTAATAGATGTGTGGAGAGGCACATAATAGCAAGATTTATGGGGAAAAAAAAATCAGTTTTGGTACCTGGACAACTTCTTTAATTTGAGTGTGCTGATCTCAAATCTGACATTAGTTTTTCTCTGTAAGCTATAGTTTTTTTTCAATTCAAGATTTTAGGTTTTCATCTTATTGTACAAATTTCAATATTTAGTTTAATATAATGAAGTAGGATGTCTTCTTGGGCATCATCTTTGTGAAAATGTAATAATGTAATTTAGTAAATACACTAATACACTAAAATATATGATTGCATCAGAATTTGTCTACAATTTCAAAATAGAACATATTAAAACACTTATTTTAATCATAAAATTTGCGCAAAACGTATTTAAATTCTATTCAGGCAAAAATTTACGTTTGCAGCTTTTGTGTTTGTGTTCTTGTTGAGGACGATCTCGTTTGATGCTCCAGCAGTAGACTGCCATCATAATTTTGTCCCATCGCCCCTGATAACGCTTTTTCATTGTCTTCAGATCTTGATGAAAGCTTTCTCCCTGCTTATCACTAACAGCTCCAAGATTTTCGGGAAACTTATCAAGGTGACTGTTCAGGAAGTGAATCTTAATGCTTATGTTATATCCAATATTACGGAAAGCCAACAGCATCCTTTGAAACAGAAGTTCATAGATTTCTGCTTTTTTCTTGCCAAGGAAGTTCTTTGTAACTGCCACAAAAGACTGCCATGTTGCTTTCTCCTCCTTATTCATCTTCTTGGTAAATTCTTTGTTACGTATGAGAGTTCGAATTTGAAGTTCATCAAATACACCTGCTTTTATCTGCTCGAAAGACAAGGCAGGAAAAGCAGAAATAATATGTTGAATGCATTCACTTTCTCTATTGAAAGCCCAAACAAACTGCTTCATGAAACCAAGTTTGATGTGAAGTGGGGGAAAAATGTTCCTGTCTCGGTCAACTACAGGTTCATTCACAATATTTTGCATCCCAACTTCCAGAGCTTCACGTTTCGGCCACTCCTTCTGTGTCCAATGTTTCTCCCGAGCTCGGCTTTCCCATAAACACAGAAAACAAGGATACTTCATGAAACCTCTCTGTTGTCCTAGCAGGAGCTTTACCATTTTAAGATCTACACAAATAATCCAATTATGCTCCTCATACTTCAGTAAGTCAAGAACATTTTTTATGTCATTATAATCTTCTCGTGGATGAGTTCAATGACCAATTGAAACCACTGCATAAACATTACCGTTATGTAGGAGAACATATTTCACACTCTGTTTAGAGCTGTCAAGAAATAGCTGCCATGCTGTTGGACTGTAAGTGGTAACACCTAGCTGACTAAGAAGACTACTGATATCATGACAGAAAACAAAGTGTTAGTCTTCAGAAAAAAGTCCACAAAAATGTGTTCATGCATCCTGAAATGGGATACTTTAACTGACCAGTGAAGTACATTCTTTTCTTGAAGCCTGGAGGCTAATAACTCAGCTGTCACAATCATTGGAAAGGAGAAGGGGAGGGAAACATATCCAGCACCATGTCTTTAAAAAAACGTCAAATTTATTAATTCCAAGTAAAAAAAAATTCTTATGTGGACTAAAACATTCTCTCCATATGCCTTATAGTGCCATAAGGCATATGGAGAGATTGTTTTAGTCCATATAAGAATTTTTTTTTACTTGGAATTAATACATTTTAAGTTTTTTTAAATACATGGTGCTGGATATGTTTCCCTCCCCTCTTCCTTTCCAATGATTGTGACAGCTGTGGACGCCAACCACGGATACCGTGCACCAACAAGGTGGAATCTAGACACAGAGACTGGTGAGCTGGATATATTGTATTTTTGTTATAATAACTCAGCTGCTTTCTTTGATAGGCACAAATCTCTTACTAAATCATTCAATTTGAGTTGGCTAAACTGCTGAGGGTTTAATGATTGCTTGGCATCAGAAGAAGACACTTTAGATTCTACATTCATTTCCTCAGACTGAAATAGCAGTCACTGATGTGGTCCTTAGGTTCACGCCAAACCATGGGAATACCAAAAGGCATTCCTTTGCGTTTTCCTTTTGTTCAGTCACGAAGCATTTCCTCACAATAATGACACACAATATGAAAAGCCCAATTCTTGTCTAGATTACCAAGGGGAACTTGAAAATAGGCAATATATGCACATGTCACAAATGATGAAATATTGCGCCTTTGACGTTGACGTGTATAACAGCCACATATATAACAGAAGGTGTCAGGACTATTCTTACATTTACACCTACTCGAGGAAGACATGATTCAATCTAAACAAAACAAGAGGGTGTTTTTATCAGGTAATATAATTTTGTACATTTTAAAACAACTACAGTTATGTAAAAGTGATGTTTGTAAAACATTAAAGAGGCTCTGTCAGCAGATTGTACCTATGTATGTGCTAATGCTACTAATGCTACTAATTGCTACTAATAAATAATGCTCCTAATACTACTCTATATGATTCTATATGCAGGTTACACACCAAAATGTGACGACATGTCCTCTTTAATTGCCTTTTGGTTATGTTCAATCCAAATGTCGTTGCCCTTTAACTCTAATTTAAAAACCAATGCATGCCATAAACTGTAACAAAAAGAGATTAAAATTGCCAAAAATTCACCAAAAAACGGATTTCAGATTTGGAATCAGCAATGCAGAAATATATAGAAAAAGTTCTAAAACCTCATGCAACAGAAAACGAAAAAAAAATGTTGCCCAGTGAACTGATTGCACTCGTCTGATTCATACACTTGTATGATTTTGACCTAATTGTAAACATTGTGATAGTTAAGCCAGGGTGTTACGCTCACCGAGGAGTGGTGAGCGTCCGGAGGTGGACCCACTGGACTGTGCACTGGACTCCCCTGAGAAGGCGACCAGCAGTGAACCCCTATACAGGGACTGTGCGGCACCTCCCCAGAAGGCCTAAATGCACGACAGCCAGGAACCGGTAATAGGAGTCTCTGTAAGGCCAGGTGTAGCAAGGTTGTAACGTCCGCAGCCGGCAGAACACGGGAATGGCACCGGAGATGTTCACAGCAGATGGTGTTCATTGTAGGTACGGCACAGATAATGTCCACGGCGGGGATGCCACGGTGACGTCCACTGCAGGTATGAACGGTGACGTTGTTGTAGCTGTTCTGTTTTGTCACAAGTCAGCTTATGGGATCACCAGTGAGGTCCTCTGAATTAGGCCTCTTCAGACCTTAATCCAGATCGAGCGCTCGGAGAGAAAAGACCAGCATCCATGTGGGCATGATCAATTTCTTCTGTTTATTTAATCAAAGTACAGTTTATTTATACCATTTAAAGATCAATGTGATATTGCAAAAGAAAAAGAAAAAAAACTTCTAGCTGAACTTTACTAGTTGCTCATATGACCTTTAAGTTTTAGCAAAACAAAAATGTAGAGTCATGCATATGAGATAAGAAGAAGATAAGAAGAACATTTAGAGACCATAATAATCCTTGAGCCTGTCTCTTATTCCGTAGGCTCCATGACTATGAACTACCACCAGATATACTTACTAATAACAATAAATCTTTAATGAAGAAATAGAGAAACTATTAACCCTTCTATATCAACGTCCACAGCCGGACTGGTACAGATGGCACTACAGCGAGACAAAGGATTAGAACCAGGTATCAAATGCACGGATATCAAATAATAGCACAAACGGGTCTGGACACTGGCAATGCACTACTAGAAGCGTTGCTCGGGCGCCTGCTACCAGGGAAGGTGAACCTAAATACCCATAAGGTAACAGGTGACCTCTGAGGTCACTTCCAGATAATGGGGCGCTACCGCTTTAAGAAAGGGGGCGTGGCCTCGCTCGCAGCCTAGAATCACTTACTGCAGATCTGTGTGTGGACGGGAGACAGGAAGAGGCTGCATCAGCTCCTGGAGCAGAGCGCCCGACCTGGAAGTGAGCAGGACGCATGGCAGGACCAGAACCAGGAGCAGAGTCTGCAGGGCCATGGGACCGGTAAGAGGAAAGACGTCGCTGCTGGGGGCTGGGACCGGGAGTGCACGTGGGAGCCATGCTGGGGCTGGGCAGATGTGAGGGAGAGCACCCCCCTCGGGATCTGGTGGGCCCAGGCGCCACACAGGGTCACATGAACTAATATGAATTGGATGAGTGCAATCCGATAAAAAATCAGATTGCACTCGGCCCAATGTTAGACAATGGGGAAGATGGGGAAACTAATCGCTCCTTCTTCTCTGCACCTGTGATTCGATTCTTGTATCTGATGACAGTGAATGACCCTCAGCACATGCTCGTGTGCCACCCCGCTCGCAGTAGCCGAGCTGCTCACATCCGGACCTTCTGTGGGTGGCTCGAGGGTCTCCGGACCCGGGGGTATCGCGGTCACTTCGATCAAAAAGGGGGTTTGTAGTGGTGGATGTAGGACGTATATGTACGGGCTGAGCCATATTAAGTTCGTGACTCCACTCACGGTGTGTGGTGAGGTTGGACACCACCGCTGCAGTTATGGGGCACCCGGGGGAGATGTCATGCAGCAAGTTGTTAACCCCTCCGTGGGCAGGGATGGTGGCCCCGGGACCCGTTGGGATTTGTTGGTGCAGGGAGATGGGCGACCGCAGGGTACTGGTGTACTCACTATTGAAGGAAACACACGAGTCTCTAGTAAACCAAGGTGATGGTGGTCGGTGCAGCCGGCTACGTTCTGGTCCCCCACCCGGCTGGTGGTCTCTGTCTTTCTCCTGCACCTTTTTAGAATGGTGGACTGTCTGTGGTTGCAACTTCAGGAGTCCACTCCTGGCTGGATGTGGCCTAAGGAGCCTTTGCCCGCAAACGCTGGCCCATGGGATCTCTGAGCCCTGGCGGTGGCCTTTTATGCCCCTCGTTGGGCTGTTGTCTTCTAATAGGGACTTTGGGTGGGACAGGACCTCTAGTCCTGGCCTTAATCGGTAAATTAACCGGTTCCAGTCGCTTCTGGTCCCGGATTCAGGGTCCAAGTACCCCCCTGTGTGCTCCGGTTTCCGAGTCGGTTCCCCGGGTCGGTACCGGCGGGCCACTACCCTGTCCCGGTCCACTTCGGTTCCATCGAGCCATCTTCCCACCTCCTGCAGACGGAGACCGCCATCTGCCTCGTAGCCACTGGCACCAGGGCTCCTACCTTGGCGCCGTTCAATTTGGGGTATTCGCCTCTGCTGGAGCTGCACCCAGCTCCAGCCTACACTCCTCTCTAACTTGAACTCTAACACCATCTGTTTACTTTCCCGCCCCCGGGCTGTCTAGACTCCTTGGTAGGCGTCTTCCAACCGCCTGGTTCCGCCCCCTGGTGTGTCTACCCAGCCCTTAGGGGGGTGACTAGGGTTTTGAAGGTTGGCTGATGTCACCTGTGAGGGAAAAGTGTAGTGCAGGGGCCTATCTGTGACAACCTGGCCCGCCCAGGGCGTCACACTCGCTGCAGAGTTTGAGCTGAGTGTCATTAGTATATCCCATCCAATGCTGTATGCCTAATGTGACCTCTGCCTAAAATTGATTAAATCATTTGGAAATAATAAAGAAATCCTCAATACACAACCTAAATTGGTAAAAACTTTTTTAATTTGATTTTTTCTCAGCAGCTCACGTTAGTTGCATTACACGCTGGATTTTACTGAAATGTGATACTAATTATTTTTCAATCTATCAAAACAGAACAATTATACATACTCTGGTGCTGAGCCACAAAGAGGGATTTTCGCAATTACCCTTGTGCTTTGGTTTGTAGTTAGGTAACCAGTCGTCATAAACACTGAAGTAGCATTGTACAAACACAATTAGCTCCTGCTGATAGTGGATAACTTCATTAGAGGAATACACGTAACACAATCCATGCGAGGTATTTCATACTTTGTTTACTGAATAGTTGAAACATTATGAAATGTCTGTAATGTATCAGGTTGTGTTCCTGCTGTATGAATGACGTATTGATTGACAAGTGTAGCAGTGGCTATATCAAAGTAGATTTTCAACCCTTTTCTTTCTTATTTTGCAAATCAATTAAATCATCCATCTTTTTGCCCTCTCTTGGAAAAACTAAATGTATTGGATTTCTGAAGCCTTGTCTCGCCATCAAATGATCGCCAAATTAGACCTTGTGCTAATTATAATTCTACTTAGAGCTCCCATATACATTAGACCAAAGTCAGTTGAACCCACTGACATCAGCGGGATTTGCCCATAGTGTTAGGGGGGCTTTACACGTTGCGACATCGCTTCCGAAATATCGTCGGGGTCACATCGTTAGTGACGCACATCCGGTAACGACATTGCAAAGTGTAATTCCTAGATGCGCTGATAAACGATCGCAAAAGCGTCGAAAATCGGTGATCTGTGTAGCGTCGGTCATTTTCATAATGTCGGGTCGACCGCAGGTACGATGTTGTTTGTCGCTCCTGCGGCAGCACACATCGCTGTGTGTAACCCGCAGGAGCGACAAACATCTCCTTACCTGCGTCCCGACGGCAATGCGGAAGGGAGATGGTGGGCGGGATGTTATGTCCCGCTCATCTCCGCCCCTCCGCTTCTATTGGCTGGCCGATTAGTGATGTCGCGGTGTCGCCGACCAGGTATGTGCGTGTGAAGCTGCCGTAGCGATAATGTTCGCTACGGCAGCAAACACCATATATCGCATGTACGACAGGGGCGGGTTCTATTGCGCTCGGCATCGCTTGCCGATGCTAGCGATGTCACGTGTAAAGTACCCCTTAGTCTCTTGCAGACTTCCTTGCCAATCGGTTCACGCAAGGACTTGCTGTGGATCTCCTGACCTGAGTGTGACAGCATCATATAATTCTATAAAGCTGGAATGCTCGAGTTGGGATATCCACGACAAGTCCATGCATTGCGGTCTAAGATCGGACCGAAATCCACGGATGTCTGCATGAACCATTGTGTGTATTGGGCCACCGCAGTACTGTTTGACCGCATGCAAGGAGAGAGGTGCCATTTGACTTTTGGAGCACAGATTTTCATAGAATAGATTGCAGACTCCATTTGCAGAGTCCCTAAGTGCCAGAAAAGCAGAAACTTCCTCAAGTGACCACATTTTCAAAATTACATTGGGAATTCATCTACGGGTGTAGTGATGATTTTGCCTCTGGAAAACACTCATGGAGTACAACGCAGTGAATGTTGCAGAATTGAAAATTGCAAATAAACCCTTGTAGTGCTCAGTTGTGATGAACTACCACTAGGTGTTACCAGATGCAACTAATGATAGGGAAGTCAAACAAATCGGAGGTCAGGAGCCAGAAGGTCACGTATGGAACACAGGGATGAAGAAGAGCCGAGGTCAGAGCACAAGCAGGAGGTTAGAAGCCAGGAAGTCACATAAGGTACACTGGGGAAAAGTGGAGCTGAGGTTAGGGTACAAGCTGGAGGTCAGGAGCTGGGGAACAAAGTCAGGGACATGAGAGGAGAGGGGTAACAACTGGTCCGGGGTAGGAGTACAAGATCAATACACACACGGGAGCCAGAGCACTTACTGCAGGCAGGAACTATGATTGGCAGCGTTCCGGGTGAGGTTGCTCCCTAATGAAGGAGCGCAATCACCTGAAACGAGGTGTCTGGAGAGAGGCCCCTCCCAACACCAGCACAGGATCCAAGGAAGGGAACTGTAATTCCCCTGTAGCGAGGTCGTTAAAGGGTATTGTATAATATCATTTCCCAGACAGGAGGAGGTAAGTTCACACACACATCACATGACCAGGAAGGGGTTAATAGATTTTCAGCAGTAACTAAGGTTTGCATGACTCATCCTGTCTCCTAAATGAGCAGGAAACAGGTGGCTTCACACAGACAGGTCACTATGATGACATCCTGGTAGGGTGGGGGCCTGAGCTAGGAGTGAGCTGGGGAGAAGGCAGGAAGTCTAATCAGAACCGTCTGGAATGTGAAAGAGGACAGACCTCTACAGGGACAGCTCCTGTAGAGGGGAACCAGCCAGACCAGGGCTAGTAACACCTGGAGGAAGTGAATGGGGACAGGTACTGGGATCATGGAGAATGTACCTGGTAGTGCCTAAGAGAAGCCTGATTCCGTCAGGGGGCGCTACCGGAGTAAGAGAGAGACACAGAGAGGCGGCGAGTCCCCAAGAAGCTCCATGCCACAGAGGCAGCAACAAAACACACACGACAGGGAAACCCTCAGAATACTTTACCGGACCCTGCCTCCGACCTGCCCGGGACCGACTAGAGGTACAACGGCAAGGACCAGCACCCGGGTGTGATGTTGGAAAAGACCGGTGAATTAAAATTAACTGGAACCCGCACTCAGTGACTCTTGTGAGTAAATGCCGCCGCCCTGTGCTCCGGTGCTCCCGAGGACTGCCGCCCCTGGTTCTCACCAACCTCCCGGTGCTTTCCCGCTCCACCCTTGCGGAGCGATTCCATCTTAGCTGTCCGCAACACCTGTCCCGGAGAGAGACTGTGCAGCGGCGGCTAAATACCAGCCGCATACCACGGGTGGCGCTGCTTGCAAACCCCGTTCCCATCCCATACTGTTACTAGGGAGAGGAGGTCCATGGCAGAGGAGACCGAGACTCCAGTCACCGTCGCAACCGGTGACGTGCTCCCAGGAACCCCGTTACCCTCTTCCCGTTACCCCCTCTCATAATATTAGACTTTCAAGCTTCTTTTAATGAAACCCATCGGGGTCACGGAAGCCTGGTCGGGCTACTCACAGCTTGACCCCGAACACCACCGGCCCAGTGACCTTGCGAGCCCTGCAAGCCCCAGCGTGGGTGTTTCAGAACCACCCATCCACCGGCACAAAATACAAAACAGAACATCGGTTCTGCTGGAAAGCAGAGCACCACGGACATTGTAGTGCCTGTACTTTGTGCTCAGCTCGTGCTTCTAGAGACACACAACTCATCCATTAAGTGGGTCTTCCTCACTATAATAATGCTAAACATGTGGACATTAACTGTGGTTTAGGTACATTGTGATGCTCAGAAGGGAGAGGGGCATTTGGAGATTTGGAAGGCCAGATTTTGCTGGATTTGTTTTTCGGGGGCAACCATAGCGCTTTTCCAGAGCCTTTGTGCTGCTATGCCGCCCCTGTGCCAGCAGCCTGCCGCTGCTTGGGTCCGGGCCTTCCGGTGGGTGGCTCGAGGGTCTCTGGACCCGGGGGATCCCGCGGACACTCCGAATGAATAGGGTTTGGGGGTGGTGGATGTAGGACGTATATGTACGGGCTGGGCCGTACTAGGTTCGTGACGCCACCCACGGTATGTGGTGAGTTTGGACACCACCGCTGCAATTACGAGGCACCCGGGGGGGAGATGTTGTGCAGCAAGTTGTTAACCCCTCCGTGGGCAGGGATGGTGGCCCTGGGACCCGTTGGGATTTGTTGGGGCAGGGAGATGGGCGACCACAGGATACTGGTGTACTCACTAGTGAAGGAAACACACGAGTCTCTGGTAAACCAAGGTGATGGTGGTCGTTACCCGCAGCTGGCTGCATTCTGGTCCCCCACCCGGCTGGTGGTCTCTGTCTTTCTCCTGCACTTTTGTGTAATGGTGGACTGCCTGTGCTTGCAACTTCAGGAGTCCGCCCCTGGTGGATGTGGCCTAAGGAGCCCTTGCCCGCAAACGCTGGCCCGTGGGATCTCTGAGCCGTGGCGGTGGCCTTTTATTCCCCTCGGTGGGCTGTTGCCTTCTATCGGAACTTTGGGTTGGACAGTACCTCTACTCCTGGCCTCAATCGTCTAATTAGCTGGTTCCAGTCACTTCTGGTCCCGGCTTCAGGGTCCGAGTACCCCCCTGTGTGCTCTGGTTTCCGAGTCGGTTCCCCGGGTCGGTACCGGCAGGCCACTACCCTGTCCCGGTCCACCTCGGTTCCACCGAGGCGTCTTACCGGCTCCTGCAGACGGAGACCACCATCTACCTCCTAGCCAAAGGCACCAGGGCTCCTACCCTGGTACCTGTCAGTTTACTTCAGGCCTTACACACAGACCTGACCTCCACTCCCCTTGAACTCTAAAACTGAACTGTCTGTAGACTCACTGTTTTCCCGCCCCGGGCTGTCTAGACTCCTCGGTGGGCGTCTTCCAACCGCCTGGTTCCGCCCCCTGGTGTGTCCATCTAGCCCTGAGGGGGGTGACTAGGGTTTTAAGGTTGGCTGATGTCACCTGTGAGGGAAAGTGTAATGCAGGGGCCTATCTGTGACTACCTGGCCCAGCCAGGGCGTCACACTGCCAGTAACATGGAAGCCCCATATATTTCCATTAACAGATGATGGATCTGAGTGGGGACTTGTGTTTTTGTGAATCAATCCAACAGAAAAATAGCACAAAACAATGCGGCACTACCTGATGAATGAGTCTCTCACTGCTGGTCCTGACTCCTCTACGGCGCTCCATACTGAAGAGGTCGTGCTCTGCTTTTCAAACACTGATGAGGGTAAAACAAAAGTCTGGGCAGAAATGAGATAAGCGGCACTCATCCTTGTGGTAGCAACTGTTTTATTCTTTATTAATCCAATTACATAAAACAGCAGTCATGGAACACTCGTGAAGGGAAGAGAGAGTGCCGGCGTGTGCATCAAGCTGGACGACGCCCATTTCGCACTACTCAGCGATTCTATGGGTCCACCTCGGAACTGACGTACCAGGTATAGTTAAATACAAATCTCAGGTTTGTGAGTCATGTCACCGGATATAATACATGTGATTAAAACAACGTTTAAATCATTTCAACAATACAAACATATTAAATTACAACTATTGTTAAGGTGACTTCTATAAGCAAGTTACCAATAAGAGTTTTAGTTTTACAGCACAATAACCAGGACACATTTAATCGGCAATTCTTAGAGAAAGGCTGATAGATCATTTCTATTATGTAACCCTAGGGGGCCCTGTGCATTTGTATTAATTATCCAGCATGTGTCCTTTTTAGTAATGCTTTATGTCTGTCTCCTCCTCGCTCAAGGGGTTTAATTTCTTCCAGACCAGCAAAACGTAACACTTTGGCATCCCCGGCGTGTCTTTCTCTGACATGATTAATTAGTGTAGTGGAACCTTTACCAGTAATCACTGAACGCATATGTTCTCTAAACCGCACAGACATAGGACGTATGGTTTTCCCTAAATAGTAAAAATGGCATAGGCAAAGTATGACATATATTACGTACTTTGTTCTGCATGTGATCAAATGGTATATCCAATGGAAAATGCGCCCCATTAGAATAGGTTAATAAGGCACTGTTAAAGTGCACCTGTCAGGTCCAATATGCACAATGAACTACAAGCAGTCTCGTATATTGCTAATCCCTGTCTAACTGTCCCTGTATGTAGTAGCATAAATAAAGGGATCTTTAGAAAGAGTATTTCTAAAAATCCTTTATGATATGCTAATGAGGCCAGCGACTAGTCACAAGGGTGTCAGTTCCCCTGACTAGTCCGCCCTCTTAGTATGTTAGCACACCCACAGGGGCTATTCAGTGCCCAGCATCATCAATCTACCTGTGTCTGTTCTCACTGCTTTTGGTGGGGCCAAAATTGGCACGTAGTTTAAGTTATGTATATATTCAACGAAGGGGCATATTTACCAGAGACCTTACATGCTGCCTACCAGGAGTGGATATATCATTGGTGCAGCCTGTGCAACCGCATTGGGGCCCAAGATCTAAAGGAGCCCATTTCTTCCTCAAAGTAGGTGCAGTTTTGCATTGTGATCTACAAAGGGCCCAAATACTGTGCTTGCACAGAGGCCCTTTTTTGTCTGTGTTCATCAGTGCTGCCTACACCAAAGATTTCCCAATAGTTGGCAAGTTTGTGTGACTGTCAGAATCCTCACTTTCTGTTTAAACTTAGAACATAACTAAATCTATTTTGGTAAAAAAAAAGCCTATAAATAATCACTGGCACAAAAATGTAGGGCTCTGAACAATTTCAGTATTGTTAGGACTCGCAGAATATAGATTCATCATAGGGGGGAACCCCCAGCAATCAGATGGTGCAAAGGAAAACCTGGCAGCATGTGTTCAGTTCCCCAACAGTGCCAAACCACGGGCAACAGCAATCAGTCTGGCTACACGATCAAAGTAGAGTATATTGTCCTCTGAAATGTAAATATTAGGACCATAGCCAGAGACAAGACTAGTCAGGCACCACCACCGGTTTTGCCAGGGCATGTGTGTTGCCCAGGGATAGGGGGTACTCAGATCCGGGCCAAGGACTCACTTCTGCAGGTATCCTGGTGGCGTGACCTGGTCTGTGATCCCAGGCTCCACAATAAAAGGGGGAGTAAGTAGGGGGAATTGTCCGTGACGCCACCCGTGGGTTGCGGTGATAAGGTGGTGGCACCGCCATTGCCTCTGGGGACCGTGCCCGGGACTGATGGTGTGGGGCAGCAAGGTGGGATCCCCTCCACGGGTAGGGGAGTTGTAGTCCCGGGGCCCAATTGGGAGTGGTGGTTTGGGGAGTGACGGGTGCAGTCCTCGGCTTGGACCGGGTGGTGCTGGAGTACTCACAATATAAAGCAATTACTGACACGAGTCCAGGAATTAACCAAGTTGCTGGTAACTGGTGCCCACGGCCGGCTGCTGTGAGGATGGGTCCCACACCCGTGTATGTAATTCAGGTGCTCTTTTCCTGCCCGAGGTCTGCGTCTGCTTTGCACACTGGTCCGGACTGGGTCCCGACAGCTGGCACCAGGGGGGCCCACTACCCTCTCCCGGTCCACTTCGGGTCCCACAAGCGGCTGGCCTATTCCTGAGACCCTGACTACCACTTTCCCCAGCCCCACACAGGGGCTGCTTCCAGACTCCTCTCCTCCTGCAGACTGACTTCTGCTCACACTCTGCTCTGCTCTTTCCAAGGTCCTCTTCCCCCCTCCCGTTTTCCTGGGGTGGGGGTGAGTGGGGCCTGATTGGCTAGTGTGTGTTTGTGTGGGAAACTCCCCATGGGAGTGTGAGATCTGCACCAAAAACATGGATGCAGACCTCTGTGACACCCTGGTATTGCCAGGGCGGCACACTCCCCCTTGGTAAAATACAGACCATCTGCGGGCTGTCCAGCTACCTGCATTTATTAAACGGGAAAAAAGAAAAGTTAAACATTACAAACATGCATCTTCCCACATCGGGAGGTACGGTTGCTTAAACGTCACAAACATTAACTCTGCTGCCGGCGCAGCCTCCTCCAGCCACTTTCCCTCAGTCCACCACAGGGCAGCACGGGTCCCCAATGCCCCACTCACTCACGGTGGCACTGTCCAGAAAGACCCCGTCCTCCACTGCCTGCGGTGCGGGTACGGTAAACCAGGTTCTACCGGGAACTGTCCTAACTCCTTTAACTCCCTGTCGTCTTCCACCAGGGGTTCCAACCCCTGATGGCGCCCTCCGCGGCTCCGACCACGGTGGCGTTCAACAAGTCGGCAGGGTCCTTCTCCTTCGACCCGTGTGCTGGATGGCGTCTCCCGGGAACACGGGGACGTTCAACATATGCAGGAGGGTTACTGCAGGAGCGGGTCCTTTAAAACTTGTAACGTTAAAACTTTAAAACTTTGGGGGTTAACTTGCAGATGCGGCTACCACTGCTGAAGCTGCCGCCACTCCCAGTATGGGGCACGGGTTCCGTGCTCTGCCTCCTGCTCAGGAGCCAGGCCCACTCGGATGCCCTCGGCGCCAGCTACAACCGGCCTCGCTAACTGCCGAGGGCCCCATCGCTCAGTGGCCTGCTCCTCCTCTCTGCAGGTGCACCCCGGCTGCTCCACAGCCGGGACGGGGTATCTGGGAGTGGCTGGCGCCGCATCTGGGGCAGACTTCCGGTTGGGTGCTGCCGTCGTTGCGGCCGGGCGAACTGCCGGGGCCGACATCATCACCGTTACGGCCGGGCGGACTGCCGGAGCCAACGTCATATCTGTTGCGGCCGGGGATGATGTCATCGGGGTTGCAGCTCGCTTGTCCAGGAACGGGATTAGGCAAAGTCCTGGCGTCCCTGCCTTTACAGTCCTGGTTACATGACAGGCAATCTTCATCTGCCCCCCCCTTGGTCTTTTCGGGGCACTCCGCTTTCTTTCTGCAGCGCCGCTCTGTTCCCAGGGGGCGGGGCTTCACCTTCGCGCCCTTTCACTCGGGGAAGATGGTGAAGGCGGGAATTTTTCATGTCCAAGATGGCGGATCTTCAGATTTTTCAGCGGGACGCCACTGACTGGACTTCAAGGCGCACTTCCACAGGTAAGTGGACTGGTTCAATCCTGTTTGTGACGCCAATTTGTGTCGCCCAGGGATAGGGGGGTACTCAGATCCGGGCCAAGGGGTCACTTCTGCAGGTATCACGGTGGCGTGACCCGGTCTGTGATCCCAGGCTCCACAATAAAAGGGGGAGTAAGTAGGGGGAATTGTCCGTGACGCCACCCATGGGTTGCGGTGATAAGGTGGTGGCACCGCCATTGCCTCTGGGGACCGTGCCCGGGACTGGTGGTGTTGGGCAGCAAGGTGGGATCCCCTCCACGGGTAGGGGAGTTGTAGTCCCGGGGCCCATTTGGGAGTGGTGGTTTGGGGAGTGACGGGTGCAGTCCTCGGCTTGGACCGGGTGGTGCTGGAGTACTCACAATATAAAGCAATAACTGACACGAGTCCAGGAATTAACCAAGTTGCTGGTAACTGGTGCCCACGGCCGGCTGCTGTGAGGACGGGTCCCACACCCGTGTGTGTAATTCAGGTGCTCTTTTCCTGCCCGAGGTCTGCGTCTGCTTTGCACACTGGTCCGGACTGGGTCCCGACAGCTGGCACCAGGGGGGCCCACTACCCTCTCCCGGTCCACTTCGGGTCCCACAAGCGGCTGGCCTATTCCTGAGGCCCTGACTACCACTTTCCCCAGCCCCACACAGGGGCTGCTTCCAGACTCCTCTCCTCCTGCAGACTGACTTCTGCTCACACTCTGCTCTGCTCTTTCCAAGGTCTTCTTCCCCCCTCCCGTTTTCCTGGGGTTGGGGTGAGTGGGGCCTGATTGGCTAGTGTGTGTTTGTGTGGGAAACTCCCCATGGGAGTGTGAGATCTGCACCAAAAACATGGATGCAGACCTCTGTGACACCCTGGTATTGCCAGGGCGGCACACTCCCCCTTGGTAAAATACAGACCATCTGCGGGCTGTCCAGCTACCTGCATTTATTAAACGGGAAAAAAGAAAAGTTAAACATTACAAACATGCATCTTCCCACATCGGGAGGTACGGTTGCTTAAACGTCACAAACATTAACTCTGCTGCCGGCGCAGCCTCCTCCAGCCACTTTCCCTCAGTCCACCACAGGGCAGCACGGGTCCCCAATGCCCCACTCACTCACGGTGGCACTGTCCAGAAAGACCCCGTCCAGCACTGCCTGCGGTGCGGGTACGGTAAACCAGGTTCTACCGGGAACTGTCCTCACTCCTTTAACTCCCTGTCGTCTTCCACCAGGGGATCCGACCCCTGATGGCGCCCTCCGCGGCTCCGACCACGGTGGCGTTCAACAAGTTGGGCAGGGTCCTCCTCCTTCGACCCGTGTGCTGGATGGCGTCTCCCGGGAACACGGGGACGTTCAACATATGCAGGAGGGTTACTGCAGGAGCGGGTCCTTTAAAACTTGCAACGTTAAAATTTTAAAACTTTGGGGGTTAACTTGCAGATGCGGCTACCACTGCTGAAGCTGCCGCCACTCCCAGTATGGGGCACGGGTTCCGTGCTCTGCCTCCTGCTCAGGAGCCAGGCTCCCTCGGATGCCCTCGGCGCCAGCTACAACCGGCCTCGCTAACTGCCGAGGGCCCCATCGCTCAGTGGCCTGCTCCTCCTCTCTGCAGGTGCACCCCGGCTGCTCCACAGCCGGGACGGGGTACCTGGGAGTGGCTGGCGCCGCATCTGGGGCAGACTTCCGGTTGGGTGCTGCCGTCGTTGCGGCCGGGTGGACTGCCGGGGCCGACATCATCACCGTTACGGCCGGGCAGACTGCCGGAGCCAACGTCATATCTGTTGCGGCCGGGGATGATGTCATCGGGGTTGCGGCTCGCTTGTCCAGGAACGGGATTAGGCAAAGTCCTGGCGTCCCTGCCTTTACAGTCCTGGTTACATGACAGGCAATCTTCATCTGCCCCCCCCCCTTGGTCTTTTCGGGGCACTCCGCTTTCTTTCTGCAGCGCCGCTCTGTTCCCAGGGGGCGGGGCTTCACCTTCGTGCCCTTTCACTCGGGGAAGATGGTGAAGGCGGGAATTTTTCATGCCCAAGATAGCGGATCTTCAGATTTTTCAGCGGGACGCCACTGACTGGACTTCAAGGCGCACTTCCACAGGTAAGTGGACTGGTTCAATCCTGTTTGTGACGCCAATTTGTGTCGCCCAGGGATAGGGGGGTACTCAGATCCGGGCCAAGGGGTCACTTCTGCAGGTATCACGGTGGCGTGACCCGGTCTGTGATCCCAGGCTCCACAATAAAAGGGGGAGTAAGTAGGGGGAATTGTCCGTGACGCCACCCATGGGTTGCGGTGATAAGGTGGTGGCACTGGCCGCTGCCTCTGGGGACCGTGCCCGGGACTGATGGTGTGGGGCAGCAAGGTGGGATCCCCTCCACGGGTAGGGGAGTTGTAGTCCCGGGGCCCAATTGAAAGTGGTGGTTTGGGGAGTGACGGGTGCAGTCCTCGGCTTGGACCGGGTGGTGCTGGAGTACTCACAGTATAAAGCAATACCTGACACGAGTCCAGGAATTAACCAAGTTGCTGGTAACTGGTGCCCACGGCCGGCTGTTGTGAGGACGGGTCCCACACCCATGTGTGTAATTCAGGTGCTCTTTTCCTGCCCGAGGTCTGCGTCTGCTTTGCACACTGGTCCGGACTGGGTCCCGACAGCTGGCACCAGGGGGGCCCACTACCCTCTCCCGGTCCACTTCAGGTCCCACAAGCGGCTGGCCTATTCCTGAGGCCCTGACTACCACTTTCCCCAGCCCCACACAGGGGCTGCTTCCAGACTCCTCTCCTCCTGCAGACTGACTTCTGCTCACACTCTGCTCTGCTCTTTCTAAGGTCCTCTTACCCCTCCCGTTTTCCTGGGGAGGGGGTGAGTGGGGCCTGATTGGCTAGTGTGTGTTTGTGTGGGAAACTCCCCATGGGAGTGTGAGATCTGCACCAAAAACATGGATGCAGACCTCTGTGACACCCTGGTATTGCCAGGGCGGCACACATGCGTAGTACATTTCTTCATTCTACCCATAGTGGGGCAGAGCATAGAGTGCCTGCGCTTCAGCTGCGCAGATAAAACATGGGAAACGATCTGTGGATCACGTAGGACACATCATCCACATGAATCAAGCCAGAAGGACTGCGATTCTGCATATAGAGGTAATGGCGGAAAAAACAAAAAGATGTCCATTGGTCCAGACCACAATGTAGGAGGAGTTCAGTGCTTAGATCCATGTTTATGTACCAGTAATTGAGCAGATAAAGGTGGTGGCTTTAGCTTATATTAGGAAAACACATTTTGTGAAAGCCTAAATTTGTGTCATTCTCAAAACCTTTGGCCATGACAGTCCTGACTCAGGTTCACATGGGGTAATTGTATGAAACGCATACAGTACAAGATGTTAAAGCAGATAAATAGAATATTGTATTCCTTTCTCATCAAAACTGTCCTGACTGAACACATCCTGAAACCTACCTGTGATATAGAGCTCGTTGTATGTGACATGCTTGGAGGAAATCACCTTATTCATACAGATAAGCACTGTATCTATATACATGACAAGCAAACAATAAGATACAGAAATGATTACACAACCAGCAGTGTAACCAGATCCCACCGATCAGTTTACCTACAGTCTAATTATAACATGCAATAAAACAAACATTAATCTTATAATCGCTGCACATTCCACCACGCGAACCAAAGAAAATCCCTAATAATGCAGCAGAGGGAAAATCAAACTCCATACACAGTGGGCAAAAAAATCACGGGCCAACCTAGATATTTATTTAACTTCTTCACCCCCCGGGCAATTTTCAGTTTTTCGTTTTCGTATTTTGCTCCCCTTGTTCCTAGAGCCGTAACCTTTTTATTTTTCCATCAATATTGCCATATGAGGGCTAATTTTTTTGTGGGGTAAGTTGTACTTTTGAATGAAACCATAAGTTTTACCATATAGTTTACTGGAAAAATGCAAAGCATTCTAAGTGCAATGAAATTGCAAAAAATTGCAATTGCACAAATGTTTTTGGGGTATTTTATTCACCATGTTCCTTCTATGGTAAAACTAACATGTCAGTGTGATGCCTCAAATCGGTACGAGTTCGTACACCAAACATGTATACTTTTACATTTATCTAATGGGTTAAAAAAAATTCTGAAGTTTGTTTAAATAAATAATTGCACTTTTGTCGCCATTTTCTGAGACCTGCAGCAACCAAAAAAAGTCATTTTGGCGTTTAGAATTTTTTTCTCGCCACGCCATGTACTGATCAGATTAATTGATTTTATATTTTGATACATCGGACATTTCTGAACACGGCGATACCAAATATGTGTACATTTTTTATTTTTTTTTTTAACTGTTTTATTTTCAATGGGGGTGATTTGAACTTTTAGTTTGTTTTTTTCCATATTTTTCAAAACTTTTTATTTTTACATTTTTTATTTATTTTACTAGTCCTCCTAGGGGCTTTAATGGATCCACAGTCTGATTGCTTGTTCATTTCTGCTGATCAGAGCTGCCTAATTATTCTGCAGTGCATATATACGCGTCACCTGATCTGGTTCATCTAGTAACCATTCAAGTTTATACAACTCGGAGATGGAAAATGTGCATAGAAATGATTATCTGATCACGGCAATCTCATATTAAATGCCACGCTTGCGCAGTTCTTCTCCATTGCCAGAGCACGCGCACTGAATCTGGATGCACGTCCCAGATTCATTTAATCTGTGCACATGTACCGGGAGGGGTGTAGAACGTCTTCTTGGGAGCGTTGTGACCATAATGGGGGGAGCAAGTGGTGGTGAAGGACTCTTGGTGATGTCACGGCTTTGTGACCGTAATGGGCGGAGTTCAGCTGTGTTAAAGGACCTGTGATGTCACGACCATGTCACCATAATGGGAGCTCTCCCAAGAAGACATTACACACCCCGAAGATGGCACACATATGGAATGAATCAGGGACGACATACACCAAGATTCAGTGCACATGCCTGGGAAATGGAGAGGAACTGCGTAAGTGAAAGATTACAGGGGAGATTGCCTTGACGTCGAGCCAATCACAGCAATCAATCACAATGCAGGGGTAGTGACTAAGTTAAAAAAAGAAATGTGACTGAATTTAAGTGACCATGAGAGAACCAAACTGAAACCAAAGGTGTGTGCTGCATTCATCTAAGTATATAGTCTTTTTTTAAGATAAATACATAGGCTGCCATACTTAATTCTGCTCAATATTAAGTGATACAATTAATATAAATCTAAAATAATAATATATTTTATATGTTGACATTAATATTGAGCAAAATTAATTTCAGCCTCTGCGTTCATCACTCCACAAAAGTCACGATCTCTCACGTGGCCCCTCGGGAAAATTAATAGCCTATTCCTGGTATAGAGGATAGCAGGACTGCCAACTATACAGAAATTCCTGGACAGTGCATAAAAATCTACTCTCTGTAAAAAATGTTGATGTGTCTTTGATTTTTTTTTAAGCAGGAGACTTGTACAGAATATTATTACTATATACAGTTAGGTCCAGAAATATTTGGACAGTGACACAATTTTCGCGAGTTGGGCTCTGCATGCCACCACATTGGATTTGAAATGAAACCTCTACAACAGAATTCAAGTGCAGATTGTAACGTTTAATTTGAAGGTTTGAACAAAAATATCTGATAGAAATTGTAGGAATTGTACACATTTCTTTACAAACACTCCACATTTTAGGAGGTCAAAAGTAATTGGACAAATAAACCAAACCCAAAAAAAAATTTTTATTTTCAATATTTTGTTGCGAATCCTTTGGAGGCAATCACTGCCTTAAGTCTGGAACCCATGGACATCACCAAACGCTGGGTTTCCTCCTTCTTAATGCTTTGCCAGGCCTTTACAGCCACAGCCTTCAGGTCTTGCTTGTTTGTGGGTCTTTCCGTCTTAAGTCTGGATTTGAGCAAGTGAAATGCATGCTCAATTGGGTTAAGATCTGGTGATTGACTTGGCCATTGCAGAATGTTCCACTTTTTTGCACTCATGAACTCCTGGGTAGCTTTGGCTGTATGCTTGGGGTCATTGTCCATCTGTACTATGAAGCGCCGTCCGATCAACTTTGCGGCATTTGGCTGAATCTGGGCTGAAAGTATATCCCGGTACACTTCAGAATTCATCCGGCTACTCTTGTCTGCTGTTATGTCATCAATAAACACAAGTGACCCAGTGCCATTGAAAGCCATGCATGCCCATGCCATCACGTTGCCTCCACCATGTTTTACAGAGGATGTGGTGTGCCTTGGATCATGTGCCGTTCCCTTTCTTCTCCAAACTTTTTTCTTCCCATCATTCTGGTACAGGTTGATCTTGGTCTCATCTGTCCATAGAATACTTTTCCAGAACTGAGCTGGCTTCATGAGGTGTTTTTCAGCAAATTTAACTCTGGCCTGTCTATTTTTGGAATTGATGAATGGTTTGCATCTAGATGTGAACCCTTTGTATTTACTTTCATGGAGTCTTCTCTTTACTGTTGACTTAGAGACAGATACACCTACTTCACTGAGAGTGTTCTGGACTTCAGTTGATGTTGTGAACGGGTTCTTCTTCACCAAAGAAAGTATGCGGCGATCATCAACCTCTGTTGTCATCCGTGACCGCCCAGGCCTTTTTGAGTTCCCAAGCTCACCAGTCAATTCCTTTTTTCTCAGAATGTACCCGACTGTTGATTTTGCTACTCCAAGCATGTCTGCTATCTCTCTGATGGATTTTTTCTTTTTTTTCAGCCTCAGGATGTTCTGCTTCACCTCAATTGAGAGTTCCTTAGACCGCATGTTGTCTGGTCACAGCAATAGCTTCCAAATGCAAAACCACACACCTGTAATCAACCCCAGACCTTTTAACTACTTCATTGATTACAGGTTAACGAGGGAGACGCCTTCAGAGTTAATTGCAGCCCTTAGAGTCCCTTGTCCAATTACTTTTGGTCCCTTGAAAAAGAGGAGGCTATGCATTACAGAGCTATGATTCCTAAACCCTTTCTCCGATTTGAATGTGAAAACTCTCATATTGCAGCTGGGAGTGTGCACTTTCAGCCCATATTATATATATAATTGTATTTCTGAACATGTTTTTGTAAACAGCTAAAATAACAAAACTTGTGTCACTGTCCAAATATTTCTGGACCTAACTGTATATCCCTCTTTTACAGTTCACAGTGAATGCATCTGATGTCTTCATATACTATAGAATTTATGGTCTGTAGACATGTATCACTCACAGTATCATCCTAATTACTTATTGTCATCTCATATGTAAAAAAAAGTTGACTTTTTTTTATATACTATATATATATATATATATATATATATATATATATACATACATATATATATCAAGTTGGCAACCCAAGAGGATAGATGAGAGATTAGTAGGTTGAACTGTTGAACTGTACATATCTATTATTGCTGTGTAACACCTTTTATACACCATGTTGAGTTTTATACTGTATGTGACCTGTACTCCACAAGTACACAATCTCTCAAAGCCTTCTACGGTCCACTTGGACACACCCGTGTCGGACGAATGAGACTAATGTGTTCAGTTGTAGTTGTTTGAATATTGCTACTGTGAAGCCCCTCACCTGCAGCTGTCGCATCCGGGACATCAGGGACTTCTCTCCACCTCCAGGGACGCCGCAGGGTCTTCACGTGCTGGAAATCTTCTTGCAACAGGTATGTCAGGTTAACTTTAATAGGAGTTGTGACGCCACTCTCGGTTTTGTGGTCCGGGGGGGGTGACCGCCACTGCAGTTTAACGAGCGTCTGGGGCTCATGGTGTCTGCAGTCTGGTGTTATGGCCTCGAACGAGGCTGGCCCCAGGGACTCGGGTGTATGTGCATGGAACCACAAGTCGCAGAAGAACTCACACACAGTCCAGAATGTCTTTCAGGGTTTTTACTCACGTTCAGTTGTTCACTATAAGGTAACCTGGGCGATGCTGAGACAAACTGCAGGGAGAACCAGGTATCCTTCAGGCTGATATAGGGGTGACTGTAAGCTCGCCTTCCTAGCACTTCTTGTTTCGGATAACCCCCGACTTGAAGTATATGGGATTCCTCCAGGGAAGTCGCATCTGCCTTTCTCCCCTTCTGGCCCATTTGCTGCACAGCGTGGACCAAGTAAAGATGGCTTCTTGCCCTATCTCACTTATGGGCCCCCTAATTGCTGCGTGTGCTGCGAACTCTCTAGGTTGGTGAGACACCTGGAGTGCCCTCACCGGCAGGTTTTATCAGGCCAATAAATAGATGCGTGGCTCTAGGGACCTGTCCCTGTGCCTGCCTGGTCTACCAGGAGTCCCCGTACTCAATCACCCCACTTCTTCCTGAGGTGTTTTTCAGTCTGACTCTGTGGCAACCGAACTTCCCCGCAAACAGCCACTACACCTGAAGGGTCTGGCTAGCGTGTCTGCGTGCCTGCTTACCGCTCCAGACTGACATGTGTCCTCCTCCACTGCTCCTCTCTCTTGGACTGCCTCTGCATGACTCCTTCCAGCTCTCCACCGCACAACTAGCTGAGATGTGGAGGCCACGCCCCCTCCTGGGTCTGCCCAGGGGTTCCCTCTAAGGTGTGTGTGAGCCCTGGTTAAAGTTTGTCTGTGTGTCCACACCCTATCCAGCCATCAGAATTACCTGTTCGTACTCACCCAGTACGGGTGCAGTACTCAGTGGTGCCTGACCTGGTCAGGGGCGCCACACTACCATCCAGTTTCTTCTGTTGCCATCATCTCCTCAGACTCCTATAACTTCTACTATTTGCATGTACTGCTTCTGGGACCCGCTTCCTAACTCATCGATGGGTGTAGACATCAGAAACTCTTTTTAGAATCTGTTCTCATTACATTGCGACCTAATTTAGATTTTGTAACTTGTATCTCCTGATGGAGATACATTATTTGCTGTAAGCATCATTTGCTGTAAGCATCAAAAACTGTTATTAGAGACATCACATTACAATTTGCTATGGATTCTATTACCTACATCTTTGTACTGTTTAAGACCTGCCATTTTCCTCTTCACCTGTCCTCCTGGTTCTTTTGCTTTCAGTATTTCTTGCTTTTCATATTTGTTTACCATCTAGCAAATTCTGGGTTTTTACTGTTGCAAGTGTTTTCAAATGTGTTGGCTATTCTATCGCTGGTCGCAAATAACACATTTTCCATAGACTTCAAAGCAAGTCGCACTCGACACACGTCTTATGTATGACTTATCTGTAACTTAGATGTTTTATTTACAGTAAAATCAGTGCTCTAAAATAGTCACATACAACTTGCATAAATGTTTTTGTTGTGTGGATTTTCTGGGGACTGAATTTATATTATTATTATTGTGATTCAGGTGATGCATTTATATTAGACGCCTGTTTCTGGTGATGTATTTATAATAGGCATTTGTTTATGGTGATGTATTTATATTAGGAGCTTGCTTCTGGTAACATTTATATTATGAGTATGGTTCTGTATTTATGTTTTGAACTTGATTCCAGTACTATGTTTATATTATGAGTTTGGTTCTGGTGCTGTATTTATGTTATGAGTTTGGTTCTGGTGTTGTATTTATGTATTGAGTTTGGGTTTGGTGATATATTTATACAAAGAATTTGACTCTGGTGCTATATTCATGTAATGAGTTTGGCTCTGGTCCTGTGTTCTTATTATTATGAAGTTGATTCTGGTGCTGTATTTGTTATGAGGTTGGTTCTGTATTTATATTATGAGCGTAGCTCTGTATTTATGTTATGAGCTTGATTCTGGGGCTGAATTTATGTTATGAATCTGGTTCTATATTTATAGTATGAGGTTGATTTTAGTGCTGTTTATATGTTGTAAGTTTGGTTCTGGTGCTATATTATACACCATTGCTGTTAACTGTTATAATAAGAAACAGTTAACAGCAATGGTGGATAATGGTGTGTAGTCTTGTTCCGAAAGCATGATTTTATTGAAAATTACAACAGCCTGAAAAGGTTTATGTTGAGCAAAATATAGGATTTTTATTTTAAAATAGTTTTTTTTGTTTGTTTTTGTTTTTAGAAAAAAGAGTTCTTAAAAGAAACCCTTTAAAATTATTGACATATATCAAGGACTGTCATATTGAAAATTATATATTTCACAGTCCTTTTACTGCTTTTATATTATGATTGTGATTCAGGTAATGCATTTTTATTAGAAGCTTATTTATACTAATGTATTTCTATTAGGAGTTTGCTTCTGGGTAACCTTTACGTTATGAGCATGCTTCTGTATTTATATTATGAACTTGGTTCTAGTACTATATTTGTATTATGAGCTTGGTTCTGGTTCTGCATTTCTGTAAGGACTTTGGCTTTGGTGCTGTATTTTTATTATGAATTTGGTTCTGGTGCTGTATTTGTTATGAGGTTGGTCCTGACGCTGTATTTGTGTTATGAGCTTAGCTCTGTATTTATGTTATGAGTCTGGGTCTGATGCTGTGTTTTCGTTATGAATCTGGTTCAATGTCTTTGTTATGAGATTGGTTTTGGTGCTGTATTTATGTTATGAACTTGATTTTGTTGCTATATTATTTATATTACAATATTGGTTCTGGTACTTTAGTTTACATTTATGTTATAAATGTAGTTCTGCTTTTATGTTATGAGTTTAATTTTGGTGCTGTACTTATGTATTGAGTTTGCATCTGATGCTGTATGTATGTAATGAATTTGGCTCTGGCACTGTATTTTTGTTTTTAAATTGGTTTTGGTGCTGTATTTTAAGGAGGTTGGTTCTGATGCTATATTTTTGTTATGAATTTGGTACTGTACTTATGTGGTGAGCTTAATTCTAGTGCCGTATTCATGCTGTTGACTTTGTTATGGCTCTGTAAATATATTGAAAGTTTGGTTCTGGTGCTGTATTTATGTTATAAGTTTGGTCCTTGTGCTGTATTTATGTAATATGTTTGCTTTTGATGCTGAACTTATGTTATAAGTTTGGCTCTGGCACTGTAGTTTTGTTTTTAATTTGGTTCTGATGCTGTATTTTGGTTCTATATTTATGTTATGAGCTTGGTTTTGATGCTATATATTTGTATGAATTTGGTAGTGTATCTATGTGATGAGCTTGATTCTGGTGCTATAATCATGCTGTTAGCTTTGTTATGGCACGATATTTATATTGTAAGTTTGGTTCTGATGCTGTATTTCTGTTATAAGTTTGGTCCTGGTGCTGTATTTGTGTAATAGGTTTGCTACTGATGCTGTACTTATGTTATGAGCTTGGTTCTTGTGCTGTATTTATGTTATGAACTTGTTCTGGTACGATATTTATAAATATGAACTTATAACGTGATAACATATTATGAGCCTATATTTACATAGTATATAATGAACTTGGTTCTTGTGCTGTACATTTATTACCTGTGTATATGTAATGAGCTCTGTTGTGGTGTTATATTTATGCTATGACTGGTTTTGATACTTACACTTGCTTTATTTAGATTTTTTTTTAATAAAGGGGATCTGCCATAAACTAAAGATGTGCAAATTTTGTAATTAAAAACTCCCCAATCCATTGAAAACAACACCACCAATGGTGTTTTTCTCTCATACAGTCCTTTCACTTTGGAATCTCTTGCTCCAATGTGGTTAGGACAGTGTGCAGTGAACTGTTATAATTTATTTCCCCTGCCCTAGCCTGTTTTCTGATGTGCCAATCAGCTAATCCCTAGAATAGAGAATATTTGTGGTGTCTGTACAAGCAGCTAAATTTAGGGTATGTGCACATGTTGAATATTTGTTTGCAGAAATTTGTATACCACTTAAAACTCAGTGCAAAAATGCACAGGTTTAATGCATTTTTGCAGCTTTTTTATGCGTTTTCCATGCGTTTTTCAATTTAATTCAATGGGTGAAAAATGCAGGCAAAAACGCTGCAAGAATTGACATGCTGCAGATTATTTTCTGCACCAAATATGCAAGGAAAAAATACTCAATGTGTGCACTGCACTTCAGAATTCCCATTGACTTTGCTGCCATAAGGATTTGCTTGCAGTTTTGTGACAAATCTGCAATCAAAAACACACCATAAGGGTAAGAACGCACTTTTTACCTGCTTTTTTGCTGCTTTTTCAACTGCAGCGTTTAATGCCAAAATGGATGTGCTCTGCTTTTCAAGCAAAGTCTATGGGAATTTGGTTTTCTAAACCACACTATGCAGTTCAAAATGCTGCCTTTTTGTGGCAGAAATTTGGGCAAAAACTCTGCTTTGCAGTTCAAAACCAAATGGCAAAAACAACTGACATGTCAATTGTTTTTGCCATTTGAGTTTTGAACTGCAAAGCAGAGGTTTTGCCCAAAGGTTACTCTCCCTCCCAGGTTAATTATCAGGACGGATAAACCTGCTCTTGACCTAGGGTCCTGGACCCCGCCGTGCTCGGTACAGGTCGGTTCTTTTGGGGTTCTGATGCCAACAGTCTTCCTAGGCTATGCCCCTTGCACCCTTTCCAATGTCGCTGCCACCAGTCCCCGACTCCTGTGGTCCCAGACCACTGTTTGCGACCTAACCTGTCGCCTCCCTGGGAGCAACAACTCCCCAGCTCCTCACTCTCTGAGGGCTACTATAGAACTGACTCTAAGCTCTGCTTTCCACTTCCTCCCTCCCACCAGTCTGCCTGACCCCTAGGTGGGTGGCGCTATCCCAGCTTAACCAACCCACTGGTGTGTCTGACAGGTTTGATGTGAGGTGTGGTTGGGAATTGTAGTGCTGATGGTGTGACACCGGTTACTAGGAACCTGGAATCATGGGGGGTAGGCTCTTCACCCTGGGTAAGGATTGCAGTACCGTGTGGCACCCTGATATGTTCAGGGGCGCCACACAGGCAGAGCCTAATAATGTGATGTGTGTGGAGGAGGGACAGGCAGAGGCTATAGTGATGTGTGTGGGAGATGGGCAGGCAGAGGCTATAATGTGATTTGTGTGGGGGATGGGCAGGCAGAGGCTATAATGTTATGTGTGTGGGGGATGGGCAGGCAGAGGCTATAATGTTATGTGTGTGGGGGATGGGCAGGCTGAGGCTACAATGTAATGTGTGTGGGGTGAAGGGGCAGGCAGAGGTTATAGTGATGTGTGGGGGGGAGGGGCAGGCAGAGGCTATAGTGATGTGTGTGGTGGAGGGGCAGGCAGAGACTATAATGTGATATGTGTGGGGGAGGGGCAGGCAGAGGCTATAGTGATGTGTGGGGGAGGGGCAGGCAGAGGCTATAGTGATGTGTGTTGGGGAGGGGCAGGCAGAGGCTATATACAACACTGTGATCTGCCTACTCAGGGCAGATCAAAGTGTGCCTGCGCAGGACCACAATGCCGGCTGACAGGGTCCCGACTTTTATTTAATATGCAAATGAGGGCATTTTGGTGCACCGTTGGGGTGATCTTTGCTTTGGTGCACTATTGGTGTGGTCTTTGCTTTGGTGCACCGTTGGGGTGGTCTTTGCTTTGGTGCACCGTTGGTGTGGTCTTTGTGTCGGTGCACTGTTATGCCCTCATATTTGTATTTTAAAGTCTTTTGTTTTTAGTGACAGAGCTCCAATAGGAAAAGTGAGTGCTGTCTAATATCAGCTTGTATGTCTGATTTTACCGCTCTTATTAAGTGAGCGCTGTCAATCAACACAAAAGACTGGCTTTCATATGCAAATATAAGAGTGCACTAAGGCATAGGTCACGCCAAGGGTGCACTGAAGCCCCCTCATTTGCATTTTAAAAAAATAGATTTTGAAGCAAATATTAAAGGGGTTGTTCAGTCTAGAATGAAAAGTCTGCAGTCCCTCTGTGTGTCACTCTGTGTAAGTGCAGATTTGTGAATCCTCCCAGCGCACTTACTGTGTGTTACGAGGATTCTCCGGTCTCTGCGCCGGGAACGGCGATCAAGTATGCGATGTGCAGAGTCCAAGCTAGAACCCGTCTAGGGGACGCCATCTCGCTCAGTACAAGTGCATTAAGCAAGGTTGTACTCACTAGACGAGTTCTGACCGGGAGTCTGCATATCTCATACCTGACTATCGTGAGTGCGCTGGAGGATTCACAGGTCTGCAGTCATAGAGTGACATGTGTCGCCTGGGGACCAGGGGGTACTCAGATCCGGGCCACAGAGTCACTTCTGCGGGTATCACGGTGGCGTGACCCGGTCTGTGATCCCAGGCTCCACAGTAAAAGGGGATTTGGGGATGGGAGATTGTCCGTGACGCCACCCACGGTTGTGGTGATGTGTAGCACCACCGCTGCTCAATACGGGGATCCCGGGGATGGTGAAGCGGAGCAGCTAGGTGTTGTGTTGCCCCTCCGTGGGTAGGGGTTGGTGATCCCGGGGCCCGGTGATGGGGTAAGCAGGGAGCAGGGCGCAGTGCTGCAGTGCGGTGCCCGAGGGCACGGGTGTACTCACAAGAAAGTCACACGGAGTCACTGGTAAACTAGGAATTGCCGGTGTCCGCAGCCTTCGGTACGGGGGTGTTAGTGTCCCACACACGGTGCAGCAGCCCTTGTTGTTCCTTCCCTGCAGCCAAGTGCCTTTCTCTCCTCTCTCTTCCTCTTTCTCCTCAGCCGGGAACGGGGAATCACTCCCCTGTAGTGATCCGGGTACCCAGGTACCGAGGGGCCACCGCCCGGCTCCGGCTACCTGTTCTGGCCCCTTCCTCACTACGGCCTGCCCCGGCCCTTTTGGAGAACGCTTCACTCCCAGCCTGGGAGCTAACTCCAGACCTGTGTCCTGTCTGCCCTCCACACACTCTCTGCTCCAGCCCCTCCCCTCTCCTCTGCTTTTCTCCTACACTGGGGGCTGTGCTTTGTCTGGCTGCACCGGTGTGAGATCAAATTACCAAGGAGGATTAACTCTTTCTGTGACAACCTGGCTGTGCCAGGGCGTCACACACCCCCTTGGTAAAACACGGCCCGTCCTCGGGCCGTCTAGGCACCGACATTTATTAAAACTGGAAAAGAATAAACATTTTCAATCTTCCCACAGCGGGATTCACATTGCTTCAACGTTGCAACAACAAATAACACTTTGAATAATGTTAACGTAACGGGTCCTTTAGTCACCCACCCAAACAACCTAGCCTTGGTGCTGCCCCTAAAGCCCAGGCAGCACCCCTTGACCCCAGTCCAGAAACGGTTCCAGATTGGTCAACGGGACTGGTACTTCGCTACCGATGCGGCCGGGCGGACTGCCGGAGCCGTCGTCATCTCCGTCGCGGCCGGGCGGACTGCCGGGGCCGGTTGCAGGGTGGTGACAAAGGTGAGGCCTGGGGACCCCAGGTCTGGGTCCTCCCCAACAGGCGCTGCGGGCTCCGCTACCGGTAACAGGGGTAACGGGTCGGTGCATCGCTGCGGCGGCCTCTCCAGGAACCAGATGCTGGCAGAGTCCTGGCGTCCCTGCCTTTACAGTCCTTGTCACATGAACTGCAGTTCCTTCCTACTGCTCCCCCTTGGTACTCGGGAGCAGTCCTTCCAGCAACTTTAAAGTTTCTCTTTCGCTTCCGGTCCTCCGGAGCTTCACTTCCGCCCGCGTTCTCAGGGGGCGGAGCCTCTTTTTCGCGCCCGCCGCTCGGAAAAGAAGGCGCCAAGCTGTTGTTTTTGGCGCCCAAAATGGCGGCTAAAATGGCGGACTTCTGGATTTTTCCTCAGCGGGACGCCGCTGACGGACGGGGCAAGGCGCACTTCCTCCAGGTGACTGGATGGGCTCGATCCTGTTCGTGACGCCAAATGTGTCGCCCGGGGACCAGGGGGTACTCAGATCCGGGCCACAGAGTCACTTCTGCGGGTATCACGGTGGCGTGACCCGGTCTGTGATCCCAGGCTCCACAGTAAAAGGGGATTTGGGGATGGGAGATTGTCCGTGACGCCACCCACGGTTGTGGTGATGTGTAGCACCACCGCTGCTCAATACGGGGATCCCGGGGATGGTGAAGCGGAGCAGCTAGGTGTTGTGTTGCCCCTCCGTGGGTAGGGGTTGGTGATCCCGGGGCCCGGTGATGGGGTAAGCAGGGAGCAGGGCGCAGTGCTGCAGTGCGGTGCCCGAGGGCACGGGTGTACTCACAAGAAAGTCACACGGAGTCACTGGTAAACTAGGAATTGCCGGTGTCCGCAGCCTTCGGTACGGGGGTGTTAGTGTCCCACACACGGTGCAGCAGCCCTTGTTGTTCCTTCCCTGCAGCCAAGTGCCTTTCTCTCCTCTCTCTTCCTCTTTCTCCTCAGCCGGGAACGGGGAATCACTCCCCTGTAGTGATCCGGGTACCCAGGTACCGAGGGGCCACCGCCCGGCTCCGGCTACCTGTTCTGGCCCCTTCCTCACTACGGCCTGCCCCGGCCCTTTTGGAGAACGCTTCACTCCCAGCCTGGGAGCTAACTCCAGACCTCTGTCCTGTCTGCCCTCCACACACTCTCTGCTCCAGCCCCTCCCCTCTCCTCTGCTTTTCTCCTACACTGGGGGCTGTGCTTTGTCTGGCTGCACCGGTGTGAGATCAAATTACCAAGGAGGATTAACTCTTTCTGTGACAACCTGGCTGTGCCAGGGCGTCACAGACACATACACGGACTGCAGACTTGTCATTCTAGACTGGACAACCCCTTTTAAGCTAAACTGTGTGTGATTTTTGTAGGGGAGTCGTCCCTTATCTAAATGTTCATTTATGTAAATGGGAAAACATTTCACCCGACAAACAAACATTTTGCTTGTTCATCGGGTGATCTGACAGCCGGTTTAGATAGATCATTAATCAGTTTCTGATTATTGGCAGCATTGTAAATGCACCTCTAAGAGTAACTGAGCTTTTGGGAGAATTTTTTGTTTTATGCCCAATAATTCTGAGCAGATTGGTGGGGAATCTGGTCCTGAAACCCCAAACCACAGCTGAAAAGTTATTTTAGAAGAGCACAAACAGCGGAGAGCAGATGCTGTAGAAAGTCACAGTCCTGTCTCCTGAGTTGTGCACTTCTAAGGGGTCTTTTGAGCAATTTACAGGGGTCTCCGGACCCAAACCCACATCAATGTGCTCAGAATTATTGGACCTAAAACATAGAACATATCCCCCAAAAATTAAGGTATTTTTTTAATGTTTAATAGTGCTACTGCCTGCACCATCAGTACTGTGGTTCCTGTATGGTCCGCAGTCTGATGATGGCTGCTAACAATTCCTGTAACTCCTTACCATTGTTAAAGACATACTAGGAGCTGCAGTTTCATGCCAGACAATTTTATGTTGAGCTGGCTTTAGAACTGGTGATGTAGTAGTGATTTGAGCTTGGTTCTGGTGATGCAGTCACATACCAATTGTGGTTCTGGTGATGTAGCAGTGTGCAGATGGTGGTTCTGGTGATGTAGCCGTGTGCAGATGGTGGTTCTGGTGATGTAGCCGTGTGCTGATGGTGTTTCTGGTGATGTAGCAGTGTGCAGATGGTGATTCTGGTGATGTAGCAGTGTGCAGA
Organism: Anomaloglossus baeobatrachus; assembly: GCF_048569485.1. Classification (NCBI taxonomy): domain Eukaryota; kingdom Metazoa; phylum Chordata; class Amphibia; order Anura; family Aromobatidae; genus Anomaloglossus; species Anomaloglossus baeobatrachus. Next base: position 115,899,490 of record NC_134353.1, read on the forward strand.
TGGTGGTTCTGGTGATGTAGCAGTGTGCAGATGGTGGTTCTGATGGTGTAGCAGAGTGGAGATGGTGGTTCTGGTGATGTAGTAGTGATTTGAGGTTGGTTTTGGAGATGTTGTCACGTACAGCTGGTGGTTTTGGTAATGTTATCGTGATTTGAGGTGCAGATGGTGGTTCTGGTGGTGTAGCAAAGTGGAGATGGAGGTTCTGGTGATGTAGTAGTGATTTGAGGTTGGTTTTGGACATGTTGTCACGTACAGCTGGTGGTTCTGGTAATGTTATCGTGATTTGAGGTTGGTTCTGGTGATGTATTCGTGTAGATGTAGCAATATTTAATTTATTAGATTTGATAGATAATTATTGGGTCATTGTGCTAGGCTAAATAAATATCTGTCTTAATGAGGCCATACGTCTGCCAAACAAGTATTTGACTAAAGCCCCCATATGCTATAGACAACTGTCTCATCGTTTGGCTGGTAGTTATCTCCCTGACTCTCCCATACAGTATAGACAGGTGTCCCATCATTCGGCTGGCAGCTATCTCCCTGACTCTCCCATACACTATAGACAGGTGTCCCATCACTCAGCAGGCAGCTGTGTCCCTGAGCGCTTACTTTGTTGAGTGTTCGTGTTCTCTATGAGACAGACACTACTACACATCTCTGGCGGTGGCTCACCTCTTAGAGAAAAAAGGATCCACAGTCCAAGATTGGACTTGCTGGGTCATCACTAATCTGACAATCAGACTATCGGTTGAGCCTGTCTATCTCCGGGTTCTGCCAACTGTAGTCTGTGTACGAGCGCCTTAACTACTACCGTATCTAAAGGGTATGTGAACAATTAGGGTGTGTGTACACCATGGCCTTTACATATCTGTGAATCTTTTGAGTTTTTCGGGAGGAGAACAGGTTAGGAAATTCTGTCATCATTTTTAAATTGAAATTGTATTAAGTGCTAGTCAGCAACTTCTTGGTGGCAGCGGCCCGAAAAATGGTTCAGTTACTTGTTTTAATCACTTAGTGCCTTTGAAAACCTGAAGCTGTTAAAAGAAGCTAAATAAAACTGAAGGTATGCGCAGCAAGTGCTGATCTTCATTCTTATAGCATTTAGCACTTTTTCAAGTGTGTTACAGAGGAGATCCGTCTTACACAGATGTCGTGTGTACAAAATCATAGTTTTACGTTGTCAGTAAGGGGCGCGACCACTTAAAGTGCCTAGGGCAGCACGAAGGCCAAATACAGCCCTGTACACAGTACAATACGGCTCTTCCCCTACCGACTATATATTGGTTCCCTTCCTTAAAGGGAACCAATCACCAGGTTTTTCGTATATAACCTAAAGCCAGTGCTATACTGGTGCTATCAGGCTGATTCTCTACATACCATTAGTGGTCAGCTCGGATGTTTAGGTTTTGAAATCCAAGAAAGTAAAATTTATAAAATCATCAGCTTCTTGAGTGACAGCAGCTGAGGAGCAGATAATAACTGGGGGGATATTCAGAGTTATCCCCTCCCCCTGTTAGAATTAGCATAAGTGTTATACCATTGATTTAAATTTTGACTTGCAGGACTTGTGCTGAGGTCATACCCATGTGACCAGAAGGGGCGCCCCTTCTGGTGTTTTCAGGGGGGTTTGCAGGGCATATATATATATATATATATATATATATATATTTATTTATATATATATATATATATATATAATATATAAAGCTGAGTGTATGTGTGTATGTGTCAAGGCCGGGAGGACTGGTGGGCCCAGGAGGTGGATCCACTGGACCGAGTACCCCACCGGGGGGCAGAGTACACGGCAGCCGGAGCACTGGCGTGGCCGGGACGGTTATAACCGGGTCACTAGGGTCACAGAGTTCTATAGGATACTGCAGGAAACAGGCACAGGTACCCGGTAGCAAAGGACAAACAGTAACAGGACACAGGACACAGCACAAGGGGACCTGAGCACCTAGCTCTAAAGACAAGCAAAAGGACACGTTGATCAGGCCCCGCCCACATGGAAAGGCAAGTCTTATATACCCAGCACAGCCCCATGTCATTACCTGCATCAGGTGTGCTGGGCCCATAAGACCAGGAGAGTGGGCGCGGCCTGGTCCTATACAGAACCATGAGGCCAATACTCAAAGTCAGACTCCTGAGACCAGGAGCAGGAGTCAGGGGAGCAGGAGCGGGAGCGGCAGCCATGACTGGTGGACACATGGAGTGGATCAGTGGGTAAGGAGTGGTGCTGGGACACTGGGAGCGTGACAGTACCCCCCCCTCTAAGCCCCCCCCCTCCGAGCACAGAACCCCAGGGGCACCCCGGATCGAGACACCGGGCCGGGGCCCAACGCAAAGGCGGGGAAGGACCTCTGACCCCGTACCGCCTTCTTAGCCGCACGGCGCTTAGCCGATCTACCAGCAGTGGCAGCGGGGGCAACGGGAAGAGGAGGACCGACAGAAACAGTACTGACATCGTGGAGAACCGGCCCGGACGACTCGGACCGGGCACAGGACGGTGACTCATCCCCGGTAGCTGGTGGCATCAGAGTCTCAATCGTCGGGGACGGTGGAACGACGCTGGGGTGCGTCATCACTTCCGGTTCCGGTGGCACCACAGGCACAAGTGCCAGGATCTGTGGTACAACGCTGGACTGCGTCATTTTCTCCTGTTCTTGTGACATGATAGGATCAGGTGCCAGGGGCTGAGGGACGGGCTGAAGACAGGTATCATGGCACGAGGGACTCCAGCGAGAGATTGCGCCGGAGCGCCAACTGATGTCAGGATCATGGAGTTTAAGCCAGGGCAGACCCAGCAGGAGCTCAGGAGCCATTCTCGGGATGACATAAAACGCAATAGTCTCAGTGTGCAGGGTACCAATACAAAGTCTCACGGGTTCGGTGGTGTACCGGACAGGTTCGTATAATTGTTTTCCGTCCACGGAGGCGAACCAGAGGGGTTTTGCAAGCGGGATGACCGGTATCCGATAACGGTCCACGGTAGCTTGTTGGATGAAATTACCCGCTGCTCCCGAATCAATGTGAGCCTCTGCCGTGAACTGGGTCTTCTCGGTCGTGACCTGGACAGTCTGTGTAACCGGGACTGACGGGATTCCGGTACCAAGGGTGGCGGTTCCCACCATCCCTTGGACTTGGGGTCTTCCTGGCCTCTCAGGGCAAGAGCGGAGCAGATGTGAACCGCTTCCACAATAGAAGCACAGGCCCCGGGCGAGTCGCTCTGCACGACGTTGCTCGGCTTGGCTCAGCCGGTCTATTTGCATTGGCTCAGGAGTGGAGTCGCAGAACGGCAGTGGCGGGGGAACGGTAGACCTCTGCGGGACAAAGGCGTGACGGACTGGTCGCTTTTCCCGGGATACCTCCTTGGTTCGTTCCTGAAAACGGAGATCAATCCGGGTGGCTAGTGATACCAAAGCATCCAAGGTACGGGGAACATCACGACCGGCTAATTCGTCCTTGATGCGCCCGGAGAGCCCCTCCCAGAAGGCGGCAGTCAAGGCCTCATTGTTCCAGCCTAGCTCGGAGGCAAGCGTGCGGAACTGAATGGCGTATTGGCCGACGGTCAGGGTCCCTTGGCGTAGCCGGAGGAGCGAGGAGGTAACCGCGGTACTGCGTCCCGGTTCATCGAAGGTACTTCGGAAAGCCTGCAGGAATTCCCGGATGTCGGTCGTCACCGGATCCTCGTTCTCCCACAACGGATTTATCCAGGCCAACGCCTCGCCTTCCAGGTGCGACATCACAAAGGCTATCTTGGCTTGGTCGGAAGCGAAGAGGTGCGGGAGTAATTTGAAGTGCAGCGAGCACTGGTTCAAAAACCCCCGGCAGTTCTTGGGGTCCCCGGCATACCGAGGCGGAGCAGCGAGGCGAAGTTGCGAGGCTGCAGAGACAACAGGTTCAGACGTAGAGACTGGTTGCTGCGTGGACTCAGATGAGACAGCTGTCTGTAGCGTATATAACCGGTGGTCCACGGACGCCAGGAATTTCAGCATCCGGCTCAGGGTTTCACGCTGTTGTGCCAGCTCTTGGCGCAGCTCAGCCAGCTCTGATGTTTGTGCTCCAGCGGGATCCATGTCCTGATCAATCTGTCAAGGCCGGGAGGACTGGTGGGCCCAGGAGGTGGATCCACTGGACCGAGTACCCCACCGGGGGGCAGAGTACACGGCAGCCGGAGCACTGGCGTGGCCGGGACGGTTATAACCGGGTCACTAGGGTCACAGAGTTCTATAGGATACTGCAGGAAACAGGCACAGGTACCCGGTAGCAAAGGACAAACAGTAACAGGACACAGGACACAGCACAAGGGGACCTGAGCACCTAGCTCTAAAGACAAGCAAAAGGACACGTTGATCAGGCCCCGCCCACATGGAAAGGCAAGTCTTATATACCCAGCACAGCCCCATGTCATTACCTGCATCAGGTGTGCTGGGCCCATAAGACCAGGAGAGTGGGCGCGGCCTGGTCCTATACAGAACCATGAGGCCAATACTCAAAGTCAGACTCCTGAGACCAGGAGCAGGAGTCAGGGGAGCAGGAGCGGGAGCGGCAGCCATGACTGGTGGACACATGGAGTGGATCAGTGGGTAAGGAGTGGTGCTGGGACACTGGGAGCGTGACAGTATGTCCGCTAAAGGAATCCGCACCGTCAACTTTACAATCGCGAAATTTTGCACAGACGCCTCATGTGACCCAGGGAGCGTCGTAGACTATGTTTTGACAGAAAAATTTAACCCCGTACTTTACAGTTAGTCTCTAAAATCCTGCCGCCATTAAACTGAATGGAGGTGGGAGTTATAGGTTATTAATAGCAACTGTCAGTGGTTGCTATAGGAACAAAATAAACTGTTAGTTGAAGCTTATGCGTGAGGTTATATGATGTCGGTGGAGAGATGGATAGAGAGACAGAAAAAGACAGACAGACACAGACAGAGACAGATGGGGAAAGAGACAGACGGGCAAAGAGACAGACCTGGAAAGAGACAGACCTGGAAAGAGACAGCCAGGCAAAGAGACAGCCCAGGCAAAGAGACAGCCCGGGCAAAGACACAACCCGGGCAAAGAGACAGCCCGGGCAAAGACAACCTGGGCAAAGAGACAGCCCGAGCAAAGAGACAGCCCGGGGAAAGAGACAGATGGGGAAAGAGACAGCCCGGGGAAAGAGACAGCCCTGGAAAGAGACAGACCTGGAAAGAGACAGACGGGGAAAGAGACAGACGGGGAAAGAGACAGATCTGGAAAGAGACAGACAGGGAAAGAGACAGATCTGGAAAGAGACAGACCTGGAAAGAGACAGACCTGGAAAGAGACAGATGGGGAAAGAGATAGCCCTGGAAAGAGACAACCGGGGAAAGAGACAGCCGGGGAAAGAGACAGCTGAGGAAGGAGACAGCCGAGGAAAGAGACAGATGGTGAAAGAGACAGCCCAGGCAAAGAGACAGATCTGGAAAGAGACAGACCTGGAAAGAGACAGACCTGGAAAGAGACAGATGGGGAAAGAGATAGCTCTGGAAAGAGACAACCGGGGAAAGAGACAGCCAGGGAAAGAGACAGCCAGGGAAAGAGACAGCTGGGGAAAGAGACAGCTGGGGAAAGAGACAGATGGGGAAAGAGACAGCCCGGGAAAAGAGACAGCCTGGTGAAAGAGACAGCCCGGGGAAAGAGACAACCGGGGAAAGAGACAGCCAGGGAAAGAGACAGACGGGCAAAGAGACAGCCCAGGCAAAGAGACAGACAAGGGAAAGAGACAGCCCGGGGAAAGAGACAGCCCGAGGAAAGAGACAGACCTGGAAAGAGACAGACGGTGAAAGAGACAGACGGGGAAAGAGACAGACCTGGAAAGAGACAGACCTGGAAAGAGACAGACCTGGAAAGAGTCAGCCGGGCACAGAGACAGACCAAGAAAGAGACAGACCTGGAAAGAGACAGACCTGGAAAGAGACAGACGGGGAAAGAGACAGACACACACACATAGAGACAGACACAGAGATAGAGATAGACAGACACAGAGATGGAGACCGATAGACTGATACAAATACAGACAGAGATAGAAATAGTCAGACAGAGACATAGACACAGACAGACAAGGAAAGAGACAGACAGAGACTGGGAGAGAGACAGAGAGACAGTTACTATCCCGGGCAACGCTTGGGTACTACAGTTAGTATATATATATATCTAATAAATAAAGCTCAGTGTATGTATGTGTGTATTGCATGAGTCCATTGGATCAGGACTAAAAGCATCTAATCCAGGCGTCTCAAACACGCGGCCCGCAGGCCGCATGCGGCCATTCAGGTGGCTTCTTGCGGCCCGCAGGCCCGTGGACCCGGTAAAGATGGCGACGGGTGCAGGGGCCGCAGCCGCCAGCTATTTATTTCAGCCTACAGTTTTGTCTTTGCCGCGCACAGTGAAGTTCTCGCTGCAGAACGCAATAACAGCCGCCTGCCAATCAGAGGCAAGCACCTGCTGCATATGACCTCAGATACTTGCCTGTGATTGGCCAGTGGCTGTTGTGCAGTGAGAACTGCTCTGCACGCGCCGGCAGAAAGTTCAGCGATGACAGTGTAATGCCCCTGTAAACAGGTCGTTACAGGGTATTAAATGTTACCCCATTTTTCCCGGGCAGGAGGAAGAAGGGTCCCCACAACACACACTAACATCACACTGGCAGGAAGGAGTTAACAGCATTTGCAGCATGAAGTTTGTTCTGAGTCCATGACTCATCCTGTCTCCTTAATGAGCAGGTGGCTGGACACAGGCAGGTCCCCATGACAACCAAGGGGAGGGGGGCCTGAAGGAGTGAGTTTAGTGCAGAGCACACAGAAGTTTAGGCAGAACGTCAGGGGCTGCAAAGGAGAGCAGACGTCCAGAGAACCGCTCCTGTTGAGGAGATGCCACGAGACCAGGGCTGATAACACCTAGAGGAGGGGAATGGAGCTGAGGACTGGGGTTCCTTGGAGCAAGTTGTACCCGGTGGCGGTTGTGTTAGGTCCGCTACCGGGGAGGAGAGAGGCGGCGAGTTCCCAAGATGCTCTATGCCACGGGGACGGCACTAACGCACCGAAAGGGAGAGACCCCCAGAACACCTCACCGGACACCCCTTCCTCCTACCTGCCCGGGACCGACCAAAGGCTACAGGCGGCGAGGACCAGCACCCGGGTGCGATGTGAAACGGACTTTAAATAAAGAACAACTGGAACCGCACACCGTGACTGCTGTGAGTAATGCCGCCGCCCTGTGCCCCCGGTGTCCCTGAGGACTGTTGCCCTGGGTCTCATTAACCTCCCGGGGCTCCCCCGCTCCACCCGTGGGGAGCGATTCCATCCGGCTGCCCGTAACACCTGCCCCGGAGAGAGACCGTGCAGCGGCGGCTTAACACCTGGCCGCAAACCACGGGTGGCGCTGCAAGCACCCCCGTCCCGTACCGTTTCCTGGGGAAGAGCGATGGCAAGCCCCCCCCAGGGACCCAGTTACCCTCCTTCCGTCCCCCTTGTAATACCGGACTGACGGTCGGACTTTCCTTTTTATTGAAACCCGCCGGGGGTCACGGAAGCCGGGTCGGGCCACTAACAGCCTGACCCCGAATACCACCGGCCCGGTGACCGTGCGAGCCCTGCAAGCCCCGGCGTGGGCGTTTCAACTGCAGCTGTGATCATTAGGCTACTTTCACACATCCGGCTTGAGCTCTGCGGCTCAATCCGGCTGTGGAAGCTATGCAACGGATGCGGTGAAAACACCGCATCCTTTGCATAAGTTTTTCCCATGCGGCCCGCCCGGTTTTTGCCGCTTGCGGCATGCTACTGAGCATGCGCAGTGGCAAAAACCGCATGCGGCGGCCGGATGCGGTATTTGCCGCATCCGGCCGCCATAGGCATGCATTGAGAGATGCGCCGCATCGGCCGAATGCGGCGCGATGCGTTTTTTTTTTGCCGCACGAAAAAACGTGCTAGGCAACGTTCCATCCGGCCGCCGCATCGGCTAAATCTGCCGCATGCGGCAAAAACCGGATGGAGCGCAAGGCCATGCGGCACTAATTAAAGTCTATGCAGGAAAATCGCAACCGGCAGCAAAAAAAACCGGTTGCGATTTTCCTGCAAAGTGCCGGATTGTGCCGCAGAAGAAAAACCGGATGTGTGAAAGCAGCCTTACCGGGTCCACGTGCCTGCGTGCCGCTGACGGCAGGTGAAAAAAGTGTGTGTGTGTGTTGTGGCTGCACTGTGTGTGTGTGTGTGTGTGTGTGTGTTATCTGAGGCTGCACCGGGTCCACGTGCCGCTGACGGCAGGTGAGAAGAATGCTTTTGTGTGTGTGGTGTGTGTTTCTGTTGCTGGCTGAGGCTGCACAGGGTGGAGGGGGGGTGTTAGCTGAGGCTGCACAGGGTGGGGGGGGGTGTTAGCTGAGGCTGCACAGGGTGGGGGGGTGTTAGCTGAGGCTGCACAGGGTGGGGGGGTGTTAGCTGAGGCTGCACAGGGTGGGGGGGGTGTTAGCTGAGGCTGCACAGGGTGGGGGGGGTGTTAGCTGAGGCTGCACAGGGTGGGGGGGGGTGTTAGCTGAGGCTGCACAGGGTGGGGGGGGTGTTAGCTGAGGCTGCACAGGGTGGGGGGGGGTGTTAGCTGAGGCTGCACAGGGTGGGGGGGTGTTAGCTGAGGCTGCACAGGGTGGGGGAGGTGTTAGCTGAGGCTGCACATGGTGGGGGGGGTGTTTTGCTAGCTGAGGCTGGGGCACATTGCTACAAGGGGACAAGGATGCACACATTTTTACAGAATGGGAAACAGGATGGGGCACATTACTACAAGATGTTGGCCAAAATTACTATGCGGTAATTGTTGTAAAACTGTATTACTTACAAAAAGGGGAAAAAGTGTAAAAAAAAAAAAAAGTGTGTACACATATATATACACACACACACTACACATTTGTTATAATGGACAAATGAAAAATGTTCAAAAACAGTGATCCAAGGGTGTATAGAAAGAAAAAATGGTACCACTACCAATGTCACTTTGTCCTGAAAAGAATGCGGCCCCTCAAATTATTTTTTTCCTGTGTGCGGCCCATACACCCAGCCGAGTTTGAGACCCCTGATCTAATCGCTCGAAACGCCTACCATCTCCATACCCTTGTCCTCATAGGGATTTTATTTCTCAGGATGTGAGTCTCCATCTTTATTTTAATGTTTTTTCAATAAAGAAATACTTTTTATATAACCATTGGACGTGGATGCAGGAATCTTCCTTCCCTCCTTGGAATCCACAGCCTGGCCGGCTTTTCTTCCCGTGCACCTGTCCTGCAATTGGGTCTCCATCAGAGTGGGTGAGCTGAACTTTCTCTTCCTTCCTTGTATGTATTTGTGTATGTGTGTGAGTGTGTGTGTGTGTGTGTATGTCCGCTAAAGGAATCCGCACTGTCGCATTTACAATCATGTAATTTTGCACAGACACTCCATGTGACTCAGGGAACGTCATAGACTATGTTTGGCCGGGAAAATTTAACCCCGCGCTTTCCAGTTACTCTACAAAAATCCTGCAGCCATTAAACTGAATGGAGGTAGGAGCTACAGGCTATAAATAGCAATTGTCAGTGGTTGCTAAAGGAACAAAATAAACTGTTAGTATAACAAGTTTATGTGTGAGGTAAAAAGATGTCGGTGGTGAGATGGATAGAGAGAGACAGAAAGAGACAGAAAGAGACAGCCAGGGAAAGAGACAGCCCTGGAAAGAGACAGACGGGCAAAGAGACAGACGGGCAAAGAGACAGACGGGCAAAGAGACAGACGGGCAAAGAGACAGCCCTGGAAAGAAACAGCCCTGGAGAGAGACAGCCCTGGAGAGAGACAGCCCTGGAAAGAGACAGCCCTGGAAAGAGACAGCCCTAGAAAGAGACAGCCCTAGAAAGAGACAGACCTGGAAAGAGACAGACCTGGAAAATGACAGATGGGCAAAGAGACAGACGGGCAAAGAGACAGACGGGCAAAGAGACAGACGGGCAAAGAGACAGACGGGCAAAGAGACAGACGGGCAAAGAGACAGTCTAGGAAAGAGACAGTCTAGGAAAGAGACAGTCTAGGAAAGAGACAGTCTAGGAAAGAGACAGTCCAGGAAAGAGACAGCCCTGGACAGAGACAGCCCTAGAAAGAGACAGCCCTAGAAAGAGACAACCCGGGAAAGAGACAGCCCGGGAAAGAGACAGCCCGGGAAAGAGACAGCCCGGGAAAGAGACAGCCCGGGAAAGAGACAGCCGGGCAAAGAGACAGATGGGCAAAGAGACAGATGGGCAAAGAGACAGACCTGGAAAGAGACAGTCCAGGAAAGTGACAGACCAGGAAAGAGACAGACCAGGAAAGAGACAGCCGGGCAAAAAGACAGCCGGACAAATAGACAGACAGGCAAAGAGACAGCCGGGCCAAAAGGCAGCCGGGCAAAAAGACAGAAGGACAAAAAGACAGACGAGCAAAAAAGACAGACGGGCAAAAAGACAGCTGGACAAAGAGACAGTCGGGCAAAGAGACAAAGAGAGAGAGACAGACAGATACAGAGATTGAGACAGACTGATGCAAATACAGACAGAGATATAGAAACAGACAGACAAGGAAAGAGACAGACAGCGAGACAGACAGACAGCGACACACAGACAGAGACTGGGAGAGAGACAGAGAGACAGTTACTATCCCGGGCAACGCCCGGGTACTACAGCTAGTAGATATACAGTATATAAGTATATATATAGATATATATAGATACTGTATATATATTACTATTATTTAAAATATAGTTACATATGAATGAACAGTTCAGAGATCCGTAGAAATAATTATTTACCCCTAGGCCTATTTCGATAATTTTATGTCCAAACAACACAAAATTATTCTAAGAGTACAATATAGACAAGGGAATATCCTCCACACCTAGAGGAAAGAAGATTTCACCATAATAACTGATAGAGATTATTTTGACTACAGAACCCTCTGTCATAAGATATGATGGTTATTTCATTGGAGAAATTCAAGGAGAGCTTGGATGCCTTTCTTGAAAAACATATTATTTTGGACAGTAATTTTAGAGACAGGTCTAGTGGCCATATCTGGATCAGGAAGAAATGTCTTTTATTAATATGTGGCAACTGATATCTGCCTCATGGGAATTTCTCATGTGGATGAACATGGTAGAATTGACTTGGCCACTGGAAAGGACTCCTGCGAGCCATCTCCTTTTGGCTAGCTGGCCTACTGGTACATTGTGGGTGCATCCTGCCACAATGATGATTTTGCAGAAGGCAGCTAATCTTAAAGGCCCCGTCACACGCTACGATATATCTAACGATATGTCGTCGGGGTCACGGAATTTGTGACACACATCCGGCATCGTTAGAGTTGTCGTAGCGTGTGACACCTACGAACGACTGTTAACGAGCAAAAATACTCACTCGTTGACACGTCGTCCATTGTCATAATGTCGTTCCTCATTCTGTGCGCCGGTTGTTCGTCGTTCCTGAGGCAGCACACATCGCTACGTGTGACACCCCGGGAACGACGAACACAGCTTACCTGCGTCCTGCCGGAAATGAGGAAGGAAGGAGGTGGGCGGGATGTTACGTCCCACTCATCTCCGCCCCTCCACTTCTATTGGGCGGACGCTGTATGACGTCGCTGTGACGCCGAACGTCCCTCCCCCTTCAGGAAGAGGATGTTCTCCGCCCACAGCGAGGTCGTTAGGGAGGTAAGTACGTGTGATGGGGGTTAACGACATTGTACGCCACGGGCAACGAATTGCTCGTGACGCACAAACGAAAGGCGGGTGCGATCGCACTATATATCGTACTGTGTAACACCGCCTTAAGACTAGCCAGGGTTGTTGGCAGATGTAGTTCACAGGACTCCTGCCCAGCTACAGAATACTAATGTGATCGCTGGATCAGGGTTTCATGAATTGATCCGCTCATCTCTACGTAGCACATAAACCAGTAAATAACGAAAACAAAGCTTTAAAATCCTTATCTTTACAGCATAGCACTGACACGCGCTCAGCAGAGGGCAGTCATAGACCACAGTGCAGACTATATACATACATTGCACTCAGAATATATATATTAGTGCTCACTTCAGTTATCCTATTCAGACTATATACATAGACATAAATCATGATTCACTTGCTGCAATGATTGTGCAGTACCCTGAGAATAATGATCAAGAAGACTTTCCAAAAATGTTTAATAGGTCAAATGTGATACCCAGAGTTAAGGGGTACTCGGTCCCGGGCAGTGTATAACTGGGGAATGTCACTTTGGTGGCTGTTGCCTGGTTCCAAGCCCTGGGAGCTTTTTGAAAAGAGGAATATTTACAGGTGATTGTTGAATAAAGTTTATACGTGACACCACTTGCGGTTTGCGGCTATGTCTGCTTACTTTCTCGGTCTTTCCTCTACTTCCACCATTACTGTGTGTCTTCTCCACTGTCTCCTCTGTCTGACTCTTCTGTCTGCCCCTCCCACCTGATTGTCTAGTCGACTGGATTGGCTCCATCTCTAGACGGCCATCCATTGGTCCGACCCTAGCCTAGTACCATTCTATGGGGGATGATTGGGGAAAAACAGGGATTATCTGGAGTCTTTGTGTGTTACCGGAACTGGTTTTCTGGGTCCCTAGGGGGTAGGCCCTGCATCCCAGTGGGGATGTGTACCGCCCCGCGCTTGGCCGCAGCCGAGCCGCTCGGATCCGGGCTCGTTGGTGGGTGGCTCGAGCGCCTCCGGACCCGGGGTCACTTCGCTCTGAAAGGGTGCTGGCGCTACGTAGGGGGTGGTAGGTAAGTGTACGGCCGGAGCCGTGTTTGAGTTCGTGATGCCGCCCACTGGATGTGGTGAAGGTGTAGACACCACCGCTGCAGTTACGGGGCACCCGTGGGAGATGGTTATGCAGCAAGATGTTAACCACTCCGTGGGCAGGGATGGTGGCCCCGGGACCCGTTGGGGTCCAGTTGCTTCTGGACCTCGTTTCAGGGTCTGAGTACCCCCCTGTGTGCTCCGGTTTCCAGTCGGTTCCCCGGGTCGGTACCGGCGGGCCACTACCCTGTCCACCACGGTTCCACCTGGTCGTCTTCCCGGCTCCTGCAGGCTAAGGCCACCGTCTGCCTCCTAGTCAAGGTGTGCAGGCTACGACCCTCACACCTGTCAGTCTCCTGCAGACCTGCTACACAGGCCTGCTTCCTCTCCACTCCTGTCACTGACTTCTAACTGTTTTGCACTTCCTGCCTCAGGCCCTCTGAACTCCTCGGTGGGCGTGCCAACCGCCTGGCTCCGCCCCCCTGATGTTTCCATTACGCACTGAGGGAGGGGACTAGGGTTTATGTGTTTGGCTGGTGTTACCTCTGTGGGGCTGGTGTTGTGTGGGGCGCTATTTGTGACTACCTGGCTAGTCCAGGGCGTCACAGATGCAGTACCCTGTAGCTCCCTGATGGCTTCAGGGGCGATACACAAAACTCTAGCACTGTTTGGCCAGGGTGGAGTCCCAGACTAAAGCAAGCTTAATGTGGCAGAGCCGCAAAACTAGAAAAAAAGAGTAGTACTATGGTAGTGTAGTTGGTAAGACAAAGATTTGTCATTCAAAATAAATGCTCATTTATTCATGGCTGGACAGCAGCAGCAGAGGGCCACTATACATGGGCTCCTGATGGTACTTATTCAGGGCTGGACAGCTGCAGCAGATGGCCACTATACATGGGCTCCTGATGGTACTTATTCAGGGCTGGACAGCTGCAGCAGAGGGCCCCTATGCATGGGCTCCTGATGGTATTTATTCAGAGCTGGACAGCAGCAGCAGAAGGCCTGTATGCATGGGCTCCTGATGGTACTTATTCAGGGCTGGACAGCTGCAGCAGAGGGCCCCTATACATGGGCTCCTGATGGTACTTATTCAGGGCTGGACAGCTGCAGCAGAGGGCCCCTATGCATGGGCTCCTGATGGTACTTATTCAGAGCTGGACAGCTGCAGCAGATGGCCCCTATGCATGGGCTCCTGATGGTACTTATTCAGGGCTGGACAGCTGCAGCAGAGGGCCCCTATACAAGGGCTCCTGATGGTACTTATTCAGGGCTGGACAGCTGCAGCAGAGGGCCCCTATACATGGGCTCCTGATGGTACTTATTCAGGGCTGGACAGCTGCAGCAGAGGGCCCCTATGCATGGGCTCCTGATGGTACTTATTCAGAGCTGGACAGCTGCAGCAGATGGCCCCTATGCATGGGCTCCTGATGGTACTTATTCAGGGCTGGACAGCTGCAGCAGAGGGCCCCTAAACAAGGGCTCCTGATGGTACTTATTCAGGGCTGGACAGCTGCAGCAGAGGGCCCCTATGCATGGGCTCCTGATGGTACTTATTCAGAGCTGGACAGCTGCAGCAGAGGGCCCCTATGCATGGGCTCCTGATGGTACTTATTCAGGGCTGGACAGCTGCAGCAGAGGGCCCCTATGCATGGGCTCCTGATGGTACTTATTCAGAGCTGGACAGCTGCAGCAGAGGGCCCTTATGCATGGGCTCCTGATGGTACTTATTCAGAGCTGGACAGCTATAGCAGAGGGCCCCTATGCATGGGCTCCTGATGGTACTTATTCAGGGCTGGACAGCTGCAGCAGTACGCCCCTATGCATGGGCTCCTGATGGTATTTATACAGGGCTGGACAGCTGCAGCAGAGGGCCCGTATGCATGGGCTCCTGATGGTAAATATACAGGGGCAGACAGCAGCAGCAGAGGGCCCCAATTACATGAATACAGCACCAAGACCACCATTTGAACTTGAATTCAGCACCAGAACCACCATCAGTACATAGTACATCAATTGTAATGTCACATCAGACCCATATACATTTGTATTGCATTAACCTACAGCTCCTAGTATGTAAGGAGATACTGGGAGTTTTTGTTACCAGCCATTATAAGACTGTGGACCATACAGAGAAACCAAAGTATTAATGAGAATTAGTCAGTACCGCAAATAAACATTTAAAGGCTAGGTACTTTATAGGTGACTAGCGATGGGCGAGCATGCTCATCGGTACTTGGTGCTCGCCCTTCTAGGGAACAGTACAGGCCCACAAGATTTCATTTCCACTCCTTCAACAAGGTACAGACTGCTGTAATCATTATGTGGCATCCAGGCTACAAGATGCAGTCCCATAAGGCAGATATGAGACAGCTACAGGCAGAAATAATCTACATTTCTACACGTGGATGTTATTACACAGAAAATACATAAAATATTAGGAAGATTTTTTAGTCTGATTAGTCGGCTGCCTCTGGTCTCATCTGGGCACCTGGGGTTTCCTCTGCACACTGCGCTATGGGGCCACCAGGGCTGCTCCTCCGGGAGGTGAAGAAGACGTAAACAGGTGGAACATTTCCTCCTCCTCCTTCTGTATTTGTGTCCATGTCTTAAAACAGATAGAAACTTCAGCACCAAAATGATGACAGAAAGAGATCTTGAGCAAAAAGTGAATATTTTATTTTGATCCGCCAAGAAGACGTCCATCAGCCAGTCTCCACCAAGGACATTTGTGGTGTGGGAGAGTCGGGAATGAGGTGCATGAGGCTGGACAGCCCCTGTAAAACATTTGTGCTGCAGAATTAGTCACAAATCGGCAGTAAATCTGCGGACAGAATCCACCAGTGATGCTTGCGGCTTTCATTGCAGATTTGGTTGCAGTTTTCACCCTAAAGCATTGAAAATCCCCACAGCAGTGATGCCCTGCAGAGGTGATCCGCAGATAGCGCCCCGCAGAGGTTATCCGCAGATAGCGCCCCGCAGAGGAGATCTGCAGAAAGTGCCCCGCAGAGGTGATCCGCAGATAGCGCCCCGCAGAGGTTATCCGCAGATAGCGCCCCGCAGAGGAGATCTGCAGAAAGTGCCCCGCAGAGGTGATCCGCAGAAAGCGCCCCGCAGAGGTGATCTGCAGAAAGTGCCCCGCAGAGGTGATCCGCAGAAAGCGCCCTGCAGAGGTGATCCGCAGAAAGCGCCCTGCAGAGGTGATCCGCAGAAAGCGCCCTGCAGAGGTGATCCGCAGAAAGCGCCCCGCAGAGGTGATCCGCAGATAGCGCCCCGCAGAGGTGATCTGCAGAAAGCGCCCCGCAGAGGTGATCCGCAGAAAGCGCCCTGCAGAGGTGATCCGCAGAAAGCGCCCCACAGAGGTGATCCACAGAAAGCGCCCTGCAGAAGTGATCCGCAGAGAGCGCCCCGCAGAAGTGATCCGCAGAAAGCGCCCCGCAGAGGTGATCCACAGAAAGCGCTCTGCAGAGGTGATCCGCAGAAAGCGCCCCGCAGAGGTGATCCGCAGAAAGCGCCCCACAGAGGTGATCCTCAGGGGGAACTCGGGCTTTCCTATGTAAGGCTCCCTCATGTGACTCCTGATTTCTGTTATTTTCACACTTCAGCTTCTGTTTTGTTTTAAAATCAGAATATAAACATTACTGTATCATGAAATTAATTGTAACCAAAAAATACACAGAGAAAAGATGAAATACGTGCAATAATAAGTTGTGAGGGCGGGAGCGGCCAGGACACCGTATACCGGGCATTGTGGACGGATGGGTCCCGGGCCACGCCCACCGCAATCAGAGCCGCCCCGCCCACTATGGGATAAATCCTGGGACGCACAGCTGGTTGTCATGGTGATACATCAGCGTTTACCCGCGGAGTGCCCGCCTCGTCCAGACCGGAGCAGCCCGGGATGTTGTGCAGCCACAGAGCGGCCGGATTCTCTGCTCCGCACTGACACCGACCGGCATCTCCCCGCAGACACCAGCACAACTGGAGCCGGCAGGTACCGGAGCTGGAGTCCTGCACTGGGGGAAACTGCACTGTGGTGGGGCTGTGCGGTGTATAGTGTGCGGTGTATAGTGTGCGGTGTTATAGTGTGCGGTGTATAGTGTGTGCGGTGTATAATGTGCTGTGTGCACAGTGTGTGCGGTGTATAGTGTGCTGTGTGTACAGTGTGTGTGGTGTTGTTGTGTGCTGTGTGCACAGTGTGTGCGGTGTATAGTGTGCTGTGTGTACAGTGTGTGTGGTGTTGTGTGCTGTGTGTACAGTGTGTGCGTTGTATAGTGTGCTGTGTGTACAGTGTGTGCGTTGTATAGTGTGCTGTGTGTACAGTGTGTGCGTTGTATAGTGTGCTGTGTGTACAGTGTGTGCGTTGTATAGTGTGCTGTGTGTACAGTGTGTGCGTTGTAGTGTGCTGTGTGTACAGTGTGTGCGTTGTATAGTGTGCTGTGTGTACAGTGTGTGCGTTGTATAGTGTGCTGTGTGTACAGTGTGTGCGTTGTATAGTGTGCTGTGTGTACAGTGTGTGCGTTGTATAGTGTGCTGTGTGTACAGTGTGTGCGTTGTATAGTGTGCTGTGTGTACAGTGTGTGCGTTGTATAGTGTGCTGTGTGTACAGTGTGTGCGTTGTATAGTGTGCTGTGTGTACAGTGTGTGCGTTGTATAGTGTGCTGTGTGTACAGTGTGTGCGTTGTATAGTGTGCTGTGTGTACAGTGTGTGTGGTGTGTGGTGTTATTGTGTGCTGTGTAATAGTGTGCAGTGTTATGGTGTTAGTGTGCAGTGTCGTACTGTGCAGTTTTTTAGTGTACAATGCGTGCTGTATTATAATGTATGGTCTGTGCGGTGTTAGTGTACAGTGTGTGCGGTATTATAATGTACAGTGTTAATGTATAGTGTGTGTGGTGTTATAGTGTATGGTGTGTGTGGTGTTATAGTGTACGGTGTGTGGTGTTATAGTGTACGGTGTGTGGTGTTATAGTGTGTGGTGTTATATAGTGTGTGGTGTTATATAGTGTGTGCTGTTATATAGTGTGTGCTGTTATATAGTGTGTGGTGTGTGCTGTTATATAGTGTGTGGTGTGTGCTGTTATATAGTGTGTGCTGTTATATAGTGTGTGGTGTTATATAGTGTGTGGTGTTATATAGTGTGTGGTGTTATATAGTGTGTGCTGTTATATAGTGTGTGGTGTGTGCTGTTATATAGTGTGTGGTGTGTGCTGTTATATAGTGTGTGGTGTTATATAGTGTGTGCTGTTATATAGTGTGTGGTGTTATATAGTGTGTGGTGTTATATAGTGTACGGTGTGTGCTGTTATATAGTGTACGGTGTGTGGTGTTATATAGTGTGTGGTGTTATATAGTGTACGGTGTGTGGTGTTTATATAGTGTGTGCTGTTATATAGTGTGTGTGCTGTTATATAGTGTGTGTGCTGTTATATAGTGTGTGTGGTGTTATATAGTGTGTGGTGTTTTATAGTGTGTGGTGTTTTATAGTGTACGGTGTGTGGTGTTTTATAGTGTGTGGTGTTAGTGTACGGTGTGTGATATAGTGTGCGATGTTGTAGTGTACGGTGTGTGGTGTTATAGTATATAGTCTGTGTTATAGTGTGCGATGTAGTGTACTGTGTGTGGTGTTATAGTATACAAGGTGTGTTATAGTGTGCGATGTTGTAGTGTACGGTGTGTGTGCAGTGTTATAGTGTATGTACATTCTTACACCCTATGATGTGTGCAGTGTTATAGTGCATGTACATTCTTACACCCTCTGATGTGTGCAGTGTTATAGTGCATGTACATTCTTACACCCTATGATGTGTGCAGTGTTATAGTGCATGTACATTCTTACACCCTATGATGTGTGCAGTGTTATAGTGCATGTACATTCTTACACCCTATGATGTGTGCAGTGTTATAGTGCATGTACATTCTTACACCCTATGATGTGTGCAGTGTTATAGTGCATGTACATTCTTACACCCTATGATGTGTGCAGTGTTATAGTGCATGTACATTCTTACACCCTATGATGTGTGCAGTGTTATAGTGCATGTACATTCTTACACCCTATGATGTGTGCAGTGTTATAGTGCATGTACATTCTTACACCCTATGATGTGTGCAGTGTTATAGTGCATGTACATTCTTATACCCTATGATGTGTGCAGTGTTATAGTGCATGTACATTCTTACACCCTATGATGTGTGCAGTGTTATAGTGCATGTACATTCTTATACCCTATGATGTGTGCAGTGTTATAGTGGATGTACATTCTTACACCCTCTGATGTGTGCAGTGTTATAGTGTATGTACATTCTTACACCCTCTGATGTGTGCAGTGTTATAGTGCATGTACATTCTTACACCCTATGATGTGTGCAGTGTTATAGTGCATGTACATTCTTACACCCTATGATGTGTGCAGTGTTATAGTGCATGTACATTCTTATACCCTATGATGTGTGCAGTGTTATAGTGCATGTACATTCTTACACCCTATGATGTGTGCAGTGTTATAGTGCATGTACATTCTTATACCCTATGATGTGTGCAGTGTTATAGTGTATGTACATTCTTACACCCTCTGATGTGTGCAGTGTTATAGTGCATGTACATTCTTACACCCTATGATGTGTGCAGTGTTATAGTGTATGTACATTCTTACACCCTCTGATGTGTGCAGTGTTATAGTGCATGTACATTCTTATACCCTATGATGTGTGCAGTGTTATAGTGTATGTACATTCTTACACCCTCTGATGTGTGCAGTGTTATAGTGCATGTACATTCTTACACCCTATGATGTGTGCAGTGTTATAGTGCATGTACATTCTTATACCCTATGATGTGTGCAGTGTTATAGTGTATGTACATTCTTACACCCTCTGATGTGTGCAGTGTTATAGTGCATGTACATTCTTACACCCTATGATGTGTGCAGTGTTATAGTGCATGTACATTCTTATACCCTATGATGTGTGCAGTGTTATAGTGTATGTACATTCTTACACCCTCTGATGTGTGCAGTGTTATAGTGCATGTACATTCTTATACCCTATGATGTGTGCAGTGTTATAGTGTATGTACATTCTTACACCCTCTGATGTGTGCAGTGTTATAGTGCATGTACATTCTTACACCCTATGATGTGTGCAGTGTTATAGTGCATGTACATTCTTATACCCTATGATGTGTGCAGTGTTATAGTGTATGTACATTCTTACACCCTATGATGTGTGCAGTGTTATAGTGCATGTACATTCTTACACCCTATGATGTGTGCAGTGTTATAGTGCATGTACATTCTTATACCCTATGATGTGTGCAGTGTTATAGTGCATGTACATTCTTACACCCTCTGATGTGTGCAGTGTTATAGTGTATGTACATTCTTACACCCTATGATGTGTGCAGTGTTATAGTGCATGTACATTCTTACACCCTATGATGTGTGCAGTGTTATAGTGCATGTACATTCTTACACCCTATGATGTGTGCAGTGTTATTACGCAGCAGGTTTCGCAGCCGTGTAGAGAAGTCTTTGGCGAAAAACACCAACACGCTGCAATTTAATATAAAATCTAACCAATTTCTAGTGTAGTTTTCTCTGCCAAGAGGTCCCGTTAGTCTTTCTATCAGGGGTGTACATAGAGATCATAGGGCCCCATAGCAAAACATCTAATTGCCCCCCCCCCCATCCTTTTAAAAAAGAATAAATAATTATTTGGTTGGGACACATAAGAGCATATCTCACAACTTTGCTGCCCTTTAGGGGGCGATTTTCCTCCTATTGAAGCCCCTAGATTCCCCACTCATTGCACCCATAAAGTATGATGCCAACAAAGTGCCCCACAAACACTGTATGATACACCCATAATGAATTCCTCCACAGTACTCTCTACACGTAAAGTATGGTGACCCTCAACATACGATGATCCCCCCATCCCCAACTATTACCCCTTCACACACACCCCTCTATACAGTATAATGGGTCCTGGTGCAAGATATGGATTAGTCCCCCCATCCCCTTCAAACCCCTCTGCATTTTGGTCAGATGTTTGGGCCCTTCTAGCTTTCTACATACTATAAAGACATGTGTTGCACTACCCACCCCTTATTCCCCCCTCTATCTACTAATGTCCCTAATCCTCGACCCTTTCCAGGTATATTTATGTCCCCCCCATCCTGGTATATATGTCCCTCATCTTGGGCCCATTCTGGTATATCTGTGTCCCACCCTGGTATATATGTCCCCCGCCCTGATATACAGCATATATGTCCCCATCCTGGCATATATGTCAGCCATCCTTGTATATATGTCCCCATCCTGGTATATATGTCCCTCATCCTTGGCCCATCCTGGTATACATTACAGTTCAAAAGTTTAGGGTCACTTAGATATTTCCTTATTTTTGAAAGAAAAGCACATATTTTTTTTCAATGAATCTAACATTAAACTAAACAGAAATCCACTCTATACATTGTTAATGTGGTAAATGACTATTCTAGCTGCAAACGTCTGGTTTTGAATGCAATATCTACATAGGTGTATAGAAGCCCATTTCCAACAACCACCACTCCAGTGTTCTAATGGTACATTGTGTTTGCTAACTATGTTAGACGGCTAATGAATGTCTAGAAATCCCTTGCAAACCCTTGTGCAAGTATGTTAGCACAGCTGAAAACAATTTTGCTGATTAGAGAAGCTATGAAACTGACCTTCCTTTGAGCTAGTTGCGAATCTGGAGCATTACATTTGTTGGTTCCATTAAACTCTCAAAATGGCCAGAAAACTTTTATATGAAACTCGACAGTCTGGTCTTGTTCTTAGAAATGAAGGATATTGCATGCGAGAAATTGCCAAGAAACTGAAGATTTCCTACAACGGTGTGTACTACTCCCTTCAGAGGAGAGCACAAACAGGCTCTAACCAGAGTAGAAAGAGAAGTGGGTGGCCGCGCTGCACAACTGAGCAACAAGACAAGTACATTAGAGTCTCTAGTTTGAGAAATCAATGCCTCACAGGTCCTCAACTGCCAGATTCATTAAATAGTAGCCGCAAAACGCCAGTGTCAACGTCTACAGTGAAGAGGTGACTCCAGGATGCTGGCCTTCAGAGTGGCAAAGAAAAAGCCATATCTGAGACTCGCTAATAAAAGGAAAAGATTATTATGGGCAAAAGAACACAGACATTGGACAGGAAGATTGGAAAAGTGTTATGGACAGACGAATCGAAGTGTGAGGTGTTTGGATCACACAGAAGAACATTTGTGAGATGCAGAACAACTGAAAAGATGCTAGAAGAGTGCATGACACCATCTGTCAAGCATGGTGGAGGCTATGTGATGGTCTGGGGTTGCTTTGGTGCTGGTAAAGTGGGAGATTTCTACAAGGTAAAAGGGATTTTGAATAAAGGGTACTTTACATGCTGCGACATCGCTAGCGATCTCATTAGCAATGTGAAATTCCAGATTGCAAGTGCGATCTTTCGAGATCGCACATGCGTAAAATGACCTATGTGCGATCTCGAAAGATCGCACTTGCGATCTAGAATTTCACATTGCTAACGAGATCGCTAGTGATGTCGCAGCATGTAATGTAGCCTTAAGGAAGGCTATCACTCCATTTTTACATTTTGAAATGCCATACCCTGTGGACAGCGCTTGATTGGAGCCAATTCATCCTACAACAGGACAATGACCCAAAGCACACCTCCAAATTATGCATGAACTATTTAAGGAAGAAGCAGGCAGCTGGTATTCTATCTGTAATGGAGTGGCCAGCCCAGTCACCAGATCTCAACCCTATTGAGCTGTTGTGGGAGCAGCTTGACCGTATGGTACGCAAAAAGTGCCCATCAAGCCAATCCAACTTGTGGGGGGGGGGAAGCATGGGGTGAAATATCTCCAGATTACCTCCGCAAATTATCAGCTAGAATGACAAAGCTCTGCAAAGCTGGAATTGCTGCAAAGGAGCATTCTGTGCCGAAAGCAAAGTCTGATAGAGAAAATTATTATTTCAAGTAAAAATCTTTATTTCTAACCTCGTCAATGTCTGGACTATATTTTCTATTCATTATGACACTCATTTGATAAATAAAAGTATGATCTTTCATGGAAAAGACAAAATTTGTCTGGGTGACCCCAAACTTTTGAACTGCAGTGTATATGTCCCCATACCCCATCCTTGGCCCATACTGGTATATACAGCTCTGGGAAATTTTAAGAGACCACTGCAAAATTTTCAGTTTTTCTGATTTTTCTCTTTGTAGGTATATTTTTGAGTGAAATGTAAATTGTTCTTTTATTCTATAAACTACTGACAACGTCTCCGAATTTCCAAGCAATACATTTTGTATTTATTTTCTAAAAATGAGAAATTGTCAAAATAACAAAACAATGCATTGCTTTCAGGCCTCAAATAATGCGAAGAAAACATAGTTGTTTCTAAAGGATTACAAACTTACTAATAATGTTTTAATTCAGGAACAGTTCAGAAATCAATATTTTGTGGAATAACCATGATTTTTAATCACAGCTTTCATGCGTCTTGGTTGCTTTCCACCAGTCTTTCATACTGCTTTTAGGCGACCTTATGCCACTCCTGGTACAAAAATGTAAGCAGTTCTTCTTTGTTTGATGGCTTGTGACTATCCATCTTTCTCTTGATTACATTCCACAGGTTTTCAATGGGGTTCAGGTCTGGAGATTGGGCTGGCCATGACAGAGTTTTGATTTGATTTTTCCTTCATCTACACATTAATTGTCCTAGCTGTGTGGCATGGAACATTGTCCTGCTGGAAAATCCAGTCCTCAGAGTTGGGGAACATTGCCTGAGCAGAAGGAAGCAACTGTTTTTCCAGGATAACCTTTGTTTTTTTCATTCCTATTACATTTGGGATATTACTAGCACTTGTTTTGCCATACAGCTTGTTCTATTGCAATAGGATTGTGAAGACCACAGCAGTGTTTTTTATACTTTCCCTCGTTAAGTAAGATTTGGCTCAGATGATCACCTAATCAGACGCACATTAAGTAGAATGAGGTGCACTCTGGTTGGAATTCAACTGATACTGGAATATAATGGCTGTCAGGCATGTAGAGAAGATGATTTTTATAAAGCTGTGCAGTGGTCTCTTAATTTTTTTAAGAGGTGTATGTCCACATAATGGGCCCTTCATGGTAGATAAGTTCCCTGTTTTGCATCTAAAAACTCCCCCAACATTCTACTCGCCTTACTCTGCTCCCCTGCCGCCCGGCATCGGTTTCTATAGCCGGTGCAGACGTCGGCAGCTGACGCCGACATGCCTGTGACTAGGGGCGCATGACAGTGACATGCGTCTCTAGTCACGGCCACGCCGACTTTAGCTGCTGTTCTCTGATTGGCCAGTTGCGTGTATATTGCAGGTACCCGACATGTCTACGCTTCGCTATATGCTTCAGCTGAATGTGCAGCCCACCTAAACGTACCAAGTACAAGTAACTAATGTAAAACCAAAATCCTGGCTTCTACACCTGTTGGTATAAGTGCAATATGTACATGCACATTCACACCTAGGATAGAAACAATTCTAACATGGCTGTGCATCTAGTCTTTGTAGTTTTCCATGGGCAGGTGTGAGACAGTCAGAGCTAGGCCATACTTAGCCTTAGGCTATGTGCGCACGTTGCGTCGGAGTACCTGCAGTTTATTCTGCACGTTTTCCTTCCCTTGGTTTTTGACCAAATGGCTTTTGACCATTTTTTAGCGCTAAAAACGCATGCGTTTTTACCGCGTTTTTAGCGCTTTTTACCCGCGTTTTCACCTGCGTTTCTGCAGATGCGTTTTTTAGATCAAGACACTGAGAAATAAAGTTGAATTAGTCAAAAAGAATGAAAAAAGAGAAAAAAAGTATAAAATTAACTTTTAATAAAACTATATGGGAAATTATCAATGTTAATGAAAAAATAGTGGTTATGCACATTTTATGAGAAAAATAGGTGAAGTTTCTAATTTTTTAACATTTAAATTTTCGGTTATTCTGTGTGTGTAAAGGAACATTAGAACCCATTAATTTTTGTCCAGAAAAGCATGTGTTTTTGGAGCCAAAAACGCAGTGGAAAAGCAGGTAAAAAGCATGAAAAACGCGGGAATTGTGTTTTTCGTTGCGTTTTGCCATTTCTCATTGACTCCAATATTAAGGAAACGCTGCAGAAATGGCAAAAACAACTGACATGCTGCTTCTTTTTCAGCATGGTTTTTGACCACAAATATGCAAATTAAACGCTGCAGAAAAAAAAGCAAAGTGCAGACAGGATTTCTGCTTTTCCCATAGACTTTGCTGGCAATCAAAAACGCATGCGTTTTAGCGCAAAAACGCTGCTGCTAAAAACGCTGCAGAAACGCGGAAAAAAACGCAACGTGCGAACATAGCCTAAAGGCCCCTTTACACGCAACAACGTATCTAACGATATATCGCTGTGGTCACGGATTCCGTGACGCACATCCGGCATCGTTAGCGACGTTGTTGCGTGTGACACCAACAAACGGCCGTTAACTGTGCTTTCACTCAGGTTACTCGCAGCCACAGCTGCAGTCCTCCACCTGAGAGCGGTGGCCGCGAGTAACCTCAGTGACAGCACAGTTGATCGCGCAACTCACTTCAGTTGCTGCATGGAGCTCACAGGAGCGGCGGTGTTCTACTGCCGCTCCTGTCAGCTTCCGATTTAGCAGAGCTGAAAGCGTCGTGGGACCTCGCGTGGATTACATCGGACCTGGAGGTGTTTTTGAGGGGTTAATAAAGTGGTAAAAGAGGGTGTTTTTTTTTTTTTGTTTTTTTTTTTTTTTTTTCTTTCTTTCCAAATACAGGATTTTTTGGATGTGTGTGTGTTTATTTTCTTTAACTTACAGGTTAATCATGGAAGGTATCTCGGGGAGACACCTGCCATAATTAACCTAGGATTTAGTAGCAGCTATGGGCTGCTGCCATTAACTCCTTATTACCCCGTTTGCCACCGCACCAGGGCAATTCGGGATGAGCCGAGTAGAGTCCCGGGACTGTCGCATCTAATGGATGCGGCAATTCAGGGCGGCTGCTGGCTGATATTGTTAGGCTGGGGGCTCCTCATAACGTGGAGCTCCCCATCCTGAGAATACCAGCCTTCAGCCGTGTGGCTTTACCCTGGCTGGTATCCAAACTGGGGGGGACCGCACGTCGTTTTTTTAATTATTTTTTTTACTGCTCGATATAGACACGCGGCTGTGATTGGTTGCAGTGAGACAGCTGTCACTCAGCGTGGGGGCGTGTCTGACTGCAACCAATCATAGGCGCCGGTGGGCTGGGCAAGCAGGGAATATGAGATGGATTAATGAGCGGCCGGCTTTTTCAAAAGATGAGAAGCCGCCACAGTGTGAACACCGTGCAGCGCCGCACCGGTGATCGTGGATCGGTGAGTATGAGAGAGGAGATGGGAGGGAAAGACCGACATGGACAGAGAGAGAGAGAGACCGAAAGACCTGTGTTTATTATGTTAAAAAGAACATGTGGATCGCAACAAAAATGCAGTGCAAAACGCACTGCTTAGCATTTTGGTAGCGTTTTTCTTCAACTCCTTGATCAAAAAGCATCGTGCGCACAGATTTTGCATGATTCTCATAGACTTTGCAGGGGAACCAAAACGCATGCATTTTGATAATGTGATGCTGCTGCTCAAAACGCTGCAGAAACGCAAAAAAAACCTGCAACGTGCACGTGCACACATGGCCTTACTCAGGTATGAGACCCCGTGCCTGATTCCCCCTACCCCCTGGGTGCTACATATACACCTACACATTGCACTTATACCAACTGGTGTGCCAGCCCATGATTTTGTTTTTTCTATAATTAAAGGTTTGGGTTTTTTCTCTCTCTGTTCACGAAATATTGAGCGTTTGCTAACACTCTGGGTACCTAGGGCTATCAGTATGGTTTCTTCCTCTGAACGTAGATGGTGTTTTGCTTTGAAAGATGTTTTTAGAGCTTTTAAAAAGTTGCTCTATTTTGGCACAAAATTACATCATTGCCTTATCTGCACTTCTAAATAGGCTAGAAAAGGTTCCTAAAGTCATAGCCAACGCCTGCAAATCCTTATTATTTTATACAATTATATAGCTTGATTTTCTCAGTGTTTATGTAATTTTTTTTTATTTTACCTATATTCTAGAAGTCACTTGTTAACTTATTAATATTTGTAGAACTAACATGAGGGTTTTTTTTTTAATTATTTTTACCGTGAGAGCTACATTTGTTACATGAAGCCTTCTGTTCTAGATTATCTATCTATTATATATAGTGTTTGTGTGTGTGTCTAATATATAATTTATTTTATTTTTTTTCGGTTCTCAATATAGTTTTTTTATTTTTCCATCAATATAGCCATGTGAAGGCTTGTTTTTTGTTCAAAGAGTTGTACTTTTGTTTGAACGACAGCATTCATTCTGCCACAGATTGTTCTGGAAAATGGGCAAAAAATTCAAAGTGCAGAGAAATTGCAAAACTAAAGTGCAATTCCACAATTTGTGTGGGTTTTTTTTTGTTTTTTTTTCATATTTACCATGTTCACTATATGGTAAAACTTACTTGGCAGTGTGATTTTTCCATGTCCGTGAAAGTTCATATATAGCAAACATGTTTAGGCTATGTGCGCACTAGAAAAGTGATTTTTCTTAAGAAAATTTCTTGAGAAACTTCTGGGAGTTGAAGATTACCGCACCTGTGGTAAAAAAACCGCACCAAAACCGTGGGAAAAACGCATGCGTCTTTGCTGTGATGTTGCCGCAGTTTTTCCGCAGGTTGGTCCCTGTGGTTTTTTTATGCTGTAACTGCAATAAATAATATAGATAATCGATAGATAGACACATCATGGATAGATGAATAGATAGATGAGAAAGACCTATATAATGTTCCACTACCCCCTGCATATTCTAAGCTGGCACCCTTTAGTGACTTTCATGTGGCACTAAAGGGTGCTTAGCCTTGTATTTAGCCAAAAAATAAATAAATTAAAAAAAAACTACGTGAGGGCCCCCCTATCTTTTGTAGCCAGCTAGGGTAAAGCAGATGGCTGCAGCCTGCAGACCACAGCTGGCAGCTTTACCTTGGCTGGTAATCCAAAACAGAGGGCACCCCACGCTGTTATTTTACATTAAATAAATAATTTAAAACAAAAAACGTGGGTTCCCCCTAAATTGGATCACCAGCCAAGGTAAAGCAGACAGCTGTGGTCTGGTATTCTCAGACTAGGGAGGTCCACTGTTATTGGACACTCCCCAGCCTAAAAATAGCAGGCCACAGCCGCCCCAGAAGTGGCGCATCCATTAGATGTGCCAATCCTGGTGCTTCGCCCCAACTCATCCCGTTGCCCTGGTGTGGTGGCAAACGGGGTAATATATGGGGTTGATGCCAGATGTGTAATGTCACCTGGCATCAAGCCCTGGGGTGATTGATGTCACGCGTCTATCAGATACCCGACATCACTAACCCAGTCAGTAAGAAATAAAAAATAGACAAACAAAGTTTTATTTGAAAAAACACTCCCCCAAGAACAATCAATTCCAGGTCCGGCGTAATCCAATAAGGGGGGTCCCACGATCATTCATACCATAGTCACTGTCCCAGTCAATGACCCTGGGTGTAGGCTTACGTTTTATGGCCATAAATACCAACAAAAACCTCATATTTTTTTGTTTGTACAGGATACAGCCAGGCCCCTTTCTGTTGGGCCCTGCATTGTAGAGTGTCTGTCCGTGCATGATATACAGTGGAGTACGGCTTGGCAGCCCGCCTGATCTAATAGAAGGGCGTTACCTAATAGGCTGCGGGTTTGTGACTGTGTCATCTGCATGTGAACAGCGCTCTATGCAAGCCACTTGTGTGCAGTTTTATCATCCAGCAGTCACCTCCCCTCCATTCCATGAAGGTGTGTGTGTGATCTGCTTCTCCTGCACCTGTGATGCCTCCACTTAGTGGGGGTTTAGCTGTATCCTGCTAGAGCATCAGTTTTTGGCCAGGGCGATGTACACACTGCAGCCCAACTTGCTGTGAGTAATACTTGATTTTTGGAGGACATTATCCTCTTTTTGTTGCTTTTTTTTATAGATGAGATCATTACCTGCAGTGACGATCTCCTGCACTGCTGACGTCAGCGCTGTCACTGACTTCTGGACCCGCCACGTTCTCAGCAGTATCGCGAGAGCCTGTAACGTCACCGCTAGTGACAGTCTCGGGCCGCCCGTGAGACGGGCATAGAAGGCAGTGACAGCGCTGACGTCAGGAGTGCAGGAGATCGTCACTGCAGGTAATGATCTCATCTAACCTCCTGACAGCAGCGCTCATCATCCCCGCGGCTGCCAGCACTGCAGCGTGAGAAGCTGCCGATACTGCGGGCAGACACTGACACGGCAGTGCAGGCAGCCGCGGGGCTGGAGCAAGACACAGACTGCACGGGCACCTGGAGGTCACACAGAAGGGCTTCTGTGCGGTGTCCAGGAAGTGTGATATGTGTGTGTTTACTCTCTGCTCTGATTGCTCTTCCTGTCATAATGACATCACTACCCTGCAAAACGCAGGCAGTGATGAACATTACCGCGGCTATACCGGGGGTATACTGCACATCATTTGCTACCTGCGGTATACCCGCGGTATTTCGCGATTACATTACAGTGAATGGAGTGAAATTCCGGGGGTATTCCGCAGGTACCTGCGGAAAATAATGGACATGCACATTTTCTCAAGAAAGAGTGTGTGAGCGATAATACCAAATGTAATACTCCTGCTCCCCATTCACACCTGAGACCTTGTAACTAGAGATGAGTGAACCTGTGGAAGTTCGGTTTGATGGGTTCAGCTGGACTTTACCTAAAGTTTGGTTTGGGACCTGGACTTGACCTGAACCTCATTGGAAGTCAATGATTGGGGCAAGTTGGGTCTCCACCCACATGCAAACAGCCATAAACAGAGCACTTCTGGGGTAGGGAGAACTGGGTTTTTGCATTTTATTTTTTGTTTTAGTTTCTGTGCACACTACATCTGATTTTTACCTCCAGTGAGAGCCATTCAAACTCTGCAAGCGGCTTCCACTGGGCCGAGCACTGAGTGTACCCAAGCACAGCGATGCTCGCATAAGTGGTTAGCATATGTAAAGCCCCCGAACTCTGAACTCCATCACTGATTGATTTTTTTTTTCTGGGAAGGGGGGTGAAATCTGTGTTCGGTACAAACACTAAAGTTCGTATCCGATCATCTTTACCTGTAATACTAATGAGTCACATGTCCCTAGGTTGGGAAAATGGCTAATTGGGCACAATTTTGCCATTTTCATTTAGAGGTGTACTCACTTTTGTTACCAGCGGTTTTTACATAAATGGCTGTGTATTAAGTTATTTACAGAGTACCAAATTTACCCTGTTATACAAGCTGTACACTGACTACTGTACATTGTATCAGTGTCAGATCTTCAGCGCTGTCCCATGAAAAGATATAATAAAATACTTATAAAAATGTAAGGGATGTACTCACTTTTATGATATACTGTATGTATATAAAACAAAATTCCATTAAATAGAAAAAAAATAATCAAGGCAATAAAAATGCCCACATACACCCACAATACAATATATGATTATGGCAGACCCACACATTTTAGTCGGTTAGCAATATACATCAGACTCTTCTATGAAGGCAAATGGTGAGGAAAAAAGGATCAAACATTTTGGATTTCATCATCCCTAATACTATATTATGGGAGCTGCAGAGGTGTCTGTGAGCAGCTTATTTCCTTGTCCCTATGTAAATAGCTTGGCCACAGTGCTATAAAGGGTGCTTTACACGCTGCGACATCGCTAGCGATTGCTAGCGATGTCGCAAGCGATAGCACCCGCCCCCGTAGTTGGTGCGATATGTGGTGATCGCTGCTGTAGCGAACATTATCGCTACGGCAGCGTCACACGCACATACCTGTTCAGCGATGTCGCTGACAATCCCTCCTCCAAGGGGGAGGTGCGTTCGGCGTCACAGCGACGTCACTAAGCAGCCGCCCAATAGCAGAGGAGGGGCGGAGATGAGCGGCCGGAACATCCCGCCCACCTCCTTCCTTCCTCATTGCCGGTGGACGCAGGTAAGGAGATGTTCGTCGTTCCTGCGGTGTCACACATAGCGGTGATGCTGCAGGAACGACGAACAACCAGCGGCATGCACAATCACCAATATTATGAAAAGGAACGACGTGTCAATGATCAACAATTTTTGCCGTTTTTGCGATCGTTGATCGTCGCTCCTATCTGTCACACGCTGCGATGTCGCTAACGCCGCTGGATGTGCATCACAAACACCGTAGCCCCGACGATATATCGTTAACGATGTTGCAGCGTGTAAAGCACCCTTAACTTGGTTTGCTGATTCCTGGGGAAGGCAAGCCCAAGAACCATGTACAATGCACTTAAGTCAATGCTGTCCATCTTCTATCATCTTGGTTGTTGCTTATGCCGTTGTGGACATGAATTTGTAATCAGCTGCTGCGCTCTGCATAAGCAGTGACCGATAGAAAGCTCAGTTTGCTATACTAAATCTTCTCATTTGTAAGGGGTACTTCTCACATAGCGAGATCGCTGCTGAGTCACGGTTTTTGTGACGCACCAGTGACCTCATTAGCGATCTCGCTGTGTGTGACACTGAGCAGCGATCTGGCCCCTGCTGTGAGATCGCTGCTCGTTACACACAGTGCTGGTTCATTTTTTGGACGTTGCTCTCCCGCTGTGAAGCACACATCGCTGTGTTTGACAGCGAGAGAGCAACAATCTGAATGTGCAGGGAGCCGGCGTCTGGCAGCTTGCGGTAAGCTGTAACCAAGGTAAATATCGGGTAACCAAGCGAAGCCCTTTGCTTGGTTACCCGATATTTACCTTGGTTGCTAGTGTCCGCCGCTCTCAGGCTGTCAGTGCCGGCTCCCTGCACAAGTAGCCGGAGTACACATCGGGTAAATAAGCAAAGCGGTTTGCTTATTAACCCGATGTGTACTCTGGCTAGGAGTGCAGGGAGCCAGCGCAAAGCGGTGTGCGCTGGTAACCAAGGTAAATATCGGGTAACCAAGTGCTTGGTTACCCGATATTTACCTTAGTTACCAAGCGCAGCATCGATTCAACGCGCCGCTGCTGGCTGGGGGCTGGTCACTGGTCGCTGGTGAGATCTGACTGACAGCTCACCAGCGACCATGTAGCGACGCAGCAGCGATCCTGACCAGGTCAGATCGCTGGTGGGATCGCTGGAGCGTCGCTAAAGTGTGACGGTACCCTAAGGAGGTAGACTGTTGCTGTTGCAGTCCTTCCCTTGAAGACCCCAGTCGCGTTATTGTATTGTAATGTGAATTGTGTCCTGCGCCTTTTGTAGATATTATGTTCATTGTATTATGTGTTTCTGTATAATCTTCAGCAAGGTTGTGTGGTTCAGCTTGATCTATATTGCATAAATCGTTTAGTTGTCACACTGTAGGATAAGAGATTAAAGGGGGCTTTACACGCTACAATATCGTTAATGTTTGATCGTCGGGGTCAAGTTGTTAGTGACGCACATCCGGCGTCATTAACGATATCGCAGCGTGTGATACTTACCAGCGACCTTAGGCGACCTCAAAAATGGTGAAAATTGTTCACCATGGAGAGGTCGTCCCAAACTCAAAAATCGGTAAGGGTTGTTTAGCGTTGTGGTTCATCGCTCATGCGGCAGCACACATCGCTATGTGTGACACCGTGTGAGCGAGGAACGTCTGCTTACCTGCCGCCGGCCACAATGCGGAAGGAAGAGGTGGGCGGGATGTTTACATCACGCTCAGCTCCGCCCCTCCGCTTTGATTGGCCGGCCGCTGTGTGACGTTGCGGTGACGTCGCTGTGATGCCGAACGTCCCTCCCCCTTAAAGGAGGGATTGTTCGGCAGTCACAGCAACGCCGCCGACCAGGTAAGTACGTGTGACGCTGCCGTAGCGATAATGTTCGCTACGGCAGCGATCACAAACAATCGCATGCGCGACGGGGGCGGGTACTTACACGCTCAGTATCGCTACAAATTGCTAGCGATATCGCTACCTTGTAAAGCCCCCTTAAGTGTTGTGACTAGCCCACAATGGTAGAGGTTTGCTGATAGAGAAAGTGATGGTTCCTTAAAGAAAATTAGTGAAGACTCACTGCAAGACAGAAACACTCGTATAGTCTGCAGTTCAACGAGGCTGCATGCAGTGAGTGATCTGTGGTAGGAGAATACTTGATCCTATAGTGTTGACCAAGACACCGAATATAAGACAACGATAAGGCTAGAGACTGGCTAACAAACTGGCCCCAGGCAGAAGGGCACAGAGGACTATAACAATAATGCTCCATGAGCGTAGTCTCCTTTTCCGAACAGGGTCTCCATATGCTTCCAAGAGTGTAAGGCTATGTGCGCACGTTGCGTAAATACATGCAGTTACGCTGCGCTTTGTAGCGCAGCGTAACTGCATGCGTCCTGCGTCCCCTGCACAGTCTATGGAGATTGTGCAGGGGCCGTGCGCACGTGTCGTTTTAGAGCGCAGCGCTTCGGCTACTGCCGAAGCGCTGCGTAAAAAGAAGTGACATGTCACTTCTTTCCTGTGCTTTGCCGGCAGCTCCTGCTCTGTCTATGGCAGGAGCTGCAGGCAGAGCGCATGGAATCGGCTTCACTACGGACATTTCTGCAGCGATTTAAAGCGCACATGTGCTCTTCAGATCGCTGCAGACATTTCTGCAGTGAACTGTACGCAACGTGCGCACATAGCCTAAGGCTCTTCTTTAGCCATAGGCTACTTTCACACATCCAGTTTGAGTACTGCGGCTCAATCCGGCTGTGAAACCTATGTAACGGATGCGGGGAAAACACCGCATCTTTTGCATAAGTTTTTACATGCGGCCCATCCGTTTTTTCCCGGTTGCGGCACGCTACTGTGCATGCGCAGTGGAAGAAACTGCATGCATTGAAAAATGCGCCGCAGCGGCCAGATACGGCGCGATGCGTTTTTTTTGCCGGAGCAAAAAACGTGTCAGGGAACGTTCCATCCGGCCGCCGCATCGGCTAAATCTGCCGCATGCGACAAAAAATGGACGGAACGCAAGTCAGTGTGGCGTCAATGCTGGAAAAAACTAAACCGGCGGCAAAAAAAACTGTTTTGTTTTTTCAGCAGAGCGCCGGATTGTGCTGCACTGCTACAACCGGATGTGTGAAAGTAGCCATAGCTGCATAACTTCTCACCCTCTCTCTATGAGGATTCTGGATGTGGGGCCGCAGGAAGGTAAAGTGACCATCACAAATTGGACTGTAGCTTTGGGCTGGGTTGTGCTAGGACTCATAAGACCATGATTGGAAACAACCCAGTGGGAACTGAGAATGTGTCTTAATATGCTTTCAACAATAGAAACGTGCTGGAAGATATGTGTCCGCTATCTGGTGTATAAAGTTGTTTTGAAGATGAAACATTGAGTAAAAAAATACTGTTGTTTGAAATGGACTGGTGATCTCCATGTGGAAAAGAGTTGTCATTTGGTCCTGGCCAGTGGCCATCAGTGGCAACATCTGGCCTGCACGAGTGAACGGCCCACCCTTCACAAGTCCACACACCCAACCACTAGCTGTTTTTTCATTTAGCATGCTGAAGGGTCCAGAGAAAATCCCACGACCATGACTACCACCCCATGCTACTCTACACTGCCTATGCAGAGCACAGCAGCCGCCTGTTGTGCTTTGCATAAACCGCTCTAGGCAGATGTGCCGCCCCGCAACAGCCGATGGGCTGCTCGGATTCGGATCCGCAGTGGTTCGAAGGGTCTCCGGACCCAAGGCGGGATCGCGCAGCCGCTCGAAATGAAAAAGGGGTAAAGATATTTACAAAAGGGGGGTGAAAGGATTGGATAGTGTTTGTGACACCACCCACGGGTCGTGGTAAGGCGGGATACCACCGCTGCTGCATTTGGGGGAGAGCTCCAGGGATCAATGGGATGGCAGCTTGTGATGTTAACCCCTCCGTGGGCAGGGGAATGGTGTCCCGGGGCTTGGTGATGGTTGGCTGGGGACCCGTCAGGGGTAGAGGGGCACAATGTACTCACACAGTCCAGAGATGCTGACACTGACACCGGGTAAACCAAAGTCTTGAATGTCTTGCAACCTTTGGGTGAGCACGCTGGGTCCATGCCCTTTTGGCGTTGCTGGTTGGTCTGAAGCCTTGTCCCTTGGCACTGTGCTTTCTCTGTGTGAATCCCTTTTGCCTGAAACTACTTGGGTCCAGCTCACCTGCGTGGCTAGCAAGGTGAGCTTGCTCTCTGGGTTCACGCTTGGGATTTTCTAGACGGTTTTGGGAAGTCTTATCCCCCCTCGTTGCGCTAGTACCCCAATTTTGGAGCGGGTGGAGAACGGTTCGTGAAGATTCCGTCCTCATCGGGTGAATTACTGGGCTGCATAAAGCTCCTTCCCAGCCTAGGGTCCGCGTACCGCGTCGTGCCCTGACCCCTGCCCGGTTGTAGCACAAGGCCGCTGGTCTGCCTTCCGTGGCAGTACCGTGCCCCCTGTCACTACCCCCTGCGACCGGGGTTCCAGCTCCTTCCAGGCCAGGCCAACGTCTGGCATCTCGGACGGGTACAGGAGCCCAGCTCCACAGCGTGACCTTGTCCTGTCATGGCTCACTGACTCTCTCCGACTACTCTGACACTTCTGGCCCTCCTTCTACCATCCCCCCATCTGGGTGGCCCTATTCCCCTCAGGCCGCCCAATGGGTGTTTGGTGGGTGTGGTGCAGTGTGTTTCTCAGGATTAAGGTATACCTGTTGGTAGCAACACCAAAGGGACAGGACCCGTAACCAAGGAGGAGCGGGTACCATGGAGAAGGGCAGATTGCACGGCACCCTTGTGACGACCTGATAGGCCAGGGCGTCACACAGACACTTACTTTGCGCTCCAAGAAGTAGCAGCGTTTGCTGGAGCCGATGACTTGACGAAGAAGGTCAGCTTTATGGAGGTGTAACTCACCAACCGCTTTTTTGCCTTGGTTAGCCAAGTGTGCATGTCCATGGTGGAGTTGGGTATTTAGACTGCAGAGCCAACACACAAAAAAGGTGGTAGTGCCAATGTGAGCTAAGGAGCCTCTTCTTTTATGAATTCCAGGGGTCCTTTTCATGGTAAATATTCATAAATCAATTTAGACATTTACTAATTGTGATTTATTACATGTCCAAAAACTCATACCAGCGTGAAATGAATTTCCTTAGCAATAATTGTGTTCCTATGTATACAGATAACCAGACAAAAGACACAGAGGATCTTACCTTCTCTACCTGTGTGCATCACATCACATTATATTATATAACTCATTTAATATGCTAAAGATATTTTCCTATGAAGCACTGCCTTGAGAATAAGGCTTCATATTGGGCGGCACGGTGGCTCAGTGGTTAGCACTGCAGACTTGCTGCGCTGGGGTCCTGGGTTCAAATTCCACTAAGGACAATATCTGCAAGCAGTTTGTATGTTCTCCCCGTGTTTGTGTGGGTTTCCTCCGGGTTCTCTGGTTCCCTCCCACACTCCGAAGACATATGTGACGCCCTGGACTAGCAAGGTAGTCACAGGTAGACCCCCTGCACAAACACCAGCCCCTAATAAGGTGACAGCAGCCAACCTACAAAACCCTTGTCACCTCTCTCAGTGCTCAATGGTCACACCAGGTGATTGGCCACGCCCACGGAGGAGTCCAGAGGGCCTGAGACAGGTAAAAGTGTGCAGTTCCCCGTAGGGAGCACAGTGTTGAGTAGTTCAGTCTGTACAGTGGAGTGGAGTTCAAGTGCAGCAGGCCTGTGGGTTCAAGTCTGCAGCAACAACACTGACCGGTGCCGGGGTCGTAGCCCTGGTACCGTGGCAAGGAGGCAGACGGTGGTTGCCGCCTGCAGGAGCCGGGAAGACGGCTGGTGGAACCGTAAGGGACCGGGACAGGGTAGTGGCCCGCCGGTACCGAAGCGGGGAGCCAACTGGAAACCAGAGCACCAGGAGGGGTACTCAGACCCAGAACGAGGTCCAGAAGCCACTGGACCACGTCTAATTCACTGATTCAGGTCTGGACCTTAGGTCCTTTCCCGTCCCAAGACCAGAAAGACAGCAACAGCCCACTGAGGGGGATAGAAAGCCACCGCACATGCAGAGAGATCCCACGGGCCAGCGCCTGCGGGCAAACGGGTTCCCCGACACACATCAAGCCAGCATAGGCAGTCAAGTTCTACCACAGAGGTGCAGGAGAAAGGCGGGAACCACCAACCTGAGAAAGGGGCAGAGCGCAGCCGGCTGCGGACACCAACCACCATCCTTTTTGGTTTACCAGAGACTCCGGTGTATCTGTCATAGTGAGTACAACAGTGCCCTCGGGCCGCGCACCGCACCACACCATCTTGCCCGCACCTCACAACCACCTGCCCACGGAGGGGTCAACACCAGGCTGCATAACACCATCCCCGGGAGCCTAGTTAACGTCAGCGGTGGTGTCCACATTCACCACAACCCGTGGGTGGCGTCACGAACTTACACCTTTAAACTCCACGGCCTCAGCCGTGAACCTTCCCCACCAAAATCCCTACACGTAGCGCCAACTCCCTTTTTAGAGCGACGTGACCCCCGGGTCCGGGAGGAGCTCGAGCCACCCACCGACTAGCACGGACCCGAGCGGCTCGGCAGCCGGCCGAGCCCCGGGGCGGTACACATACGGATGGGAAATGTAGATTGTGAGCCCCAATGGGGACAGCGATGATCTGTAAAGCGCTGTACTCCAATGTTATACTCTACTGACCAGTGCTTTCTTTCTCACACTGATTGTGCATGAGGAAAAAAAGTGGAGCATGCTGCGAATGGCATGTGAAACATTGGACTGCATTTGGATACTATCCGAGTACAGTCCGATTAACGCCAACACAGATAATGGAGAAATTAAGTTCTCTACATTCTCCTCACACACGAGAGAATCTGATCATGGAAAATGCTCTCTACATGTACTATACTGCTTTCTACATGTACTATACTGCTCTCTACATGTACTATACTGCTCTCTACCTGTACTACATGTACTATACTGCTCTCTACATGTACTATACTGCTCTCTGCCTGTACTACATGTACTACTATACTGCTCTCTGCCTGTACTACATGTACTATACTGCTCTCTACCTGTACTACATGTACTATACTGCTCTCTACCTGTATTACATGTACTATACTGCTCTCTACCTGTATTACATGTTCTATAGTGCTCTCTACCTGTACTACATGTACTATACTGCTCTCTGCCTGTACTACATGTACTATACTGCTCTCTGCCTGTACGACATATACTATACTGCTCTCTGCCTGTACTACATGTACTATACTGCTCTCTACCTGTATTACATGTACTATACTGCTCTCTGCCTGTACTACATGTACTATACTGCTCTCTGCCTGTACGACATATACTATACTGCTCTCTGCCTGTACTACATGTACTATACTGCTTTCTACCTGTACTGCATGTACTATACTGCTCTCTACCTGTATGACATATACTATACTGCTCTCTGCCTGTATTACATGTGCTATACTGCTTTCTACCTGTACACCATCTGCTATACTGCTTTCTGATTGCGATATTTATTGCACTGCTCTCTACCTTTTGCTAGGACCTGCACCATTTTATCCTTTCTGTACACTCTTTCCCAGGTTCCATCAGCTGATTTATATTGTTTACATGTGAGAACTTGCTTTGTGTGTATTCGTTTTGTGATTCATTTTCTTTACTCTTATTTTATTTTATGTTTACATTTTTCGATCTTCAGAACCAATTAATAGTTGCGGTCTCAAGGTGCAATGTTTTCAATTTGCAAGGTCGACTCTGATCAAATTAATATTGTAACCTTAGAGATTTATATGCATCTCAAAAGGTTGAGCATTGCTGAGGATTAAAAGTATACATTTATTTTTTAAGCTTTATAGAGTAGAAGAAAGCATGTTTCAGTCCATGCCATTATACCCATGGTATCTGATAAGATTAAAAATGTATGTGCCATGACATTTATAGGCCTTCAATTCATCTGAAATCCCATTCACAGCTGTCAGTGAAGCTGGAGGTACCAGTGTCAGGTTGAGCTGTAAATTCTTGTGACCTCCCAGCAATCCTGCTAGTGTAAATCAGGGTTTCACGCTGAGGATTTTTAGCTGAGAACTTCACATTATTCCAGTGCTTTTTATTAAACAGGTCAGCGTTTCTGCTAGTATAGGCTCTAACTGAAGAAACTGATACAATTTTCCTAAAACATACCCTTAAAGGGAATATGTCAGCAGATTTTTGCTATCTCA
Source organism: Anomaloglossus baeobatrachus (assembly GCF_048569485.1). Lineage (NCBI taxonomy): Eukaryota > Metazoa > Chordata > Amphibia > Anura > Aromobatidae > Anomaloglossus > Anomaloglossus baeobatrachus. Next base: position 115,938,661 of record NC_134353.1, read on the forward strand.
TCTGAGAGCAGCACGAGTTAGGCAAGGAGATTCTGAATCCAATGGTGTATCACTTAGATTACTGGCTGAAGCTTTTTTGAAAGAATCTGAATTTTTAGGCTTAGTTATGTAGCAGAGTGCAGAGGGTTGTTCCCGCTCACACTAGGTTCTCAATAGAAACTGTACATTGACTGTTAGGTGTCAAGCACAGCAGGGGGTGTGCTGGACTGCCATAGTGAGTTTCTAGTCTTGTAATGATAAGGATCCTGCTGGTTAAACAAACATAGCAAATAAACAAAAGATTGGACTATGATAAAACAGGCATGCCTGAACTTTCTGTATTAACCCTTGCAGCATGCTGGCCTCAGCTTACATAGCAAATACCTGCTGACAGAGTCCCTTTAACCCCTTCACGACCTTGGACGGATCTATCCGTCAAGGATCGTGTCCCGTTAAGCCCCGCCCCCTGCCGCGGGCAGGCGGCGTGGATCGGCACACATATCAGCTGTTTTCAACAGCTGACATGTGTGCCTGCTAGCCGCGGGTGGAATCGCTTCCACCCGCGGCCATTAACCCCTTAAATCTTGCTGCCAAAGTCTGGCAGCAAGATTTAAATGCGCGCGGCCATGTTTGTTACTCACCGCCGCCCCCACCGGAAGTCACGTGTGTTATCACGTGACTATCGGTGGTTGCCATCGTAGCACAGGGTCATGTGATGACGCCTGCTGCTACGATGTTTCACTTTCATTTTCCCTCGGCCGAGAGCAGAGGGAAAACCAAAGTGACTGAATCTGCTGATTACAGCGGTATTGCTGTGATCAGCAGATAGCGATCAGCAATCGGATTGCTGATCGCTATAGCCCCCTAGGGGGACTAGTAAAATAAAAAAAAAAAGTAAAAAAAAAAGTTTTAAAAAATAAAAAAAAAAACAAAAAACCTAAAAGTTCAAATCACCCCCCTTTCCCCCCATTGAAAATTAAAGGGTTAAAAAATAAATAAATATACACATATTTGGTATCGCCGCGTTCAGAAATGCCCGATCTATCAAAATATAAAATCAATTAATCTGATTGGTAAACGGCGTAGTCGCAAAAAAATTCCAAACGCCAAAATTACGTTTTTTGGTCGCCGCAAGTTTTACGCAAAATGCAATAACAGGCGATCAAAACGTAGCATCTGCGCAAAAATGGTACCATTATAAACGTCAGCTCGAGACGCAAAAAATAAGCCATCACTGAGGCATAGATCCTTAAAAATAAGAACGCTACGTGTTTCGGAAAATGGCGCAAAACGTGTGCCACTTTTATTGGACAAACTTGTGAATTTTGTTTAACCCCTTAGATACAAGTAAACCTATACATGTTTGGTGTCTACAAACTCGCACCGACCTGAGGCATCACATAGATACCTCAGTTTTACCATATAGTGAACATGGTGAATAAAATATCCCAAAAACTATTGTACGATCACACTTTTTTTGCAATTTTTCCGCACTTGGAATTTTTTTGCCGTTTTCCAGTACACTATATGGTAAAACTTATGGTTTCATTTAAAAGTACAACTCGTCCCGCAAAAAACAAGCCCTCATATGGCAAGATTGATGGAAAAATAAAAAAGTTACGCCTCTCGGAAGAAGGGGAGCAAAAAACAAAAACGCAAAAACGGAAAGTGCCCGGGGGCTGAAGGGGTTAAAGAGAATCTTCTAATCTGATTCATGATATCCGAACCACCAGCAGCATGAATCAGACACTGGCTGGGCTATTACAGCTGCTTGTGCTTTACTCTTAAATGCATCAGTATTTTAGAAAAAATCGAGTCCCTGATCCATTCAGACTGGCACTTTGTACTTGTAGAGCATTATTAATGAAGGGAGCGCTGGAATAAGATGCATAAAATTCATGAGGAAGTGTGCACCTCTTAAAGGAAATCTGTCACCCACTTTGACCTTTTTAAACTCTTAATATGGGCATACAGGTTATAGACTGCTGAAAAATGGCCCACCTTTATGTCTCATATCAGATGCCTTGTTGTGGATAAATCATCTTATATCACTTTATGTAAATGAGCTCTTCCAGGCTATGGGGCGGATGCTGCCTGGAAGATAACTCCGCCTCCAGATATTTTAAATAAAAGGGGTTTTACCAGTGTGATGTGTGATGGCCGCTCTCTGCTCTCACTGCAGAGCTGTGTGTGATTATAACTGACATTTCTGCAGGATCCTCTCAGCTTCAGCCTCCAGCTTGCAGACAGTGTGTTGCAATATTGTTGCAATGAAGCAGAGCCCAGGGAGCTGCAAATAATGTGTTTGAAAGAAGACACATTTCCTTTCTCCAGTTCTGTGTCAGTCACTTGTCTCACACTGGTAACGCCCCTTTTATTTAAAATTATCTCTGGAGGCGGAGTTATCTTCCAGGCAGCATCCGCCCCATAGCCTGGAAGAGCTCATTTACATTAAGTGATCAAAGATGATTTTTCCACATCAAGGCATCTGATATGAGACATAACGGTATGGATTTTTTAAGCATTCTATAACCTGTATGCCAATATTAACGGTTTAAAAAGGTCAAAGTGGGTACAGATTTACTTTAATGATTTTGAGGCATCTTTCAACTGCCATGTGCCACCGCCAGACGTCTGTGCATGAATTTTGTTAGGTAAATTATAATGAATTTGAGCATCCTTGGTCATGCCCCATACTGCCTAAACACTGCCCAATTTTGACAAAGTGCAAACATCAAAAGTCCTAACTAGTGATGAGCGAGTACTAAAAAGCTCGGGTGCTCGAAGCTCGGGCCGAGCCTCCCAAGATACTCGTGTACTCGGCCCGAGCAACGAGCCCAATGTTATCCTATGGGAGACACGAGTATTTTTGTGAAATGACCCCCCGGCAGCATGGAGAAACCCTAAAAATGTCACAAAAGTCTCAGAAGAGTGCTCAAATGACATGGCAACAGCATGGGGAAGACCCCTTGAAGCATTTATCACTGAAAAGTCACAGCTGTGAACAATTTTGTCCGCGTTTTACGCCATTTTTACGGACTCACCAGAAAAGCTTCCAAAATGACCCCAAAATGATTTTTCATGGCGGAAATGTTAAGGGCACATACCCAATAGTGAGATAGAGCTGGTGTATGTTACTTTTTGAGATTAATACATGAAAGATTTTACGTGAAAACATTGTGTGGCACTCCGATGTCCCTGAGAAGAGACGTACATGAAGGCCTCTTGAGTCTAATGTGCCCATTTTGAGGAAGTGAGTCTTTGTAGTATTTTCCTTTGCCAGGGCAGTCCAAAATTGTGAGGTTCACCAATGCCCCTGCATACAGACGTGCATGATGGCCTGTAAACCTGAAGTGCCCATTGTAAGGAAGTGGGTCTATTGTAGTATAGCCCTTAGGCAGGGCAGCCAAAAATTGGGAGGCTCCACATTGTCCCTGGATAGAGACGTGCATGATGGCCTGTAAACCTGAAGTGCCCATTGGAAGGAAGTGGGTCTATTGTAGTATAGCCCTTAGGCAGGGCAGCCAAAAATTGGGAGGCTCCACGTTGTCCCTGGGTAGAGACGTGCATGAGGGCCTCAAAACATTAAGTGTCCATTGTCAGGAAGTGGGTGTATTATAGTATAGCCCTTAGGCAGGGCAGCCAAAAATTGGGAGGCTCCACATTGTCCCTGGATAGAGACGTGCATGATGGCCTGTAAACCTGAAGTGCCCATTGGAAGGAAGTGGGTCTATTGTAGTATAGCCCTTAGGCAGGGCAGCCAAAAATTGGGAGGCTCCACGTTGTCCCTGGGTAGAGACGTGCATGAGGGCCTCAAAACATTGTTCCCATTGCAAAGGAGCGGGTCTCCTGTCGTTGTAATGTCCATTCTGCAAAGAATGGGCGAAAAAATTTACCACTGGGGGTATACCTGAAACAAAGGCCTAAGTATTGCAATTTGTAACGGTCATCATGGTGGCGCATGAGGAGAAGGAGGAGCAGTCCAGCGATTATCCAAAGTCCAGAAGTGTGTACCCATGGGTGAGTGGAGGTACATGGCAAACTTTAAATTCCGCTCTCATTTGCTGGTGGTGTGGTGAAGTCTGGCCCAATCCAACCCTTGTTCATCTTGATCAGAGTCAGCCTGTCAGCATTTTTAGTTGACAGGCGGGTGCGTTTATCTGTAATGATTCCACCTGCGGCACTAAAAACACGCTCTGACAAAACGCTAGCAGCAGGGCAGGCCAGGACTTCCAAGGCGTAGAGAGCCAATTCATGCCACGTGTCCAGCTTGGATACCCAATAATTGTAAGGCACAGAGGAATGTCGGAGTACAGTTGTTCGATCTGCAAGGTACTCCTTCAGCATCTGGGCAAACTTAGGATTTCTTGTGGCACTACCCCGCACCTCAGGGGCTGTGGTACGTGAGGGGCTGAGAAAACTGTCCCACATCTTAAAGACTGTTCCCCTACCTCTGGCGGATTGGACTTGTGCCTCTCTCGGCTGTACGCCTCGGTTGTCCAATGATTCCTGACCTATGCCGCTAGCGTTTTGTGAGGGGAATGCTTTGCCTACTTCCGTGACTATGGCCTTCCGGAACTGCTGCATTTTGGTTGACCTCTCCTCCACGGGAATAAGAGACAAAAAGTTCTCCTTGTAGCGTGGGTCTAACAGTGTTACCAACCAGTAATGATTGTCGGCCAAGATGTTCTTAACGCGAGGGTCACGAGACAGGCAGCTTACCATAAAGTCAGCCATGTGCGCCAGACTCTTAACAGCCAGGACTTCAGTAGCCTGACCAACAAGATGACTGAACATGCTGTCCTCCTCCTCCTCCTCCTCCTCCTCCTCCTCATCTACCCTGTCCTCTGGCCAGCCACGCTGAACCGAGGATATGACTGGTGTGCATGTCATATCCTCAATTTGGCCGGAGAGTTGCTCCATGTCTTCATCCTCCTCCTCGTCATAGTCCTCCACTGCACGTTGTGATGAGACGAGGCTGGGCTGTGTGTTATCATCACCCACACCCACTACTGTTTCTTGCTGCAACTCATCGCGCTCCGCCTGCAATGCATCATGTTTGTTTTTCAGCAGAGACCGTTTTAGAAGGCAGAGTAGCGGTATGGTGACGCTAATAATGGCGTCATCACCACTCACCATCTTGGTGGAGTCCTCAAAGTTTTGGAGGATGGTACATAGGTCTGACATCCATCTCCACTCCTCAGGTGTTATGTGTGGAATTTGAACCATTTCCCGACGGCTTAGGTGATGCAGGTACTCAACAACTGCCCTCTTCTGCTCACATATCCTGACCAACATGTGCAGAGTTGAATTCCAACGCGTGGGGACATCACACACCAGTCTGTGAGCCGGAAGATGCAAACTGCGCTGAAAGCCGGCAAGGCCGGCTGAAGCAGTAGGTGACTTTCGAAAATGTGCAGACAGGCGGCGAACTTTTACCAGCAGATCAGATAGCTCTGGGTATGACTTTAGAAACCGCTGAACCACGAGGTTGAGCACATGGGCCACGCATGGAACATGTGTCAGCTGGCCTCGCCTCAAAGCCGCCACCAGGTTCCGGCCATTGTCACACACGACCTTTCCTGGCTTTAGGTTCAGAGGTGTGAGCCAGTGATCTGCCTGCTGTTTCAGAGCTGTCCACAGCTCTTCTGCATTGTGGGGTTTGTCACCTATGCAGATTAGCTTCAGCACAGCCTGTTGCCGCTTCGCCGAGGCAGTGCTGCAGTGCTTCCAGCTTGGGACTGGTGTGGAGGGTACAGTGGATGAGGATGCGCAGGAGGAGGAGGAGGCTGAAGAGCATGACATTCCGGAGCTGTAGAGTGTGGGTGAAACACTGACTGAGGTAGGGCCTGCAAACCTTGGTGTGGGAAGGACGTGTTCCGTCCCTCGCTCAGACTGGGTCCCAGCTTCCACAATATTAACCCAGTGTGCCGTCAACGAGATGTAGCGGCCTTGCCCACAAGCACTTGTCCACGTGTCTGGTTAGGTGGACCTTGGGTGAAACAGCGTTGTTCAGGGCACGTGTGATGTTTTGTGACACGTGGTTATGCAACGCGGGGACGGCACACCGGGAGAAATAGTGGCGGCTGGGGACCGAGTAACGTGGGACAGCTGCCGCCATCAGGTCACGGAATGCTTCTGTCTCCATCAGCCTAAAAGGCAACATTTCCAGCGCAAGCAGTCACGAAATGTTAGCATTTAGAACTGTGGCATGTGGGGTGTTGGCAGTGTATTTGCGCCTGCGTTCAAAGGTTTGCTGAATGGATAACTGAACGCTGCGCTGGGACAAGGACGTGATTGATGATGGTGTTCTTTCTGCGTAGGCAACTGCAGGTGCAGGAGTGGAGGAGGCTTGTTCGCAGGCAGCATGGACAGGGGATTGGCTCGCATGCACAACCAGCGAAGACGTAGCAGTGACATCAGCAAGCACTGCTCCTCGACTCTGTTGTACTTCCCACAAAGTCGGGTGCTTGGCTGACATGTGCCTGATCATGCTGGTGGTGGTCAGGCTGCTAGTTTTGGTACCCCTGCTGATGCTGGCACGGCAGGTGTTGCAAATGGCCTTTTTAGAATCATCTGGATCCAACTTAAAAAACTGCCAGACTCGGGAAGACCTAACATTTGTACAGGCACCTTGTGTCGTCGTGTTGTTCCGGGGAACGGTTGCCTGACTTCTGCCTGGGGCCACCACCCTGCTTCTTACTGCCTGTTGTGATGCTACGCCTCCCTCCCCCTGTGCACTGCTGTCCTCGCTCTGCATATCCTCCTGCCAGGTTGGGTCAGTTACTGGATCATCCACCACGTCGTCTTCCTCTTCCGCACCCTGCTCCTCCTCCTGACTTCCTGACAATTGTGTCTCATCATCGTCCACCACTTGTTGAGACACGTTGCCAACTTCGTGAGAACGTGGCTGCTCAAATATTTGGCCATCTGTACAGACGATCTCCTCATGACCCACTTCAATATGAGCTGGCGAGAGGCCAGAATGTGTGAATGGAAACGTGAACAGCTCTTCCGAGTGTCCAAGTGTGGGATCATTAATGTCCGAGGAGGACGTGTACTCAGCCTGGTGGTAGGAAGGAGGATCAGGTTCAGAAATGTGCGGTGCAGTATCACGGCTACTGACACTTGACCGTGTGGAAGACAGAGTGTTTGTGGTGGTGCCAATCTGACTGGAAGCATTATCTGCTATCCAACTAACAACCTGTTGACACTGGTCTTGGTTCAAGAGCGGTGTACTGCTGCAGTCCCCAAGAATTTGGGACAGGACGTGCGAGCGACTAGATGTGGCCCTTTGTTGTGGCGAAATTAGAGCTTGCCCACGACCTCGGCCTCTGCCTGCACCACCATCACGTCCACTTCCTTGTTCCTTGCCAATGCCCTTGCGCATTTTGCAATGCTGTGCACTGCTGACGTGTATATTCACTACTTGTGCGTTATATCAAAGTTTGTGGAAATTGCACACAAGTGCACCTGTACGCTGCCACCAACAGGCACACACGTGCGGTTTTAAAAACCAAGCACGGACGCAATAAGAACCTAACAGGTTTTTTTGGGGAGCGACAATTACAGACAAGTCAGACACTATCTGGACTGTTTTACACTGTGTACACCAGCCCCAGATATGATGAAGGCTGGTATATGGTCACCACTACCCTGCCTGCCTGCCTGCCTGTATACTGGTACAATAGTCCTGACAAGGACTCTTCTGGTCACTAGCCTGTATTCAGACCTGGCTATACCCTGCCTGTATATAGCAACAATAGTCCTGAGAAGGACTCTGCTACTGTACTCCGACCTGGCTATACCCTGCCTGCCTGTATACAACTAGAATAGTCCTGAGAAGGACTTTTGGTCACACTGTTTGCAGCCCTGCAACTGAAAAAGCTATAAAGGGCCGCAAAGCTTTCCCTGAATCAGCGACACTCTCCCTGCACTGACTGTCTGGATAGCTGTGAGCAGAGCACAGCGCGCCGGCCGGTATAAAGGCTCGGTCACGCTGTGCAGGCCGGCCAATCACTGCAATTCCACAACTAACAGGGCTGTGGCATTGCAGTGGTCTGCCAGCCAATCCCTGCATGAGGGCTGGCTCTCAAAAGAGCGCCAACATGCAGAAATGAAGACCACGAGTACAGCACGAGTATCGTGAGATTACTCGGTCCCCGCCGAGCAGCCCGAGTACAGCGATACTCGTGCGAGTACCGAGTAGTTACAAGCATGCTCGCTCATCACTAGTCCTAACATGTTTGCACAATTTAGAGTTTCTGGTGTAAACTACTTGATGGGCTGGGAGCTGGGACTCCTCAGGGACTGTGTCTGGGATGACTAGTCCACGGCAGGTCAATGGTGGCATCTTTCTGCTCCACACTACATCCCTGACAGGCCTTTCCCTATACACACACAGAGACAGAAGGCTATGAATCTAGAGGAATAAGGAGGGGACATGCTGCCAGAACCTTGGAGCAGTCAACCAAAATTAATGAAGGTCAATCGTAAACCAGCACTTGAGAGATCTTCAGAAAAATTCTTATTTCATTCTGCTTTATTTCATCTAAAAATATCACAATAAAATAGAGAGAGATAATTAAGTTTAATATGATTAAAAAACGGACTCCAAATATTTGTTTGTTCTTTTAATGAGGATCCAACATTTCAATTTTTTTTTTTTTAAGTAATAAAACCAAGATTGTGTCTTTCTGAGCAGATACTACAGATGACAGATCTCCTAGTCTATACAATCCAGAGTGAAAAAGGCACGCCTTCACAAGCTCTTTAGAAGTGGTAAAAATTCACGTAAGAGTGGAAATATACAAAATAATCCAAGGAATTTTCCTACTCTATATTAATTGTAACATATGTAAAGATGAGGTTGGAATGGATACAGCTATTGTAGGCTCAGACATGACCGGAGTTTGAAAGTAGGAGGCCAGGAAAGAGTGAATTGGTATTTTGGTATGCAGCACGTGGGGCGTGGGTAGATAGTTAGGTCACTTAGAGGGCATTGAATGAGGATTGGGTAAGAGGATATGGGGAGAAATGGGGTATTGCAAGGTATCTAATAAGAAGAGCAGGGCCCATGTACCAACTACTTCTATCCAGGATACAGGAGTCCGGAACAGTGAACATGATACCAGGACCATTGACCCAAGTGTAGCGCCCCTGAGACCCTCAGGGCACTACAGGGAACTGCATCCTCTTGGGGATGCAGGACCCCCCCATCCCCTGGGACCTGCAGTACCAGTGCCTTTTCCACCAATACACAATCTAAAGGGTACTTTACACGCTGCGATATCGGTACCGATATCGGTACCGATATCGCTAGCGAGCGTACCCGCCCTCGTCGGTTGTGCGTCACGGGCAAATTGCTGCCCGTGGCTCATAACATCGCCCTTCTCTGGGCGCTACACAAGGAACTAAAAAAACGCCATGGATCCAGGCTTGAGATCCCCCTTAAAGGGGTTATCCGGCTTCTTTTGACTTTTTTTTTTTTTTTTATTTCCCTATTGGGCTACATTGGGGCAGGTAAGTAGATATAGACCACTTACCTGCCCTGCTGTCAGCCCCTCTCCCCCGACTCAGAGTGGTCATGTGACCGCTCCTGCCGCAATTTTGCTGCTTCCGGTCATTTTATGTCAACATGGGCAGGACCATGTTGACATGCAAATCTGGAACAGCATGTCGCTTCCCTGCTGGGCGGCTACAGTGCGATGAGCCCCGCACCCTTCCCTGCACCCTCCCACACATTCCCCCGCTCCTCTTACTCTCCCCGCAACCTCCCCCTGCACTGCTGTGGGGTCCGTGACCTGGGGGAGGGGCCTGGCGGCGGCTGCTGTGGTGTCAGCGCCAGCACCGGGCCCCCTGCTCAGGATCACACATTCAAATGTACCGGCATCACAGATCACAGATGCCGGTACATTTGAAAGCGCTGATGAGAAGCAGCACAGCGCTGCTTCTCATCACTGTCCCTCCCGCTGTCTGTGCTCTCTTCAGCACAGCGGTAACGTCACTACTGTGCTGATATGTCCAGAGCACAGACAGCGTGCGAACGTGCAGGAGCGGCGGGGACCGAGGACGGGTGAGTATGTACTCCCTGCATGTGTTACCTATGGGGGTAGGGGGGTCGGTACAGAGCGCCGTGTGTGTGTGCGGTGCAGAGCCATATGAGTGTGTGTGCGGTGCAGAGCCCGATGTGCGTGTGTGGTGCAGAGCCCGATGTGCGTGTGCAGAGTCCAGTGTGCGGTGCAGAGTCCGATGTGCGTGCGTGCGTGCGTGTGTGTGGTGCAGAACCGTGTGTGTGTGTGCTTGTGTGGTGCAGAGCCATATGTGCGTGTGGGGTGCAGAGCCCGATGTGGTGTGGGGTGCAGAGCCCGATGTGGGGTGCAGAGCCCGATGTGGTATGGGGTGCAGAGCCCGATGTGGTATGGGGTGCAGAGCCTGATGTGGGGCTGTTATTTGCAATGCTGTAGTGATAACAGGTCAGGTGCTGGGGAAGAATACTGACAGGGAATGTGTGTGTGTGTGGCGCCCCTGAGGCTTCCGTCGCCACAGGTCATTGCACCCCATCAGCGGTGTGATGCCCCATTCTGGGAGAGGAAGAGAGTGAACTCCGGTCCCCTGGTAAATCCACACTACACCCATTGTTAGGTACATACTAGGACCAGGGAAAGTGGCAGGCAACCCTCCCATGCTACATGCTGGGAGGGGCCGTAAGACCCATCCCTGCTCCTATAGGTTACAGCTTAGCAACTGGGAGGTGGGAGGAGCCATCTGAGAGCAGAGACAGAGAGGAAGGTCTAGTGAAGTCAGTCTACCTCAGGGAGACAGAGAGTGAGCATGTAGTTGGAGGAGAAGAACGAGAGAAAGGAGGGAGGAGGAGGCCTGCTGGAGGCAGGCAAGGAGGAGAAAAGAAAGAAAGAAAGAAAGAAAGAAGGAAAAAGAGCTCCAAGTCAGTCAGGAGCAGAGAAACAGAAGGAGACGCTTCCTGGTGAAGATCCTGGGACCCAGAGGTCCAGGTGACACCACGTAAGAGACAGAAGGAGTCGCAGGGCCGCGGGTAGTCCTGGAAGTATCACGAGCAGGCCTAGAGGTACCAAGGAGAGGGCCCTAGAAGTGCCACGGGTAGTTGTAGGCTGCGGTGGCCTGTTCCACAGTAACATCGGTGGAGGGATTAAGCTGCGACAGGGGACGGTCCCTAGAGACTGGAGGAGTGCAAAATCATCTCCAAACAGTAAAAACCGAGGCCCAGGGACGTTGTAAGCTCCCAGGGCCAGAACCCATAGCAGACTTCCAGAAAAGGGGTAATCAGCCGACAGGTGACCCCCAGCCTGGAGGCTGTAGTGGAGGCCAAGCCAGGTTTATCCTATTAAAGGCAAGGCTAAGGAAGACAGCAGAAGAAAGAGACACTAAGAGAAGGGCACCGGCTTTCACTCTCAGAATCACCCAGAAACGGCGGAGGTCCCTGACAGTGGTCCTAGCACTCCAAGGGTCCCTACAGCTGTGACAAGAACTGTGAGTAAAGAACTTGAACTGCACCCTTGGAGTGGTCTCTGTTATTCCGCTGCATAGACATTCACAAGCACTAACTGTGGCCCTGGCATTGCTCCACCTGTGGGGAGCAGTACCACCATTGCTGCAGTAACATCATCCCGGAGGCCTCACACAGCAGCGGCGGCTTATTAGCCGCATACCACAGGTGGCGTCACGAACACAACCATTAACAAGCAAGCCACATATTATACTGACACCCACCAGGGCCACGGAGCCGGGCCCAGCCACCACTGACTACCACCGGACTAGTCCGGCCCGGCACCGGGTGTCCCATAGCCTGGGGTGGGCGAGTCATGTGCAGGGAGCGGGGCGGGCAGGGGGCGAGGCTGGACACTAGGGTGAGGCTGGACACTGAGGCCGGGCGGTGCCAGCTCTGACTGAGGTTTTGCACAGGAAGTGGTCATGTTTGCTGGAGCTGAATGTAAACAAGGAGCTGCAGAGAATAAAGGGTGAATTCAAGAGGAACAAAAGTTAGAAAACAAAAAATAACAATGTAGGGGTGATTTATATGACAATACAGCACAGATTAGTTTACCAAAAATTTTTGAGTTTGTCGGACAACTCCTTTAAAAGATGTTGTGCAGAAGCATGTCCAGAAGTGTTTGCAGGAGCACCTGGACGCTCTCCTGTCTGCACACAGTATGCCCCATCCCTGAAACAAAGCTTGATCAGTGACCCTCATTTCAGGGCCTGGTCTGGTCCCTGCGCACTGTCATTTACTCATCTGAGCCAGCAACAGAGCAGTGTGCACAATCAGTTCACAGTGTCAGAGCACCCAACAGCAGTCAGAAACCAGCGCATCCACTGCAAGTGATGTCACTTGTGGGGGTGGCGCTGGTCTCTGAATGCCGCTGGGTACTGTGAAAATCAGTGCTTGTTGCTCTTTTGCTGGCTTTATTTTTCTGAGTCAGCAACACAGAGAACACAGTCACTGCAAATTACACAATGACAGCGCACCAGGACCACAGCAGCACCTGAAATGATATTCACTGATGGCGCTTTGTTTCAGGGAGGGGACTGTGGCAGTGATCTCAGCCTCTGCCCCTGATGACGCTTCATTTGAGTATCCCAGCATGCACTGGTATTCTTAAACTAAATGTCCTCACAGGAAGTTAGGAAAAAAATCAATAGAATCTAGATAGAGTAGTGAGGGAAAGAGAACATTTTTAATGTAGCCATATTCCAAATTAGTTTAGATTAGGGCAATAAACAGATATGGATTTAGATGAAAATGTATTCAGCCTTCAGGCCACCCCTTTAAATTTTAATCATTGTCATGGTGGAGTATGATGCAAATAATTCATTATGACACGCACACGCTACGTAATGAATTAGATGTATGTTATCTGAGTAACGTTTATGGTGTCTCTTACGCCACAACTTTGGATGCCACTATCAGGTAGGCTTAGCCATGTCCTGCCCATGCTTTGCAAACTTTAGCAGAGCTGGCGTGAAAATCCAAAAATAAAAAAAAAATTGTGCAACTTCAGCTTGTGCAAAAGTTTCTGCAACTTTCAAACTTTTATGACTCTGGTACTAAGGGGTACTTTGCACACTGCGACATCATAAGCCGATGCTTGCGATGCCGAGCGCAATAGTCCCCGCCCCCGTCGCAGCAGCGATATCTTGTGATAGCTGCCGTAGAGAACATTATCGCTACGACAGCTTCACATGCACTCACCTGTCCTGCGACGTCGCTCTGGCCGGCGAACTGCCTCCTTACTAAGAGGGCGGGTCGTGCGGCGTCACAGTGACGTAACACGGGAGGCGGCCAATAGAAGCGGAGGGGCGGAGATGAGCGGGACGTAAACATCCCGCCCACCTCCATCTTTTCGCATAGCCGGGGTGAGCCGTGGTGACGCAGGTTGGATATGTTCCTCGCTCCTGCGGCTTCTCACACAGCGATGTGTGCTGCCGCAGGGGAACGAGGAACAACATCGGACCATCGCTGCAGCTACATTATAGAAATGTCGGACACTACACCGATGATACCATTAACGAGCGCAAAAGCGTCATAATCGTATCATAAAGGATTTACATACTACGATATCGACAGCGACGCCGGATGTGCGTCACTTTCAATTTGACCCCCACCGACATCGCACCTGCGATATCGTAGTGTGCAAAGTACCCCTTATACTGCTGTTACCCTGTCACAAGCTAAGATTTTACAACTCATCTAAATATTAAAGCTTCATTGTAAAAAAAAAATATCGATAGCACAGTATATGCTTTCTCAGGTCGTGGTCTCAAACCTTGGGTCTCTTTAGCCATTTTGTTGCAGGGAGCCATAGTTTCACAATAACTGAATAGCCTTAAGGTGATTGCACTACATTAAAGTTGTTTTAACATTTGATTATATTTTTAGGCACATGTTAAACCTCCGAAATAAGTTTGACCTGGAGATGTCAAGTTATTCAGCATCAATGAAGATGGCAGAGTTCAGCCCTAAAGATTCAGTTTTACACAACACATCCTGCATAACTGAAACGATGAACTATCCTGATTGGGTATTCATCAATGCCGGCAAGATCTTCCAAGGCATTTATCGGAAGAAACCCCCTGACAGAATCCTGGTGAACTATGGTTCTGACAAAGAGCAAGCCGCACCAGAATTCAAGGACGAAAAATCTCAAAGGTGGTCTTATGAGCTGGCCTTCAATGCTCTGAAATGTAAGTGTCACCTCTAATAGTCTGGTTATATTACTGCATATACTATATGGAAATGTCTTTTTAAGGCCCGGCTGGACCAGGTTTCGTAACTTTTTGAACAACTGGTAAAAATGCTAGTGGAACCGAGATTTTATTGGTAAGTGGGTGGATTGGGCAATGTTCAATTAGATGTCATCTGGGCCCATGTTTGCTTGCTGATGTTATTTGATCTATTATTGGATGTGCAGCAGACCTAATCCCCCATACACATTAGACTAATGTCGGACACACCCACCGATATGCTCTTTTTCCAGAGAAATCCCCATTTTCTTTAATATGTTAATGAACTGTTAAGAGCTATATGTGGGGGATGTATCTATTTGAGAATCTTTATCCAGGGTCTAATTTTTAATGAAAGTGGCATTAGCAATGTGAGACAAGTAGATCAGGAGAGCAGACTGTCAGTCACTACATGTCTTACACAATTTTTTACTTAAGATCTCTCTGAGAATATGCCATCAGAGCTTATTTTAACAGTTTATTAATATACTTAGAAATTTGTGAATGACTCTGGAATAATTGGATTACAGATATCAAGGTCTCATTTTGTTCAGCTCACAATGACCTAAAAGCCCATATAGACGGCTTAGGAGGATTAATTCTACTAACAGACTCCCTTTTATTGATGTAAAAGTCAAATTATAACCAATAATATGCCAAACAAAGGGAGATACAAGCAACAGTGCTCAATGGGTTAAATACACCATTATACTCCTGATAGTTGCATGGAAAAGGCCATTCCGAGTACTAATATTAATTAATAATAGTATTAGTATTAATTAGTATTAACTTATACACAAAAAATGGCCAAGATACCGATATCCATAAAAATATCTATTTTATTTAATAAATTCAATTAAAATATACTGCAAGACGAAAAATAGTGAAAAAGTACACAAGCACCACAAAAACGGCACAGCAGAAGGAAATAACAGAATAAATAATAATCATGTAAAACAATACCATCATCCTGGGATATACCAATAAATGAACTGCAGAAAATTAAATATACATGAATATTATAAATATGTGTATACTACATAAAAACTGCATGTGCAGTATGCAAATATAGCAGATTAATATAATAGTATCCCAAGACAGAAAAAGTAGTATAGTATTTATTCAAAGAAGCACAGAAATTTATATATAATATGTATGTGTGTGTGTTTTTCTAGTATATCATAATAAAATGCCTCTTTTGAGAAGGTTTTTAGATTAATCTTTGAGATCTCCATAAGGGGTTAAGGGGGCTTTACACGCAACAACATCGCCGTTGGGGTCACGGAATTCATGATGCACGTCCAGCCTCGTTAGCGACGTCGTTGTGTGTGAAACGCACGAATGACCGCTAACGATCAAAATTACTCACCATATCGTTGATAGTTGACACGTCGTTCTAATCTCAAATATCATTGCTGTTGCAGGACGCAGGTTGTTCATCGTTCCTGCGGCAGCACACATCTCTGTGTGACACCGCAGGAACGAGGAACAACATCGTACATGCGGCCGCCAGCAATGAGGAAGGAAGGAGGTGGGCGGGATGTTCTGCCTGCTAATCTCCGCCCCGCCGCTTCTATTGGGCGTCCGCTTAGTGACGCTGCCGTGACGCTGAACAAACTTCCCCCTTAGAAAGGAGGCGGTTCGCCGGCCACAACTAAGTCGCTAGGCAGGTAAGTATGTGTGACGGGAACTATCGATGTTGTGCACCACCGGCAGCGATTTGCCCGTGACGCACAACCGACGGGGACTGGTGCTTTCACCAGCGACATCACTAGCGATGTCGCTGTATGTAAAGTGGTCTATAATCTAGCAAGTGCCAAGCAGGCCCACTTTACACTGTACCTGCTGAATTGTACAACTGGGTGGCACAGTGCTAAATTGTTATCACAGTCAATAGAGCTGGAGGTCAACATTCTGATGGCTCTATTGCATAAAGCCCACAAATCCAGGACTTTTCAATCAAGAAGTTTACGACACTACCCGTTTCATGCAAGCGGGTGAGTATTTATTGGTAATCACTTTAGACAATGTCCTCCGTCATATATTGACCCCATCACCTCAATGGGGGATGCCGTGCTACCTATGAAGGAGCGCAGCTGGTCCAGGAGGTGATTTTTTTCTTTTTTTTTTTTTTTTTTTTCTTTTCACCTCTCTGGGCCCATTATTTAGGAGTTTTTCAGCAATGGATATTCCCTACAATTGTGTAACTGTATGCAATTCGAACAAGGCGAAGAATAAACACTGAACCACTGGATGAGCTGAGACGGTGGCAGATTGGCCACTTCAGAAAACTCATAAGAAAATCCACACAGAAAATCACTAACTTGAAAACAACACAGAAAAATATCTTTAAACACTTAAAAACACACATAGGTTTGTGTTACCATCAGCCCCTGCCTACAATCTTAGGTGAACCGGTGGCATATGTGAGGTTGTGGTTAAGCCTGCTCTTCCAAGTACATTACAAGGGTCATAAGAAACGTCATAAAAAAGCAAACAAGTCACTTTAGAATAAGATAATAAGCGTCAAATACATAATACAACAACCCAAGAATGAATAGACTAGAGCAAACAAACCATACATCTCAGTGATTGGAACATATAGGTGAGGAGTCCCGAGGGTTGGACACATTATTAACATTGATTTCCAGTCAATCACCAGAATCCTTTGGTGGATAGATAGGTGTCTATGTGGATAGATGAGTTGTCTTTGATGGTGATTCAGCTAATTAAACTGAATATTTTTATAATTTTAGTGGTATTTTTTTGGATAGCAACTACTGACCAGAAATTCTGTACATGATCATAGGACAGTATATGGCCATAAATGTGGACACTGTTCTCAGTGGTTAGCTATAGGCAGTGAATTGGTTATGGATTTAGTTCACCACCTAAAGGCCCTGATACACTTTAGAGTAATGTCGGCCAAACCTGCCAATACTGACTGGTTTGGGTGACAGTCTAATGTGTTTGGGGGCTCCTGACAGATGATTTTGGGAGAACTAAGAATCTGGCATGTCCAATTTGAAATGCCTGACTATGCCTTTCACAGAGAATACGGGAGCACTTGGCAGAGCAAGCGAGAAAGCCAAGATAGCTGCTGTGTGAACAACAGTCTGGATCATTGTTCTGCCGACAGCAATCTAAGTTTTATGGGTGAACTTAAGGGGTCCAAAAGAGCAGTGATGTGAGGGCTTTGTTGAAGTTTATGGCACATGGACGTCATTGAGATGTTTACTCCTTGGCCCCCTTTCTATGAATCAGAATACAGGGGGCAGCTTCCGTTCTGGCAGACACAAGCTGTTCTCATATAAGATGGATGATTATCCATCTCAGTGGCCTCCATGTAACATGTGCCTTGTGCAGTTGGTCTGGCTTTAGTAAAATCGGAAAGGGTGTCAGAAGGGACCAATTATAATATTGCCCTGGTGGGGACATTTCATGAGGTGACTTTAGTTAGACAAGTCCTTCAAGTACTGAGGTCTAAGATCTTCAGGTCCCACTTCTTGATATTATGATTTCTTTGGTTCATTATTTATTGGGTGTGCCACCATCCATCAGATGCTTGTACTTGTAGGTGCCAGTATCAGATAGTTCAGATTCATCTAGTGAATTATCTCTGTGACACCAAGAAACTGTGTCAGCAAAGTGTCCCATGATCAAATAAAAAGTCAGATCATATTGAGAGAGCAAATAGGAGAAGTTGTGCAATGTTTGGTGTCCATGTTTGAGTGGGCATTACGCTATCTCACTGTTTGCCAGGATTAGTTTCATCCTCTTCTCTGATGTCAGTCCTGTAGGCTGTAGTTGTACCCACTTGTAAAGTTAAATTCTCTGAACCTTTGTTGTGGCTGTAATGGTATGTGGACATCGTTATCACCGTCTTTGTGTTACCCATTCTTCATCACTGTGATGTTCCTATATTTAATGAGTCAATATTTGCTTTTATAGGGAACCTGTCATTAGGTTTCTATCCACTAAACCACCAGTATGTTGTTATTCCCCTGGGGTTTATCCTTCTATACATGTCCATGACACATCCAGGCGTTTTGCCATTCTGAGGCTCAAGAGCTTATGTTACCTTAGATGTTTTTGGGACTTTCCTCCAAGGGCAGATGCACAGAAGAAACGGTATGACTGACCCTAATGGAAGCTTTGCTAAATGTACCCAGAGGTCCTGAACATAATACAGCAACAGTACAGCAACAGTATTCAGGATTGTCACTGATCAGGACATTTTGCCCCCAAATCAGACTTGATTGACGTGTCACATTATCGTGTTTACGTTCTTAGTCATCCCACAACCTTATATTACAATATCTGGTGAATTCAGGGGGGCAGAGTCCAGGCAGAAGAAGATTCTGCAAAACAGCCAGCATCTGTCAGCAATAGTACTGTGATACACTATTATATCACTTTACGGGAACTGCATCTGTCGCGGGCGGGGAGGAGGGTGTCAGCACACCGCGCTCACCCCTTCTGCTCGGGTCCGGCAGCTGCTCCTGGTGGCTCGAGCTGTGGGCCGGATCCCGGGGTTTCTCGAGCGACACTCCTCGCCCGTGAGTGAAAGGGGGTGTTTGTTGGGTGTGGGAATTGTTATAGTTCGTGACGCCACCCACGGTTGTGGTGAATGCACCACCGCTGCTCAGTATGGGGGTCCCGGGGATGGTGATGCGGAGCAGCCAGGTGTTGTGTTGCCCCTCCGTGGGTAGGGGCTGGTGATCCCGGGGCCCGGTGATGAGATGTAGAGTGTAGGGCCTGGAGGGCGCAGGGACGCGGGGGCAGCGCTGTGCCTTGCGGCACTATGGTACTCACTCAGCCTGACACACGGACACAGTTTGTACGGTAAACCAACGGCTGGTAGGACGGTCCCACAGACGGCTGCACCTGCACTCCCGGTAGGTGACGGTGATGTCCCTCTTCCTTGCACCTGTGTTGACTGATGGTAGCGGTGGATTCCCTCCGGTTACCCGCTCCCCGACTGCAATCTGGGCCGGAGGAGCTCTACACTTTGCGCGCAGGCGCTGGCCCTGAGAAACTGGTGCCGTGGCGGTGGCGGTGTCTCTCCAATACAGGTTGGGCTGTTGCCTTCAATCGGGACTTGGTTGTTGGGGGATCTGCGTCCCCCGTCACTGACGGATTTGGCAAATCTGGCGACTCCTAGCCTTGCCGGGGTCCGAGAGGCCCCTGCCCTGGTGCTGACTGTCCTTCGGAACACTGCTCCAGACCACCGGGCACACAGCCAACGGGGTCCTTCCAGGAACTTCCAAACGGTCCCCCTCCAGACAGTCACCGTCGTTGCTGACCTTGCTGTTCTGGCCCTCACAAAGCTGGACCCTTCAGGCTGTCTTTCTCTTCTGTCACTTTACTTGCTTTTCCTCCTTTACTACTTTCACTTTCACCCTGTCTAGACTGCTCCTCCACTCCTTCCACTTCCTCCTCCTGGACTCATCTGCCTGGTTTCTTCCTGCCTTCAGAGTTGTGAGCTCCTCGGTGGGCGGAGCCAACCGCCTGGCCCACCCCCTGGTGTGCATCATCAAACTCCTGGAGGAAGGCAACAAGGATTTGTAGGTTAGCTGTGATGTGCCTACCTGGAGTGTGGGGTGTGGTGGTGTTGTGACCCGTGTCCCCTGGCTTGCCCAGGGCGACACATTCCCCCTTAGCAAAATGCAGACCGTCCGCGGGCTGCCGTCCTACACCGGTTTTATTTTTCTGTAAAAAGGGGATAACAGGGTTAAGCAAACATAAATACATTTTTAATCAAAACTCTTCCCAAGACGGGAGGCACATTTACTTAAACGTTGCAATGGTGTACGGTCACGGTTTCCGCTCTCTCCCACCCAAGCAACCTGGCCCTGATGCTGCCCCTAAAGCCCAGGCAGCACCCCTTGACCCACAGTCCAGCACAAGTTACCCGAGCGGGATCTGTCCTTCCCCTCCAGAGGGTGGCCACCGGTTCCTTTGGTGGCTGGGCCCTGGCCTGCTCTGCTCAGGGCCCTCCCTCCAACCTGCCTCTCCGGAGGCGGCATTGCGGAAACGGTAACGGTACCCAACATATTTACAAGCCACTTAACGTTTGTGGTGCCCTGCAAGTTCACGGGCTTGTCCATGGATAGTTCCCATGCAACACTTAAACGGTCCCCACGGGGACAACGGTGCCGGCTCCTGCCGGTTCAATCACAAAAGCAAATCAGGTTAAACTTCGGTATCATTTTTCTTATCATTTTCAACTTTTAAACAACACACTGACTTCTGGTCCCAACGGGGACAACTTTTAGTCGGAGGACCGCCGGCTTAGCAGTCCATCCTCAATCGCGGGGCTCTAGTGCCACCTTCACATGGTGCACCGCCGTGGACCCCGATGGTAGCTAGCTGCGGGTCATCTTCCTCCATATTCATGCGGGCATGCACATCCGCTCTACACCCCTCTCGGGCATCGATCTCCCTGCGCAGCTGCTGTTGCCGTCGCTCCCAGCCGGGAGCACTTTCTGTTTGCTCCGGTTCAGCGTGTGCGGGGGACGGGCCCAGCCAGAGTCCCTCCGTGTCGGCTACGACCGGCACCTTCAGTAATGAGGGACCCCGCTGTGACATGGCCTGCTCTGCCTCCTGGCAGCTGCATCCCCGCCGTGCCTCCGGTGCATCTTTGCTGACGGCCTCAGCCTCCGGCTTCTTCCATTGAAGCGGATCAGGGTGGTCACGATCTTCTGCTGCAGGTCGGTCCGCCGGGGCGGATTGGCAGGGTACCGCTACCGTTGGTGGTGGTAGCGGGCCTAGTGGCGGGGCAGCAGCAGCTAACGCGGGTAGCGGGAGAGGCAGCAGGGTGAACGGGTGTAGGCCGGGCCCCTCAGCCGCAGCGGCCGATCCCTCAGGAATACAGGGACGTGGGTCTCTTACCCGTTCCTCCAAATCTTCCTCCACCTCGCATCTCCGCATAGCAGCCACCGCTTCCACCATGTCGGCCTCCCACTCCTCCAGGAGGAGCTGCATGCGGACCTGCAGACGGCTGCTTAGCTGGACGGTCCGGACTTCCACCCGCGCTGCAATGCCAGGCGCGGGGACCACGGTGTTGCTGGTCGGACTCAGCATCTTTAGCAGCGGCCTCTTCCAGGAACCAGTCAATGGCCGCAGGGTCCTGGCGTCCCTGCTTCTATAGCCGCAGCTACATGCGTCCAGCCGCCATCGCGTCCCCCTTAGCTCTTTCCGGCCCCTCCTCTCTCGGGGCGGAGTTTTGGCCTTCGCGCTTCTACTGCTCGAGAAGACGCTCGAGCGGGAACTTTTCGCGCCAAAGATGGCGGCTTCTGAAATTTTTCTGCCGGATGCCTCCGGCGGTAACAAGGCGCACCTCTACCTGACGGCAGAGCGGTAGGATCCTGTTCGTGACGCCAAGTTGTCGCGGGCGGGGAGGAGGGTGTCAGCACACCGCGCTCACCCCTTCTGCTCGGGTCCGGCAGCTGCTCCTGGTGGCTCGAGCTGTGGGCCGGATCCCGGGGTTTCTCGAGCGACACTCCTCGCCCGTGAGTGAAAGGGGGTGTTTGTTGGGTGTGGGAATTGTTATAGTTCGTGACGCCACCCACGGTTGTGGTGATTGCACCACCGCTGCTCAGTATGGGGGTCCCGGGGATGGTGATGCGGAGCAGCCAGGTGTTGTGTTGCCCCTCCGTGGGTAGGGGCTGGTGATCCCGGGGCCCGGTGATGAGATGTAGAGTGTAGGGCCTGGAGGGCGCAGGGACGCGGGGGCAGCGCTGTGCCTTGCGGCACTATGGTACTCACTCAGCCTGACACACGGACACAGTTTGTACGGTAAACCAACGGCTGGTAGGATGGTCCCACAGACGGCTGCACCTGCACTCCCGGTAGGTGACGGTGATGTCCCTCTTCCTTGCACCTGTGTTGACTGATGGTAGCGGTGGATTCCCTCCGGTTACCCGCTCCCCGACTGCAATCTGGGCCGGAGGAGCTCTACACTTTGCCCGCAGGCGCTGGCCCTGAGAAACTGGTGCCGTGGCGGTGGCGGTGTCTCTCCAATACAGGTTGGGCTGTTGCCTCCAATCGGGACTTGGTTGTTGGGGGATCTGCGTCCCCGTCACTGACGGATTTGGCAAATCTGGCGACTCCTAGCCTTGCCGGGGTCCGAGAGGCCCCTGCCCTGGTGCTGACTGTCCTTCGGAACACTGCTCCAGACCACCGGGCACACAGCCAACGGGGTCCTTCCAGGAACTTCCAAACGGTCCCCCTCCAGACAGTCACCGTCGTTGCTGACCTTGCTGTTCTGGCCCTCACAAAGCTGGACCCTTCAGGCTGTCTTTCTCTTCTGTCACTTTACTTGCTTTTCCTCCTTTACTACTTTCACTTTCACCCTGTCTAGACTGCTCCTCCACTCCTTCCACTTCCTCCTCCTGGACTCATCTGCCTGGTTTCTTCCTGCCTCCAGAGTTGTGAGCTCCTCGGTGGGCGGAGCCAACCGCCTGGCCCACCCCCTGGTGTGCATCATCAAACTCCTGGAGGAAGGCAACAAGGATTTGTAGGTTAGCTGTGATGTGCCTACCTGGAGTGTGGGGTGTGGTGGTGTTGTGACCCGTGTCCCCTGGCTTGCCCAGGGCGACACATTAACATTAAAATACATCACAAGGTTGGAAGAAGTTGGAAGCTGCAGCCACCACCAGAAATGCTGTATATAAATGCCCAGGCCACGCTGTTGAACAAACACCTTTATAATACTCATCTAGGTTACGGTCTGGTCTGATGGGCGTCACAGCTCTCAGTCCAGCACCTCCTCTATCTTGCGCAGTCGCCGTCCTTGTTCCCAGCCCTATGTGCATGACGCATCTGGCGTCATCCACATAGAGGTTGTTATTGTGCTCCTGCACATGTGCACTTTGATCTGCCTTGTTGAGGGCAGAGCAAAGTACTGTAATGTGCAGGCACGACAAAAGGTCAAAGACCACCCGCACATGTGCTCTACAATACTTTGATCTGCCCTCAGCCAGACAGATCAAAGTGCGCATGTGCAAGAGCACAATACAGGATACGCTGTGTACATGGGACTGGGCAGAAGGATGGCGACCACACAAGATGGAGGAGGCACTGGATCGAGACCAGCGACACCCATTGGACTTGGACACCCCCTTGGTTAAAATAATAAAAATGTTTTTTACATTCTACACAACGGCCTGGACTCTTATATAAAGCATACCATCCAGTATATTATTTTTATTCAACTGGGTGTTTTATTTCATTCTCCTCTGTGGGTGTTAATTTTAGCCCACTATAATGCTGTCCAATTATAAAAAGGCAGCAACATAGAGAAGAAATAGTAAATGCCCACAGTTCTGACCAGAAGTGAAATGCCCATAGAGAAGATCAGAACTGTGCCACCATGGTCATGTGATACGTTAGCTGTCTGATGTGGCCTCGCTGACAATGACTGCCTACCAGCACTTAATGTTAGTATAGTCCTGTCAGAGGAGGCAGACCGCAGCATCACAGCTTTGGAGCCGCCGCAAGGGCGGAGCATCACGGGAGCCGCCGGAAGGGCGGAGCATCGCGGGAGCCGCCGGAAGGGCGGAGCATCGCGGGAGCCGCCGGAAGGGCGGAGCATTGAAGTATTACTGTCAGTGTGGTCAAGTCAAACAGTTACCATGCTGGCTCAGTTCTGACCTTCTCTACAGGCGTTTCATTTGGGTAAGAACTGTAGTCGCTTATTTTTTACTACATCATAGGGGGGATGAAAGGAGATTCCCACAGAGCTGACAGAAATAAAAGTTGAATGAGAAGAAAATTAGCATATTTAATGCCAATAACTTTGGTCCTGTATGTCAACAACGGAGTGGAGAAGAAATAGAAAAGGAAACAGGTTTACATCTACATTCCTGGTACTATGTGCAGCAATATACAGTTGATAAGGTCATAATTTCGACTTTAAGAGCTTAGTGCGTACAGTTTTATGATTCATTTTATTGTGTAACCAGTATACGGTAAGCTCTTAAAGGGGTATTCACATCTCCAATATCCTATCCCAATATGTAGTAGGTGTAATAATAAGAATATGAGCAAATACCTCCAATTAGAAATATAGTTTAGTTTTCCTGATTAGCCATGTTTTTTGCCTCATGTGCAGGGCATTGTAGCTTAGGAATCCATGGTTACAACCAGTAGCAACTAACTGTCACTATATGCATGGTCGTAACCGTGGATACCTAAGCTACTTTAATGCCCTGCATTTGAGGTAAGCAACATAGCTAAACAAGAGATTATACTACAATTTGAATTGAAGGTATTTGTTGTTGTTTATTATTATCATTATTATTATTATTATTATTATTATTATTATTAAAAATAATAATAATATAATAATAATATTATTACACCTACTACATATTGGCATAGGATCTTGGAGATGAGAATACCCCTTTAGCTCCCTCTAGTGGTGTCTGAAAGCTCCACTGTCTTTGCAAAACATTTGGAGCTCTGTGGCGTCTAGTACATCAATCAGCAGAGAATATCAGAGAGCTCCTAAAATTATTGTACGAAACTTTAAAAATGAGTTGGCCAATTCAAAGAAATTCCAACATTAGTGATAACTTCTAATGGAAATAGTTCACCTGCACACACCTGCTATCTGTGCTGTTACTTCCATTTTATGTTCCATTTGTGAAGCTATAAACTGATGGCAGATTTAAATATACATTTTCCAGCAATTTCTTGTAGTCCGATGC
Organism: Anomaloglossus baeobatrachus; assembly: GCF_048569485.1. Lineage (NCBI taxonomy): Eukaryota > Metazoa > Chordata > Amphibia > Anura > Aromobatidae > Anomaloglossus > Anomaloglossus baeobatrachus. The sequence continues at coordinate 115,963,614 of NC_134353.1, forward strand.
TGAATTCTGTCTATTACTCCATGCGTATGGCTCTGACTGACAGGATAATGTTCCCTCTTCTTCATCTGACCTATGCACAATGAGAACTGAAAAAAAGATTTATTTTTCATTTCACAGCTCCGTTTTGATGACAGCTTATGCTTCCCTAGGGACATTTGTCTGTGTTGCTCCCTAACTATCCTCTATCTGTGACTTCTTGCCTCATTTCATTCACATATTGCACTTTATAAGGTCCATATTTCATTCACAAGACGTTCATGTTAAAATAGAGGTAAAACTAGGACAACCAAGAGTTTTTACATCAAATATGAAAGACGGACGAACATTCCCTTGTGTCTTTGTCGTTATCCGTCTGACTTGGTTAAGCAGTTTGGCCATAGATATAACGTTTTCTCTTTTATATGACGATTATTCAGTGGTGGGTGTAACACTAATAGTAGCAGGTCAAGCAACTGCTGTGGGCTCATGAGCTTTGGGGCCCATTTCCAAATGGCCCTGACCTGGTCCTATACAGCCGAAGTCTGGAGGATTTGTATGGAATAGGCTCAAGTGGTGAGCCTGCTTCATATTGGGTAGGTTATGGTTTTTTAACAACATAGGCAACCACCAGTAAAGCGGGCTTTACACGCAACAACATCGCTAACGAGATGTCGTTGGGGGTCAGGGAATTCGTGACGCACATCCGGCCTCGTTAGCGACGTCGTTGCGTGTGAAAATTACTCACCTAATCGTTGATCGTTGACCAGTCGTTCTAATTCCAATTATCGTTGCTGTTGCAGGACGCAGGTTGTTCGTCCTTCCTGCGGCAGCACACATCGCTATGTGTGACACCGCAGGAACGAGGAACATCACCGTACCTGCGGCCACCTGCAATGAGGAAGGAAGGAGGTGGGCGGGATGTTCTGCTCGCTCATCTCCGCCCCTCCGCTTCTATTGGGCAGCCGCTTAGTGGCGCCGAATGAACCGCCCCCTTAGAAAGGAGGCGGTTCGCCGGCCACAGCGTCGTCGCTAGGCAGGTAAATAGTGTGACAGGTGTAAGTGATGTTGTGCGCCACGGACAGCGATTTGCCCTTGACGCGCAACCGACGGTGGCAGGTGCTTTCACCAGCGACATTGCTAGCGATATCTCAGCATGTAAAGCCCGCTTAAGAGCTAGCTCTGATTGCATGACTTTAGACCAGTGACAATGGCATTCATGTGATTAGACATCGTTGGAGGGGCAGCACCATTTGACCCCCGCAACTTAATCACAGAAATCGTCAAGGGTGCCAGGGGACCCAATTTGGACCTTTGCTTTAAAGTCAACAAGTTTCTATATGAACCCCTGCCAATTTAGACTTGATAGTGCCAAAAAAAATATAAGTTGAGCTTCTTTGCTCGTATAAACCTATAAATTGACTGTGCGTCTGAACACTGCGGATGAACTCCAAAAGTGCATTAAAAACATAAGGTACTTAACCACATCAAGGTGCACCTTTACTATGGTTGGTACCTAAACACTAATGTTCTAACTTTCTATGTGCCAAACCAAGTCTCTTCTGAATGGGGCGTGAAACCAGACAGAGCTCGCAAATAAAACCTTGAATGGGAAAGGCGGGCGGATAAGGGTGCTAAGCCCTGAAGGCCCCCCCGATATAATAATAATCTTTATTTCTATAGCGCCAACATATTCAGAAGCGCTCTACAATTCAGAGGTTCATAGACAAACATTCATAAGTAAAAGTTCTAGAAGATACAATAATTAAAGCAAAAATGAAGGCAACCCTGATGATGGAGCTTACAATCTACAGTGGAGTAGCTTCAAGTGCTTATTTACAACGACGGTCCAGGCATTTCCAAAAAATGTGACAGATAAACGCTGCATGAACCAGTCATCAGCTGAACTTTGTAATGCTTTGAGTACAGTGGAGATTGAGGGAGAATTAATGTTCTGAGAAATAGTGGAGGGGTTATATATGAATTCGATTAGGGAGGGTGATAGGCCACTCTAAAAAGATGTGTCTTTAAGAAGTGCCTGAAGCTGTGCAAGCTGTGGATCATTCTAGTTTCTTGTGGTAGAGCATTCCAGAGGATTGGTGCAGCTAGGGAGAAGTCTTGGAGCCAAGAGTGAGAGATTTGGATTAGCGTGAATGTTAGTCGAAAGTCGTTTACGGAGCGTAGGGTGATAGACAGAGATGGGGGTGGAGAGGTACAGTGGTGCCATGTTGTGAAGAGCTTTGTGGGTGAGAACAAGCAATTTAAATTGGATGCTATGATGTATGGGCAGCCAGTGCAATGACTGGCACAAAGAGGAAGTGTCCGAGTAGCGTCTAGCCAGATAGGTGACCCTGGCTGCTGCATTAAGGATGGACTGGAGGAGAGAGTCTAGTGAGGGGGGGACCAATTAGTAGAGAATTACATGTATATGTCCTACAACAAAGAAAAATTAGGGTCCACACACATTTAGTATTAATGTACAGGTGCACATGATGGATAAGTCATACTATCTTTGTGGGTAGTAGTTAAAAGAATAGTTTTTTTAAAGGGAAGGTATCGTCAAAAAATAATAACTGAAAAAATATAAAGTAATAATGTTTAAATGTTTTGTTTAAATATTTTTATTTTTTTTTTAATTCTGCAAAACATAAAAAAAAAATAAAAAGTTTGATATTTTCCACTGTTAAGGTACTGTCACACATAACGAGATCGCAGCTGAGTCACGGTTTCTGTGATGCAGTAGCGATCCCGTTAGCGATCTCGTTATGTGTGACACCTACCAGCGATCAGACCCCTGCTGTGAGATCTCTAGTTGTTGCTGAATGGTCCAGGTCATTTTCTTCAAAGGCGACGTCCTGCTGTGCAGGACACATTGCTGTGTTTGACACTGTGTGACAGGGTCACAGTGACTGCTAAGCTCGCTATACAGATCGCTACTGTGACCTGTAGTATTCCTGCATCGCTTGTAAGATCTGACTGTGTGACATCTCACCTGCGACCTCCCAGCGACTTACCAGCGATCCCTATCAGGTCGCATCGTTTTCGGGATCGCTGGTAAGTCGTTGTGTGGGACTGGGCCTTTAAACACTAGGGGGAGCAGCTTCTGAAATCCTACTGAATTTCCACTGTATAAAAAGCTGATTACAGCCTGCCGTAAAGTGGGCGGAGTCTGCTCTCCTATGTGTGATGGCACGCCTCCCCTCTCCTAATCTGAGTGTTTACAACAGATAACATAGAATGACATGTAAGGACACAATGCACAGCCATTTTCCTGGTGACCAGAAATGTCTAAAGTGTCACCAAGGACAGCAGGAGTATCACACAGGATAAGATTAGATACACGGCTCTGCAGACAGTATCACACAGGATAGGATTAGATACACAGCTCAGCAGACAGTATCACACAGGAGAGAATTAGGGGTGCTTCACACATAGCGAGCTCACTGCCGAGATCGCTGCTGAGTCACGCTTTTTGTGACGCAGCAGTGACCTCATTAGCGATCTCGCTGTGTGTGACAATGAGCAGCGATCTGGCCCCTGCTGCGAGATCGCTGCTCGTTACACACAGCCCTGGTTCGTTTTCTTCAAAGCCGCTCTCCTGCTGTGACACACAGATCGCTGTGTGTGACAGCAAGAGAGCGACAAATGAAGGGAGCAGGAGCCGGCGTCTGACAGCTGAGGTAAGCTGTATCCAAGATAAACATCGGGTAACCAAGGTGGTTACCCGATATTTACCTTAGTTACCAGCCTCTGCAGCTCTCACGCTGCCTGTGCTGCCGGCTCCGGCTCTCTGCACATGTAGCTGCTGTACACATCGGGTTAATTAACCCGATGTGTACAGCAGCTAGGAGAGCAAGGAGCCAGCGCTAAGCAGTGTGCGCGGCTCCCTGCTCTCTGCACATGTAGCTGCATTACACATCGGGTTAATTGACCCGATGTGTACTGTAGCTAGGAGAGCAAGGAGCCAGCGCTCAGTGTGCGCGGCTCCCTGCTCCCTGCTCACACTGGTAACTAATGTAAACATCGGGTAACCATACCCAATGTTTACCTTAGTTACCAGTCTCCGCAGCTTCCAGACGGCGGCTCCGTGCAAGCGCAGCGTCGCTTGCACGTCGCTGCTGGCTGGGGGCTGTTCACTGGTCGCTGGTGAGATCTGCCTGTTTGACAGCTCACCAGCGACCATGTAGCGATGCAGCAGCGATCCTGACCAGGTCAGATCGCTGGTCGGATCGCTGCTGCATCGCTAAGTGTGAAGGTACCCTTAGATACACGGCTCTGCAGACAGTATCACACAGGAGAGGATTAGATACACAGCCCTGCAGACAGTATCACACAGGAGAGGATTAGATAAACAGCCGTGCAGACAGTATCAGACAACATAGGATTAGATACACAGCTCAGCAGACAGTATCACACAGGATAGGATTAGATACACAGCTGTGCAGACAGTATCACACAGGAGAGGATTAGATACACAGCTCAGCAGACAGTATCACACAGGAGAGGATTAGATACACAGCTCAGCAGACAGTATCACACAGGATATGATTAGATACACAGCTCAGCAGACAGTATCACAGGATAGGATTAGATACACAGCCCTGCAGACCGTATCACACAGGATAGGATTAGATACACAGCTCAGGAGACAGTATCACACAGGATAGGATTAGATACACAGCTCAGCAGACAGTATCACACAGGAGAGGATTAGATACACGGCTCAACAGACAGCATCACACAGGACAGGATTAGATACACAGCTCAGCAGACAGTATCACACAGGATAGGATTAGATACACAACCCTGCAGACAGTATCACCGGTACACACACAGGTACTCGCATGCAGTGGCGCGCGCGCGCGTAAACACACACACACACACACACACACACACACACACACACACACACACACACACACACACACACACACACACACACAAAATCACCCCGGATGGGGACCTTGTGCCACACACATGCGCGCGCACACACACACACACACACACACAATCACCCCTGATGGGGACCTTGTGCCACACACACGCGCGCACACACACACACATAATCACCCCTGATGGGGACCTTGTGCCACACACACACACACACACACACAATCACCCCTGATGGGGACCTTGTGACACACACACACACACACACACACACACACACACACACACTCACCCCTGATGGGGACCTTGTGCCACACACACACACACACACACACACACACACACACACACACACAAAATCACCCCTGATGGGGACCTTGTGCCACACACGCGCACACACACACACATGGGGACCTTGTGCCACACACACACACACACACACACACCCCTGATGGGGACCTTGTGCTACACACACACAATCACCCCTGATGGGGACCTTGTGCCACACACACACACACACACACACACACACACACTTACACACACACACACACACACACTTACACACACACACGCACCTTTCACATCATTCCTCCCTGTGACCTCCGGTGGGCGCTCCAGGCAGCTGTGCTGCATGCCATGCTCCCCTGCGTCCAGCCGACATTTCACACATCCGATCGCATACACTCACACATCCGATCGCATACACTCACACATCCGATCGCATACACTCACACATCCGATCGCATACACTCACACACACTCACGATATCGCACATACCTGTACAATAGCGTGCACACTCACAAAACCGGAGATATCACATGCTTCCCATGTGATCCTCTCGCAGGTCCTGGAAGCTCACTGCACAGCATCGCAGGCGCCGACACACACTATCAATCACCTCTGATGGGGACCTTGTGACACACACACACACAGAAGCGGCGGGCAGAGCTGGGGGAGCTGCGGCAGCGGGCAGAGCGGGGACTTGGGAGAACGGAGGGAGGGGGGTGTCATTGGAGAGGGTAACGGCGGGGGAGAGGGGCGGCGGCAGTAGCTGGGGCAGAGCAGGGGCTGGGGAGAACGAAGGGATGGGATGTCATCGGAGACAGTAACGAGGGGAGGGGAGGCGGCCCGTACTCACACATCCCGGCGGGTGACAGGGGTAAAGTGGAGCAAACAGCACACGCTGTGAGCTCCACAATGATGGCGCTGGTCTCCTCCCTCTGTTGTGTTCTGGACAGCCCAGGGGGCGCGTCCAGGTCACAGCAGACGCCCACTGTAACGTACTTCATGGGGTCGGAGCCCGACTATCAGAGTCTATGCACAGGGGCTGCCATAAAGGAAGGAGTTACTGTCGTTACACACACGGCAAATCCAGCATGGCAGCCCCCAGTGTCTCCAGTAAAATAAGAATTACATAAAAACTAAATAAGCTGCGATTTTCATTTTGTATTAGAAATACTTGATTTCATAATCACTATTTTTAATACAAAAATAAAAAAACGCGATACCTTCCCTTTAAGGGCAGTCCCTTCGCCATGTGCTTTAAAAAATCCTATGGATATAATAGAGGAGTTTCCCCAGTTTGGGACCCACCACTATGAGGCAGACAAAGCTCATCTCTGGTGGACAGATCTCGATCACATATTACATTCTTATAGTTTTTTTTAAGGTTGAAGGGAGACTCTAAAGGCCCTGTCACACACAGAGATAAATCTTTGGCAGATCTGTGGTTGCAGTGAAATCATGGACATATTGTTCCATTTGTACACAGCCACAAACCTGGCACTGATTGTCCACAATTTCACTGCAACCACAGATCTGCCGCAGATTTATCTCTGTGTGTGACAGGGCCTTTAGTCTATCTAGTTCAACCCGTAGCCTAACATGTTGATCCAGAGGAAGGCAAAAAAACCCCAATGTGTCAAATAAGCTCCAATGGGGAAAAAAATTCCTTCCTGACTCCACATACGGCAATCAGACTAGTTCCCTGGATCAACACCCTGTCATAAAATCTAATATACATAACTGGTAATATTATATTTTTCAAGAAATGCGTTCAGGCTCTGCTTAAATTTTACTAGTGAATCCCTCATTACAACATCATGCGGCAGAGAGCTCCATAGTCTCACTGCTCGTACAGTAAAGAATCCTCGTCTGTGGTTATGATTAAACATTCTTTCCTCAAGACGTAGCGGATGCCCCCGTGTTCCAGTCGCAGGCCTAGGTGTAAAGAGATCTTTGGAAAGGTCTCTGTACTGTCCCCTCATATATTTATACATTGTGATTAGATCCCCCTAAGCCTTTGTTTTTCCTAACTAACTAACCCCAAGTTTAATAACCTATCTTGGTATTGCAGCCCACCCATTCCTCTAATAATCTAGGTCGCTCTTCTATCTACCTGTAAGATTATGCTATTTATAACCTTCTATACTTTTGCTAATAAGAAATGCATCCATTCCCCTCTTAAATTCATTCAGTGAGTTGGCCATCACCACTTCCTCAGGAAGAGAGTTCCAGAGCCTCACTGCTCTTACCGTGAAGAACCCTCTTCTATGCTGATGTAGGAATTTTCTTTCCTCCAATCGAAAAGAATGCCCCCTTGTTCTTGTCATAGTCCTTGGTACAAACAGATCATGGGAGAGATCTCTATATGGCCCTCTGATATATTTGTACATGTTTATTAGGTCTCCCCTAAGTCTTCTCTTTTCTAGAGTAAATAGACCTAATTTTGATAACCTTTCCGTGTATTGTAATGCACCCATTCCATTTATTATTTTAGTAGCCCGCCTCTGAACCCTTTCAAGTTCAGTAATGTCTTGGACATTCATTTAAATGGCTGAGTGTAATGCTGCACTTCCCCAGTAGTGGCCACTGTAAAAACAACCACTGGTTTCCAGGAATAGAAGGTCGATCTACCAATTTGTGGTCCAACCTCTATTTTGGAAAAGTTCTTGTCATCATGAGCGAGTCCTGTGAAGGTAAACAGCAGGTGACTTCCCCCATTTACTTCTATCCAAGTGTGTCTTGTGCAAGTATAAGTCGTAAAGGTTGATTCACATGAGTGAAGTTTGCAGCATGTGATTATGGTGGAGTACTTTAGCAGCAGATCAGTTACATTATCTCAGGTTGCCCGTAACACTTTCATTGTAGTGGAAAAGTTGCTACAATGAGGGACTTTTGTGAAGAGGTTATCTGGTAGTAACCATATTTGTTGCTAGCTACCAGTTCATTTGTGTGTTTGATCAGAGTGATAAGACTTTACAAATACTGATAATACTGAATGATTGTACATTTGAATTGGCTTCAGATATATTTTTATTGTTTCCAAACAAACCCATTTCATTCCAGAATGGAGACATAGGAATGAGGAACGCACTTAGATTCATGTAAGCAGAAAATCTGTTTGGCCAAATGTGCATATATGTATTTTCAATAGGAAGGATAATGATAACTTTTCCTAGAGACCAAAGGATTGGCCATGCTGAAATCTGACATGCCCAACCCTTCTTTACCTTCACAATTGCCATTAAAAAAGAGTCAGGATAAACCCCCATACACAATACACTTGTCATGATCTAGGCCGGCTTTTCCCTGCTGTGGTTACACCCAGCTCTGGCCTGGTCATGTCAAGGGTTAACTTCCCTTGCTTCGTTCCAGATCCCAGGATGCTATATCTTGCCTCTCTACCTATGGTTCAGTGCCAGTGATATTTCTGCCTTGCAGCGTGTATACTGGCTCTGAGTGTTCCTGATCTGTCCTGCTACTGTATCCTGACTTATACCCTCCCCCGTTCACCTGCCTGTCTCAGTCCCTGACTTCCCGCTCCTGTCTGTTGTTTGTGTTTCCCTCTGCATACCTGATTTCCCGACTTCCGACTCAGTTCCGTTTTCTGATTTGATTTTGATCCTCCCTTTGCAGTGAATTGACTTTCCTGGCTAGACCCTGACTGTTTGACTACTCTATTGCCCCCTGGTGTTCGCCTGTTAACTGCCTGCTGAAGTTACTTTGCTGTACTTCATCTGTCTTTCTGTAACAGTGTTACTTTGTATTTCCTTCACTACTCTGCTGACACCTAGTGTGGAATACACTGTACTACATCTTACTAGCCCTTTGTACAGTGTGACAACACTGTAATGGTTGTGTGAACAATGTGTATGGCCAGGATGGACTTCCCAAAGATCAGTCCACTTTACAGTGAACTAATTGGTTTACCACATTGGGGAATATGATGAGCAATATTTTGCTAATTAGCAGTATAACGGGAAAGTTTTCTCCAACGATTTGTTTTGACGTGATGATAAATCTATTTGTGATAAATGAGTGTTCTCTTTTATGGAAATGCTTGAACACCAGTAGCTTTGTTAGCACCACCTAAGGGGGCGCAATATGTTATATGGCATGCTATACTCTATGTGTGGCATTACTTTTATAAGTAAGTTTGCCATATAGGATATTAGTAAAATAAATATCTGAGAAGGTGCTACTTACCGAAATACACAGCATAGAATTGTCCGGTAAGGGTAAGATCGGACGATGCATCTTGTCAAGCGGATATGCGGAAAAAAGTCAACCCAGGGCCATTGGTGACACATTTAATGTTTCATGTTTGTGCAGTCATTGCTCACTGCGGGTAGATAGCGTTTCGGTCACACGGTCAGACGCACCGTCTGATTTCAACCTTATTTTTGTAATAAGTGGAAAGCAGTAAAAAGTTGTCAAGTACATGCCAACAAAGGGGATAGGGATTAAAAGGGAAGTTTCATGGTACAAACAAAATACTTTGGGATTAAAATTTCCAATATAAATAAACCATACACATTCCTTGAATGGCTGAAATTTCTTATTTCTTATTTATAGATCAAGATCTTCTTGAGACGATATTACTGGTCAGTGGCTTCTATCATTCCCAACCTCTAGTGAGTACCATTTACTGTAGACTAAATACTGTGTAATAATCTGGTTATATTATATATTGAAGATGAATTGTCAAATTTTTCAGATTTTTTTCAACACAGCAAATTCAAACAATTTGAGATTTGCTTTTTGTGAATTGCAGAAAATAGCCACCATCATTTTGCACAGCGCAGAAGATTGCCTCAGCCAAGGAAGGCTCACATATTCTTGGCCAAGCTTCCTCATAATACCTTGCAGCTATCAGAAGGGACCTTTAATAGGCTGTATGAAAGCAGAGGGAGGGAATGCAGCAGCCATTTTGGGGTGAATCTGTATAATGAGAGGAACTCGCAGTTTAGCAATAATCTCTAATAAGAAAGGCATAAAACAGTGAGCAAATTCTACAGATAATGTATGTTGTATAAATGCAGTATTGAAGAAAATTTGTGTAGTATGTAAAGAATAGAGAATAATACAGAAATGCATTTGATAAGGAGGGAGAGAAGAAATGAGCCAAAATCTCAAGAAAAGAATTATGGACTTGCACAAGTCTAATTCATCCTTGGGTGTAACTTCCAGATACCTATCCTGTGGTCTGAGGAAACTAAAATTGAACTGTTTGACCATAATGATCATTGTTACATTTGGAGGAAAAAGGGAGAAGCTTAGAAGCCTAAAAACACCATCCCAACTGTTAAACATGGGGTTGGGAGCATCAGGTTGTGGAATTGTTTTGCTACAGGAGGGACTGGTGCACTTCACAAAATAGATGTCATCATGAGGAAAGAAGATTATGCGGCAATACTGAAGAACATCGCAAGACATCAGCCAGGAACTTAAAGCTTGAGCGGAAATGGGTCTTCCAAATGGACAATGACCAGAAGCATACTGCCAAACTGGTTACAAAGTGGCTTAAGGATAACAAAGTCAATGTTTTGGTATGGCCATCACAAAGCCCTGATCTCAATCTTATTGAAAATTTATGGGCAAAGCTGAAAAGGCCGGTGCGAGAAAAAATAAGCCATTGCTTCCACGATTATTTATTTAAAATCATTCTTACTTTTTCTGACTAAGATTTTTTTGGACAGGATTGGACCCCTGCAAAGAGCTGGGCAGAAAAAGGCATTTTTTCTATTTTTTTTTTTTTAAAACAAGTTCAAGGGTTTCTATTTATACTATTTTCTTTACAATCATAATTTTTTATGAAAATCAGTAGTTTTTATGTCTTCATTGGTGTGACCTCCTTGGTAAGACCTTGGGCAGAAATGGGCCCTTGCACAGAGCTGGGTGCAAAATTCAATGTCTTACATAACTAATATATTCTTTATCATCATCATTATTTTCTGTGAATATTTGGAGTTTTTGAGCCTTAATCAGTGTAAATTACCTCCGATAGGATCCTGCACAGTATTAGTTTTTTTTTTTTGTAAGACCGGTTACCATCTTCCTTTTGTACAAAACTAAGAATTTTTGGTGCAAAGTCTGTTGTGAAGGGATTTGATGTTCTTTGCCAGTCTGTCCTGAGGAAGGGAGCTGAGTCTCCTGAAACATGTTGACCTGTGCATAAAATAAAGTAACATTAATCCTACACTTCCGAGATTTGTCGGTCATTGGCGCGGCTTAGAAACCCATCTCTACTACTCTCTGTTGTGAATTCTCGAGATAGGCCCCTGCCTAGGACTGAAAACCTAAAAAGCTGTTGTACTATTAATGTTTGTCACTAGTTGCAGGTGTTATTGAATCTGGAATCAAACCATGACCTGTTTTCTTGTGGTATGAACACTATGGCAGACCTAGAAAGCAACATACAAAGTTGATAGGACACAAGTACTCATGGTTATCCTCAAGTCCTTGCCCCTGCATGCATTGTTTAGAAAATATATAGTTAAATTAGTTTTGGCTTGGACCACAGGCCTAGGTAGGTGTAAGTTTTAGAAGTCCACCGAGCAGGGATAATTTTTGGACCGCTTTTTTATTTTAAAAAGCATTACAGGTCTGGACAGTGCAGTCTGTTATTAAACATGCTGTAAGCTTCCTTCTGATATAGTTATCATCCGTTCATATGGTGAGGCCACTTTGAAATACAGCTATATTGTGTTATATGGATTAAAAGGGATAGGAGACCTCATAGTTTTACACACATCTCTTCCAGGCAATTGGAGGTTTTGCAAGTCTGCGGATAGATCTGTCACAAATCTAATTTTTTAGAAAAATTTGGCAAACCTGGAAAATTGGAATTTTAAAAGATTTTGCTCACCTCTATTAAATTATATATATATATATATATATATATATATATATATATATATATATATATATATATATATATATATATATATATATATATATAATATACATATAAAAACAAAAAAGCTAGCACTAAATGTGCACTACAGCACTAAAAATTCCAACTGTACTTATTATAAATTTGAGATTTTTAGCAAAAAATTGCAATTTCTTGAGCCACCCCGCCACTCCACGGCAAATCTCATTTGGGGCAGTCCTAACACTAAAAACTGCTCTTAGCAGCACTCACCTGGTCTATTTCAATCCCGTACCCATGACTAAATCATGGCTGTGGATGGGACAGGTCCAAGCAAATGCTGCATGGAGTAAATAGCCTGTGGACAGGGCCTGATGACTGAATGTGAACAGTCACCAATCGCCAAAATCTAGACAGATGGAATACATCCCAAAATGGGGTACATAGCAAGGTGGGGGTCAACCACCGACCAATTCAATGAAGAAAAAACAAAAAAGCCAGCACTAAATGTGCACTACAGCACTAAAAATTCCAACTGTACTTATTATAAATTTGAGATTTTTAGCAAAAAATTGCAATTTCTTGAGCCACCCCGCCACTCCACGGCAAATCTCATTTGGGGCAGTCCTAACACTAAAATATTTTTATAAAATGTGCCAAACGGCCTCACATATGAAATAGTAGAACTGCTCTTAGCAGCACTAATATATATATTAGTGACTATTGTTACATTTTGAAAAATATATTTTTACCAATTCCTTTAATGAAGTACCGTATTTTTCGCTTTATAAGACGCACCGGATTATAAGACGCACCCCAAACTTAGACATAACAAAAGGTAAAAAAAAGAAAAATGGGGTCCGTCTTATAATCCGGTGTTCTCTTACCGGAGGGGGGCAGCAGTGGTGGTGAAGCGGGGTCACAGGAGGCAGAGGTTGTGCTGGCAGGCACGGCGGGTCAGTGGCAGCGGGGTCCGTGGTGGCAGGTGGCGTCCGGGGTGGCAGGAGCCGGGGGACCCATGGTGGCAGGAGCCGCGGGGCCCGTGGTGGTGGCGGCGGCGGCAGCAGAAGCGTCGGCGGGTGAGTCATGCAGCAGGCCGGTGCAGTGAGTGTCCGCGGTCCCGGTTCAAATAATGGTGCCTGCGCAGATGGAGCTTTCATCCAAGGGCTCCATCTGCGCACGCGCTGACTCCCGGGGGAGCGCATGCGCAGATGGAGCTCTCATTCAAAAGCTCCATCTGCGCACGCGCCCGCTACCATCATTTTGAAACTGGGACCGTGGACAAACTCGGTAACTTGCTGCACAGCCGCCCGCCCCGCACGCACAGAGTGGCAGCCAGCAGGCTGCCCTCCCACCCTGCGTGCAAGCGGCCGGGTACCTGTACATGCGTGCGGGCGGCAGCCATCTGCCGCCCGCACAGTCACCCGACCGCCGCCCGCACACAGCACCCGGCCGCTGCCCACACCCAGCCGCCGCCCGCACACAGCACCCGGCAGCCGGCGACTGCCCGCACACAGCACCCAGCCGCTGCCCGCACACAGCACCCAGCCGCCAACCGCCGCCCGCACACAGCACCCGGCCTCCGGCCACTGCCCGCACACAGCACTCGGCTGCTGGCCACTGCCCGCACACAGCACCCGGCTGCCGGCCACTGCTCGCACACAGCACCCGGCCGCCGCCCGCACACAGCACCCGGCTGCCGGCCACTGCCCGCACACAGCACCCGGCCGCTGCCCGCACCCAGCCGCCAACCGCCGCCCGCACACAGCACCCGGCCGCCGCCCGCACACAGCACCCAGCCGCCGCCTGCACGCAGCACCCGGCCACCGCCCGCACACAGCACCCGGCCACCGCCCGCACACAGCACCCGGCCACCGCCCGCACGCAGCCACGGGTACCCGGCCGCCGGCCGCAGCCCGCACACAGCACCCAACTGCCGCCCGCACGCAGCCACGGGTACCCGGCTGCCGCCCGCACGCAGCCACGGGTACCCGGCTGCCACCCGCACACAAGCACAGGTACCTGGCCGCTTGCACGCAGCCACAGGCACACGGCCGCCCGATCAGCGCACAGACAGGACCCCCAGGTACCACTATATTCGCTTTATAAGACGCACCCCCCATTTTCCTCTCAAATTTTTGGGAGGAAAAGTGCGTCTTATAAAGCGAAAAATATGGTAAGTAGTTATTATTTTATGGTCTACTAGTTCAGGTAAAACTTAGAGGGTTAGCATTTTATACTCCTAACTAATATCATTCAGTCATGGCCGAAAGTGTTGGCACGCTTGAAATTGTTCCTCAAATTGAAGTATTTCTCCCTGACAATTATTGAAATTACACATGTTTTGTCATACACTTGTTTATTTCCTTTGTGTCTACTGGAACAACACATAAATAAAGGAAAAAAACCAAATTGGCCATAATTTCACATAACTCCAAAAATGGGCCTGTCAAAATTGTTGGCACCCTCAACTTAATATTTGGTTGCACATTTTTCTTTTTTGCATACACTACATCCAATAGCGCAGGGTTTACCCCTAGTGCGAGCCATTCAAACACTGCAAGCGTCTCGCACTAGGCCGAGCACCCACCTTATCCATGCACAGTGATGTTTGCTCTAGTGGTTAAATGGTTAGCATACCTAAAGCACCCGAACTCCAAACTGATTTTTTTTCGTGAAGCCTGTGTTCGGTACGAGCACCGAAGTTTAAAGTTTGGATTCGCTCATCTATACTCTCCATATGTGTTCAATGATTTAGATCCAGACTCATTATTGGCCATTCCAGAACGCTCCAGCGCTTTGTTTCCATCCATTTCTGGGTGCTTCTTAAGGTATGTTTGGAGTCATTTTCCTGTTGGAAGACCCATGGCCTATGACACAAACCCATCTGACACTGGGCACCACATTGCAACCCAAAATGCTTTGGTGATCTTCAGATTTCATGATGCCTTGCACACAGTCAAGGCTCCCAGTGCCAGAGGCAGCAAAAGAACCCTATACATCTTTGAACCTCCACTATATTTAACTGTAGGTACTATGTTCTTTTCTTTGTACACCTCATTCTGTTTTGATAAACAATTGCATGATGTGCTTTACCAAAAAGCTCTATTTTGTTCTCATCTGGCCACAAGATGTTTTCCCTAGAAGGATTTTGGCTTCCTCGCATAAATTTGGTCAAACTGCAGTATAGGGGGGGGGGTTGTTATGTCTGTGTCAACAGTGAGATCCTCCTGGGTATCCTGCCATAGTGTTTTTTTATTTCATTCAGGTGTTAATGGATAGTTTGTGCTGACAGTGATGCACCCTCCCTGATTATGTTAGACAGCAATTTCTTTGGAAATTGGTTTGGGGCTGCTTTATCCACCATCCAGGCTATCCTGAGTTTCAACCTTACACCAATGTTTCTCTGCTGTTTACATGGGTTGTACAGTACCATAGGTTGTAAACTTCTTTATTATGTTACGTACCGTGAACAAAGTAACGTCAAGATCTCTGGAGATGGATTTGTAACCTTGAGATTGTTGATATTTTTCAACAATTTTGGTTCTCAAGTCCTGTTTTCCATGATAAGTATGGCACCTACAGACACACAATGCAAAGACTAAGTCAACTTTTCCCCTTTTTTATTTGGTTTCAGGTGTGATTTTAATATTGCCCACACCTATTACTTGCCACAGGTGAGTTTGAATCAGCATCATATGCTTGAAACAAAGTTGTTTACCCACAATGTAAAGGTGCTAACAAATTTGTCTGGCCCATTTTGGGAGTTCCTGTGAAATGATGTTAAATTTTTCAGTTTTTGGGGGTTTTATGTGTTGTTCCAACACACACAAAAGAAATAAACATGTGTATAACAAAACGTGTAGTTGTAATAATTTTCTGAGAGAACTACTTAATTTCCTGGACCAATTTCAATGGTGCCAACACTTTCGGCCATGACTGTATATGTAAAGGTTCTATTATGCTGATAGATAAGGATTTATCTTGTAGAAATTTGTCCTATTGTATTAGAGAAATCCATAGTTGAAAATGTTATTCTAATGAGTCACAGGTGCAGTGGACGGGCCCTGCACTTCCAGCTTCGCCAGCCTCTCTCCCTATTCCCTGCCTCCTGACTGTCTCCTATCTCTGGCTCACCACTCACTGACACACGAGTCACCTGTCAGTCATTGACAGGAGGCAGGCAGTGGGCGGGGAATAGGGAGATAGGCAGGAGAGCTGTAAGTGCAGCGCCCGCCCACTGCACTTGTGACTCATTAGCATAACATTTTCATTATTGATTTCTCTAGAACAACAAAACGAATTTCTACAAGACAAGTGAGGATTTACTCAGCATAAAGGCACCTTTACACAAATGTTGTTAGGTTGTTTTTAATTAATACATTTACTATATACTTCAAATTTATCTATGTTGGCTTATATTTGGTTTATAGAGGCTGCATAGTCACATCCCCGCTTTTAAAATTGTCATGTCATCATGATTTGAGATGACGCCCACAGACCAGCAGCCGGAAGGGAATACAGCTTGCTGTAATGTCACAGTAACTTCACTGCAGTACCCAGCACTGTCTGTGTCTGTTTATTGCAGCAGAGCTCCATTGAAGTGAATGGGGAATGAGACTTTCTGGTTATCAACAAAGTGTCGGGTGTCAGATCCTTATCCAATTTCATGTATTAGGCTGCTTTCACACTACGTTTTTTTAACATGCGTCATGAACATTTTTTAACGCAAAAACAGATCCAGTGCAAATGCGTTTTCATTTCAATGCATTTGCAATGGACTCGCGACAACATGCGTTCACATGCATTTGCGTGCGTTATAGTGAGGATCCAGCGACTTGCAGTTTTTTAACTTTTTTCAAAAACACTACTTGTAGTGTTTTTGAGCTGCATCCACATACTGCAAATTGCTGGATCCTGACTATACTGCATGCAAACGCATGTGAACGCGGGCATGCTGATAGACAGGATCCTGCTTGCTCTACTGAGCATGCCCAGAAACCAGCCTGGTGTGATCAGTCTCTCTCTCCCCTTCCCTCTCTCACCCTCCCTCTCTCCACCGCCTGAGTAGCTGCGGAGGCTCGTAACTAAGGTAAACATCGGGTAACTGCGGGCTTAGTTACCCTCTGTTTACCTTGGTTACTTGTGCAGGGAGCCCGGCTCCTACCAGCTGCAGACTCTCGTAACCAATGTAAATATCGGGTATCCAAGCAAGTTACCCGATGTTTACCTTGGTTACGAGCCTCCGCAGCTGTTAGATGTCGGCTCCCAGTCTTTCACGTTCATTTCCCCTCACTCCCGATCACATGACTCCAATGCCTGCCCATAAACTTAGTGACAGGATCCTGCAAAATAACACATGTGTTTTTCTTTGCAAAAACAGGATCTGCTTTTGCAGCAAAAAAACACAATCATGCCGCATGCTAAAAAAACGTAGTGTGAAAGCAGCCTAATGTAAAATAAAATGTAAATACATAAGTATGTCCGTAAAATACATAAAATATTTCATAATTTCCTTTTCCTTTTAGCCTGATGAAATGACAAGTCTGGTTGTTGTTATGTTATATGACTTCCAAAATCGAAAATTTCAGCCACGGTATTTGTCCAATAAAGGTGATGCTATAGAGGAAGTTCAAGAAGTAGAAAAACTGCTTAGCAGGTAAGTCAAAGAGTCCAAATCTGAGAATGTAAGCTTATTTGTTTATATTCAGGTTTTTTTTCATGCATATACTGGTAAAATAGTGAGCAATGTAATGGTCATATGTTCCAAAATGCAGTTACCATATGTAATTTGAGCTGGATTTCCCAGAACACACTTAGTGCTGCTATAAACAGGTGTTTCAATGGGGCTCCCCATAGGCCCGCTTTCACACTGTGTTCCTCTCCCCGTTCAGTGGTCTCGTCGGGGCTTCCATCCGAACCTTCTGCAAAACTGGTTTCGAATGTATGTGTCGCACCCCGGGGCAACCAAGCTGCTCGGATCCGGGCAGTTCGTGGCTCGAGGGGTTCTCGGACCTGGGGGCACCGTCGAACAGTTTTTAAATGAAAAATAAAAATAAAAGTCCGACTACGCCACTCGTGGTTTGCGGCCAGGGATAGTAGGGCCGCCACTGCGGGTTCCCACGGGGGATGATGAATAGGGGCAGCGTGGATGGTGGAGCCCTCTGCGAGCAGGGCTTTTCCCCAGGGGTAAGTGAAGGGTTAACTTGGAGGCGCGCGGCAATGAAGCAGTCCAGACAAAGAGGGCAGTTTGATGGTGTTTACTCACTGGTTCGACGCCCTGAGACGCACTGGATTCCAGTTGCGCCCTTGTCCTGATGGCTGTGCCTGCCAACCTGGTGCCACTCTCCACCTGTGCACTCCTGTGTATGTGGGGCCTCCCTGGCGTGGAGCACTTGGAGGTCCTCCTGGTTTCTGGGTCCCGCCGCAGGCAGCTTGGACTATTTAAGGGTATGTGTCCCGGTCTCGCTTTGCTGCTGATGCCTCGGACGTTAAAGGGAACCTGTCACCACTTTTTTGGCCTATAAGCTGCGGCCACCACCACAGGGCTCTTATATACAGCATTCTAACATGCTGTATATAAGAGCCCAGGCCGGGAGTATAACATAAACACTTTATAATACTTACCTAACGGTCGTGCGGTGGGCCTAATGGGCGTCTCTGTTGTCCGATTCCCGGCGCAGCATCTTTTGGCCATCTTTGATCTTCTCTAGCTGCGGTGCATGACAGGTCCGACATTATACACACTCGCCAGCATTCAGGTCCTGAGCAGGCGCACTTTGATCTGCCCTGAGCAGGGCAAATCAAAGTATTGTAGTGCGCCTGCGCAGGACCGGCGAGTGTGTATGACGTAGACGCGTCATGCACACAGGCTTAAGAAAGAGGACGAAGATGGCCGAAAGGGGAGGCGCCCGCACCATAGAACGGAGACGCCCATTAGGCCCACCGCGCGCCCATTAGGTAAGTATTATAAAGTGTTTTTTATGTTATACTCTATACTCCTAGCCTGGGCTCTTATATACAGCATATTAGAATGCTGTATATAAGAGCCCTGTGGTGGTGGCCGCAGCTTATAGGCCAAAAAAGTGGTGACAGGTTCCCTTTTAAAGAGTGGCAGATGAGTCCTGGAAACCCACACGCCTAGCAGAGTTAAGAGGGCTTAAAGTGCGTGTCTGTTCTGGGGATATGCACCCCTGCGTGCAAAGTATTGTGAGCTTTGGATGTCCACCGCACAGGGTCCCTCTGTTCTTGGGTCTTGCTCTCTCACTACACAGCTACTTTCATCCTCTAAGTGGCTGTTCTTACAACTCAGGTTCTTTGCAGTCTCTTTCTCCTTCATTCTATGTGTCTCAAGAGCCTCTGGTCTGTCTTGACACCCTTCCTCTTTCACTGCCTAAACTCTTCTGACTAACACTTCCTGTCTTCTGCAGACTATCCACACACCTCAGGTCACTTTTTCCTCCCCTGGTCTCTTCTTCCCAGTTGGCTGCCTGTTATCTAACAGTCCCCAGCCCTGTCATCTGGCTAAGTGAGGCTCCTAGCCGGGTACAGCAAGTGTAAATGTCCTGGTGCGCTAGTGTATGTGTCGTGGCTGGCACAGTTATGTTGGACTTGGGCTGTTACCTTAATTGTTACTTTATTTTTGTGACACCTGGTTACCGCAGGGGCGTCATATATGCACCGATGGGGCCATTGACTATTAGGCTATGTGCGCACGCTGCATTTTTTGCCACATTTTTTGGGTGCAGTTTTGGTCTCAAAACTGCATGAATTTCATTCCCCAGCAAAGTCTGAGATTTAGGTTTTGCTGTCCGAACATTTTTTTTGCTGCATTTTTGTGGTGACCAGAAAGATGCAGCATATCAATTCTTTTTGTGTTTTTCCCTGTGTTTTTCACCCATTGAATGTAAGGGAAAAAAAACGCATCAAAACGCACAAAAACTCATGCTTTTTTTATGCATTTTTTCCGTGGATGCATTTTTGTGCATTTTTTTTGGGGCCAAAAACGCTGCCTCTTTGTGGTGAGAAAAAAACGCAGCGTGCGCACATAGCCTTATAGTGCAGACGGAGTCACCATGTGCCCTATCGTGCACCATTTTTGGGAGTATTCCGGGACCACTGAGTGGGTAGAGGAGCGCAGTGTGAAAGCGGCCATACAGCAAAAACGGGAGAAGCAGAGAGCCTGGCTGAGACCACTGGAGAAACCAGATCAAAGCCTAGATGTGAGTGCTAGTGAAAAGGGGGACTCCTGTTGTAACCGCTAGTGAAAAGGGGGATTCCTACTGTGACCACTAGTGAAAAGGGGGATGCCTGCTGTGACCACTAGTGAAAAGGGGGATGCCTGCTGTGACCACTAGTGAAAAGGGGAATTCCTGCTGTGACCGCTAGTGAAAAGGGGGATGCCTGCTGTAACCGCTAGTGAAAAGGGGGATGCCTGCTGTAACCGCTAGTGAAAAGGGGGATTCCTGCTGTGACTGTGTAATACTATTGTATGTTCTGAGGATTTCGATAGCGTTAGGGCAATGACAACCAGAGACGAGTTTGTGGTACAAGATGTTTATAATATGTAACCACGGTAGATACACAACGGAAATACACAGTATAACAAACACATGAAAATACCTTCCCGAAACGGAGCGAAGGGGATTCCCGGGACCACGCACCGGACTCCCCCAGGGAGACCACCAGAGCGAACCCCTATACAGGGACTGTCCGGCAATCAACCCTGGAAGGCCTAAATGCGCAGCAGCCGGGACACAAGGGGCAAGTGGTAAAGTCCAGAAGTGTCCGTACGGGATGAAAGTCCAGAATGGTTACGAACCGGAAGAAACCGGGCAGACGTGCTGACCAAAGACGGCAGACGGAGTCCGGGCACAGCTTGAAGAAACCGGGGTATGGTCCAGAGTCGGTCGGTAGACTTTCAGGAGGATCCAAAGGCAATCAAGAAGGAGCAGCAGCAAAGCAGGAGCACACAGCAAGCAGTATACTCAGGCACTGGACTAGGCTTAGAGGCGGCCTTTTAAGCAGCTGGACAGGAAGTAGGGCAACAGAACATAAAACTCCATGTTAACCGAGGGCAAGCTCTTTCAAAAGAGAACTGGAAAACCCGGAAACCTGACAGACTGCTAGTGAAAAGGGGGATTCCTGCTGTAACCTCTAGTGAAAAGGGGGATGCCTGCTGTGACCACTAGTGAAAAGGGGAATTCCTGGTGTAACCTCTAGTGAAAAGGGGGATTCCTGCTGTAACCTCTAGTGAAAAGGGGGATGCCTGCTGTGACCACTAGTGAAAAGGGGAATTCCTGCTGTAACCTCTGGTGAAAAGGGGGATGCCTGCTGTGACCACTAGTGAAAAGGGGAATTCCTGTTGTGACAACTAGTGAAAAGGGGGGTTCCTTTTGTGACCACTAGTGAAAAGGGGAATTCCTGCTGTGACTGCTAGTGAAAAGGGGAATTCCTGCTGTGACTGCTAGTGAAAAGGGGAATTCCTGCTGTGACTGCTAGTGAAAAGGGGGATTCCTGCTGTGACTGCTAGTGAAAAAGGGAATTCCTGCTGTGACTGCTAGTGAAAAAGGGAATTCCTGCTGTGACCGCTAGTTAAAAGGGGGATTCTTGCTGTCCATTTTCATATATTTGTTCTTTTTTTTTCCTTTTTTTTTTTTTTTTTAATGGCGCCTTAAACTGATTTTGTATTATAGATGTAATCTTGCCATTTTTTGTATTAAGGGATGGGCCATGTTACATTTGAATTACATGTTTTTATCTTTTTACAACGACTGCTTTTGCAGGTGCTGCCTGACATTGTGCATTACTGCTTAGCTTACCGTACTTGTAACAAATACACCCAAGTCTTCCTTTTTCCCCCAAGTTGCAGGACATCTAATATAATCAGGAAGGATAGCCTCATATTATATTTTGGCAGGGGTCAGAATTAGCTTATCTGTGCAGCCTGGGGCATAATAGTACATAGTAGGTCTACGTGCAGGTTATGTAATTACAACGAACATGTAGCCGGATTTTGCATGTCCCAGGTACTTTTCTGTTTTGTGTTTTTAAAACCATGAACACTTGCTTTGTTTCCACATGATATAACTCCTTTGTTAGAAAATATGTCGGTACAACGCCTTCATGCTTTTATTTTTCTAGAGCTTAATGCTTTTATGTTGTTTCATTTAGCTATAAGACCAAACTGGCTGCAGCACTTGCAAAATGTCGAATTAAGTATGCAGCTCCAACCATTGAGTATACATTACCTGAGACTGTCCGGAAACAAGAACAAAGAGCTTCTACAATACCAATTTATGCCTGGATTAACACAGCCAAAGTCAGGTAACTATTAGTAGAAACCATAATAAAAAAAGTTTGGTTTATTGGGACATAAATCATTGGAAAGTCAGCATTATATAGTAGCCGAGGGCTGGAAACCGCCCAATTTCACGCAGTAGAGTTTATGGAGCTGGGTAAGATCCTGCCTTCTGGTATTCTATAGGTCACAAGAGGACGGTAACTGTTCCCGACAAAAAGATGGTATTTAACCAGCAAACACCTGAACTCTATTTGACATTGTTTTCCAAGTTTTTTGGACCTTTTTGGGTTTTAATTCTTGTTCTTGCAGTTTTACAGATGTTTTTAACACCTTAAAGCGCGAAGGGTTCACCCAGATGAACTCTACCTCGGGACTGGATGGGTTTACCTACTGTCTGGACCAACATTGCCCCGATTTGCTCATTTTTCCTCCTCATCTAAAAGAGAAAATTGGCAACATGGAGATGGTCGTAAAGAATCAGTTGATATTACAGGTAGATTTTTCCTTTTAACTTTGCTATATTTCTGTCTAGTCCATTCCATGGTATCATTTAGCCTTTATGGATGGATTATATTCTCCTGGGCACCATGGCACAGTAGGTATCTCGTTAGCCACAGTTTCAGCATAGCAAGGAAAAAAAGAAAAATCATAAAGAGTGAAAAAAAAATCTCTACTTTGTCCTTTTCTGTTTGAACGTTTTTACGTATGACTGTATGAATCACAGAGAAACAGCCCCTGGGGTCTCCGCTCCGCACTGCCCTTCCCTGATACGGAGCCGAGACAAGACATTACTGTGTCAGCATCCTCCATTTTAGACACCTAAATCATAAGAAGAACTAGGTTTTTTGCACAGTGTGAGGAAATACATGTCAAAGGGGAAAGCGCATTTATTTCACATTACTTACAGTATATCACAAAAGTCAGTACACCCGCACATTTTTGTAAATATAATATTTTATATTTTGATTGAACAAAACTGAAGATATGAAACTTTGATACAATCAAACCAACAAACCAAAACAGAAAAAATAGCCAGATGAGACAATAAGGTAGTAAAACAGAAATATTTGTATTAAACCAAAAATCTTTATATATATATATATATATATATATATATATATATATATATATATATATATATATATAAAAATATTAAAACTGCAAGGAATGAAGCAATGAAAAATGCAAATAGCACCACAAAAATTTTTCCCTATATAGGTATACAACTTTTATATTCCAAAAGGTGTACAAAAATGCATCATTATGCCAGAATTCAAAAGGGTGAGTAAATAGTAAATCACCCAGTAACAATGATTGTATAGCCATAGCCTAGAATGGTAGAAGGCATATATACAGACTGCTTATCCATAAATGCATGCTAGAAAAGACAGGCGTAGCACAATCATAGATTCCCAAAATCGGGGTAGTTACCTGTCGCCATTATTCACTGCTGCTGAGCCACACCAACACGTGTTTCAGCCGAAGCGTTCATCAGGTTGCCCTACCCTATACTCTGCTGTGCCTTTGTGGTGCACTGCCTTAACTCTCTTGGGCATGGAGGTCACTAGAACTTCACAGGAGCCGCTGGATCCTCTTACATCCTCCATGATGGCATCACTGAGCTGGTGGACGTTAGAGACCTTGCCCTCCTCCATCTTACGTTTTAGTAGGCCCCTCAGATGCTCAATAGGGTCTTCAAGATCCTGTTATGTGGTAAATGTAATAATATTAGCAAATACCTCCAATTAGAAATGTAGTATAGTTCTCCTGATTATGCTCCCTCCCTCACATACCACCCTATTTTTTATAATACCAGCCCCCAGCTGTCTGCTTTACTTTGGCTGGTTATCAGGCTGGGAAGGCTTACAGTGCTGGCCAAAAGTATTGGCACCCCTGCAATTCTGTCAGATAATACTCAGTTTCTTCTTGAAAATGATTGCAATCACAAGTTTTTTGGTATTATTATCTTCATTTATTTTGCTTGCAATGAAAAAACACAAAAGAGAATGAAACAAAAAATCAAATTATTGATCATTTCACACAACTCCAAAAATGGGCCAGACAAAGTATTGGCACCCTTAGCCTAATACTTGGTTGCACAACCTTTAGCCAAAATAACTGCGAACAACCGCTTCCGGTAACCATCAATGAGTTTCTTACAATGCTCTGCTGGAATTTTAGACCATTCTTCTTTGGGAAACTGCTCCAGGTTCCTGAGATTTGAAGGGTGCCTTCTCCAAACTGCCATTTTGAGATCTCTCCACAGGTGTTCTATGGGATTCAGGTCTGGACTCATTGCTGGCAAGTTTAGTAGTCTCCAGTGCTTTCTCTCAAACCATTTTCTCGTGCTTTTTGAAGTGTGTTTTGGGTCATTGTCCTACTGGAAGACCCATGACCTCTGAGGGAGACCCAGCTTTCTCACACTGGGCCCTACATTATGCTGCAAAATTTGTTGGTAGTCTTCAGACTTCATAATGCCATGCACACGGTCAAGCAGTCCTGTGCCAGAGGCAGCAAAGAACCCCAAAACATCAGGGAACCTCCGCCATGTCTGACTGTAGGGACCGTGTTCTTTACTTTGAATGCCTCTTCTTTTTTTTTTTTTCCCTCTAAACTCTATGTTGATGGCTTTTCCCAAAAAGCTCTACTTTTGTCTCATCTGACCAGAGAACATTCTTCCAAAACGTTTTAGGCTTTCTCAGGAAAGTTTTGGCAAACTCCAGCCTGGCTTTTTTATGTCTCGGGATAAGAAGTGGGATCTTCCTGGGTATCCTATCATACAGTCCCTTTTCATTCAGACGCCGACGGATAGTACGGGTTGACACTGCTGTACCCTCGGACTGCAGGGCAGCTTGAACATGTTTGGATGTTAGTCGAGGTTCTTTATCCACCATCTGCACAATCTTGCGTTGAAATCTCTGGTCAATTTTTCCTTTCCTTCCACATCTAGGGAGGTTAGCCACAGTGCCATGGGCTGTAAACTTCTTGATGACACTGCGCACCGTAGACACAGGAACTTTCAGGTCTTTGGAGATGGACTTGTAGCCTTGAGATTGCTCATGCTTCCTCACAATTTGGATTCTCAAGTCCTCAGACAGTTCTTTGGTCTTCTTTCTTTTCTCCATGCTCAATGTGGTACACACAAGGACACAACTTTAATCCATGTCAACTGGCTGCAAGTGTGATTTAGTTATTGCCAACACCTGTTAGGTGCCACAGGTAAGTTACAGGTGCTGTTAATTACACAAATTAGAGAAGCATCACATGATTTTTCAAACAATGCCAATACTTTTGTCCACTCCCTTTTTATGTTTGGTGTGGAATTATATCCAATTTGGCTTTATGACAATTCTTTTTATTTTTTTTTCATTGAAGACAAATTAAATGAAGATAATAATACCAAAGAATTTGTGATTGCAATCATTTTCAAGAAGAAACTGAGTATTATCTGACAGAATTGCAGGGGTGCCAATACTTTTGGCCAGCACTGTATGGTTATTTTAAATGTTAATGCGAATTATCTGCCATGTCAGTAATCTGTGATTGCTGAACGGCAGCTGCCTCCTACTTCCTGACATCCGTGGCCCTTCTTTTGATTAACTGCCCTGGACAACTTCACGTGTGCGGTACACTGTACTGATACCGTTGTGCCTGGCTGGAGCCGTGGATGGCAGCAGGTAGGAGGCAGTTATTAGAGCTGCCGTCCATCAACCACAGATTATCAGGCCATGTCAGTAATCGATTCACAGCAACTCTGGTATATACTGTACACACTCACAGAATGAACTACTCCAGCACATCTGGTTGGTGAAAAAATATAAATCCTCATTATTTCTTACATGCAATATGATAAAAGGTCATAAAATCGTCAACACTAACGTTCACACGCAGTCAACACATTTCACACAACAATTTTTTCTTAAAGGGGTATTCTTATCTCCAAGATCCGATCACAATATCTAGTAGGTGTAATAATAATGATAATGATATTATCAAATACCTCAATTTAGAAATGTAGTATAGTTCTCCTGATTAGCCATGTCTATTACCTCATGTGCAGGGCATTGCAGTAGTTTTGGTATCAATGGTTACAAACACTAGCAACTAAATAACGGTCATTATTATCAGTAGTCGTAACCATGTATACCTGTTACTGCAATGCCCTGCACATGAGGTTAGAGACATGGCTAATCAGGAGAACTATACTACATTTCTAATTGGAGGTATTTGCTAATATTATTCTCATTATTACACCTACTAAATATTGTGATAGGATCTTGGAGATGGGAATACCCCTGTAAGAAAGAATTGCTGCGCAAAGCATGTTGCCTGTGTGCGAACGCTAGTGTTAATGATTTCATGACCTTTTGTCATACGGCATGTATGATTATACTAGGGATTTATATTTTCCCACCAACCAGATGTGCTGGAGTAGTTAATTCTGTGATTGTGTATATACCAGAGTTGGTGTGAATCGATTACTGACATGGCCTGATAATCTGTGGTTGATGGACGGCAGCTCTAATAACTGCCTCCTACCTTGCCTACCTACTGCCATCCACATCTCTTATTTTGATTAGCCAGCCAGGCACAACGGTATCAGTACAGCGTACCACACACGTGACGTTGTCCAGGCCAGTTATCAAAAAAAGGGCCATGGCTGTCCGCAAGTAGGAGGCAGCTCCCACAGCTCCCATTCAGCAACCACAGATTGCTGACAAGGCTGAAAATTTACATTAACATTTAACATAATCATAGGCCTTCCTAGCCTGATAATACCAGTCCCCAGCTGTCTGCTTTACCTAGGCTGGCTATCAAAAATAGGGTGGCATGTGATGGAGGGAGCAGACACCCCTTCTGCAGGCTGCATCCAGATGTTACACATTAATTATGGACAATTATGAAAAGCAATATGAACATTTGATGGTGTTTTTGCCTTCATTACGTTTTTTTTTTTATTTTTAAAACTGCAGCAAGCTCTGGGTCTGGGTTTTTTAGTTGTAAGAGGAAAAAAAATAAAGCCAAAGAATTAGCCTATGATAAGTATTGACCTTCTGCCTACATGTCCTGGAGGAACTAAGAAAAAAAATTAGCTGAAGGCCACTAAAGGACAATATTGCACTGGGCACCGTTCAGCCTACATATAACCATATGCACAAAGACAGCTGCTATAAATATAGGAACATCCACAATGTTTATTTTCCATGAACTCCACAGACTCTTAACAAAGAGAAGTTCCTCTGTGTTCGAGTCTGTGTAGTTTCTGGAAAATAAGCATTTTGCACAAGGGTCAGCTCTCCAGTGACTTTAATGGGGAAAGTGACTATACAAAGTCAGCAAATGATATCATTTAGGCTACTTTCACACTTGCGTTGTTCGGCATCTGTTGCAATTCGACCCCTTGAGGAATTACGGTAACCGTTGCAGGAATCCGTTAATTCCTCATAGACGTCTGTTAAGGGCGAATTGCAAAGGATGGTCTTGCGTTGCATCCGCCCCGCAGTGCATCAGTTGTTTTGTCGGTGACCGTCAGTGTCCGTCGGGCGGAAGGAACGCATGATGTAACATTTTTATTTGTGTAAAAAAAACTCACTCTGCAGGATTCCGTCGGAATCTGTTAAGAGGCATAATGAATGTCTATGGTGCCGGATTCCGTCGCCATGCGTTTGGCGACAGATTCCAGTGCAGGATTCCATCACGTTCTACTGAGCATACTCAGCATGTCCAGCAGAACGTTCTAAATCGTTTAAAAGCACTCCTGGTCTCGCTCTCTCTCTGTCGGTTGGTCTATCTCTCTGTCAGTCGGTCTGTTGGTCGGTCTCTCTCTCGGTCTCTCCCTCTCACCCCCTCTCTCATACTCACCGATCACCGGCGCGGCGCTGCACAGCTGTCACTCTGCTCTGGCGGCTTCTCCTGCTTTTGAAAATACCGGCCGCTTATTATTCCATCTTGTATTCACTGCTTCCCCCGCCCACCGGCGCCTATGATTGGTTGCAGTCAGACAAGCCCCCACGCTGAGTGACAGCTGTCTCACTGCAACCAATCACAGTCGCCAGTGGGCGGGTCTATATCGTGCAGTACAATAAATAAATTAAAAAAAAAAATGGCTCAATTTTGATACCAGCCAAGATAAAGCCACACGGCTGAAGGCTTGTATTCTCAGGATGGGGAGCCCCACATTATGGGGAGCCCCCCAGCCTAAAAATATCAGCCAGCAGCCGCCCGGAATCGTCGTATCCATTAGATGCAACAGTCCCGGGACTCTACCCGGCTCATCCCGAATTGCCTGGTGCGGTGGCAATCGAGGTAATAAGGAGTTAATGGCAGCTCATAGCTGCCACTAAGTCGTAGGTTAATCATGGCAGGCGTCTATGAGACACCCCCAATGATTAATCTGTAGTGAAAATAAATAACACAAAAAACGAAAAATCCTTTATTTGAAATAAAAGACAAAAAAACACCCTCTTTCACCACTTTTTAATCCCCAAATCCCCCTCCAGGTCCGACGTAATCCACACGAGGTCCCACGACACTTTCAGCTCTGATACATCGAAAGCTGACAGGAGTGGCCGTAGAACACCACCGCTCGCTCTCAGCTCCACGCAGAAACTGAAGTGAGTCGCGCTGTCAGCGGGGACATCACTGAGGTAGTGCTGGTGTGTGTGTGTGCGGTGATGATGGGTGCGGTAGTGCCTGCATGTGTGCGGTGATGCTGGGGGCTCTCTCCCTCGGCTAGAGAAAACTAAAAGAACGCAACATGTTATTTCACAGGAATCCGTTGCCTTTATTATCACACTATTTACAACGCATCAGTCACATGCATCACACAACCCATTGTGACGGATGCCACTAGTGTGAAAGTAGCCTTATGCCTATTAGTCCATAAGGTGAAAGTCTTCACAGTGTGACCTATAATGCATTTCTGGCATATTCTGTATCCTGTATCCTGTAGCAGATACAGTGCCCTGTGAAAGTATTCGGCCCCCTTGAATTTTTCAACCTTTTCCCACATTTCAGGCTTCAAACATAAAGATAAAAATTTTAATGTTATGGTGAAGAATCAACATCAAGTGGGACACCAGGAAAAGGTTGAAAAATTCAACGGGGCCGAATACTTTCGCAAGGCACTGTAGAAGAGGGCCCCTGTGCAAGAACAATATATGGACCTTTCGCAATTCAATAGCTCACTGTTATGCACCCTTTGTGTCTGTGACAGAACTGTTGGTCCCTGTGCAGTATCGCCATTGGTAAATTCGCCCCTGGTGTCTGCAATTTATTGATTATTGTCACATATATAGCGCCAATTAGAGATTAGCAGATCGCTTGGTTCAACCATGGTCTAGGTCAGGGCTCTCTAGCTGTGGACTAGCTGTGCAAATTTCCTTACCCTCCAGTATCCCAATGTCCACTTATGATGGCCTGGCAGGCAAGGTATAACCTGTAGGCTGCACACTACACAGATGACCTCACACCAGGCGGGGGAACCATGGCACTGACCTGGACAGGTTACACTTAGCGATCCGCTCATCTCCAGCACCAATATATTCCACAGAGCTGTAAACAGCTGGTTATCACTCACATCCATCCCTGTCTCCTGTAGGGTACACTATGTAATTTCCCTACACCAGACACACACTTGGACCGATTCCACAGGATGCTGATCCACTTATCGGTATTTTTTGGAGAGTGGTCAGTCCTAGGGAGCTCATACTAACACTGAATGTCACCCGTTGTCAGACTGGAACTTCCATAAAAGTCAAGTCGATTTTCCACCGGTTGGACCCATTGTGCTAGCAATAACATATAGTGATGTGACTACATATTGGGAATGGGCAGTGATTGTTATTCTGCTACTTAGTGACACCATGATTAACAAGCAGTGGAGTTTGCGTCATTCCCTTTCGCATCCTACAAGTGATATTTGTCTTGGCAGCATTTTTGTTATCTGCTTTGGGAAACCAAACATAAAGGGAGATTCACAGGAGCGGAGAGTGATTTATATCTCCATTGTGCGCTCTCTCCAGACTTGGAGGCTCGGAGAACGCTGAGAACAATATCATTGCAGGAGTGAGAGGGTTGCGTGGCAACATGTTTATGTCAGGCAGTTTATCATGGCGAACAGAATCTGCCCGCTTTAGGAGCTTGATCTTTTAATCCCTAGAAGGACAATCCCAACATAAAATATTGCGCCTTTCTCTGGGCAGTTTGACTGCTGCATGAACATAGATAGTGAAGAAGCACAATAAATTGCCATGGAAACTGGTGTAAAGTCATAGATCACCAGGGATGTATACACCATGTACAGCATTGTTAAGGACACATTAAAAGGTTTTTGCTCTGGAAGAACTTCTGATACCTTAAATGCGTGTGAAGTCTGAGATCTACTTGAAACGTTTTTGATATTGCTTGTAAAGACGAGTAGTTTTGCGGATTACTGTGATTAAATTGCATAAATGCAAATAAGAAACTGTTATTAGCTGTATTCTGGGGCTACAGCTTCCAGATTGGCAGAGTGGCCACTTATACCCACTTCAAGGAGTTGTGAAGTGCAAAAAATTGTCCCCAAATTGGCATAAGCTTCAGTCGCCACAGGGTACCGCATTTCACTTAAGGTGCAGTATTTATTCTGGGTCCACAGGAGGTCAGTTCTGGTTTCACACACACACATCCATATCATACATACAGTAGGTTGCCCTCACCACTGGGGACCGGGCTA
This sequence comes from Anomaloglossus baeobatrachus, assembly GCF_048569485.1. Taxonomy (NCBI): domain Eukaryota; kingdom Metazoa; phylum Chordata; class Amphibia; order Anura; family Aromobatidae; genus Anomaloglossus; species Anomaloglossus baeobatrachus. The sequence goes on from NC_134353.1 coordinate 115,994,659, forward strand.
GGGTCGGGTCTTAAGGTTGCCAACCAAACACTGGGGCTTCCACCCACTAGCAATGAGGACTCGGGGGAGGAATGACCACTTAGGGGATTAGGAGCAACAACACATAATCAGAGAGTAGAGACAGAGCAGTGGAGAGTGAAGCAGCTGGTTACCAGTATCTCCTGTGGGACATTGGAGAAACAGTCGCCGAGGGGTGAGCTTGATTATTCCCTCGGGGCCGGCGCAGTCTAGGGTGCAGAGCCCTAAGGTGGCACATTCTTCAGGTTGCGCCACTAGAATCTGCCGGACAGGGTGATTGCAGGTCCCTCTGGCCACCACAGATCACGGAACACAGTGGCAAATAGAGGCCGGGGTCACTATTACGGTCGGGCCCCTGACAAGAACTCGCGCTACCTGGAGACGGGACGGGAACTAAACAACCACAAAAGGGGACCCTGAGTAGCTTCACACCCAGGGGCCTGCACACAAAGTGCCAGGAGGAAGGGCCCACAGACTACTGCACACATTCTGACCTCTGAAGGATCCGGGATTGGCTGAGGCCCATCATGGCAGAAACTGGTGTGGCGCCCCTGACCTGATCAGGCACCACTGAGTACTGCACCCATGCTGGGTCAGTACAACACAGGTAATCCCGAAGGCTGACCGGGGTGTGGACACGCAGGCACATAGTAACCAGGTCTCCCACATTGACATTTGAAGGGACCCCTGGGGAATCCAGGAGGCGTGGCCTCCATCTCCACTCAAGGGGTGTGGTAGAGAGTCTGTTTACTAAGTTGCGGAGGCAGGCACAGAGGGGAGGGAGTAGTGAGCCGAGTTAGTTAGTGAAGCTCAGCGAGAGAGAGAGCAGTCGCAAGGAGGGAACCTGGAGGCTGTCACTAGTCAGACACCGCAGGTGCAGTGGTTGCTGGCGGGGGAGAACGGTCACCTTGTAGTGCCGCCCGAAAACCACCTGAGGCCGGAGTGCAAAGAGGTGGCTGAGTACGGGGACTGCCAGGTGAACCAGGACCGCACGGGGTTACAGGTCCCCAGAGCAGGGGCCCATTCAGTTGGCCTGCTCAACTTGTTGGTGAGGGCACTTCATGCCCTTCACCTCACCAACACAGAGTCTGCAGCCACGTAGCAATGAGAGGGCCCATAGGTGACAAGAGGCAAGCAGCCGGAGTTACCTTGTCCAGGCTACAAGCAAATGGGCCGAAAAGGGGAGAACAGTCGGAAGCAACTTGTCTGGGTGACCCCGTAGGACTTCAAATCTGGGTCACCACAAAAACAAGAGGGCTAGGAAGGCGAGTCAGAAGCCACCCCTAAGTCAGCCTGAAAGAGCCTGGTTCCCCTCTTGGAGCATTACAGCATCGCCCGGGTTAACTCACCCCTGCCATCTGAAGTGAGTAAAAACCCTGAAAGACATTCCTGCTCTGGGTGTGAGTTCTTCGGCGACCTGTGGTACCACCCACCTATGCCGGGCCCTGGGGCCAGCCTCACTCTCGGGAGGCTATCACATCTAACTGCGCCTACCATCAGCCCCTGGTGTCCCTTAAACTGCAGTGGCTACTGAAAAACTCGTTCTATCAGTCAGCGTAGGGATAATCAATCATCTATTTACAATTTGCCATTGGCAACTAAAGCCCTAAACTAAAGACTGATCTAGTAAATTAATTAATATATAACTTTCATTTCAAAATTTTAAACCTAGGGACATACTATTTAAAAGCACAGAACACTATGGTCTGTCTTTAAATGATATAGATAATCATTCCTTAGTGGAAAGTTTCTTATTCAGACTGATTAAATATTAGCCTCAGCCCCCTGATGACGCCAGTGTGGTGAAACATGTTGGTGAGGCTACTGCCTCTTGTCTTTTAACTAGCAAACATTAGTGGTCATTCATGACTAGAATGATATAGAGACTAACTACAGACATTTAATCAGTCCGAATAAGAAACTTTCCACCAAGGAATGATTATATATATCATTTAAAGACAGACCACAGTGTTCTGTGCTTTTAAATAGTATGTCCCTAGGATTAAAATTTTGAAATAATAGTTATATATTAATTAATTTACTAGATCAGTCTTTAGTTTAGGGCTTTAGTTGCCCTGACCGCAATACCGAGAGTGGCGTCACGAATCCCATTGAAGTTAACCTACCTGTGACCAGAAGAATCCCATACGTGGAGTCCCTGAAGACCCTGAGGCAACCTATAGGTAACGGCGTACGGGGCTATACATCGGTAGTCCAGGGTAGTCACTGAACAGTGAGTAAAGAAGCCTTGAACCGCAAAGACTGTGTCAGCCCGTCCTTGCCGGCGTCCTGTGCTTCTGTACAACTGGCCACTACAACCACCATCATCCTCCCCTCGCGCCCAAGCTCTACCTGTGGGGAGCCGAACCATCCCGGCTGCAACACCATCCACCCCAGAGGACAGCACCCGCAGCGGCAGCTAATTCCTGGCCGCACACCGCAGGCGGCGTCACGAGACAACAACCCCCTTTCATCCTCATCATCACCCCCACCATCACCTATCCATCCATCCCCTCCGTGGACACATCGGGGTCACGAAACCGGGCAGGGCAACCCGTGACATCCCCTGACCCTTCACCGGCCCCGCGACGAGCATTCTCCCAGGCCCCGTGGGGTGCTCCATTAGTAAATGTGCTGCTCCAATATTCAGCTATAAGCAGCTTTGGCCCAAGCAGGTCTTCTTCTGTCACAGGGTGTGATGAGGTAATTTGAAATAGGGGTGCCTACACTGGCCCTTGGGCTAGGGGGGATCTTGCTGTCCCTGTTCCTTAAGTTACATCTAATGGTGACTATTTTTGGGCCGCCTAAATAACCCTAGCTCCTGAATAGCCCTGATCTATATCCCCCGGGGAGGGCCGGGGCAGGAGTGGTTTATCCCACACAAGTAGACAGACAGGGAAAAACCAAAACTCAGACTCACTGCACACACAGAGGTAAAATAATACATGCTCAGGAGGAAATAAATAGACAACAAGGTTATTTCCACAACACACCAGATAATGCACAGGAGATCACCAGAATAGGTTCATCACAGCATAAGGACTGGTATCGCAACAGGAAGCTATAAACAGCATGGAGCAACCGGCTCCACAATATTTTAAAGGGCGGAGGCGACTTTGATAGGTCTCCTGTAACCTGTGGCCCTAGCAGCAATACACAGGCTGGCAGAAATTAACTCATGTTAGACTGATCACTAGTAAGCACACAACTGGTCGATGCTTGAGTCTGACTATGCAACTCAAAAGCATTAGGTGGCATGCCATGCTATGCAGTGTGAACAGGGTCAGAAATCGCCATGACACCAGGTGAGTTCAGAGCTGGACTCCATGTGACATCTTGTGGCTTGTACCTGACCAAGCTGTGTGTAAAGGGGGCCGATAGACTGCTTACATCAACAGCTAAGCCAAACCCCTCATACAATCAAGGTTGCCAACTTTAGTTTGAGTGTGCAGCTACTCAAAAAATTAGACAACCAACTTCTTTTATGGAGACATTAGAAAACCACATTATGTTAGGATTTTAAGTTCTATATGTCTACAGCCCATAATTCTGGTGTGAAAATGATTATTAAAAATTACCAAACAAAAAAAATAACATTTGTAATATTTTGTACAAGTTAAAAATCAGACACATCAATTTATTTTCTTTTGCGGATGAGAAAAAAGTACCCTATTTATACAAGTTGTCCCGGAATTTCTGAACAGTGCCAACCCTACATATACTGCCAAAACTCATGACCAGACTTGGACTGGCCCACAAGGGCGCAGGTGAATTCCCCGGTGGGCCCCCCCATATGAGCACAGTACACTTGATAAACTCTATGCAGGCAAGGCATCATACAGTGTGGAGCCCCGCATTATCTTCTGGTGCAGGTCGCCGCAGGGCCTCCACGGGCTTGGAAATCTTCTAGTCACAGGTAGGTTAACTTCAATGGGATTCATGACGCCACTCTTGGTATTTGCGGTCGGGGGGGTAACCGCCACTGCAGTTTGGGGAGCGCCTGGGGCTGATGTTAGATGCAGTAAGTTGTTGTGGCCTCCCGAGAGTGAGGCTGGCCCCAGGGCCCAGTGTAAGTGTGTAGTACCACAGGTCGCAGAAGAACTCACACACAAAACAACAATGTCTTTCAGAGTTTTTACTCACTTTCAGGTGGCAGGGGTGAGTTAAACCGGGCGATGCTATGGTGGACCAGGTGGAACCAGGTATCCCTTCGGCTGATGTAGGGGTGACTGCTGACTCGCCTTCCTAGCCCCTCGTGTTTTGAGGTGACCCCAACCTAAAGTCTTGTTGGGATCACCTAGGGAAGTCGCATACGCCGTTTTCCCCTTTCTGGCCCGTTTGCGGGCAGTGTGGACCAAGTAATTCTGGCTGCTTGCCGTCAGTCACTTATGGGCCACCTCGTGGCTGCTGTAGCTGTGGACTCGGTGTAGGTTGGTGAGGCACATAAAGTGCACTCACCGGCAGGGTGGGCAGGCCAACTGAATGGGCCCCTGCTCTGGGGACCTGTACCCGTGCGGGCTGGGTCTACAGACAGTCCCCTTACTCAGCCACCTCTCTGCACTCCGGCCTTAGGTGGTTTTCAGGCAGCACTAAACAGTAGCCCTTCTCCCCCGCCAGCAGCCATGAACGTTGCAGTGTCTGGAAGGGCCCTGCTCCACTGGTCTGCCCTCCAGAAGCGACTCCTCCACCGCCTTCTCCTATGGCTGCCTCTGCACAACTCTTTTTTGTTCCCAGTGACACCACCCACCACTAGCCGGGAGGCGAGGGCCACGTCCCCTACCTGAGTCTGCTCAGGGGTCCCCTCTAGCTGTGCGTGTGCTCTGGTTACTAGTGTTCAACCCTAGTCAGCCTCTGGGATTACCTGTGTTGTACTGACCCAGCATGGGTGCAGTACTCAGTGGTGCCTGACCAGGTCAGGGGCGCCACAACAGCATTTCATTTATTTAACAAACTAACTATTTTATTAATTTATGGAAGTATAGGCTGCAATTACATGAAAGAGCAGCAACAAATTATATAGCATATTCCATCCCTAGCTAATAATATTTGCATATAATTTGAAGACCGGGTTCCGAGAATCAATGTTATTAGTGGGCCCTTGGTATTTGTGGCATATACCTGTTTTCCTATGGAAATGCATAGATAACACTTCATATGAACCCCCAAATGAGTGGGGCCAGGTGCAGTTTTCAATAGAACCAAGTGGATAGGAGTGTCGCTGTGCAGTAAAAACTTAAGTGGATTTAGCCTTCCATAAAAGCGGTATCCCTTTAATGTTCAGGATTAGTAGGGGGTCTCAGAGGTCAGACCTTCAATCTAAAGGTACCGTCACACTAAGCAACTTACCAGCGATCCCAGCAACGATAGGGATCGCTGGTAAGTTGCTAGGAGGTTGCTGGTGAGCTGTCACACTGCGACGCTCCAGCGATCCCACCAGCAACCTGACCTGGCAGGGATCGCTGGAGCGTGGCTACACAAGTTGCTGGTGAGCTCACCATCAACCAGTGACCAGCCCCCAGCGCAGCGTGGAAGATGCTGCGCTTGGTAACTAAGGTAAATATCGGTAACCAACCCGATATTTACCTTGGTTACCACTGCACGGAGCTACACGTGCAGAGAGCAGGGAGCAGCGCACACTGAGCGCTGGCTCCTTGCTCTCCTAGCTACAGCACACATCGGGTTAATTACCCGATGTATGCTGCAGCTAAATGTGCACAGAGCAGGGAGCAGCGCACAATGCTTAGCGCTGGCTCCCTGCTCTCCTACTTACAGCACACATGGGGTTAATTACCTGATGTGTGCTGCAGCTACATGTGCACAGAGCAGGGAGCAGCGCACAATGCTTAGCGCTGGCTCCCTGCTCTCCTACTTACAGCACACATCAGGTTAATTAACCCGATGTGTCCTGCAGCTATCTACATGTGCACAGAGCAGGAGCCGGCAGCACAGGCAGTGAGAGCGGCGGAGGCTGGTATCGAAGGTAAATATCGGGTAACCAAGGACAGGGCTTCTTGGTTACCCGATGTTTACATTGGTTACCAGGCTCCACAGAAGCCGGCTCCTGCTGCCTGCACATTTAGTTGTTGCTGTCTCGCTGTCACATACAGCGCTCTGTGCTTCACAGCAGGACAGCAACAACTAAAAAATGGCCCAGGACATTCAGCAACAACCAGCGACCTCACAGCAGGGGCCAGGTTGTTGCTGGATGTCACACACAGCAACATCGCTAGCAACGTCACAAAAGTTGTTCGTTAGCAGCGATGTTGCTAGCGATGTTGCTTAGTGTGACGGGGCCTTAAGGTGATTGCATACCCTAGCAATATATAATGACTTTACATGATATTAAATAATGATCCTCTGTATATCTCCTCTAACCTGTTCTTGCACATTTATTTACAGGACAAGTCGCACAGCCTAGCGGCACATTCAGTAAAGGCCTTGCTCAATGAGGATGATGATATCATAGTGGCCAACCCTTGCGCAGACTACACTATAGCTCACGTTTCTGTGCTGGCCAGTCAGTTTTATAGTAATATATATGTGTGTGGAGTTCAGTCTGAATCCAAAGGAGAAGATATGATGGACCTATTTCGCCACATGGAATGTAGAAGTAAGTTCTTTAAGTTGTGTTCCCTCTAGTTACCCAACAGAGACCAAAGTGGTGCTCTGTTGGTGGAGTGGTATATCATGTAATATGCCTTCTGCTGTATGGAAGAGCTCTGTCTGCAAATGTTGAGGGTAATTATCAAATGCAGCATGAATTGATCGAACAGAGTAGTAGATTGCACTGTGCCATCAAAAAGATATCAGAACTGCCTGAAAGGTGGAAGTGAAAGTGTGAACAGACCCGTAAACCCTAAAAACACAGATTCTACTTTATGACACTGACATTTAGTAAACCTGAACAAATTGATTCATAACAAATTACATAGACTATCAATTTGCCATAAATTTTTCATTTGCTGGAATCAAAAATGTGGGGTATTAAGCTCCCATAAATCTAAAGTTGGTGGCCACTTTTCTGGATTCTTTTGAGCACCAAGAAGGGGTTTATACTCACCTGTCTTAGGCCTCCTTCATATTCACACATCCGTGTCTCTGGTACGCATGATGTCTGTTTTCACATGTACCGGAGACACGTTCAAATGTAGACCCATTAAAATCAATGGACTTGCGCGCACATTCGTGTTTTGATACGGACCGTGTGTCTGAGTGGAGCACACGCATGTCCATGTGCTCCACAGGGCAACATATCCATTTTCTGCTGGCACCACGGATGTCACATGGACAACACACTGATGTGATCCGTGTGACATCAGTGTGACACGTACCGGAGGAAGCACATGCCACTGAGAAAAAAATGTATTTTTATACTTACCTTTTGTCCAGCGCTGCTGTCAAACTTCCTTCTGGGTCCTGCTCATTATGTTCATAAATATTCACTGCACTTGCTGTGGATCCTGAAGCAAGTGTGACAGCAGCGTCGGGGATAGGTAATTATACAAGTTTATGCTGTCCGTGTGCTATCCAGATGTCACATGAATAGCCCAGGGACACCACACAGAAAGCACACACACACACACACACACATACCTACACCACAGACAGTGCAAAATGTTCGGGTTTTTTACATGAAAGTGTGAAGGGAGCCTTAGGGGTACTTTGCACACTACGACATCGCAGGTGCGATGTCGGTTGGGTCATGTCGAAAGTGACGCACTTCCTGCGTCGCTCTCGACATCGTAGTGTAAAACCTAGATGATACGATTAACGAGCGCAAAAGCATCGTAATCGTATCATCGGTGTAGCGTCGGCGAAAACCATAATTGCCTTGCTGCGACGGTCCGATGTTGTTCCTCGTTCCTGCGGCAGCACACATCGCTGTGTGTGAAGTCGCAGGAGCGAGGAACATCTCCTACCTGCTTCACCGCGGCTCCTGTCGGCTATGCGGAAGGAAGGAGGTGGGCGGGATGTTTACGTCTCGCTCATCTCCGCCCCTCTGCTTCTATTGGCCGCCGGCCGTGTGACGTTGCTATGACGCCGCACAGCCCGCCCTCTTAATAAGGAGGTGGGTCGCTGGCCAGAGCGATGTCGCAGGGCAAGTGAGTGCATGGGAAGCTGGCGTAGCGATAATGTTCACTACGTCAGCTATCACCACATATCGCTGCGGGGACTATCGCACTCGGCATCGCAGCATCAGCTTGCGATGTCGTAGTGTGCAAAGTACCCCTTAGGCTTGACCCTCAGATGATCTACCACAGCACCTCCACAACTGGTCTTTCTCTTTCTGTGCACAGCGATCGATACCTTTCAGATCTTTTGGTGCTAAGCTTCACATGATCACATGGAGCACAACAAAGCTAACTGAAGTCAGTAACAGATATAGCATCCCATGTAACTAAATGGGGCCTAGTCAGCCATGGAAGATCTGGACCAAAGACCGATCCAAAGATTTTAACGTTGTTGTCCACTTCAACTAGGTTATCACCTATCCATAAAACCTGTGATAACTTACTCATTGGTGGCCCACAATAAATGGCAGATTGGGGGAATTTTATTCCTGTTACAAGATGGCGCAATGCTTTACCACCGCTCTATTCATTCCCTATGGGACTTCGGGAAAAAGCCGAGTTGTGTTTTAACCGTTTATACCTTTTTAAAAACTAATCCGAAGTGATCAGAAGACCAGGCCAGGAGGTGCGTCAGCAGGACAGATGAGGGATGGGCCTCAGGAAGGCTATTCTAGTGTTTTTGTTTTTTATTTTTTAATCCTTTCCTGGCTCTCCATTTATTATGCTTTGGGGTCTACAGAGACATCAGAGCATAACAAATATTTTTTCAAGGCAGATTCCATTCAGATAAAATTTTATTCATACAGTACAGACCAAAGGTTTGGACACACCTTCTCATCTCTAGAACAACTGTTAAGAGGAGACTTTGTGCAGCAGACCTTCATGGTAAAATAGCTGCTAGGAAACCACTGCTAAGGACAGGCAACAAGCAGAAGAGACTTGTTTGGGCTAAAGAACACAAGGAATGGACATTAGACCAGTGGAAATCTGTGCTTTGGTCTGAGGAGTCCAAATTTGAGATCTTTGGATCCAACCACCGTGTCTTTCTGTAGAAAATGTGAACGGATGGACTGTACATGCCTGTTTCCCACCGTGAAGCATGGAGGAGGAGGTGTGATGGTGTGGGGGTGCTTTGCTGGTGACACTGTTGGGGATTTATTCAAAATTGAAGGCATACTGAACCAGCATGGCTACCACAGCATCTTGCAGTGGTGTGCTATTCCATCTGGTTTGCGTTTAGTTGGACCGTCATTTAGTTTTCAACAGGACAATGACCCCAAACACACCTCCAGGCTGTGTAAGGGCTATTTGACAAAGAAGGAGAGTGATGGAGTGCTACGCCAGATGACCTGGTCTCCACAGTCACCAGATCTGAACCCAATCGAGATGGTTTGGCGTGAACCCAATCGAGATGGTTTGGCGTGAGCTGTACCGCAGAGTGAAGGCAAAAGGGCCAACAAGTGCTAAGCATCTCTGGGAACTCCTTCAAGACTGTTGGAAAACCATTTCCGGTGACTACCTCTTGAAGCTCATCAAGAGAATGCCAAGAGTGTGCAAAGTAGTAATGAAAGCAAAAGGTGGCTACTTTGAAGATCCTAGAATATAAGACATATTTTCAGTTGTTTCACACTTTTTTAAGTATTTCATTCCACATGTTTTAATTGATAGTTTTGATGCCTTCAATGTGAATCTACAATTTTCAGAGTCATGAAAATAAAGAAAACTCTTTGAATGAGAAGGTGTGTCCAAACTTTTGGTCTGTACTGTGTATTGTCAGATCTTTAGTGCATTCCTGTTCCTTGCCAGTGTGCTTTATGTCACAGCTTCAGTTATGCTTCACTTTTCAGATATTAAAATTCTTAAGGAGAATTTCACCAACATCGAGTCTTCTGATCCCAGGCTGCAGAAAGCAAAACTCATTCTTCTCCTGCCGCAGTGTTCAGGGTCCGGCATCAGTGATCCGGTGCAGTTTATTATACATGAACATGGAGGTAACCATCTTATACATTACATTATTACATTATTGACATTCTGCTGTTTGTGTCATACAGATCAATTAGGGCTAAATTCACATCATGTTTCTAAAAGAATTCTCTGGTTAAGTAAAATGATTCCAATACTTCTCACCCGATACTTTCTACCTGTGCTTATCAGAAATAGAGCTTCATCCCACCAACAAAATCTTGTGTGTGTAATGGATAATCCTAGTCTTCTTCGCATGCAGAGTGGAGTATAATCACATTCAGATCTACAGTGCTGAAAAATCTCCTGTTAGGCTATGTGTCCACGCTGCGGAAAATGCGCGGATTTTGCCGCGGATTTCTCGCGGAAAAGCCGCGGATTTCCCGAAAATCTGCAGCAGCGGCACTTCCCAGCCATTTCTATGGCATTTTGGAAATGCTGTGCCCATGCTGCGGATTTTTCCGCGGCGGATTTGGTGCGGATTTTGATCCGGAAAAATCTGCAACATGTCAATTATTGTTGCGGATTTTCATCCGGATTTTGGCTTTAAAATTGGGGGAAAAAAAAAAATCTGCACCAAAATCCGCGGCAATTCCACGGTAAATCCACGGCAAATCCGCACCTTTGAAAAGGTGCGGATTTTGATGCAGAAAAATCCGCAGCAACATTCTCCCGTGGACACATAGCCTAAGAGAGCAGGGTAGACCGAGTGATTTGGTGCTGGTCATAAATGGTGCATCGATCACTCTATCCTGTCCACTGTGCTTGTTTTTCTCGCAGTGAAAACTGACCTGCGGTGCGGCATCCCAAGTCACAGCATGTCAATCCTTTTTCTGCAGAGGCGCAAGCGTTTTCCGCAGGGAGAACACAGCGCATGACTGAAACTGCCCGAGCCTGGATAGTGGATATGAGCAGCTGCAGTCCCTTACAGAGGAGACTCGCGGCCCTGCAGGTCAGGACCGTGTGCACATACCCTAATATCCAAATATAGCAGGGGTAGGAAGATAGATAGATCAGCCAAGGAGTTTATGTTCTCCCCGTGTTTGTGTAGGTTTCCTCCCAGTTCTCCAGTTTCCTCCCACACTGCAAAAACATTTTGATAGGGAATTTAGATTGTGAGCCCCAATGGGGACAGTGATGATGTCTGTAAAGCACTGCGGAATATGCCACTAAATAAGCAATTAATAATAATAATAATAATAATAATAGACTGATTAAAAATTAAAAAGCAAGCTCCACTAGTAGAAATTGCCAAGTGCGCACCTTCCAAGCATTACCAAAAGCCAAATATCTAACAAAAAAAGGAGAGCAGCATTCCAATATTGCTGCATAAAAGAGATTGCACTTTATGAGCTAATATATAAAAAGTCAAGGTAGCGTTTTGGCTCATACACATTGAGCTTTCTCCAGCTTGTGCATGAGCCGAAACTGTTGCATTGCACTTTATGGGCCAATGAGGAGTCCGTCTTTTTGTGCATTAATATTGGAGTGCTGCTCACCTTTACATAGATAGATATTACATAGAGAGGTAAATTTACTAGATATTCGATATATGTGAGATCGATGGATTGATATATAGATATCATTTTGGGATAGTACATACTCTATTCAATTTTTGCTGATGGATATTAGAAAACATACGTGCTCTGTGTTCCATGTAGTACTTTCTGGCATCCTGCAGGTGTCACTCTTGTTACTGGGTTTCCTGGACGGTGATGATTCTGGCTTTTTATTAGACATGCAGGCATTGAGCGTTGACACGAAAAGAATCAGGTTCTAACACCTCCTTGACGGAAAACCTTGGATTTCCTATATATCTTCTATCTCGGAGTGTAACATGCCATTAACATTACTATAAACAGCTTGATGACATTCTGAATATCAGCTTTGTTTCTTAAAGGGAACCTGTCAGCGAATATATGTTCCCCAAACCACAGTTAGTAGAGACCGGCTCCTGCATTTTAAGCTTCTACCGTATTTTTGCAAAAATAAGCCCTAGCAGGGATTTTCAGCAATTTTGGAGGCAAGGCTTAAATATAAGCCCTACCCCGAAAATAAGCCCTGGTTGTGGTTCAATAATGAAGCTAAAAATGTAAGAATATTGCAGGACACTTCATTATAAAAGTGGACAATCATACTCACCAGGCACTGAGCGAGAGGATCCATAGTGAATCGCACACCCACACGTATATCAGATCGCACATCCACACACATCAGATCGCACACACATAATATTGCACATCCACACACATCAGATCGCACACACATAATATTGCACATCCACACACATCAGATTTCACACACCTCAGATGGCGCACCCACATGCCTCAGATTGCACACCCACACACCTCAGATCGCGCACCCACACATCAGATCACACACCCACATACATCAGATCACATACACAATCACACACCAAATCGCTCACACAATCACATCAGATCGCACACACACACACACACTCACCACATCCAGCGATACCGATTTCTTCTGGTTGGCAGAGAATCCTGAGACACAGTGCGGTGGAACGCATAGGACCTGCGGTGGAACGCATTGATGCGTTCCACCGCCAGGTCCTCACGCTCCACTGCACTGTGTCTCATCTTTCTCTGCTGGCTGGAAGAAATCGGTATTGCTGGATGTGGTGAGTGTATGTGCGATGTGATTGTGTAAGCGATCTGGTGTATGATTTGTGCACCCACACATCAGATCACATTCACAATCTGAAGTGTGTGTGTGTGATCTGGTGCGTGTGGGTGTGCAATCTGATGCGCGTGGGAGTGCGATCTGATGCGTGTGGGTGTGCGATCTGATGCGTGTGGGTGCGCGATCTGATGCGTGTGGGTGCGCGATCTGATGCGTGTGGGTGCGCGATCTAATGCGTGTGGGTGCGCGATCTAATGCGTGTGGGTGCGCGATCTAATGCGTGTGGGTGCGCGATCTAATGCTTGTGGGTGCGCGATCTAATGCTTGTGGGTGCGCGATCTAATGCGTGTGGGTGCGCGATCTAATGCGTGTGGGTGCGCGATATGATGCGTGTCGATGCGCGATATGATGCGTGTGGGTGCGCGATCTGATATGTGTATGCACGACATGATCTATGTGAGTGTGTTGGCCAGAAACAGGGGATGCAACATGGAAATTACCTGCTGGGAGTGCCCGCTGAAGATCACAGGAGGACCTGGGAGCCATGCAGACATCTGGGGTCTGGCAAGTATGAGTTTCCTGGAAAGTGGGAGTCTGCATTTTTGGGGGGTAAACTTACTCCCAACCATGTTTCTCCAAGAATAAGACCTACTCCGAAAATAAACCCAGTGCTTTTTTCGGGGCAAAAAAAGTATAAGACAGTGTCTTATTTTTGGAAAAACACGGTATGTTTCTCTCTGAAATGCTGCAGCATTCAGAGGAAAGCATAGTTGAAGGTGAGGTGACTATTCCAAAAGGCCCATCTCCAATGGTATCTTCCCACTTGCTCGGGTAGTCCCACAGGTCTCTCCGTCTCTGTGTGTTCACATCAGTGTTGCCTACTGATTCCTTATTTGCAGATTTCTGGTCTTGCGTTGGAATCTGAAAGTTCTCATCTGTACAATGATACAAGTAAAGCTGTAGCGTTGAGGTGCATGTTACCCATAATGACCACGTGTAACCTTTCTCATCCAGACACGTCTCTGCTCCAGGATCTCTCCCAGGGATTTGTATCCGCTGACAAACTCAACAATTTGGCCAAACAGCAACTGTCAAACCTCAACCATGCTATGAAATGTAAGTGCTTAAAGGGAACCTGTCTCGCATTCATGCTGTCTAAGCCATGGTGGCATGGATCGCAGTCTGTCTGCTTAATTGCAGCCACGTATGTTTATCTCTGATAAACCATCTCCTTTACTTTCTTTTGTTTTCAGTCAATAAAGTGCAGGCAATTGTATATTGCACATGCTCAGTTTATCCAGAGGAAAATGAAAATGTGATAAGTGAAGCCCTTCAGTTCAAGATGCAAGGAATCAAAGATCTGCCATTCAGGTAGGTTTTCATAATGGGCATTATGTAACTTCATATATCTCAATTTCAATGAACTTGGACATGGTTTGTTCAATGAAAATAAGTTATCCTCGGGATACTGATTGGTGAGGGTCCGGCTACTGGAACCAGCACCGATCAACAAAATGGGAAATTGTTATCCCTGTCTGGGGAGATTTTTTGTTGTTGTTGCAGAATGGATGCCCAACCACCGATCCACTTTATGAGGCTCCGTACATATTGAATGGGGCGGCGGTCAAGCATGTACACTGCTGCCCCATTCTGTAACAGTGATAACATTTTCCCTTTCTGCTAATTGGTGCAGATCCCACATGTTTAATCTCGGAACACTGATACCCAGACTAGTCCGAGAGTGCCACTACTCATCCCTGCTGCAGTTCTCTGGTATCAACCCACAGCGGGTGCAGGGAGGAAAAGTCCCTCTTCTCCTCCTCCCTCCTCATGATGGTTTGTCAGTCATGTCGCTGTGGGTGTGACACCAGCAAACTGCAGGGCTGAGTGATAGCACACACGGACTAGTCCAGGTACATGTGTACCGCCCCGCGCTCGGCCGCAGCCGATCCGCTCAGATCCGGGCTCGTTCGGTGGGTGGCAACCGGGGGTCACGTCGCTCTGAAGGGAAGCTGGCGATACGTGAAGGAGGGTGATCTCCGGTGGGGATGTTCACGGCCGGGGCCGTGGTGTTTAGGGATGTAAGTTCGTGACGCCACCCACGGGTTGTGGTGAATGTGGGCACCACCGCTGCCGTTAACTAGGCTCCCGGGGGCGGTGTTGTGCAGCCTAGTGTTGACCCCTCCGTGGGCAGGGGGTGATGGTCCCGGCCCAGTGGTTGTTAGGTGCGGGCATGTTGGTGCGGTGCGCAGTCCGAGGGCACTGTTGTACTCACTATGACAAATACACCGGAGTCTCTGGTAAACCAAAAGGATGATGGTCGGTGCCCGCAGCCGACTGCGCTTGGTCCCCCACCCGGTTCGGTGGTTCCCGCCTTTCTCCTGCACCTCGCTTTGTAGAATTCGACTGCCTATGCTTCAGCAACAGTAGTCCACTCCCCGGCTTTATGTATGTCGGGGAACCCGTTTGCCCGTAGGTGCTGGCCCGTGGGATCTCTCTGCCTGTGCGGTGGCTTTCTATCCCCCTCGGTGGGCTGTTGCCGTCTTTTGGGTCTTGGGACGGGAAAGGACCTAAGGTCCAGACCTCAATCAGTAAATTCGATGTGGTCCAATGGCTTCTGGACCTCGTTCTGGGTCTGAGTACCCCTCCTGGTGCTCCGGTTTCCAGTTGGTTCACCGGTTCGGTACGGGCGGGCCACTACCCTGTCCCAGTCCCTTACTGTTCCACCAGCCGTCTTCCCGGCTCCTGCAGGCGGCAACCACCATCAGCCTCCTGGTCACAGGGTATCTGGGCTACGACCCAGACCCCTGACAGACGTTTACTCTCCACTACTACACTCTTTCACCTCCAAAACTGATCCCTTCTCCTCCCTAACTTCATCTGCTTCTTTTTTTCCCGCCTCAGGCTATCCGAACTCCTCGGTGGGCATGGCCAACCACCTGGCTCAACCCCTGGTGTGAACATTAAGACCTGAAAGGGGTGACTCAGGGTTTTTCAGGTTGGCTGCTGTTACCTTGTTAGGGAACGGGTGTTTGTGCAAGGGCCTACCTGTGACTACCTGGCTAGTCCAGGGCGTCACACACAAGCTGGGATTAAACATTATTTTTAATAAAGACTGCAGTATTTTTTACTCACAATACAGCCTTTATTAAAGACATTATTAGGAGCCTAATAAAGCAGAATACATAGGCGTAAATCCATTTAAAGAAAAAAAAGTGGCTTCCAGCTCCAGTGGAGGGTAAGTAAAAACTTTCATTTTAATCCATTTTCATTTATAAAAATTCAGTACAAAATATGGGGGGGGAGGAAACTGGTGACACGTTTGAGCGCAACTGCGTTCTTTCTCAAAGCCTTAAAAAACGCAGTTTTGTTCGTAACTAGTCACCGGTTTCCTTCTCCCCCCCCCCCCTCCATGTTTAGTACTGAATTTTTATAAATGAAAATGGAATAAAATGATAGTTTTTACTTACCTTCCACTGGAGCTGAAGCCACTTTTTTCTTTCTCTGGATTGCTGTAGTCTGATCAGAGCGGGATTTCCGGGCATACCAGAGGAGGTATCTGGGTTGGTGAGCTGACAAATACTTTTATACAAACTTTGTAAATCCATTTGGCCGGTTTCCTATAACTTGACCACTCACTAGTGATGATAATGAGTCTGCTTATTTCTCCCAGTCTATACAGCATAACTAGCGAGTGATCTACACAGACCGAAAATGTCATCCTACTATGACATCTCTTGTGGCCATTGTGAACACTGGAATATTTTCTTCTGTTGATAATTACATGAAAATAGGACACCAACAACAGATCAGTATAGGTTGTTGGTGTAAACCTTGACGAGGCAGGCTGAAGATGCTCTAAGTTTGTCAAACAGTATGAAACTGTCTGGTCTTATGTCGGCGTCACACGGTACGATATATCGGGCGATATGTCGGCGGGGTCATGTCGTAAGTGACGCACATCCGGCATCGTTTGATATATCGTAGCGTGTGACAGCCACGAGCACGGTGAACGAGTAAAAATACTCACCTTATCGTTGCTCGTTGACACGTCGCTCATTTTCAAAAAGTCGTTTCTTCTTCTGTGCGCCGGTTGTTCATCGTTCCCGGGGCAGCACACATCGCTCCGTGTGACACTCTGGGAACGACGAACACAGCTTACCTGCGTCCTACCGGCAATGCTGAAGGAAGGAGGTGGGCGGGATGTTTACGTCCCGCTCATCTCTGCCCCTCCGCTTCTATTGGCCGGCCGCTGTGTGACGTCGCTGTGACGCCAAACGTCCCTCCTCCCTCCTTTCAGGAAGAGGATGTTCGCCGCCCACAGCAACGTCGCTCAGCAGGTAAGTGCATGTGACGGGGGTTAACGACTTTGTGCGCCACGGGCAACAAATTGCCCATGATGCACAAACGACGGGGGCGGGTATGATCGCTCGTGCGATCGCACGATAGATCGTCCCGTGTGATGCCGGCGTAAGGGTCCATTTACACAGAGAGACCAGCAGCACAATACAACCACCAATGGGCAAACCTTTACCTATTGGCAGTTGTTGAAATGCCTGGCAGACTAAAGCGGGCTTTACACGCTGTGATCTCGCTAGCGAGATCGCAAGCGATCGTACCTGCCCCCATCGGTTGTGCGACACGGGCAAATCGCTGCCCGTCGCGCACAACCTCGCTTACCCCCGTCACACATACTTACCTGCCCTGCGACGTCGTTCTGGCCGTCGATCCGCCTCCTTTCTAAGGGGGCGGGTCATGTGGTGTCAGAGCGACGTCACACGGCAGCCGTCCAATAGAAGTGGAGGGGCGGAGATGAGCGGGACGTAACATCCCGCCCACCTCTTTCCTTCCGCATTGGCGGTGGAGGCAGGTAAGGAGATGTTCGTCGCTCCTGGGGTGTCACACATAGCGATGTGTGATGCCGCAGGAACGAGGAACAACATCGCTAATTAGAAGAGAACGATTTTTTGTTTCAGGACGACCTGTCCGCGGCAAACTATTTTGGCCGCTTTTGCGATCGTTTTAGGTCGCACATAAGTGTCACACATTACGATATCGTTAATGAAGCTGGATGTGCGTCACAAACACCGTGACCCCGATGATAAATCATTAACGATATCGTAGCGTGTAAAGCACCCTTAAAGTGAACAGTGTGCACTGAGCGATCTGTAATGGAGTCCAGATTACACTAGATGATGCACCACCAAGAACAATGATCTCTTGCGTTGCACAAAAGATAATTTCTCCCGCTGAACAAGCTTTTTGCAGTTTGTCTACAATGTAAGATAATCGTGAAACAATTGAAAACAAGGCTCATCCAACATTTTCTTGCAGTGCAAATGCAGCTTCAGTTTGTACTAAGGATCAAACCGTAGAGATATTTCTTGTTGAGTCAAAGAAATATAACCATTCCTTGCAGTCCACAACGTCAGTCAGTGTGGTAGAGCAGCCTAACAAGTGTGTCATAAAGTCACTCCCAGATGAGCTTATGGTTGTGGGGGGGGAACCGAGTGGTGTCCTGCATGGTGGCGGTCATAGCATCTCAGTTACTCCTCTATTTAATGTCCTTCAAATTTTGTAGCTTCAGATTAAAAGATGTTCAGACTCTTCTTCTCTCAATGCTATTGTATAGCGCATCTGTCAATGTTACATTTCAGCCAGTAATGATCTCTGTTACATTTTAGGATCAGCCCTCCTCTTATACCTCTTTGCTCTTCGAAAGAAGTTGAATCGGCCTCTGAGAACTTTTTTAAAATGGAGACCTCAAAAACTTCCAATGGTTGTTTTCTTGCAGTCTTAACAAGAGAGGTAACTAAGAAACGGCATATTTAATGCTCAAGAAATGGGTACTGGAATAAAGGGAATCAGTCAGCAGGTTTTTGTTACCTCATCTGAGAGCAGCATGATGTAGGCAAAGAGATTCTGAATCACATGATGTATCACTTAGATTACTGGGTGCAGCCATTCTGACACTATCTGAGGTTTTGTTTTAGCCTTAGTAATGTAGCAAAGCTGAGAAAGCTGTCCCTGTCTACACCAGGCTCTCTATAGAGATTGTACATTGACAGTGAGGTGTCAATCACAGGAGGGAGTATGCCGGACTGCTGTGTGCTTGACATTGTAATCCTAGCAATGATAAGGGTCATGCTGCTTAAACGAACAGAGCATAACAACAGATTGGACTGTGACAAGACAGGCATCCCTGAGGTTTCTGTGTTAACCCTTGCAGCATGCTGGCTTCAGCTTACATAGCAAAAATCTGCTGACAGATTCCCTTTAACTAGGCTTTGCAAGTGAAAATGGCTCTTAAAGGGACTATCCAGGATTTTTAATAATTTTGCATATTGGGCTAAGAATTAATAGGCAGGTAGTTACTAACTACCTACCTGTTCTACACGGGATGATCCCTGGTGGTAAAAATGGTAAATCTACTGCTTAATTTCACCTCTTATCAACAAAGCAGCACCTTCTCTTCTGCTCTGCTCTGCTCTGTGGACAAGGCATCATTGCAGATGTCATGTTGATTGACAGCTGACACTCCGCAGTTAGGTAGCCTGGAGCCGGCTGTCAATCAGCATGTCGTTGGCAGTCACGCCCTCCCAACAGAGCAGAAGAGAAGCTGCTGCTCTGTCGAGGTGATGTCAGTGAAAGTCACAAAATTGCCAGCAGAAGCAGTCTGTGTCCTCCTCTCTGAGCCCACAGACATCCATGCCAGGCAGAACAGGCAGGTAGTTAGCATCTACATACCTGTAAGTTCTTAGCCTCGTATGCAAAAATACTAAAAGTCCCAGATAACCCCTTTTAAATCAGGAAATGTTTAGATTGTTATAGAGGTCAAACAGAATTAGGCCTTAGTCGCACAAGTGACATTTTTCTAGATGAGAATGGGACCAATTTTCTAACACTTGTCATGCGTGTGCTGTCTATATGCATTCCATTTTTTACTCTGCAGATATTAATCTATTACAGAACCATTTAGAATTTCCCATCTTCTAGAACTGTAATGTATCCGTTAAAATCGGATGCCAAACTGATGGTTTGCCTAGCATCCGTTTTTGTTTTTTTTGGGGGTTTTTTTCTCGCACTGTACCGATTTTGGAGTCAAATCCCATTATGCTGTGATAATTCTCTCATACAGAATACAGCTGAGAACAATCCACCCGCAGATAGTAATTAGCCGCCATGTGCCCCTAAGTCAGCCATCATGTGCAGGAGAAGATGCAGGTTCGGCGTGTGAGCCCTCAGAAAAGACAGGAACACGACCTTTGAGATACCAATATGTCAAAGGTTGTAAATGGATTAAGAATCTACAATGTAACTAAGGTTGCATAAATTAATAATACAGGAAAATATAAGAAACTTTGTTATATATCTTATCAGAGAAATCTGCTTCCTTCTCCACTTTGAGCCGCTTTTCACCTTTTCCATCGCCTTAACTTGTCATCCACTCTGAATAAACATCTGAACTCTTATGGTGGTGTCACACACAGCGACGACGACAACGACGTCGCTGCTAAGTCACCATTTTCTGTGACGTTGCAGCGACGTCCCGTCGCTGTCGCTGTGTGTGACATCCAGCAACGACCTGGCCCCTGCTGTGAGGTCGCCGATTGTTGCTGAATGTCCTGCTTCATTTTTTGGACGTTGCTCTCCCGCTGTGAAGCACACATCGCTGTGTGTGACAGCGAGAGAGCGAGGAACTGAAGCGAGCAGGGAGCCGGCGTCTGGCAGCCTGCGGTAAGCTGTAACCACGGTAAACATCGGGTAACCAAGAAGCCCTTTCCTTGGTTACCCGATATTTACCTTAGTTACTAGCGTCCGCCGCTCTCACGCTGCCAGTGCCGGCTCGCTGCATACGTAGCTGGAGTACACATCGGGTAATTAACCCAATGTGTACTCTGGCTAGGAGTGCAGGGAGCCAGCGCTAAGCGGTGTGCTCTCACGCTGCCAGTGCCGGCTCCCTGCTCCCTGCACACGTAGCTGGAGTACACATCGGGTAATTAACCCGATGTGTACTCTGGCTAGGAGTGCAGGGAACAGGGAGCCGGCACTGGCAGCGTGAGAGCGGAGGACACTAGTAACTAAGGTAAATATCGGGTAACCAAGAGAAGTGCTTTTCTTGGTTACCCGATATTTACCTTAGTTACGCTTCCACGCGTCGCTGCTGGCTGGGGGCTTGTCACTGGTCGCTGGTGAGATCTGCCTGTTTGACAGCTCACCAGCGACCATGTAACGACGCAGCAGCGATCCTGATAAGGTCAGAACGCTGGTCATGATCGCTGCTGCGTCGCTATGTGTAACACCACCTTTACTTACTGAGACAAGATAGACAGCCCGCACAGCGAGGTGTCAGTTTACATCCACCTGACATTATTTTCTATGAAGAGGGGAGATGAGCAGAATGAAATAAAAAGGAGTGTGAGACACAGAAAGATTCTGTTGAACTTTCGAGAAAGTGTTTGTTTTTTTTGTTTTTTTTCTTTACCTCACCCTAAAATCACATCTAAAATCAGATCTGCATTTCTCAGTATTGTTGTATATTTTCTTCCATGCTGCTACTTCTCTCTGTGTGCTAAGTAATGAAAAAACAGAAATCAATCCTGTTGTGTGTATGGGAGACATCATAGCATCCGGTCTCCACCAGCTCAGAGTCAATTGCAAATTAAGGGCTAGAATCTGCAGAAGAAAAGAAAGATGAAAATGCAAGTGTTAATGCTCATGTACATATACAGATTATTCTGAAAAGTTACTTGACAATAAGGTTACCCTGTAAACTTCAATGACAATCTTCGGCAGCGGCATTTAAACGGCACAGTCAAGTAACAACTGTTCCAGCACCCATCTAAGGGGGTCAAAAAAATTAAAGTGACAAGTAATAGAAACAATATTATGTATCATTTTTATTTTCTTTACATTTTTATCATTTATAAACTGTATATATAGTGGCTCAAGAAAAAATGTATACACACTTTGGCCACCATTTTGAACACTATTAATATTTTCATCATAAAGTACATTTATGTTATTTACATTTTATTTATTTTTTAAATTGGACTTTAAGCTTTCCATTTCCTGAAATTTAACCTTGTAGAATGGGAAATAAATTTACTATGATAGTTCAAAGTGTGTATACATTTTTTTAAAATATGATAGAAGTGTAAGTACCCACTAAAGCCAATTTCAAAATAAACAATTAAAAAAATATTTAAGATTGTACATGTGGTATATTGATATCGCCACATTTGTAAAAGTACTATCTATGAAAATTTAAAATTAATTTGTTTTTAGTCCCCACCCCTCTCTTCAAAATAAAAAGCAATCAAAACATGTTTGTATACCAAATTGTATCAATAAAAATGTCGGCTTAACGCAGAAACATCAAGGCCTCACAAATGGACAGAAAAATTAAAAAAAATAGCTAGACAAACCAATTTTTTTTGTTTTTTCAAATGTTTGGACTTTTTGTAACCACTAAAATATAAAAATATATGCAAGTTTCATATCGGCATAATGTTACTTACCAGAAAAATCAAATTGCCAGGTTATTCTTCCCGCACAATGAGTACTGAAAAATGAAACCCAAAAAATAATGGTGGGGGTTGGGGTTTACCATTTTATCATATTTAGACATTTTATTTCCCATTTTTCTTTACATTTATGAGGTAAAGTGATTGATGTTATAAAAAAAAAAAACTATAAGTCGGTCAGCAGAAAACCAACCCCTCATATGTCTATGTTGAAGAAAAAAATACAAAAGCTATGGCTCTGAGAAAAACGGTTGAAAAAAAATCAAAAAAGAAAAATCATTGTGAGTTAAAGTTAAAAAGGTGCTCCCGATTTAAATCTAAAACAAGGCAGCTACATTTTAACATTTTGGAAATGCAAAGGAAAAAGTAATCCCGATGTATCCACAACTGCACTTTCTGACAAGCAACATAAAAGCCCAATTATTTCAATGTCCATGAAGGGTAAGCCAACAGCTGAAAGGTTGAAAAAAATAAATGCAGGTGTATGAATATAATTCTGTACACACTTACCATGTCAAGTTCTCATATGGTGCAATATAGTTTCTGTAGGTCACATTGTGCTGAAAATACATAATGTGGATGTGTGACTGCAATGACTATCTGCCTCCGTAGAGATCAGTTGATGGAGCTCCTTCATCAGTGCTTTCCCAGACATACATTCACATTCCAGGTTACATTTATTTCTCCAAAACAGGTTTGAAAATAATCTGAATGTTTTAGGTAACAGCTTTTATGCATGACCCCCTTTGTACTGAAATATAACCATGGCATCTCAGATTTTATTTTTTTTCTATCTGTCTTAGAAGAACCCATCAGAATCCATCTCTTCTAAAGATGTTTTGGCTTGTGCTGCTTCTAAGGGACTTCTTGATGGTATTCAAGCTCCAAAAGCATCAAAAAAAGAGAAGAAAAAGTCAAAAGGAAAAGCTCAGAAAAGTGCTCATGGCCCATCAGTAACTCAGACAAAAATCAACGAGTTCCTGAACAGGGAAAATAACATGATCAGCCCAAGAATACAACAAGATCCAAAAAGCAATGTAATGAGAAAGCCAACTAAGCTTGGGGCAATACCTACAAACGGCACAACGATGAAAATTACAAACGGACAACCACCCATCTACAAGATGTTAGGAAGACAACCAAGCATCATCAGGCCAAAACCAGGCGAGAAGATTGAGTTGAAGCCAGTGCAGATTTTGTTGCCCCCAGTAACTCCTCCATTATCCATGACTCCGATCCAGAGTCCAGGCCGCTATTTCTATCAGCGCTGGCATCCAGTAACCAGGATCACCAGCTCCGCACAAGTCTCTTATATACCAACAATGCCTCAGACTGGCCATCCCAAGCACATACCACCTTCCACAGCAGTAAAACATCCTAAGCCGTGGCATTGAAGAGTTCATATTATCAATGTAACATTTGGTTGTATTCTGTAGTAACACCGGGCTAATTATTACTAAAATGACTAATTTGTATTGCTGGGTTTTGTATCTCATGCTTCTGTCATATCACACTACATTTGGGTATAAGGAATTAGCCATGATGGTCATTTAAACATTACGACTATGGCACATAGCCTAAGCATGAATGTCCCGAATTTGATACTAAAGACATTGCCTGGCATATTACTCTGCTAAATTGTGGATCTTTCCATTTGATTCCAAGTTTCTTTATCCATGAAATCTGGTTTTGATTGATACATTCAGGCCAGGCCCTCTTTACTTTGCTGAAGTTTTAGTTGAAAAAAGTTCAGCTTCCACTAGACACTATCCAATCTATGCTGAGAAAAGCTATTGTGACTTCTAATTAATCCTTGACTTATACAGTCATATGAAAAAGTTTGGGCACCCCTATTAATGTTCACCTTTTTTCTTTATAACAAATTGGGTTTTTGCAACAGCTATTTCAGTTTCTTATATCTAATAACTGATGGACTGAGTAATATTTCTGGATTGAAATGAGGTTTATTGTACTTACAGAAAATGTGCAATCCGCATTTAAACAAGATTTGACCGGTGCAAAAGTATGACCACCCTTATCAATTTCTTGATTTGAACACTCCTAACTACTTTTTACTGACTTACTAAAGCACTAAATTGGTTTTATAACCTCATTGAGCTTTGAACTTCATAGGCAGGTGTATCCAATCATGAGAAAAGGTATTTAAGGTGGCCACTTGCAAGTTGTTCTCCTATTTGAATCTCCTATGAAGAGTGGCATCATGGGCTCCTCAAAACAACTCTCAAATGATCTGAAAACAAAGATTATTCAACATAGTTGTTCAGGGGAAGGATACAAAAAGTGGTCTCAGAGATTTAAACTGTCAGTTTCCACTGTGAGGAACATAGTAAGGAAATGGAAGAACACAGGTACAGTTCTTGTTAAGCCCAGAAGTGGCAGGCCAAGAAAAATATCAGAAAGGCAGAGAAGAAGAATGGTGAGAACAGTCAAGGACAATCCACAGACCACCTCCAAAGACCTGCAGCTTCATCTTGCTGCAGATGGTGTCAATGTGCATCGGTCAACAATGCAGCGCACGTTGCACAAGGAGAAGCTGTATGGGAGAGTGATGCGAAAGAAGCAGTTTCTGTAAGCACGCCACAAACAGAGTCGCCTGAGGTATGCAAAAGCACATTTGGACAAGCCAGTTACATTTTGGAAGAAGGTCCTGTGGACTGATGAAACAAAGATTGAGTTGTTTGGTCATACAAAAAGGCGTTATGCATGGAGGCAAAAAAACACGGCATTCCAAGAAAAGCACTTGCTACCCACAGTAAAATTTGGTGGAGGTTCCATCATACTTTGGGGCCGTGTAGCCAATGCCGGCACCGGGAATCTTGTTAAAGTTGAGGGTCGCATAGATTCAACTCAGTATCAGCAGATTCTTGACAATAATGTGCAACAATCAGTGCCAAAGTTGAAGTTACACAGGGGATGGATATTTCAGCAAGACAATGATCCAAAACACCGCTCCAAATCTACTCAGGCATTCATGCAGAGGAACAATTACAATGTTCTGGAATGGCCATCCCAGTCCCCAGACCTGAATTTCATTGAAGATCTGTGGGATGATTTGAAGCGTGCTGTCCATGCTCGGCGACCATCAAACTTAACTGAACTGGAATTGTCAAATATACCTTCATCCAAGATCCAGGAACTCATTAAAAGCTACAGGAAGGGACTAGAGGCTGTTATTTTTGCAAAAGGAAGATCTACAAAATATTAATGTCACTTTTATGTTGAGGTGCCCATACTTTTGCATCGGTCAAATTTTGTTTAAATGCGGATTGCACATTTTCTGTTAGTACAATAAACCTCATTTCAATCCAGAAATATTACTCAGTCCATCAGTTATTAGATATATGAAACTGAAATAGCTGTTGCAAAAACACAATTTGTTATAAAGAAAAAAGGTTAACATTAATAGGGGTGCCCAAACTTTTTCATATGACTGTATGATGGTCCAGCACTTCCATTGGAGTTCTGGAATTTCTAATTGCAAGAATTCTCCTACATACTATTCTTGTGGGGAAAAAAAACAGAACCCCATTGGAGCAGGTAAATATCCCAGTGCAAGGAAAGCCTAACCAGTGTTATAGCTATAGGGGTTGCAGCAGTCACAATTGTGATAGGGCCAAGAAGCTAGTTGTGCCCAGACTTCTCATCTGCCTGAGGTGACTCTCGAAAATTTTGTGGAAAAGAGGCAGCTGACGTCCTACTGGTTGGGTCATTTTAACTACTTTTAGATTTGTCTCTTGACCTCTCTTGTAGGATAAGTTTAATTTTCTTAGCATCTTTCTCACATTACTTTGTTACAATTTTTGTAATTTTTATAACTGCTGCAATAACACTAATATATTTAAAAAACAGACAAACAGGTTAAAACATTTTATCTTTTTTATTTTAAATTTTAGTACCTACTCATGCAGCGCAGTCATAGAGCATTTATGGTGCCTTTTTTGTTGGGCGTCGAGGACCATATGATTTTAGGGCATCAGTTTGAGACGTGATGCGATATACAAGACCTTTTAACCAATCTATCAAATTCGGTGATGATCATTTTACTCAATACTTATATCACTTAGCAGATCCCACATCAGGGGCAAATCTAAATTTTACTGCTCCCTGTGCAAAAATTCTTCTATACACAGCCTAACTGGTTTAAGTAGTAGTTATGTGACCGCTCATATGTGATTTACATACTTAGTCACATGCCAACTAGCTACTTTTTCCCAATTCTCTCAATGTTCAGTAAAAAAACCCTACAATCCTGCTTCATTTAGAGAAGCAGGAAGAGAAGCTTGATGGCATGTGACTGTAAGTATGAAAAGTGCATATAATTGGTCATGTGGTGACCACTGAAACTAGCAAGCAGAGCTAATTCTGACAGTGAATATATTACATGCTGGCATAATGCCCCTAACATAATTACAAATGTAGTAACCCATAACTTGTCAGATGGCACAATACTTTATTAACATGGCCATGTATCACATTGTCTGATAAATTGCTACATGTATTTTTCTACCATTATTGGTTTTGATTCTGTACACATCACAAGAACCACTGTCAGTACATGAGTACATCACCAGAACTGCTAACAGTACAAAAGTACAGCATCAAACCCACCATCAGCACAAGAATATATCTCCAGAACCACAAACATTACAGAAATACAGCATCAAGAAAACCATAATCAGTATGTGCTGACATAAAAAAAACCGCTGTTAGTGGTTTTGGTGATGTGTTATGTACTAACAGTGGTTTTGATGATGTAAGCACGTACTGATTATGGTTTTGTTGATGCTGTATTTCTGTAATGTTTGTGGTTCTGGTGATGTATTCATGTACTGACAGTGGTTCTGGTGAGGTGTTAATGTAGTATCAGTACATGATTACATCAACAGCACCACCAACTATTCAGAAATATATCACCAGGACCACCAACTTTTCAGAAATCCAGCATCACAACCCCCTTCAGAATAGCAAAACTGAAAAAATGAGCTGGCTTACTTGTTGATATAAGTGCATCGTGTAGGAGCACATTCATACTGTGGTCCTTAACAAACAAAATCTAGGATAAAAACAAATGACCAAATATTCTGCAAAAAGTAAATACATTTCAATAGTATGTGTATTATGTGTATGTATAAAATATAAAGGTGTCATTGAATTTATATTACAAAGACCTGCATGCATCTTACACACAGACACCTCCTAAAATAACACAAAATGAAAAAAAAAAACTGGATGTCACTGCATTACATAGCAGAAGTTAACAAAACCCACTTTTACATCATGCCTCACCCCAGGGCTTTGGGATACTCGGTCCCAGGCTGTAATTTACTGGGACAGTTTACTGGGTGGCCATTGCCCGGTTCCATGACCCTGGCGGTTGCTTAAAAGGGGGTTATGTTCAAGGGAATAAATAAAAATAAAGAGTTTTTTGTGACCCCACGTGCAATATGCGGCTATATCGGAGAAGCCGCCGCTGCAAATTCTCTCACTGCTGGGGCTGGTGGCATTGGGCAGCTTGGCTATAATGGCTCACCGCAAGTAGAGCTAGGCCCCAGGGCAGAATAATGGTGGTTGTAGTATATTGGGGCAGACGTGGAGGAAGAATTCAGACAACACAGGGGCTGCGATTTAACTTGTGCTTTACTCACTGGTTTGGAGTTGCTGCAACCCGGTCTGTGCTGGTCTTTACCAATCCGGTATTCCCTTTGTTCCAGTGCCGGTGTAGTGAACTGGTGAGCTTTACTTCCATGCACCCTGTAGTCTGTAGTAGTTAATGGGTCCCCGTGGCTTGGAGTATTTTTAGGGGTCCCCCTCCTGTTGTCTCCGTCCTGGCCAGTATGGCAGGCAGCTTGAACCTCTCTTGGGTCTGACCTCTGTCACCATTCCCAGGTTCCCTCTCTGCTGCTGTGCCCCGAACACTAATGTCGGTAAGGTTCTTGATAGTCCCCTCACCGGGCAGGTCTTTATCAGGTGAGCCTAGAGCGTCTTCCTGAACTAGGGCCCTGTACCCCGTCGGTGCTCAGTCCTGTGAGTACTGGTACGTACTCTCCCAGCGACTGTACTCCTTTTTACTCAACAAGCCACTTCACATGTGCTAACTGACTGTCTGCTTCTCCCCTCTCCCTCCTCAGACTGTCACTTCCTGTCTGTGTGAAACTGCATCAACTAGCCCCTCCTCCTCCCAGGTCTCTGACTAGTGGATTGGATGCTTCCCAGCCTCTAGGTGACCAGCTGTTAGGTCCATCTCTAGTCTGTCACCCAGTCTGGGGAAAAGGGCGTGGATTTGTGTGTGTGTTGTGTTAATTACCAGCACTGGTCTTCCAGGAATCCGGGGTTAGATGCAGTACCTTGTGGCACCTGACACTCAGGGGCGCCACAATCACTTCTTGCTCTGCAGCTATTGGGTGTAGGTGTCCCTCACTAACTCCTTGTTCTGCAGCTATTGGCTGTACCTGCCCCCCACAGACTTCCTGCCTTGCAGCTATTGGCTGTAGCTGCCCCAATAGACTTCCTGCTCTGCAGCTATTGGCTGTAATTTCCCCTCTCAGACTTCCTGCTCTGCAGTTATTGGCTGTTGGTGCTGCCACAGACTTCCTGCTCTGCATCTATTGGCTGTATCTGCCCCCCACAGACTTCCTGCTCTGCATCTATTGGCTGTATCTGCCCCCCCACAGACTTCCTGCTCTGCAGCTTTTGGCTGTAGCTGCCCCTCACAGACTTCCATACAGGGAGTACTAAGATCGCTTAATATTTATTAGCAACTTATGAAAATATGACTTGCGTTGCTTTTGATCACTGTCTGATTCCTTTATTGTTTGCCGATTTAAACTGTAAAGACGAATTGTGGTTTTTACTAAATGAATTAGAAGAAGCTGCCGCCTCTTCGGTTTTATCTTCTCCCTTATAGGCAACATGGCATGTAAACAATGTACATTTCATTCTGTACTTTGTCAAATTACTTAAAAGTAATGAATGAATTTATTTTTATGTAACCATTTTTTTTTTCAAGGGTGATAATAAGAATGAAACATAATTAGTTGATATTCTGAGTGAACAATTTCCAGCCTGTTTAATTTATTGTTCTCATTAGAACCTGTCCTCCAGGCACGCAGGCAATCAGCAGCGAATTACTGCAGCTAATAACCCAAATCTCTGCTTTGTCGGAGTATTCCTTGCACACCAGTAATGTCACAAACACAGTGGGTGGCAATTACCACCAAGTATCACATGCTATCCTCACATACTATCCTCGCATGCTATCCTCGCATGCTATCCTCGCATGCTATCCTCACATGCTATCCTCACATCATGCTATCCTCACATGCTGTCCATGTATATGGAGAGCACAATGTGCTCAGAGGCTGTGGGCTATTCAGTACCATAGTGCTGTCCCACAGTAACGATGGACCAATTACGCTCTGTGTATTAGTCATCTTTACAGCATGGATCCGTACTACCGCAGTGTGCATGAAGCCTTAAGGCCCATTTACATAATTGGAAATAAATGTTAGAATGAGCTGACTATTAGCTTGTGCAAACAGGCCGGCAATCACCTGATAAATTAACACAACACTGGTTCATCCAGTGATTGGAACATTCATGGGGACATTAAAACCATTGTTCTCGGCAGCACATCAATCTGTGCACATAGATGTGCTGCCTATAACGATGTTAATCTATGTACACAGAATGATCGTATTCTCGATTGTCCTATCATCATGAAATTATGGTTGGCCAGTATATTATAGATCAGTGGTTGTTTAATGGTTGGGAACAGATAGTTTAAATAAATCCTTAAAAGGATTGTCCACCACTTGCCCCTGGGAAAATAAAAACACCTATACTAACCTCTGGTGCCGATGCCGTTCCAGTGGTGTTGGCTCTCGGTCTCCAAGGACTCGCGTGACATTATGTCACGCGAGTCCTGCTCCCAAACAGTGCTGACATTACTCTCTCTGCCATCGGACGAATCAAACATCAAGAGATTGTCAGGACTGTGGTTGGCTGGTCACATCCTCTTGATGTTTAATATGTCCAAAGGTGGAGAGAGGGAAGCCATTGAGTTTAGGACTCGCATGACATAAAAACGTCACATGAATTCCAGGAGGGAAAGTACCTACACCGCTGGAATAATGGCGGCACTGCAGTGGAGTATAAGAGTGATTATTTTATCAAGGGGAAACATCTTGATTGAGAAGTGGTTGTCTAAGCAGTGGTCAACATTTTTAAGGCTCACATACACTTCATACTAAGTTTTGACAACTCCGTCAATGTTGGTAGGATCAGACGACAGTCTAATGTGTATTGGGGCCTCCCGGCAAATTTTGTCAGGAGAAGATAAGGATCCAGCGCTGTTCGATTTTGGACTGCTGATCCTTTTGTTTTGTGCGAGATAAGTGCCCTAGTGCATATTATACTAATGTCAGCTGAACCCACCGATATACTGTAGACTGGTTTGCCCGACAGTTTAATGTGTATGGGGGAAAAGGCCGACTGACTGTCGTGGAAGATGTCGATTGCACAGATTTGATTTCTGATTTGACTACTATTCACATTATTCTTCCCTAGATAACAACTGTAAGTCACTTTGGATAACTTTCTATGAGCTTTCCAAATCTGGCCACTGGAATTTTTGCCCATTCCTCAAGGCAAAATTTCTCCAGCTCTATCAAGTTTGATGGTTTCCTCTGGTGAACAGAAATCTTCAAGCCTACCACAAAATCTCAAATGGATGAAGGTCTTGGCTTTGACTACACCACTCCAATACATTTACATGTTTCCCCTTAAATCACTTGAGTGTTGCTTTAGCAGTATTCTTAGGGTCATTGTCTTGTTGGAAGGTGAACCTCCGTCCCAGCCTCAAATCACTGACAGACGGAAACAGGTTTTCCTGAAGAATATCTCTGTATTTCATACCGTCCATCTTCCCATTTGACTAGGACCATTTTCAATGTCCTTGCTGTCAAAAAATATCCCCACAGCATGATACTGCCACCATGTTTCACTGTGGGGATGGTATTCTTGGGGTGATGAGCTGTGTTGATTTGGCGCCAGATATAGCGATTACCTTGATGGCCAAAAAGTTAAATTTTGGTTTCATCTGACCATAGCACTTTTTCCATACATTTGGGGAGTCTCAAACATGTGTTCTGGCTCATAATGAGCCTTCCAATTTATGGCTGAAAGTAAAGGCGCTTTTTTGGCCAATATTCCATAAAAGCTAGCCCTATAGAGTATATGGCTTATTGTGGTCGTATGGACAGATACTCCATTCTCTGATTGGGAATTCTGCAACTCCTTCAGGTTTGCTGTTGGTCTCTTGGCTGCCTCTCTGCCCTCCCTTTCCTGGGCTGAGAGTTGTGGTGCGTGGCCCTCTCTTGGCAGGTTTTTTGTGATACCATGTTCTTTCCATTTGATGATAACGGATTTGATGGTGCTCCAAGGCATCATCAGAGACTGGGATATTTTTTTAGAACCCAACCCTTACTTGTACTTCTCAACAACTTTGTCTCTGACTTGTTTGGCGATCTCCTTGGTCTTCATGGTGTTGTTTAGTTAGTGGTGCCTCTTAATGGTGTTGCAGCCTCTGGGGCGTTTCAGAAAAGCTGTGTATATACTGACAGACCATGGGACACTTAGATTGCACACAGGTGGACTTCATTTCACTAAGCATGTGACTTATGAAGGTAATTGATTGCACCAGAAATTTTTAGGGGCTTCATAGCAAAAGGAGTGAATACATATGCACATGGGAATTTTTCTTTATTTGCTTAACAAACCCCTAACTCTGTGTCTGTGAAGTAGGTTTTATGATCATGATCTGTATTGTTTAGGCCTCCTTCAAGTGTTCCTGTTTCCAGTATGTGCAGCATCCGTTTTTTTACTGATTCTACTGTACCGCCCCGCGCTCGGCTGCACCCGAGCCGCTCAGATCCGGGCTCGTTGGTGGGTGGCTCGAGTGCCTCCGGACCCGGGGTCACTTCGCTCTGAAAGGGGATGCTGGCGCTTTTGGTGGGGGTTAGGTAGGTGCACGGCCGGAGCTGTGCTTAAGTTCGTGACGCCACCCACGGGATGTGGTGAAGGTGTAGACACCACCGCTGCTGTTACGGGGCACCCGGGGGAGATAGTTATGCAGCAAGATGTTAACCCCTCCGTTGGCAGGGATGACGGCCCCAGGAACCGTTGGGGGTAATAGCCGGGTGGTGCAGGGCGGTGCGGGGCTGGTTGACACTGTTGTACTCACTGTTATTGACACACACAAGTCTCTGGTAAACAAAGTTGATGGTGGTCAGTGCCCGCAGCCGGCTGCATCTGGTCCCCCACCCGGTTCGGTGGTCTTTGCCTTTCTCCTGCACCATGTAGTGTAGATGTAAACTACCTGCGCTTCAGCGACGGGAGTCCGCTCCCCGGCTGTGTGAATGTCGGGAGAGGTCTTTTGCCCACAGACGCTGGCCCGTGGGATCTCTCTGCCTGTGCGGTGGTTTTCTATCCCCTTCGGTTGGCTGTTGTCTTCAGTCAGGACTTGGGTGGGAAAGGACCTATAGTCCCGACCGAAATCAGTCAATTAACTCAGTCCAGTCAGTTCTGGACCTCGTTTCAGGGTCTGAGTACCCCCCTGTGTGCTCCGGTTTCCGAGTTGGTTCCACGGGTCGGTACCGGCGAGCCCCTACCCTGTCCCGGTCCACCACGGTTCCATCGAGCCATCTTCCCGGCTCCTGCAGGCTAAGGCCACCGTTTGCCTCCTAGCCAAAGGTGCCCGGGCTCCAACCCCGGCATCTGTCAGACTCCTTCACTCCTCACTCACTGACTACTACTCTCCACTCCTCAAACTGAACTCCCACTCACAACTTTTTTATGGTTGGCTGATGTTACCTTATACCTACAGGTGTAATGCGGGGGTCTACCTGTGACTACCTGGCTAGTCCAGGGCGTCACACTACATGTACCCATTATAGCCTATGGAGCTGCTCACATGTCCATTTTTCCCAGCAGCACGAATGACTAGGGGCAATACAAGTCTATGGGTCCATGAAAAATCCGTACAGCACATGAACAGCATCAATATACAGTCTGTGTGCTACACGTGTTTAACATTGAAAGTATAGGAGCAGCTTTGTAATATATTTATTTGCATATGGGAAGGGGCTTTAATGCAGCTTTGACTGCCATAAATGTATATATGGAAATTAGGCCACACAGATTTTGGGGGCTTTGTTTGCAAAAGAACAAATAAGTGTAGAAATCTCAGTTTTCAATTACATTATCAATCGCGTTGTCATATACATAATAATTTCAGAATAGCGTTTATTGGAATTAACCAGAAGACTTGAATCCAACGTCTCCATTTTCAATGACTAAATTGTAGACTAGGTCTCTGCAGGGACCTGACGGTAATTCCGGCTTGCTCGCTCCTCTGCATACATTTCACATTCCCTAGTGTATTTTGCCAGCAGTTTGTTTCTTGCATTAACCCCCGTCACCTCCAGTCAGGTACAGCATTTCTATTTCAATTAGGAAACATTTCACTGCATGGACCCCGACAGCAGCCGCAGCCCCCACACTGAGGTGCCCCGGACTGAAGTCCATTAATATCCTGCCCTGATTAAAACCCTAATTCAGCGTTTCCTTTGCTGTAATGTTACGACTTTCAATTACATCTGACATTGGAAGTTTTATATCGTTTTCACCAAAAGTATCTAAAACAATGTTATGGAAACAGCTGCCTAGAAATGAAGTGGACATATTGATCTTCACCGGACTAGAAACAGATGGGAAACATTTCCAACCCTCATGGCTAAATGCCCATTGTATAATATCCGGAATCTGTATTAAAGGTCTCAAGGCCCCCCCACCCCCCCTCTTGTATTGAAGGTCACTGTGATACGAATGCCCATAGCTGTGTCCACAAGTGCCCAAAGCTTTCTGTGGATGATGACCCTTCACATGCACAAATGAAAAGTGTCATAAGGCATTGTCCACTACTAGAACAATCTCTTTTGTTTCCACGTGTTTTCACCAGGTAAAATAACAAGGTCTATACCCACCTCCCGTACTGGCACCCTTCCAGCGGTGTCCGGGCTCATGGTGCCAGAGCTTACGTGGGTTTGTGATGTCTCATGAGCCCTGTGTCCAATCAGCGCTGGCTTCCTTCATACCAAACCAACTAATCAACATGAAGTGAGTGCTGCAGCTGTGCTCACTTCCTGTTGATTGCGCATTAGGTCCGAAGGCCGAGAGAAGGAAGCTGGCGCTGATTGGACACAGAGTTCATGTCCAAACAGAATTACACCCAGTATACAAGACAGGAGAAATGGTACTGTGCAGTATATATATACAGAATAATACAGATACTGAGAATTATACCCAGTGTACAGGACATGTGGTACTGTGCAGTGTATATCTACAGAATAATACAGGTACCAAGGATTGCACCAGTATACAGAACATGAGAAGTGGTACTGTGCAGTGTATATATACAGAATAATACAGATACTGAGAATTACACCCAGTGTACAGGACAGGAGAAGTGGTGCTGTGACATGTATACATACAGAATAATACAGATACCAAGGATTACACCAGTGTACAGGACAGGAGAAGTGGTACTGTGCAGTGTATATACAAAACAATACAGATACTGAGAATTACAACCAGTGTACAGGACAGGAGAAGTGGTGCTGTGACATGTGTATATATACAGAATAATACAGATACTGAGAATTACACCGAGATGAAGAGAAAAGCAAATGTTTATCCAGCTCACCAGGGTTGAGAGAAGTAGGCTCCCATGGCGGTGCTCAGAATCTGAAAGAGGGCAACATGCAGGTGAATGAAGAGGATTTCAGCATCATCGACCACAGGATAATCCACAGGTAAAATCCAAGAGCTTTATTTTCCATACAAATTAAATTCCAAAAGCAAGAAAAAATAGAATGAACTGCCACATGGTAAAGACGCGTTTCGGACAGTCAGTCCTTTTTCAAGTCTTGAAAATGATTTGATTTCATTGAAGACGTGTTGCTGGACATACCTGATTTTTATTCTTAGATCTCGATAGCCGACCTGCTCGTTCGTGCCCCGCCTGATATACCACCTTCTCCTAAATTCCACCTGGTGAGCTGGATTACCTCTTCAATTGAGAATTACTCCCAGTGTACAGTACAGGAGAGTACTGCGCACTCCTCCCAGTTAGTTCCGGTGTGTTACATTTTCTTTGCAGGTTCTTTTCTAGCCCATATAAGAGGTCAGTTTGGAAACGAAGAGATGCAGAAATTTAGGTTAGGACCCAGATGAGAGTTACACTTAGTGTGGTAACTGGGCTCAAGTAAATTTGGCCATTTTTATTTGTAAAGTAACTCATTTTTTTCCCCAATTTTTATTCATGTTTTCTGGGCAGTAATGCATATTCACATTTCAGTGTTCACATTTACATCCTTCAGTTTTTTCCCCTCCCCTTACTTGAGTGCAACTTTTATTTTGGATAATTTGTTATGTTCAGTTTGCATCAGTTCAGACCATAAGATTAGGAAGTGCCGCCAATTCTATTATTTTGTCTACCATCATGCACATATGGGGCGACAGGAGCTGTCAGCAGGGGATCTTCATGATTTGCCCAAGTGTATTCAGCAGCAGAACCTTCCTCAGACGACCATTAATAACCTCAGTGATGGCTTGAAGTGCGGGGATTTCTGCATGTGGCTCAAACTCCACACTGAATAGATCAAGAGGTTTAATCAATTTTGTTTCCATATTTACATTATTTAGATAATATGTCTATCCATTTCATCTTGGGTATGCAATTTCAGTTTTGAGGAGGCGTGTGAATAAATATATAGTGCAATGACCACAGTATACAGTGTGTCCACCCATATCCTGTCCACCGCCATTAACTTGAGAACGGCGGCAGCTATAGGTATAGAAGTGGTGTCTAGGTATAGTAAAGTAGCCATGTGCTACACAATGAAACCACCTATAGCGCCACCTGGTGGAAAACAACGGAGTTAGCATTTTTATCTCGAAAACGGAACGAGAGAGAAAAAAAAGTGAATTAAAAAATTGTAGGGCATCATCAATTCAATACGAATCGACACCTTGCATACAGAAATGCTATGAAATGAAACCCATGACCCCCCCAAAACATTGAATGCTGGTCACGCATATGGCGCTCATTTAATTTTGATGCTCAAAGTGGCCACCGTCAGCTGCAATGCACATCTGGACTCTGGGCAGCATACTGTATCTTGCTGCACGTTGTGCAATATGGTAGGTGACACGTTTTCACAAGCATCTGTTATACGTCGTCATAGATCCTGCAATGTTGGTGGAGGGGTCGCATACACCTGCTGTTTGATGTGACCTCACAGAAAGAAGTCCAATGGGGTCAGGTCAGGT
Organism: Anomaloglossus baeobatrachus; assembly: GCF_048569485.1. Classification (NCBI taxonomy): domain Eukaryota; kingdom Metazoa; phylum Chordata; class Amphibia; order Anura; family Aromobatidae; genus Anomaloglossus; species Anomaloglossus baeobatrachus. Next base: position 116,031,293 of record NC_134353.1, read on the forward strand.
GAGAGGCCACTCCACGCAGCCACCATACCCAATGACTTGTAGGAAGGTCTCCAATTGTAGGAAGGTATCAATTCAAATCCACAGCCTTGTGAGTTTTACATGTTCTAATCAACACTTCTGTATGCAAGGTGTCGATTCGCATTGAATTGATGATGCCCTACAACTTTGTAATTCACTTTTTGTCTCTATCTCGTTCCGTTTTTGAGATAAAAATGCTAACTCCATTGTTTTCCACCAGGTGGCGCTATAGGTGGTTTCATTGCGTAGCGCATGGCTACTTTACTATACCTAGATACCACTTCTATGCCTATAGCTGCCGCCGTTCTCAAGTTAATGGCGATGGACAGGATATGGGTGGACACACTGTATACAACATCATACTATATACACCCAGGCTTCTGGCTGCATATACGTATAATATAGGGGACTCAAGCTGCTGGCTGTATGTATATATAATATAGAGGATACAGGCTGCATATAGTGAATACACAGCACTATTCTTTACACACTATATACATATAGTATACACAGAAATACTGTACACAGAAATACAGGATAGTGTGGACCTGTATATGCAGTATGGTGCTATATATGAACCAGAAGAAAGACCCACTTATTATATTCACCAACTGCGGTTGGCTGTGACTCTGAAGACAAAAGACTGAAATGGAGTCCTGGTGCTCGATGGTGATTGGCTGATCTTTCCTCGCAGTGACATCCTTTTTCTTCCGGTACGGTCACACTTATACTTGTCATGGCAGCCTCCTTAGTGTATGCACAGTACAAACCTTCTAAGAAAATGTTATTAGAAAATCATAGACGGTGCTTTTTTTATGCCGGATGCTTTGGACGACAGAGGAAACCACATGATTTTTACAGACTTCCACAAAGTTACAGACTTGGCAACCCAGGAACTGAATTGGCCAGGATTTATCAAAAATCAGAATAATTCCAGCAGATTCAGGACTGTTGGCAACTATGGTTGTACCATAATATATGGTCAGTGCACATGGCAATGCTGGGTATATTGGCTCTCATGCTGGATTTCTCAGTGGTTAGCACTGTTGCTTTGTGCCGATGCAACCTTGGATCCAAATCCCACCAATGACCTCATCCGCAGGGAGTTTGTTCGTTCTCTCAACGTTTGTGTTGCTTTCCTCCTATCCCTGCTAATTCCCTAAACTATTCCTACATCAATGCAATACAATAACAATACACCGTGTAAAAAATCAAAACCACAGCTATACGATTGCAGCATAGATATTGAGAACCAAAAGTTCCAAAGACATTGCACTTAATAATCCACTGACAACAGTTTGTGATGGCCAAAGTAAAAAAAAAAAAAAAAAAAAAAAAAAGGATCATATAGCTCTGGCAAAAATTAAGAGACCACTGCAAAATTGTTAGTTTTTTCTGATTTTTCTCTTTACAGGTATATATTTGAGTAAAATGTAAATTGTTCTTTTATTCTATAAAATACTGACAATTTGTCTCCCAATTTCCAAGCAACACATTTTTTATTTGTTCTCTGAAAAGGAGAAATTGTCAAAATAACAAACAAAACAATGCATTGCTTTCAGACCTCAAATAATGCAAAGAAAACAAGTTCCTAATCATTTAGAAACAACAATACTAATAATGTTTTACCTCAGGAGGAGTTCAGAAATCAATATTTTGTGGAATAGCCATGATTTTTAATCACCGCTTTCATGCGTCTTGGCATGCTTTCCACCAGTCTTTCACACTGCTTTTGGGTGACCTTATGCCACTCCAGGTGCAAAAACGCAAGCAATTCTTCTTTGTTTGATGGCTTGTGACTATCCATCTTCCTCTTGATTACATTCCAGAGGTTTTCAATGAGGTTCAGGTCTGGAGATTGGGCTGGTGGCCATGACAGGGTTTTGATGTGGTGGTCCTTTATCCACACATTGATTGACCTAGCTGTATGACATGGTGCATTGTCTTGCTTGAAAAAACAGTCCTCTGAGTTGAGAAACATTGTCTGAGCAGAAGGAAGCAACTGTTTTTCCAGGATAACCTTGTATGTGGCTTGATTCATACGTCCTTCACAAAGTTCGGAGAAATGTTGTCAGTAGTTTATAGGATAAAAAAAAACTTACATTTTACTCAAAAATATACCTATAAAGAGAAAAATCAGAAAAACTGACAATTTTGCAGTGGTCTCTTAATTTTTGCCAGAGCTGTATATAAACCCTGAAATTAACACACAGCAGTATGTTGCACTGATCCTCAATTATACAGCTCCATTCCTTGATACAAACATGTGAGCATACAGAAAAGTGCGAACACAAAAATGTCTTAAAAAATTAAATGACTATGGACCTAGATAATGTAATGAAGCCCCTCAATACAGACTCAGGGTGGACACATTTCTCCTGCTTTCCAGGTTCATCAAGAGGATAGGTGTCTCATGATGGAGTGGAAGATACGGTGTATTGGTTATTGTATTGCTTTGGTGTAGGATAGTTTAGGGAAATAGCAGGGATCGCAGACCTTGAGTGGGGGCGCCACTTGCAAAATCTAGGGTGACAATCTCAACGGGCAGGTAGAGTAATTTCATTAGGGTCTATATTAGGGCCTTATAGATTGCTTGTGAACCTCTACCCTTCATTTTTGTATACAACAGGGGAAAACCTCTGCATTTTATATGAATTATTAATGCCTATCTAATTTGAGATTTCGTGAGGAAGATTGTTTAATTAAATGATTTTATTTCTTACTTTTATTTTATATCTTTCTTTTTTTTTTCTTCTCATTCAATCACCCTTTAGGTCTCCTGAAGGAGGCGGAAATAACCATTCACATTTATACTTGAAGTTGTACGGTTGTCCACGTGACTCAGCCCCGTAGGTATAATGGACTTAGGCTGCTTTCACACTACATTTTTTTAACATCCGTCATGAACATTTTTTTAACGCAAAAACGGATCCAGTGCAAATGCGTTTTCATTTCAATGCATTTCCAATGGACTCACGTCAACATGCGTTCACCTGCGTTTGCGTGCGTTATAGTGAGGATCCAGCGACTTGCAGTTTTTTAACTTTTTTCAAAAACGCTACTTGTAGCGTTTTTGAGCTGCGTCCAAATACTGCAAATTGCTGGATCCTGACTATACTGCACGCAAACGCATGTGAACGCTGGCATGTGATAGACAGGATCTGCTTGCTCTACTGAGCATGCCCAGAAAACAGCCTCACGTGATCAGACTCTCTCTCCCCCTCCCTCCCTCCCCCTCCCTCTCTCTCCACTCTCCCCCGCCTGAGAGCGGAGGACGCTTGTAACCAAGGTAAACATCGGGTAACTGCGGTCTTAGTTACCCGATGTTCATCTTGGTTACGTGTGCAGGGAGCAGGCAGCCCTGCTCCTAGCAGCTGCAGACGCTCGTAACCAATGTAAATATCGGGTATCCAAGCAAGTTACCCGATGTTTACCTTGGTTACGAGCCTCCACAGCTGTCGGCTCCCAGTCTTTCACGTTCAGTTCCCCTCACTCCCAATCACATGACTCCAATGCCCGCCCATAAACTTAAAGTGACAGGATCCTGCAAAATAACACATGCGTTTGCATGCGTTTTTCTTTGCAAAAACAGGATCCGCTTTTGCAGCAAAAAAACGTTCATGACGCATGCTAAAAAAACGTAGTGTGAAAGCAGCCTTACCTGTGTATTCTATTTTTTCCCTCTATTTTGTGAACTATTTGTATTATTCCTATAACTTTTCCCATCAATATTTCCACAAGTTTTTTGTACACATGTTAAATTACCTTATGCAAGAAATATGCTGATATTCTGTTTCTTTTTTGTTCGTAAATTGTTTAATTTGGTCTGTACTTCCTTGGAGGAATTGTAACACTGAGTTCTTTGATAACTTTTGTTATGTTTAGATAATACCTTGAAAAAGGTTTACGGCGAAACGTTGGTATTTTGATATTTTCCTACACTGAGTCAACCAATAAAAGAACTTATTTTTGCATCAAGATTGCCTTTTTACTTATGGTGTGCCAGAATTATGCTGTAAAACGTTTCTATTTTTTTTTTCTGAGCACTCGATAGGACAGTGAGCGAGTTTAATCTTGTTATATCTAATAAAGTTAGACATTTTGAAAAGGAATTTTTCGCACTTTGTTAATTCTAATTTCTGGGATTCCATATTATCTACACTATTTAGTCAGTTGTTTCTGCCTAAATTCCAAAGACTTTTTGATAGGGAATTCACATTGTGAGCCCCAATGGGGACAGTGATGATGAATGTAAAGCGCTAAGGAATTAATAGCGCTATATAAGTGAGTAAAATGAATATTGAAGCTTTTAGGTTACATTTCTTTGAATGTTAATGTTAAATCTTAATATACAAAACAAAACACACAAGCGGCAGAGAAGAAGACAATGATGGCTGTTCATTTATAACAAAAGAAAATATCTGTGAGGTGTGAATAAAACTCACGACATACAAGGCATAGTGAACATGGCTGTTTATAGAGCCACTGCATACAAAGAATGCATAGATAAATGGACTCTTACTAACACGTTGGCATTTCGTCATACATACACACCACATACATACTTTTTGGCCGTAAAAAAAAGTGACTTTTTAATTACAATTCGTTTTACAAAATAATTCTTTAAGTTAAAATATGCAAAGCTATTTTTAAAACAAAATATCTGCAAAGGATCGGTAATATCCCATAGATCACTGCATCGTCCACCGTATGTCTGCAGATGTGTGAAGTGCGGCTGCAGGAGAGAGGTCATGGAATACCTAGGCATAAGCGTCATTGTCATGTACAACGTAGCCATCTTTCCAGAACCGAGGCGTAAGGTTAACATGTAGGGAGACTATAGATAATAACAACTCGCTTCCATTATTTATAAGGTTGTGGCGTTTCAGTTTTGAGACTGGATTTATCCCAGGCATTTTTTTCATGGAACCTTTTTAGTAATTTTATGTTAGAACCCACTGAAAATAGAGAACATTTTCCATATTCACATTAATGCAATATTTATGTTGCTTTTTGGCATTTTTTGTTGTAATTTTAATAAGCTCTAGGTGTGGAGTGGTTATTTTTTTCTTGTAGTTATTTTTTGCACATTTGATAGCTATCATTGCTCACATTATCATTACGATCTAATAGGTTAATTGAACATAACCCCATAAAAAAAGACCCAGGTGGTAAGTATTTGGTGCTAGAGTTAACCCTAAATGTGAATGTTTTCTTTCCAACTGTTAGGACATAGCCATGAACAATTGAATATGCATTGTTATGGTCAGGGGTGCCGTCTTTAAAGGGAATCTGTAAGCAGGTTTTTTCTATATAAGCTTAAGCCAGCATGTTGCAAGGGTTAAGGCAGAAAGTTCAGGCATGCCTGTGTTGTTACAGTCCAATGTTTTGTTTACTTTCTATGTTTGTTTTAGCAGCCGTACCCTTATCATTGCTGTGGCTAGCTGGCTCGTGTCATGGTGTCCGGCACGCCCCCTCTTCTGTTTCACACCCCACAGTGAATGTACAATCTCTGTAGTGAACCTGGTGTGGGCAGGGACAGCTCTGTGCACTCTGCTACATGCCTAAAGCTACAAATGCAGAATGGCTACACCCAGTAATCTAAGTGATAGATTGTCGGATTCAGAATCTCCTCGTCTACACCATGCTGCTCTCAGATTAGGTAACAAAAACCTGCTGAGAAATTCCATTCAATGGTCTTCTGTGTCATTCGGTCTTCAGGTCTGCGCCCCTGCATCCTCGGTGCATCTGGGGCTTACTAGGCACATTGCGATGATTGGCTTGGTGTTGTGAGCCCCAGAGCTGCCCAGGATGCCAGACCTGAAGTCAGACCAGGGCAGCGCAAATCAAATTGCTCATCTCTGTTAGGATACTTTAGTGTGTCAAAGCCTGGATCTCCCATAGTATCCTGTGACTGTGGTGGGTCAGTCTGAAATTCCAAAAAAACCCTTATTTTCATAGAATGTACAACTTAAACTGGCCCCTTGGACAAGAATTTGGTGCATTGTTACTGTTATGGTGTGTCCTTCCTTCACTTGTGTCTACATATTCTAAGAAATATGACTTATACCTCCTTTACATGGTAACCTAAGGCTGTTGGATGCTTTCTGTCAAAGGAGTTCATCACATATTGGTCCCAAATCACCAAGACCGGCGATTTCCTCACCAGTGTTGATGAGAGGGACGTGTTGGAGCAGATGGTCCTGATAAGAGGCCCATGGTTCTTAATGAATCGGGAGCATCTGATGAGTGGCGTGCGGCCTCCCACTAATATTACTACCGTCAGGGCCTTCAGTAAGATTTCTGGTATCAGGAATGCCACAAATCATCTTCAATTAGGCAAGTTGTGGCATTATGTCTTCATCCCACTCCAGCTATAGCCATTTTGGTGGAGTTGAGTGAAACCAGTGTGAAAACACCAAAAGTCGAAACATTTTGCCACCTTTCAAAGCGTTTTACAATTCTGGCATAATCACTTTTCTGAGTCTTTATTGATGTTGTGAGATTGTATGGAATTGGTGTCATGACAAATTTTATACCGCAGCCACATTTCAAGAAAGGTCACGGGTGGACACTCCTGTTCGTCACCGCATTCTCTGATATAGTTGATGTTCTTTCATAAAAGGCCACATATTGCTTTTCGGTAATAAAAAAAAGACCTTCACAAAATCATGCAAAAAAACCCCTATACACTAAACATTCATGTTTTTCAGCATATTTGATGTGACTGTGGTGCAGCTCGAAACCACAGGGGAGACTAATGGGAACTGGAAGTCGTGGATACAATTCCTTCAGTATTCCTATACAGGGTCGCCAAACTATCTGCTGGTGGTGAAGATATCAGCAGTGATATAGTCTGAACACGAGCTGAAGTGGTCAGGACAAATAATAATACTGACTTCTGAGTGAGGAGGACCTAAGCAGAATTGTACAAGTGCAGTATGGATATGTTATGTTGGACACGACTATAGATACTGAAATAATAGCTGATAAAACAATGCATCTCAGCACTAAATCTGCCTCGATACAAGGGTATGGAAAACACAAATTCTTAAAATAATAAAATTACTGACTCAGTAGCCATAAAGTGTATAAAAAAAAAAAGGATCCATACAATTTATCTATGAAAAAGTTTTAAAGGGAATTTGTCACCAGGTTTTGGTACCCTATCTGAGAGCAGCATGATGTAGAGACAGAGACCCTGATTCTAGTGATGTGTCACTTACTGGGCTGCTTAGTGCAGTTTTGATTAAAAACTGCTTTATCTGCTGCCCATTGATCAGTTCTCTGAATGCTGAGCTCTGTATAACCCCGCCCACAGCACTGATTAGCAGCTTTCTGCCCAGATACACAAAAGTGTACACAAAAAGCTGCCAATCAGTGGTGGGGGCAGGGTTATATAGCGTGCAGAGAGGACGACCTGGCAGCAGGTTTACTAGTCATCTAGTGATAACTACCTGCTGATAAAATATTGATTTTATCAAAACTACACCAGTAAGTGACAAATCACTGGAATCAGGTTTTCTGCTCCTACATTAGACTTCTCTCAGATTAGGTGTAAAAAAACCTGGTTATGGATTCCCGTTAAATAAAGAAACTTTATAAGATTCAGGAGTTTCCTAATTTTAGTGTTTGCTACCTTCCACATGTTATAACACTAAAGGGGGCTTTACACGCTGCGATATCTGTAACGATATATCGTTGAGGTCACGTGATTAGTGACGCACATCCGGCGCCGTTACCGACATCGCAGCATGTAACACAAATGAGCGACGATCAACGAGCACAAAAATGTGAAAAATCGTTGCTCGTTGACACGTCACTCATTTCATGAATATCGTTGCTGCTGCTGATACGATGTTGTTCGTCGTTCCTGCGGCACCACACATTGCTATGTGTGACACCGCATGAGCGACGAACATCTCCTTACCTGCGTCCACCAGCAATGAGGAAGGAAGGAGGTGGGCGGGATGTTACGTCCCACTCATCTCCGCCCCTCCGCTTCTATTGCCCAGCCGCTCAGTGACGTCGCTGTGACGCCGAATGCACCTCCCCCTTCAGGGAAGGATTATTTGGCTATCACAGTGACGTCGCTGCACAGATATGTTCGTGTGACGCTGCTGTAGCGATAATGTTCGCTACGGCAGCGATCACCACATATCGTTACAATGACGGGGGCGGGTGCAATCGCATGCGTCATCGCTAGCAATCGCTAGCGATGTCGCAGCGTGTAAAGCACCCTTTAGAGTCTGATAAAGAAACCCAAGGTTGAGAGCAGGAAGGCTAGTCAATTTGTTATTTACAAAACTGCCAAAAACTGAGAACTGGCAACTCAATACACTGCAAATAAGGAGAAAAAAAATCAAATGTCTAATAATATTCTTTTAAATACAATTAATAGCTAATATAATCATTGACTGTGTCTGCAATATAGTTATCCTGGCAATGAGCTGCATGAATTTGTGCGTACGATTACATGAGTTTTTCTTTCTTGGAAAGAACCGAAATTATGTGCAACTCCAATAGCCTGTTGAAGGACATCACTAAGTATCAGCTAATTGTCTATATAGTACAAGACCGGTGCTATTTACTGCTCACAGATCATGTTAAACAATTTAAAACAATGCTAAATCCAAAAATATATATATTTTATCTTTTCTAATAATAGCATATTTGTTTTCCTGCATCCTCCACTAGAGGGAGCTCAGGAGCTTACTGCATACTGTGTTTACATAAAACACAATAATAAACCAGTATGAGGAATGCTCCTAAGCTCCCTCTAGTGGCAGAATTTTACCGAATTTTGCAGAGTATAAGATGCACTTTTCCTCCGAAAAATGTGGGAGGAAAATGAGGGTTGTGTCTTATAATGCGAATGTAGCTTACCGTGAGGTGGAGAATGGGCGCTGTGGTGGCTGCGGCGGTGGGGGCTATGTGGAGGTGGGTGGTACGACGGGTGCCTCAGATGCTCTGTCGGCTGTTCGGTCTTCAAACAATGGCGTCCGGAATCAGCGTGTGCGCAGATTGAGTTCTCGGCTGAAGATCTTATCTGCACATGCGCCGCCTTCGGCCCATTGATCTCTCAGCAGCAGACTTAAGGAAAATGGCGCCCGGAAGTGGCACATGTGCAGATGAGATGTTAGCTTGTCATTAGGCTGAGAGCTCAATTTGCACAGGCGCTGACTCTGGGCTCCATTTCTTTGAAGTCCGCACCATCGACAGACATCTGTGACACCCACCACACTGCCCAGCTCCACACAGCCAGCACTGTTCCTACAACCAGCACAGCCCCCACTGCAGCCAGCACAGCATCGCTCTAAACCAGCACTGCCCCTACACCCTGCTCCACAACCACTGCCGCCCCTCTCCGGTGAGACACCACCGGAGTATAAAAGGGATAAAACCGCCCCCCCCCCCTTTTTTTTACCTTTTTTACCTCTAAATTTGAGGTGCGTCTTATAATCCGGTGAGTCTTATAAAACAAAAAATACGGTATAGCTTAAGGCTATGTGCCCACGGGCGCTCGTACCTGCGGACGTATCCGCAGGTACGAGCGCATGTTTCCCGCAGCTGCCCGCCGGCGTCCGCAGCTATTTTTAGCTGCGAGATTACAGCGGAATAGCTGCGGGAAACATGCGGACATTCATGCGGCTTACCTGTGGACGTCCCGGCCTCTATCTCCATAGCGGAGGGCCGGGACATCCCGCATGAATAATTGATATGCAATTATACCTGCGGATGCGGACATCCACAGCATGTTCGGCAGCTGCACTTTCCGCAGCTTGGACACAGCACTCCCCATGTCCCATAGGATAACATGGGGAGTGACTGTACATGCTAAAACCTGCGGATTTATCTGGAAAATCAAGATAAATCCGCAGGTTTTCCGCGGCAAAATCTGCACAAACAAGCTCCCGTGGGCACATAGCCTTACTGTGCAGATCATTTAAAGTTCTGTGGAAAAAAAAATGGGAGCTCCGACTGTAATGATGATAAATTAAGAACATGCTGAAAAAATAATAGCGTTCAAAGATGGAGATTATTTAACATATCCCAACTTTATGTCTGTACACAACGTTTTTTGTTGGCTGCTTGTTCCTTGGCATTATTTAAGGTTCCTTGGCTAAGATCTAAGGATATAAAGTCCTAAAATGGTTTAGCACATAGGAATATGAGTGATATATACAGAGCAAATAATAATGCATGAGGACTAGATAAGGTTGTGATTGACTATAACGCTGCCAGGCTATATAATCAGTGTGCTATGTGACCCGAGCCTATAGCACTGGTGCGGACTGGTGCGGCCTGGTACACCGGAGAGCTGCCCGCTAATATTAGAAGAGATAGTCTCTATAATGGAGTTAGGCAGGAGGTGGTGTGGAATGAAATGTACTAACAAGCCATCCAAATCCTGTACGTAATTATCTGACCACCCCAGGGAAGCCCGTCTACCAGACTCCATCAGTTCACGACATGATGTGTTTGTGCAATTAATGATTAAGTGCTGGCAGCGCCGGTAATAGAGACCCCAGGAATCTGCTCCACCGACACGTGTGCCGTCACAGTCACAGGATGGCAGCGTCTTTTGTGGGTGCAGATCACAAGAATGATTGTGATGGTGGCTTTCCACAATGAAGGGATGAGTCAGTGAGCTATGGGATGCTTAGTAATCCTTAACAACAATGGACTCCATGGCATTTGTTAGAGAGTGCAGAAAATGTCACCTTGTCATGAAATGTTTCTCATATTTACAAATCGGAAACAGACCATCCAATGAATGTAAGAAGAACCACGTATAGGAGAGAGAAAAATAAAAAGTATGAGTAGATATATATTTATATTCATGCTTCTTTTGCAGTACGCCATGGTGTCAGAACGAGAACATGCTTGTCAAACATCAGATTAAGGGAGATTCTCTGAGGAGAAAAGCAGCAGCTTAATGGAAGGCTGCGCCGCGGCACACTCCGATACACAGCTACTTTTACTCCAGTAGACACATAAGAGTCAAGTGTTCTTTATTCATGGTGAAGCTATGGCATGTCGGCCACGGGGCGTTTCTGTTTCAAAGTGTCAATCAGGGATAAAACGCCACGTTTTACACTGGTCGTGACTCTCCTTGTCACAGAGTCCGGAGGAGGTGGCGGTGGCTGTGGCTTTTGGGAAGGAGGCCTGGCGACCAGGCACTTCTGATACCGCAACTAGAAGAAACACAGGGGTCCTTATGTTAGTAAAGAAAGACAACCAATATTCCCCATACAATCTTACACAATACGACACACATCTATCGAAATATTGAACCCCTTCCTGAACTAGTAATTTTCCGTTTTTTGGGATTTTTGTTTTTCTTTCTCCCTTTCTTCCAAGATCCATAAATTTTGGATTTTTTTTTTCTTCGACAAAGCCATATGAGGACTTGTTGTTTTGTGGAACGAGTTCTTGTTTTTAATGACACTACCGTGCAATAACTGGAAAATAGGTAAAAACTGCAGCAAAATCCCAAACCCCCCTCATAATTCCACAGTAATGTTTTGGAGTCCATCTTTCTGCTTTTATTTTTCGCTCTATGGTGTTTCCCATTAGGTTAATTAACAGGTTTATTCATGACTATTTTATTTTCTTACTATGGGGCCTAAAAACTAGGAGGTAGGTAAGTTGCAAACTACTTGCATGTTCTGCCTGGGGCAAGCTCAGGGCAGTCACTGACAGATCTTGCTGGCAATTGTGCTGCTTCTCGTCAACAGAGCAGTTTTTCCTCTTCCAGGTTGTTCTGTTGATTGGGCATGACTGCCAATGTCATGCTGTTTGATAGCCAGCTCTCTACAGCCTGACAGCCAGCTCTCTACAGTTTGACAGCCAGCTCTCTACAGTCTGACAGCCAGCTCTCTACAGTTTGACAGCCAGCTCTCTACAGTCTGACAGCCAGCTCTCTACAGTCTGACAGCCAGCTCTCTACAGTCTGACAGCCAGCTCTCTGCAGTTTGACAGCCAGCTCTCTGCAGTTTGACAGCCAGCTCTCTACAGTCTGACAGCCAGCTCTCCACAGTTTGACAGCCAGCTCTCTACAGTTTGACAGCCAGCTCTCTACAGTTTGACAGCCAGCTCTCTACAGTTTGACAGCCAGCTCTCTACAATTTGACAGCCAGCTCTCCACAATCTGACAGCCAGCTCTCTACAGTTTGACAGCCAGCTCTCTACAGTTTGACAGCCAGCTCTCTACAGTTTGACAGCCAGCTCTCCACAATCTGACAGCCAGCTCTCTGCAGTTTGGCTCGCTACAGTCTGACAGCCAGCTCTCTACAGTCTGACAGCCAGCTCTCTACAGTCTGACAGCTAGCTCTCTACAGTCTGACAGCCAGCTCTCTACAGTCTGACAGCCAACGCCCAGTTCCTTATCAGCATGGCATTGGCAGTCATGCCCCATCAACAGAACAGAGCGGAAGAGAAACTGCTGCTCTGTGTGTGACCTCCCTGAGCCAACAGAAATATGCACCAGGAAAAACAGGCAAGTAGTTAGCAACTACCTGCTTGTTAGCTTTTAGGCCTATAATAAAAAAAAAAAAAATCACGGACATCCCCTTTAAGATTATTTTTTGATGAATCATACTTTCACAGATGCAGCGATAACGCACAAGTATATTTTTTCATTACTATTAATGGGGGAAAAGGTAGTTATTCAAACTTTATATGTTTTGATTATTTTTCATACTTCACATTTTTGTTGGTTTTTTTTTTTACTTTTGTTAGTTTTCTTACTGGAATTGCCAATCAGATGTTTAATGGGGTCACAGTGCTTAGTCCAGAGCTGTAGCCTATTCAGTTCTTACATGATTTTGGCGGGATCAGCCGACCATTTTGTGTTTGTGGAGGGCGATTCACAATTCTCTGACATCACCCAAAGGATACAATACAATAAAACTTACTTAACTTTTTGCCTAGCCGCATTAGATCAAAGTATGATTTTTGGATGTGCGGTTTCATGTCATTTTGTACAGCTATTGCATACAATCTTATTGAATTTTAATCGTTGATCCTTCTGTTTGACATGGAAATAAGTCTGGTGATGGCTCTCTCATACAGAACAAAGGACCATTTGGTCAAGCCGAGCCTCTCTATGTATGGGGAGATGGAAGAACTAGCGGTCGGACGAACAATCTAATGTACTTGGCCGGTTTTACACTGGTCGTAGTGCACAGGCCATGCTTTATGTAGTGTCTATGCTAGGTATTGCAGCTTGGTACCAATTAAGTAAATTGGATCATCCAATTTCCATCACACACATGACATTTATTGGAAAGTTTCCTTACCATGCACGCAGCTTGGACAGCTTCAGAAACGCTTCCTGCATTGGGTTCACACCAGAAGACATGAGTCTCAAAATGCTGATTGCCTGTGTCCATAATGAAAGCAAATGTGTGGATATCTTTGCCGACACCCATGAATGATAGGAAACGCACCCGACATTCTAATAAGACCTCTTCATCCTGCCGAGAAGGAACAGATCACATTTCTTAGTTACTTCTCAGTGCATATTATTGTATCATTAATAGCATCAAACAGACTTTACCCCATAAACACCATCGTGGCTGTCTCCCCTATTAGACACCATAATGATGCAATTTACAGCTCTTTTACTTTGGAAATGTATAAAGTTGTATTATATGGAAACAACTTACAAAATAATACATTGTCTATAATACAGCACTATCATCTGGGTATCTCATTAAGCTATTTGTTTTATCATTTTCTTATAAGAAATGACAGGTGGGTAACTCAGAAAAGGGTTTGCCCCAAGACTTTAGTAAACTTTGATTTACGTCATCTTACTTCACTAGAGAAATGTTATGATGTACGACTGACGCATTCATGTATTTCCATAAGTGCAAATTGTTGGTAGACAAAAAAAAGATTTTTTGTAAAATTGTCTAAACAACTTCAAAAATGGTCAACCAAGCATTCATTCTGCTGGCAGCTTTACTTCTCGGACATTACGTCTCCAGCCCCATATGGATTCATGTCTGGGGTGGCCGAGTGTTCTTGTGTTTTCCATGGGGAGAGGGGTATAACCCACCACCAAACACTTCTAGTGGTAGATCATCTCCTGGAGAACACAAGGACTGGACATGATGAAATACAATATGCCCATTACTTTTTTCGAATGATATCTGCCATTGGGGTGTACTCCAATGCAAGTAAGATGGTTGGCCATTCCCGCTGACATGGGTTGGTTCGCTATATACAGCATATATATACAGTGCTGGCCAAAAGTATTGGCACCCCTGCAATTCTGTCAGATAATACTCAGGTTATTCTTGAAAATGATTGCAATCACAAATTCTTTGTTATTATTATCTGCATTTATTTTGCTTGCAATGAAAAAACACAAAAGAGAATGAAACAAAAATCAAATCATTGATCATTTCACACAAAACTCCAAAAATGTGCCAGACAAAAGAATTGGCACCCTTAGCCTAATACTTGGTTGCACAAACTTTAGACAAAGTAACTGCGAACAACCGCTTCTGGTAACAATCAATGAGTTTCTTACAATGCTCTGCTGGAATTTTAGACCATTCTTCTTTGGCAAACTGCTCCAGGTCCCTGAGATATGAAGGGTGCCTTCTCCAAACTGCCATTTTGAGATCTCTCCATAGGTGTTCTATGGGGTTCAGGTCTGGACTCATTGCTGGCCACTTTAGTAGTCTCCAGTGCTTTCTCTCAAACCATTTTCTAGTGCTTTTTGAAGTGTGTTTTGGGTCATTGTCCTGCTGAAAGACCCATGACCTCTGAGGAAGACCCAGCTTTCTCACACTGGGCCCTACATTATGCTGCAAAATTTGTTGGTAGTCTTCAGACTTCATAATGCCATGCACACGGTCAAGCAGTCCAGTGCCAGAGGCAGCAAAGCAACCCCAAAACATCAGGGAACCGCCGCCATGTTTGACTGTAGGGACCGTGTTCTTCTCTTTGAATGCCTCTTTTTTTTTCCTGTAAACTCTATGTTAATGGATTTTCCCAAAAAGCTCTACTTTTGTCTCATCTGACCAGAGAACATTCTTCCAAAACGTTTTAGGCTTTCTTAGGTAAGTTTTGGCAAACTCCAGCCTGGCTTTTTGGTATCCTACCACACAGTCCCTTTTCATTCAGACGTCGACGGAAAGTACGGGTTGACACTGTTGTACCCTCGGACTGCAGGGCAGCTTGAACTTGTTTGGATGTTAGTCGAGGTTCTTTATCCACCATCCGCACAATCTTGCGTTGAAATCTCTTGTCAATTTTTCTTTTCCTTCCACATCTAGGGAGGTTAGCCACAGTGCCATGGGCTTTACACTTCTTGATGACACTGCGCACCGTAGACACAGGAACTTTCAGGTCTTTGGATATGGAATTGTAGCCTTGAGATTGCCCATGCTTCCTCACAATTTGGATTCTCAAGTCCTCAGACAGTTCTTTGGTCTTCTTTCTTTTCTCCATGCTCAATGTGGTACACACAAGGACACAGGACAGAGGTTGAGTCAACTTTAATCCATGTCAACTGGCTGCAAGTGTGATTTAGTTATTACCAACACCTGTTAGGTGCCACAGGTAAGTTACAGGTGCTGTTAATTACACAAATTAGAGAAGCATCACATGATTTTTCAAACAGTGCCAATACTTTTGTCCACCCCCTTTTTTATGTTTGGTGTGGAATTAAATCCAATTTGGCTTTATGACAATTTTTTTTTTTTTCATTGAAGACAAATTAAATGAAGATAATAATACCAAAGAATTTGTGATTGCAATCATTTTCAAGAAGAAACTGAGTATTATCTGACAGAATTGCAGGGGTGCCAATACTTTTGGCCAGCACTGTATATATATGCTGTATATAGCGAACCAACCCATGTCAGCGGGAATGGCCAACCATCTTACTTGCATGGGAGTACACCCCAATGGCAGATATCATTCGAAAAAAGGAATGGGCATATTGTATTTCATCATGTCCAGTCCTTGTGTTCTCCAGGAGATGATCTACCACTAGAAGTGTTTGGTGGTGGGTTATACCCCTCTCCCCATGGAAAATACAAGAACACTCGGCCATATATATATATAATATAATATAATATACAGTGCTGGCCAAAAGTATTGGCACCCTTGCAATTCTGTCAGATAATACTCAGTTTCTTCTTGAAAATGATTGCAATCACAAATTCTTTGGTATTATTATCTTCATTTAATTTGTCTTCAATGAAAAAAAATAAAAAATTGAGAGAGAGAGAGAGATAGATAGAGATAGATAGATAGACATATAATGGATTTGGCAAGCTTTAAGGAGAAAAAGTCCAGCAATCCCACAAAAAAATAAAATAAAAAACCTTTATTTCAAGATCTTGGGTAAAATGCCATAGAACAAATATTAAAATCAGAGCAGATGACGCATTTCGGATCGCACAGGATCCTTACTCATATCTATCTCATAGCTTTACTGTTGCCATTGGTTTTACCATTACTACCCCTTGTAATCAAGGGACTTTTCAGCAGATGACAACGCTCCATGTATGATGAAACAGATGAAAGCACTTTTCTTTCTCATGTATTTGAGGAATCCAAACAAATTATTTGCCCACGGTAAAGGAAACCTTGTTGTTATACCTCTTAAATGTTTTTGGGGTTTTTTTTGTGACATGGTCTATAATTAGGATTTGCCATGAATACTGATTAGAGTGAGGCAACTGCTTGGCAGAATGAAGGGGTCATGTTGCTTGCTTAGAAATAATTCAGTACCATTGAATGGGTCAGAAGA
The DNA here is from genome assembly GCF_048569485.1 of Anomaloglossus baeobatrachus. NCBI lineage: Eukaryota > Metazoa > Chordata > Amphibia > Anura > Aromobatidae > Anomaloglossus > Anomaloglossus baeobatrachus. Next base: position 116,048,091 of record NC_134353.1, read on the forward strand.
ACTGCAGTACCACGTGCAGCTGTAACCCTATGTATGGTGTTCAGGCTGTGTAAGAAGGACGGGCATGGGGCGCTGGATTGACTGCCCTTCCTTCTGCTGATCAGCAGAGGTCACAATAAGGTGGACCACAACCAGTTAACTACTGATGGCTTATCATCACAACTGGCTATTAATATTCCAGGCACAGAAAACCCCCAAAAACTACCGATATAGATATTATGAAGCATCTTTGATACAAAGGACAATCCCAAATACAGTTTTCCCTCACTGACACCCCTGGCCATGCACTTACGTCTGTTCTCCAGGTTTGCATAACAACAGTGAATGGTCTAATCAAAGAACTTTCCACTAGCATTAGTCCATGGGACCTGTGCTCCATCTAGACGCCGCAATCACATAGGACCCTACAAACAATAGCTTGTTACTGCAGCACCGAGGGATGGATTCACGGGGTCTGACAGCAGCATTTCCAGTTTATTGCTATTCTGGTATTCCCTCTATCCTTCTTGTGGAGTGTACTGGCCTCGGGGGCTTTTGATTTCGCTGCCTTTGTACAGTGGATAGGTGAACCAAGCAATCTATTTAGGGATACAGACTAGTGTGAGCCGATGCATAAACTGTCTGTATATTAAATGGATGCTGATACATGGAATGAGCAAAGCAATAGCACGAGCATGATAACGCCTGTGGACAAATGGGACAAAAGTGCTCTGTGGATGTGAAAGTAATAACAATACGGAGACATATACTGAATTATACATGGCAATATAGGATTTTAGCTTCTGTGCGGATTGTAGGAACCATCCCAGAAGCAGCATCTCCCAAATCTGAGGAATTTCTCCACATAAAGCCGGTGACATGGAGCAGGAAAATAGCATCTTATATTCCTCCCGTGCATAAACGTGCCCTATTGTTCGCCATCTGCTTCCGCCACATGATTAATCTTCTGGAGTGTTGATGCTCTATGAGCCTGACATATATTTTTGCTGATGTCTACACTATGGAATTTTATTATTTAGGCCAAATGAAAACTTGGCAGAAAAAATTGGAACACAGTAAATAGTATATATCCAGTGAATAGCACAAAGATATAATTCGGCACAAATAGACATGTATGGGGTCCAAGCAGGGGCCTCCGTACAAAAGAGATAGTCGTCATCAGAAAGATTATTTGGCTAACAATATCTGTCCCGGCTCCTCCATGCACAGGAGTGGTCACTCTGCTGAGCGTTCCTGCGCCCTGTATGAGAGAGCCACTGCCTCACATTCCTACCGGTGGCCTATACTGCCAAGAAAAAGGGATCCGGCAGTCTGAAATTGGACATGCCGGATTCTTATCTTCCCCAACATCATCTGCTAAAGCCCCGTTACACACAACGATATCGCTAACGAGATGTCATTGGGGTCACGGAATTCGTGACGCACATCCGCCCTCGTTAGCGACGTTATTGCGTGTGACACGTACGAGCGGCCGCTAATGATGCAAAATACTCACCAATTCGTTGATTGTTGACACGTCATCCATTTACCAAATATCGTTGCTGGTGCTGGTGTGACGCCCTGGGCAAGGCAGGGGTCACAGGTCACAACACCACACACACCCCACATTCCCTGCAGGAACACCAAGGTCAGAACACAAATCCTTGTTGCCCTCCTCCAGGGGCTGATGTTCACACCAGGGGGTGGGCCAGGCGGTTGGCACCACCCACCGAGAAGTTCACAGTCCTGGAGGCGGGAAAACCAAGCGAAGTTTAGCTCAGGCAGGGCTAGAGTGAGAGTCAAGCTAGGGAAGTGAATGAGTAAACAGTGGAGAGTTGAGTTTGAGAGAAGGAAAGTGACAGCAACTGAGCCTGAAGTTGGTCCGGGTGTGTGCCCCGGACTGAGACAGCAAGGTTGGCAGACGGCGGTGACCGTCTGCAGGAGAGGCTGATCGGAGGTTGCCGAAAGGACCGTGGACGGGTGGTGGCCCGGCGGTACCGGAGAGGTATACAAAGAGAAGCCAGCACCATTAGCAGGGGCCTTTAGGATCCCGGCAAGGCTAGGTAATTTGCCAAATCCGTCAGTGAAGGGGACCCCCGGGGCTCCCAGCAGCAAAGTCCCAATTGAAGGCAACAGTCCAACCGTGAAGGGGAGACACCGCCACCGCCAATGCACCAGTTTCCCAGGGCCAGCGCCTGCGGGCAAGAGAGGGGCTCCTCCGGCTCATATCCAAGCTGGGGAGCGGGTTACCGGTGGGAATCCATCGTTACCAAAGAACCGTACTTAGGTGCAGGGAAGTGACCGTCACCGCTAACTGCAGGGAACATCAGCACGGTGGCCGTCCGTGGGACCCGTCCAACCAGCCGTTTGTTTACCGTGAACTGTGTCATCATCCTTGGGCTGAGTGAGTACCTCCGTGCCGTGCGGCACAGCGCTGCCCCTGCGTCCCTGCACCTCCACAGGCCCCATAACCCGCCTGTCCACCATCCTGACCTCCCCATCATTGGGCCCCGGGACTACCAAAACCCCTACCCACGGAGGGGCAAACCAACATCTAGCTGCTCCATACCACCACTCCCGGGATCCCCAGACAGAGCAGCGGTGGTGTCCACACAATCACCACAACCGTGGGTGGCGTCACGGACATTAATCAAATCCCCCACCAACAAATCAACCCCTTTCACTCACGGGCGAGGAGCGCCGCTCGAGTCCCCGGGATCCAGCCCATCGCTCGAGCCACCGAGCAGCAGCAGTAGCCGCAGAGCAGCGGCGGCTGGACCCGAGCAGTGGGAGAGCGCGGCGTTGACACCCTCCTCCCTGCCCGCGACACTGGACGCAGGTTGTTCGTCGTTCCTGAGGCAGCACACATCGCTACGTGTGACACCCCGGGAACGACAAACAACACCGTACCTACGTCCTCCAGCAACGAGGTGGGCGTGACTTTCATGCGGCTGCTCTCCGCCCCTCCGCTTCTATTGGTTGCCTGCCGTGTGACGTCGCTGTGACGCCGCACGAATCGCCCCCTTAGAAAAGAGGCTGTTCGCCGGCTACAGTGGCGTCACTAGGAAGCTAAGTACGTGTGACGGGTATTAGTGATTTTGTATGCCACGGGCAGCGATTTGCCCGTGATGCACAAACGACGGGTACGGGTGCTTTCACGAGCGACATCACTAGCGATGTCGCTGCGTGTAAAGACCCCCTTAAGGCTTGAGTCTGGAGATCCCCTTATATATTAGGGTATGTGCCCACCATCTGGGCACACTGTATTTTGGACGCTGTCTTCTCTTGCTGAGACGCAAGTGTTTTCCACAGGAGAATGCCACTCCCGTGCCCACAATCAGGGTTCTTGCACAACGGACTTTCTTTGTGTTCTCCCAGTCTTCGCAAGCATAAATTGCCATGCTGCAGCTTGGAAAGCCACGCTACAGGTCAGTTTACGCTGCAGAAAAAAAGAAGCACAGTGGGCATGAGATTTCTATTAATCCATCCACTGTACTGGAACGATAAGACACTGCGTTTTTGATGCAGCAAAAATATGCACTGTTGAAAACTCACTTAAAACGAAACATGGGTACGCTCACACTAGTGCATAAAAGTGCAATATGAGAAAAAAATTAGATTGCGCTTAGACCAATGTTATTCAATGAGGTAGGGCAGATCTGCTATTTTTTTTAACCTGTACTCTGCTGGAGAAAAAAAAAAATTGCAGCAGGCGGCGTATGGTCATGTAAAATGGCAAAGACCCGCCAATGCAGGTCTATGGGTGCAAGAAAAAAAATGGACGGCACTTGGACTATCCTAATGGCACCCCATTTTTACGGATACTTTACCATTTTGTAGCATATAATAGTCTGGTAAATGATTGTAGAATAATAACTGCTGAGGAAAAATGTTCTCATTTTTCATACGCTACTGTGAGCAAATAATATTTTCTGGAGATTTTACCTGCACAGATTTACAGGTAAAAGCAAATCTGGATTTAGCAATACACCTGCTTTAATCTGGGCTTGTACCACGGAAGTGTTAAAAACACAAATTCTTGCATGTACTTAATTACCCAATAAAGTGATTAAATCAAACATCTGTTCTGTAAATTATATAAACTTACACTGAAATATGAGCATATTTTGTTGTGCTTCGATGGCTGCAGTGCCATTTATTTTATTATTTTTCCGCATTCATCCAAATGTCATTGTGCATGCTGCTAACTGGCAAATGTGACCTTGAAATCAGGCACAAGCAAAAGAGTAAAGGCCGCTTTACACGCAACGACATCGCTAACGAGATATCGCTGGGGTCACGGAATTCGTTACGCACATCCGGCCTCGTTAGCGACATCGTTGCGTGTGACACCTACGAGCGACCGCTAACGATCAAAAATACTCACCTAATCGTTGATCGTTGACACGTCGTTCCTTTCCCAAATATCGTTCCTGGTGCTGGACGCAGGTTGTTCGTCGTTCCTGAGGCAGCACACATCGCTATGTGTGACACCCCAGGAACGACGAACAATAGCGTTCCTGCGTCATCCGGCAACGAGATGGGCGTGTCTTTAATGCAGCTGGTCACCGCCATCCTTCCCTCCCTATATGCCTTGGGGCAACGAATCGGGCCAAGCCACCTTGTGACGACGCAGAGGATCGGCACACCCCGGCCCGGAGATGAGTAGGTCAAAACACCTGTCCGGTGGGGCGCTATAGATGGACTGGGCACAATAGGGGACAGATGTCTAGATTGAAAAAGTTACAAAAAGTGAACAAAGGAGTATTTGCACAAAATGTTACAACTTTTGCTTTTTTTGAGCCAATATCGTCACTTTTAAAAAGAAAAAAAACAACAGACTGTGGTTTAGCAAATAAGGGCTGTCAAATAAGCTCGCAATGAATTTACTATATTGGATTTTATTGTACTCCAGAAAACTAGTGGAAATGGTAGCTGACATCTCAAAGCTGGCATAGACCTTTTCAGTGACAGCGTGAACAAGACCCACAAGGGTCGAAACGTTGTCTCTTTAGTTGCAATTCTGAGCACCATTATCTATGTGTCCAGCAGATGTCGAAATAAAATTCAGAAAACCACAATTTGAGAGTGCAGTGATCTTCTTCAATAGACTGTGAGGGGTTGTACATCCCGTCTACCTGCACCTCCATTTTTTGGATTGAGTGCACGTCAGTTTAACCTCAGACATCTCGAAGTTGGCATAGACTTCACTTTTTGAGGCACAGAAAGTCCAAAGATGATGAGGGGAATTTCCAACTAAAGCGGTAACTTGCCAGGTTAATTATCTCACCTTTTCCTTGATGACAGTCACGGTGGCATCAGCCACATTCATAATAACGGGTGTCCAGTCCTCTTTGTCTGAAGGGGTCATAAGACTATCTATGGCGTCATTGACAACATCCATACCTTGGGAAGGAAGACAAGATGTAAGACGATATGCCATGTACATGACTAGGATACTGTAGATGAGATACTGGTCACGTACCTATGGGTTTAGTGACTGATTGCACCCCTAAATACAGCACATGAAACTTCTGCACAAGTTCTGTCTTTGGTGTTGGGAATTCTACTGTATATGAAGAAAGAAAAGACAGTAATAAATCATTTATAATGAGTGGCATTAAGCAGAAAGTAGCTTGGAAACTATGTCTTCAAATCATCACCTATACACAGGTAATATCTGAGAAAAGTAAACTGTCCACACCCAGTGGGAAGGTTCATGTCATAATACACACATTGAAGTACTCGAGGATTACTCTTGTATTTACAGTATCCCTAAACAGATACATCAAGTCTATTAACAAACCAAATAATGAAAGTTAAAGGGAATCTGTCAGGTGATTTTCTAGTGCAATACTAATGTTATCTTTAAATGGGGCTTAAGCAGCTTTAAAAACATCAGTAAGTTTTATTGCTGTACCTTCTCCTGTTATAAGTTTCGGAGAATTCAGTGTGACATAGTAACTAGTCAAGCACATGTGTATACAAATTGCATATGCCCTGCTCCCCCCTCACATCTCTGCAGTGCTTAAGCCCTATTTAAAGTGTGCTACCCCTGTGTCAGCAGCCAAACTGCTTCGATCCGAATCCGCGGTGGCTCGAGGGGCGTCCGGACCCGGGGGTCTCACGGCCACTCGAAAGAAGGGATGGTATTTACAGGGGATGGTGTATTGAGAGTTCGTGATGCCACCCGTGGTGTGTAGTAAGGTGGAGTACCACCGCTGCAGCTGGGAGTACCCGGTGGCGATGGAGTGGGCAGCCGGGTGTTTAACCCCTCCATGGGTAGGGGAAATGCCCCGGGACTCGGTGATGGTGGAGGGATGTGCCGCTGGTGAGGTAAGGGTCACTTGCGTACTCACTCAGTCCATGAAGCTGACACAGACAACTTAGTAAACCAAAGTTCTGGACACCTCTGCCGCTGAGGGGGAGCACGTTTGGGTCCCGTTTCTGCTGGTGTTGCCTGTTGATCTGTGACCTTTTCCTTTGCACCTTGTTCTCTTCTAGTTGGTCTCTATAGCTTGAAACTAATCGGGTCCCGCTCCCCAGTGTGGGAGCTTGCTCTCAGGGTTCACGCTTAGGATTTCTTGGACCGTATGTGTGAAAAGTCCTATCCCCCTCATTGCGCTAGTACCCCGATTTTGGAGCGGGTGGAGAGTGGATCTTGAAGGCTCCGTTGTCGTCGAGTGAATTGTCAGGTTGCCTGAAGCTACTCTCTGACCTAGGGTCCACGTACCCCGTCGTGCCCTGGTCCCAGCCCGGTGATGGTACAAGGCCGCCGGCTGTCCTCCACAACAATGCCATGCCCCTTGTCACGGTCCCCTGGGGGTCCAGCTCCTACCAGGCTGAAACCAACGTCTGCTACCTAGTACTTCCAAGGAGTCCAGCTCCTGACCTCCTCTCTCTTTCACCTGCAACACTACACTCTCCTACTCCTGACACTCCTGACCTCCTCTTACCAACCCCCCCAAGTGGGCGACCCTATTCCACTCAGGCCGTCCACTGGTGTGTCTGGTCGGTGTGGTGCAGAGTGCTCCTAGGATTTTGATTAGCTGGTTTTGGCAACACCAATGGTTAGGGACCCGTAACCAAGGAGGAGTTGGATATTGTACAGATGGGCAGATTGCACAATACCCTGTGACGACCTGATAGGCCAGGGCGTCACAATAGCATTAGTATTGTACTAGAAAATCATCTGACAGATTCCCTTTAAGCTCTTGCCACTTCAACCATTATATTAGAGCATCACAACATTATTGGAATGAATCACTTGTGGGAAAAAACAACACTGATAATGCAAGAAGAAAATGAAAATCCTGACAGTGGCTCCAATGGTCCGGCCATGTTCAGGTGGTTTATTTTGTACATCTGCATAGTTGAGCTGCTCCAGTCATCAGCAAAATTGTGTTAGTGCCCTACATTTTTCTTATTTCTATGACTCTTACACACTGTACATCATTTGGATACAGGCAAAAAAATAAATAAATATAGGAACAAAATATGATGCACCATAGCAATTTTTCATAATCCCTTGTGCTACATCCCGTATGTCACCGGCTTTAGTGCCACTGAATGTTGAATCAGCAAAGAATTATTCTGGGTTATATTGGAAAAAAAGTATGTCCTAAAACACTTTTACTTCTTCCACGTAAAGTTAGGGCTACATGACAACATGTGTCTCGCTACACTGAATAGCTGCTGGGTTCCAGCAGACCTAGATTAGATTTGTCAGTGACTAACGTCACTGTAGTTGGCTGTTTTCCTCTGTAACTGAGGCTCCAATGGATGTCCTAGTTGCAGTGGAAAAAAAATAAATAAATAAAAGGGGAAAAAATGCTCCCCAGAGATCTTTGATGATACTTTGGGAACTAATTTTGTTTCTAGTATAAAATACACATATTAGCTATTTACAGGACCATAATAACCTGCATAATTTATTCAATAGGTTATTTAAACAAAAGAATCACATTTTCTATATTTACCTGTCTACATTTTTTTAATGTAATGTACAGTATACCTACCCCTAAACAGTGCTAAAATATAATAGAATTTTTACCATAAAAAACTTCACACAGCCGAGTCAGTGAAAAGTAAAAAAACGTTATGGCTGCTGAAACGCGTAGAGACAAAAATTAAATAAATTTGCCAGACATTGAGACCCTTTAAGGTCTGGCTGTTAAGCGGTTAGCTATCAACCTCACAAGTATACTGTCAGCAGGTATTTGCTACCTCATCTACCTCAGTAAGCCCCAGATGCACCTAGGATGCAGAGTGAAGATCTAAAGACCGGCTGCCACCGAGGACCGTAGGAGGCAGAGAACTGGAGGCTGGTTTCCATTAATTGGAATTTGTCAGCAGGTTTTTGCTATCTCATATGAGAGCAACATTATGTTTGATGTAGGCAACGAGACCCCGACTCCAACGATGTATCAATTAGATTACTGGCTGCAGCCGTTTTGACACAATCAGAAGTTTTAGATTTAGCCATGTAGCAGAGCAGAGAGAGCTGTCCGCCCAAACTCAATAGAGATTGTACATTCACAGTGAGGTGTCAATCAGACGAGGGGGTGTGCTGGATTGCCATGAGAGTGACATTGTAGTCCGAGCAGTGATAAGTCTTGCTGGTTAAATAAACATAGCAAATAAACAACAGCTCGGATCTTGACAAGACAGGCATCCATGAATTCTATGTTTTAGCCCTTGCAGTATTCTGGCTTCAGATTACATAGCAAAAACCTGCTGACAGATTCCCCTTAATACAGGCATTATATACTTAGCAGAGCTATGAGGCCCATCCAGAATTTTGCTAGGGGATTTTGATGTATTCAATTAATCTGAGCTCTAAAGTGCATCTAACTAAAGAGGTATTTGTGTTATAATTAAAACAAGAAAAGTAGTTTCTGCTGTATTGAGATATACTCTTGTTATTCCCCGAAAAGGGACTTTACATCCTATCTATCATAGTGTTCTCAGTGGGGCCAATTATATTGAGGACCAGATATAATCAGATCCAAATATCCAGCCATTATGAACACTAGCCCCCAGTAATTATCACTTTGATTGGACTTTCTCAATCGTAACATCTCCTAGTGAAGATTACTGCTTTGAACTGTTGTGGGTATTGCAATCAGGCTCAGATATACATTAGCCCCAGGCTGAAGCCAAACATCGGAGCATTAGGAGCCGGAAATTAGATGGGAATCTTTCGCATTCAGCATTGCATACCTTGCAGTGGGACATCAAGGCTGGCATGTGGTCTTTCCTGTGACGAGCTGCAAGCCGTAGCTTTGGCATTTTTCCTTTCTGCCATAATCTATAAAAAAAAACCAATCATCATCTTTATTAATCCGGCCAATCTGTGTTCCAAAATTGCTTATTATGCACATCGCCTAATATCCATCTGGACAATGGAAATAAATCTGAAGGAACTGATAACCCAATGTAGCACTACTGATATTAAATATAAAAGCTCAAAATTTATTTATTCAGCAATTTGTAAAAATTCACATAAAATTAATCAATTCAAGCAGGTGCTGCCAGCTAGTGCAGGGTAAAGATCAAAAAATATATTGGTTTACAGTGATATAGTTTACAACAACAACAACTGATACAGTTTCAGCTTACATAAAACAACCAACCAGGCATAATAGTATCCAGTAACAACCAAAAATGGTATCAGTAATCCCCTATACTACTGGTTATTTAAACTATGGGTGACTTTCCAAACAATTTGCACCCAAAGGAATAATGAAGAAGAAAAGCACGAAATGCGCGTTGGGGCGACTGGGTGATCATAACACAGTGTGTCACATGTAAGATATACTCATTATTTAATGGGTGAAAATTGTTTCACCACACATATACTCTATGTGTGGATATTGATCAGGTCCTATGTAGTTCTCTGTGGTGTTTGACTAATTTTTGAGTTTAGCTCAGTTACAGTTGCATATTTGGTGGATAAAAACAAAACCCTATGTAAATATGTATAACGTATGGCTAAACATTCACATAAAACACAATTGTGTCACGTATACCTTAGAACAGATTTCGTGAAGGCTGGTTGCGATGGCTTTTGCTGGTGTGTCACATCGGAACACGTGGCATTTTAAGATTCTTGTATCTTTATCTCTGGCAACATATGCAAAATCCCTAAAAAAAATAAAATAAATAATAAAATGTATCAATATAAACATTTTATTCCTACACAGCCAAGTATAAGAAAAAACACAAATCTTTAACAGCATCAGAACAGGGTAATAAAATGCATATGTTGACAGCTGGAGGAAGAGGGAGCCGTATACTAAAAATCCCTCCGAAGACTTGCACAGACTGGTAATGAAATAGCGATAGGGGCCGGAGAGACCTTCTGCACTTCTGGAGATGCAAGTAGTTGGTATTATGCACATATAATGGGAATAAGTCATTCCAAAATGTAATTGTATATTTTCCACCAAGGAGACAAATAAAATATGCTGCAATGCATTGTAAATGGGGAGAACCTAGGTGTAATAAATCTCCACATGCCGCCTAATTGGAAATCTGGTTTTCTCATTGAAATTCAGGGGACGCATCAGTGTGCTCATAAACAGTGTACACTCCAAGAACAGCACTACGAGGAAAGCGGCAAGACAAGGAGAACGAACGGTTAATAACAAGTGCTGAATGCATATTAGGGAAAGTTTTGAGCTTTCAGCGCCTATGAATATTCATCTGCCTGCCTATCAAGGAGCGCAATTAATAGATCAATGCACACATCCCCAGTAGCAACTGGTTCATTACATCAATTCTGATGGATTAGCCGGGGCCAACAGCATTACAGCTCCTGTGGGACATAATGGTGGAATGATAAGAATTGGGCAACATTGGCACATTGCCAGCATGAAGGAAAATATACCCTTCATATAGGAAAACCTGGCATGTGGGGCAACCCACCAAAATACTGGATTACACATTGGGCAGCCGGCAGGTTATAAAATAGTCTCATGGAGAAAATTGCATTTCTGGTATTTTAATTGTAGGAAAGGTCCTCAGAAGGTGCAGGGTGACTGGGTGGTGAGTGGAGTGTCCTTCAAGGGTGGGTTTACACTGCATATTTTTGGTCTGAGTGTTGTCCGTGAAAAAACTACAGCACTAGGACCAATATTATTCAGTGAGCAGAGTAGATGAGCGATTTCTTTCATGGATCAAGTCTGCTTGTGAAAAAAAAAAAATATAGTAGCATGAACAAGTTTCTTTCGTGTGTAAGGAGAGACTCGCCCATTCAAGTCTATAAGACCCCATACGTAACCAATATATAGCATCCATGTGCTGTCCTCTCCCATGCGCTGTCTTCCTTGTGCAGAGTCTTGCCACCCTCTGTGCGCTATCTCCCCCCTTGCCTGTTGTCTTCCCCTGTGTGCTATCCTCCCCCCGCGATACGCTGTCTCCCCCCTGAGTGCAGTCTCACCCCCATATGCAGTCTCCTCCCTGTGTGCTGACCTCCCCCCTGTGCACTGTTCCCCCATGTGCTCTCCTCCCCGGTGAGCTGTCCTCCCCCGTGTGCTGTCCTCCTTCCCTGTTTGCTGGCCTCCCTCCTGGGCACTGTTTCCCCTTGTGTGCTATCCTCCCCCAATGCGAGAAATACCTGTGCACAAAAGCAGTGTCACTATACTGGGGGTTGCCGGCTTATTATTATTCACTAAGTGTAGTACCCGGCATTGCCAGGGATAGTAACTATCTCTCTCACTCTCCCTCCTGTCTGTCTACCTCTCTGTCTGTCTGTCTCCCTCTTTCTCTGTGTGTCTCTGTCTTTGTGTGTATGTGTGTGTTTCTACGTGTGTCTCTACATGTGTCTCTACGTGTGTGTCTACGTGTGTGTCTACGTGTGTCTCTACGTGTGTTTCTACGTGTGTCTCTACGTGTGTTTCTATGTGTGTCTCTACGTGTGTCTCTACGTGTGTCTCTACGTGTGTCTCTACATGTCTCTCGGTGTCTGTGTCTCTGTGTCTCTGTCTCTGTGTGTCTCTGTCTCTGTGTGTCTCTGTGTGTCTCTGTCTCTGTGTGTCTCTGTGTGTCTGTCTCTGTGTGTCTGTGTGTGTGTGAGTCTCTGTGTGTCTCTGTGTGTCTGTGTCTCTGTGTGTCTCTGTATGTCTGTCTCTGTGTGTCTCTGTCTCTGTGTGTCTCTGTCTCTGTGTGTCTCTGTCTCTGTGTGTCTCTGTCTCTGTGTGTCTCTGTGTGTCTGTCTCTGTGTGTCTGTGTGTGTGTGAGTCTCTGTGTGTCTGTCTCTGTGTGTCTGTGTGTGTGTGAGTCTCTGTGTGTCTGTGTGTGTCTCTGTCTCTGTGTGTCTCTGTCTCTGTGTGTCTCTGTGTATCTGTCTCTGTGTGTCTCTGTGTGTCTGTGTCTCTGTATGTTTGTCTCTGTGTGTCTCTGTGTGTCTGTATGTCTGTCTCTGTGTGTCTCTGTCTCTGTGTGTCTATGTTTCTATGTATCTCTGTCTCTGTGTGTCTCTGTCTCTGCATGTGTCTCCTTCTCTGTGTTTCTGTGTTTCTCTCTGTGTGTCTGTGTTTGTCTGGGATTGCATTCCTGCAAGTGAACGGTTTGCAACCAACCCTTAATATGGAGCCCTCCTGATTTGTACCTCCGGTCACTTAAGGTCACAGTGAGTGCCCCCATGGGCTGAGAAGTATACGTGTCCTGGATACACCTTTTTAAGGTGCTCAACTGTTTTTTAATTCATTTGATTTTTGTCTGACCCCAGCGGGAGAGCAGTTTGCGCATCGGTATTCCCCCCAGATTTATGAAGTAAAACCTATTACAGCGATTGCCTAAAAATGATCACCTTCTTTCCATGAAATAGCGGCACTTTTGTCCATGGACTGTATCTAGTATTTGAACTATCCTATTTACTTAAATGAAATGTGCCATCCGAAAATGACCTATTACGTCAACCAGATTTTTGTTTTGCATGGATTTTTTTGTTTTGGTATTTTTTTCATATAATGAACTTCATTAAAAAAAAACAAAATTAGTTTCTTTACAATTTTCACACTGTTCACTGGGATTTTTAGACTCGTCCTGTTCTTTCAGGAACAGTTTTCAGCAGGCTCCTTATCATCAGAGGCAGGAGTACAATGACCGGTAACACGTCTGTGCACAGATGTTAACACACCATGAATACGCTTCCAGTAACACGTCCAATACAGGTTTTCATTTTAAATATTGCTTATACATTTTCAATAAAAATGATGGAATTGAGTTATGCTCTTATCTGTTCAGTGGACTTTCTTCTTGCAAATTATATCCAATTACACTATCTAGGGAGAAGAGAATCACTACAAGCAATAATCATGCTAATACTAAAGAGTTATATGAGCTTCTTGATAAAATGAAATGTGATCCAACCTCTTGGGAAACTTAAAGACAAATTGGACAAGGCTAAGAAATTCATGTCCTCCTTACACCGCGCAAAACATGGTGTACGTATTGAGTTGGTTCTAAAAGATCAGTACATATGGAACCAAAAAAGCAAGTTTTTATCCACTGTTCATCACAGGTCACAAATTGTAGGCACTGTCATCTTACAGCAGAATATGGTACGGTAAGTACATGTCATATTGCTGCACCATGGTAAAATTGAAAAATTGTGCTAAAAAAAAATCAGGCCCAAATGCATTCCTTTCTATTACACTACAGAGGAGCTGTCGCCACTCAGAGGTTTGCACTATAAATCTAGAATCCTGCTGGAGTTAAATGTGGGTCCAGAGCTCTAACACAGAATTCCAGCGCAGTCAGTCTATCGGCCCCATAGCTCAAAAAGAAAAAAGAAAAATCAACCTTCCTGTAAGAGAGAATATGTCATCAGAAAATGAACTATTCTTCAAATTCCATTTTTTTTTGTTAAAGGGACTCTGTCAGGAGTTTTCTGCAATATAACCTGAAGACAAAATTCTGCAAGAGTTAAAACTGAGATTTCAGCCCTGCATCTGTTATCTCACAGTCTTTTTTTGTTTACCTGAAATGTTAGCTTAAGCCTGTTATCTTTATTATTAGTGGGTCTCAGCAGTACAGAGTTGTAGCCCGACTCCGCCCCTTCTGTCATTAGCAGTTTCTGTCTATGGAAATGTACACTGAAAGTCTGGTGTGGGCGGGGGCAGCTCTCAGAGCTCTACTACATGCAAAATCTCAAATCTTTTACTGTGTCAGAACGGTTGCAGGCACTAATCTAAGTGATATATCGTTAAACTCAGGGCCTCTTTGCCAACATAATGCTGCTCTCAGATTAGGTACCAAAAACTGCTGACAGATCCCTTTAAAAGGAATCTATCAGCAGGATTTCACCATTCTATCCTCAAATAATTAAATTCACATGTATCTCTTGCAAAGGCAAGTCTGGTGCAACTGTGGCGCCCCTGACCTGGTCAGGCACCACTGAGTACTGCACCCATGCTGGGGACAGTACAAAACAGGTAATCCAGAAGGCTGACCGAGGTGTGACTACACAGGCGCATAGTGATCAGGTCTCACACATGTACCTTTGGGAGGACCCCTGGGGATCCCAGGAGGGGGCGAAGCCTCCATCTCCACTCAAGGGGTGTGGTAGAGAGCCTGGTTGCTAGGTGACGTAGGCAAGAACAGGAGAGGAGGGAAGAGTGAGCCGAAGGCGGTTGAGTGGTGAAGTTCAGGGAGAGCAGAAGCAGACCCTGTAGCTCTACACAATTCTGACAACGTACGCGCAGTGACTACCGACGGGGGAGAACGGTCACCTGGTAGTGCTGCCCGAAATCCACCCACGGCTAAAGAGAGAGCAACGGAGTGGAGAGTAAGGAGACTGTCAGGGAGATACCAGGCCCAAACGGGTAGCAGGTCCCAGTGCAGGGATAGATCCACCTGTCCTTTGCCAAACCTGCATGAGGGGGCACTTTACACCCCCAAGACAACACTACAGAGTCCGCAGCCACGTAGCAAAGCGAGGGCCCATAGCTCACAGGAGGCAAGCAGCCGGAGTGATCTGGTCCAGGCTACAAGCAAACGGGCCAAAAGGAAGGGGAGAGAGGCACCAGCAACTTCCCTGGGCGACCCCAGCAGGGCTTCAAGCAGGGGTTACCCCAAAACACAAAGGGCTAAGGAAGGCGAGTCGGTAGCCACCCTCATCAGTCAGCCTGAAGGACACCTGGTTCCAGCCTGGTTCATCCCAGCTACGCCCGGGTTACTCACCCTGCCACCCTCAGTGAGTAAAACCCTTGAAAGACATTCTGCTTGTGCGTGTGAGTCATTCTGCGACTTGTAGTTCCACACACCTACACGGGGCCCTGGGGCATGCCTCACTCTCAGGAGGCTATTACACCTGACTGCACCCACTATCGGCCCCAGGCACCCCTAACCTGCAGTGGCGGTCTCCACTGACCGCAATTCTGAGAGTGGCGTCACGACAATCAAAATAGAGGATTTCCTACCTGTGACAAGATCCAGCCGCGTGGAGTCCCTGAAGGTAATGCACAGCTGCACCGACACCGAGCCTCGGGGCCCCACACAACCTTTAGCGACACAGTCCGTTCCTTGGTTACTGAGATATCGATGTTTGAATCAAAATCTAAATGAGACTGGAGGGTTTGTCTCTGTGGACCCCGCACTCCTCAAGCCTCATCTATGTTCTGCCCAGCACCACATCCTCCTGTGTGCCTGGTGATTTGCTTGTAATCACACAACATAGAAGCTGTCAATCAAATAAGAGGAGGTGGCGCTGAGTAGAGAATAGAGGTAGGAAACTTAAGACATGCTTACAAGCATCCACAGCCAGGCCCGGATTGTCAATCTGCCAATCAGGGCAAATGCCCGATGGGCTGCGGCAGCAACCTATACAGAGGCCCGCAGGCCCAATATTGCGGCTGTCAGTCCTTTACATTTTTTACAGCACTACCACTCGTGCCCCCAGAGCATCAACGTGCGCGCGCTCCCAAAATAAATTTAAAAGACAATAATGATCCATTCCTTTAGTGGCAATGTGAAGTGTGTTTTTCTCAACCTCGTAGATTCATCGTTAAATAAGAACATTGGCTAATTTTGCAATTAAACAATTAAACACCTCAAAATTAATCTCTTAAAAGTGAGAAAAATAATTTCCTAACTTCAAGCGATTAATTGCTCAGCCATTATATTGAAAGATAGCAATTAATGGCTCACGATTCTTATTATGCAAATACTGTGGAGCCTTTTGTGATCAAAGGTCTGACCGTCCGCTGATATCTTTGCTTTACATTTATGTAAATATAGTCCTCCATAAAAGCATGTCATTCTAAAGATATATATTATATTATTAAAGGGACTCTGTCACAAGAATTTTGCTATCTAATCCAAGAACAGCATGATATAGGGGCAGATACCCTGATTCCAGAGATGTGTCACTTAGGGTATGTGCACACGTTGCTTTTTTTCAGCGCGGAAAAAAACGCACCCTCTGGCAGAGGGGAGAATTGTAAACAATGCTTTTTTGAGAAAAAGGCATCGAAAACGCATGCGTTTTTCATGCGTTTTTCATGCGTTTTTTTAGGTGCGTTTTTTAAGACTTGTCAGTGTTAATAAAGTTGGTTGAACACAGACCTTTGGAAAAAAAAACCTGTGATGTCATTTCCTTCTCCACATTCTGTTTGGATAAATGGGAGGGCTTGGAATGGAAGGAGCACCATTTGAATTTTGGAAAAGTTGAAATAAACTTCGCGCACCATGTCACATTAGCAGAGCCCCTTGGGTACCTATACGCTAGAAAACCCCCACAAGTGACCCCATTTTGGAATCTGCACCCCTCAAGGATTTTATTCAGGAGTATATTAAGCATTTTGAATCCACAGCTACTTCACCCAAAATGTTGCTGTAGCAACAATATTCTCACTTTTAGGCCCGTTTCACACGTCAGTGAAAAACAGTGACGTTTTTCACTGGCGTGTAAAACATGCACATGTCCCTCCGTGTGCCGTGAATCACGGCACACATGGGTTGTCTAAGTGCAATCCGGGCTCCGTTCTCCGTGGCCCGTGATTGCACTTAGAGATTAACTCACCTGTGCCCGCTCCCGCTCTCCATGGTGCTGATCGCTCACGCGGTGCAGCATCCGGCTGGCGCTGACCCCCGCAGCAGCTGCTTCCGGGTCGGCTGTGTCGCACATCATGAATATGCGCGACAATAATGAGCCGGCTCAGAAGCAGCAAGCAGAACGGGCTGCAGAGGACATCGCTGGACGCCGGGTGAGTAAAAATGATTTTTATTTTAAAAGCACTTTTTTTCTGGCACGTGTCTCACGGACCACACCACTGCATGGTCCGTGGAACATCAGTGATGCCAGAAAAAAATGGACATGTCTCCGTGTGGCAATCACGCACACGCGGGTACGCTGCACGGAGACACGTGCAGTGAAAAATCACTGACGTGTGAGCAGACCCATTCATTATAATGGGTCTGCGTATGTCAGTGATTCTAGTACGTTTAAAAAAAAGCACAAACGTCCCAGAATCACTGACGTGTGAAACAGGCCTAAGGCTATGTGGCCATGATCCAGCGACATGGCGTCTAGTACAGTGTCAGCCTCCTGTAGAGATGTGAGTGTTGTCCACGGGAGAACGCAGCTGGCCATGCCCACGATTTGGGTTCAGGCTGCTGTGGAGCTCTATGCTACCTGCAGAGAACACTCATCTACGCAGCATAAATTGACATGCTGAGGCTCGGGAAGCTGCGCCACCGGTCGGTTTATGCTGCGGAGAAAAGAAGCACAGTGGGCATGAGATTTCTAAAAATCCTTCCACTGTGCTTCTACTGCACAATGCAGCGTTATGGACGCAGGGAAAACAATCTGCGCCCAAAACGCTGCAAACCCTGATTGTGGGCATCCAGCCTAAAAAGCGTCAATGGAGGTCAAATATATATACAACGTCCCACCCCCCCCCTGCATATTCTAAGCTGGCACCTTTAGTACCTTTCATGTGGCACTAAAGGGTGCCTAGCCTAGTTTTTATCACAAAAACAAAAAAAAAAATGGCGTGGGGTCCCCCCTATTTTTGATAGCCAGTCAGGGTAAAGCAGACAGCTGTTGCCTGCAAACCACAGCTGGCAGCTTCATCTTGTCTGGTGATCAATTTGGAGGGCTCCCCAGGTTTTTTTTTTTTATTTATAAATAAAAATAATAAAAAAAAAATAACATGGGGTCCCCCCAAATTAGATCACCAGCCAAGGTGAAGCTGACAGCTGGGGTCTGGTATTCTCAGGGTGGGAAGAGCCATGGTTATTGTACTCTTCCCAGCCTAAAAATAGCAGGCCACAGCCGCCCCAGAAGTGGCGCATCCATTAGATGCGCCAATCCTGGCGCTTTGCCCCAACTCATCCCGCGCCCTGGTGCGTTGGCTAACGGGGTAATAAATGGGGTTGATACCAGATGTGTAATGTCACCTGGCATCAAGCCCAGCAATTAGTGATGTCACGGCGTCTATCAGACACCCGACATAACTAATTGACAGTAAACAAAAGCAAAAAAAGACAACAAAAAATTTTTTATTAGAAAAAACACTCCCCAAATCATTCCCTTGTTCTCCAATTTAATAAAAAAAATGGGTCCGCAGAAATCCATTTGGATGTCCCACGTCGGCTCTGGACCTTCTAGAATATGGGGGCACGTTCAGGGAACGTATCCCCCATTTTCTAGGAGGGCAGACCCTCCATTTGAGGAGAGTGGGTGCAAAAATCTGCACCCACTCTCCCCGGGTCACAGCTGCAGAGTGCCGAGCAGCCAGCACAGCTCTCTGAACACAGTGCTGGCTGTCAGCTGCTCTGCTCATGTGACCGGCCGGCGTCTGCTGTGAAGGAGGAGGGGGCCGCGGGGGATCAGCGCTGCGACCGGACAGGTATGTATGACACCGGGGGGAATTGGGGTGAACGGGCAGGGCCTGGGTGCATTTTTCTGTCGCATGTCTCAAGGTACATGCGACAGATACATAGGAGCAGGGCGGCCGGTGCGCTACTGTGCGCGCGGCCATGTTGGATTTTCGGGAGGGGGGTCGGGGGTCGGAGCGGGCACTTTGGCGACACCGGGGGCTTTGCCAGGAAGTGAGGTCAACAGGAAACCTCTTGACCTCACTTCCAGGTAAATGCCTGCGTTCTGGCGTGCCGACAAAGGCCGCGGACCGCAACAAAAAAGCAGGTCCATGCGGTGTAGCTGCGTTCTGACTCCACATCATTGATTTCAATGGGGGAGAGAACGCAGCCACAACGCACAAAAGAAGTGACATGCTGCTTTTCTTTCCGCACCGATTTTTGGCATCCAAAACGCTGCGGAAAGAAACGCAGAGTGTGCACTGATTTTTCAGCTTTCCCATACACTTTGCTGGGAAAGCTGAACGCATGCAATTTGCCACTGAAACGCTGCGGTTCAAAACGCAGCGTTTCCGCGGTAAAAAACGCAACGTGTGCACACAGCCTTACTGCATTTTTGGTGTAGTTTAGTGATAAAATTCCTGTTTCTTCAACAGGAGATTATCACTAGTAATCCTGCTGCCATATAGTCCTTTATATTCATTAGCTCTGTATAACCCCGCTCCCACCACTGATTGGCAGCTTTCTGCCTATGCACAGTGTACACAGAAATCTGCAAATGAGTGGGGTGGGCGGGGTTATACAAAGCTCAGAGAACTAGCAGATCTGCAGCTGAGAAAACAGTGATTTTATCAAAACTGGAGCATGTATGTGACATATTACTAGAATCAGGATCTCTGTCTCTACATTATGCTGCTGTCAGATGGGGGAGTGAAAACCTGGTGACAGATTCCCTTTAAGTGTTGTTAGTAATACTTAAAAAAAAAAGAAATACTCATATTTAGCCTACTACATAAAAGGTTTATTAGGTGTAAAAGCCCAAACACCATGCAAGCAAGGTAAGTGATATAAATGATTCTTGAGAATTAGAATATTGGTAAATGTTTCTTGAGTAAATATGTGCCTCCTCTGCATTTTCTGAAACTGTTGTCAGAGCAATAAACACAGCAGACATGAAAGAACATTGATCATGTGTCATCATTGATCAGTTCTGCACCGTACAGACCAATATCTGGCTGTTCTCGATAATGATGACCGACGCAGAGGAGCTGGAAGCGCTAGACTAGACATTATTATCTTTTTAATTTTAGGGAGAAACAAATTAAAATATTTTGTTTGTTTTGTTTTTTTGGCTAATTAAAGGGTACCTGTCGCCACTTTTTTGGTGTATAAGCTGCGGCTAGCACCACCAGACTCTTATATACAGCATTCTAACATGCTGTATATCAGCGCCCAGGCCGCTGTGAGAACATAAAAAACACTTTATAATACTTACCTAATGGTCGCGCGGTTGGCCAGATCGTGTCTCCGTTCTCCGGTGCCGCCTCTTTTGGCCATCTTTGTGCTCCTTCTTCTCTAGCCGCGCGTCCTACGTCATCCACACTCGCCGGCATTCAGGTCCTGAGCAGGGCAGATCAAAGTATTGTAGTGCGCCTGTGCAGGACCAGCGAATGTGTATGATGTAAAAGCGTCATGCACACAGGCTTCAGAAAGATGACGAAGATGGCCGAAAGAGAAGGCGCCGGCACCGGAGAATGGAGATGCCCATATGGCCAACCACGCGACCGTTAGGTAAGTATTATAGTGTTTTTTTATGTTCTCACAGCAGCCTGGGCTCTTATATACAGCATGTTAGAATGCTGTATATAAGAGCCCGGTGGTGGTGGCTACAGCTTATACGCCAAAAAAGTGGTGACAGGATCCCTTTAAAAAAATTTAGTTAATAAATAGAGTTCCCCATCCTCTCACTGGAGAACAGTCTCTAGCATTGGGGCACCCATCCTATCCTGCATTACACACACAATCCATTCATTTGATCGAGTGCTGTGTAACATTTAGTTTTTTTCTGTTGTGGCGCTGCAGAAAAAGTATACAAGGGTCAATTTACCAAAGTCTTGACCAGAAAACTGGCAGAAAACACTTTGAAAATGCTTCACGCCAAAATGGGCATAGCTGGTGAGGATCTGGGGAAGGACAGGACATGGCAATGCCTGGCCATCAAATTCAGAAAAAGTGCTGCCATTTCTTACTCTGACTGACATACACTGACTGGAGTATAATTTCTAGTCAGCCACAAGGAGGGAACACGCCATTGAGAAGATGAGCCTAATTACAGAGAGCCTTTCATTAAGACTGGTGTGAGGACAGCCAGTATTAATGAAGCAGCCTATTAAGGCCCAATTTATTTAGGTGTCTAGGCCAAAATTCTGGAGTAGAACACCTTAAATTGCCACAAAATTATTGTGCAATGCCTGCCAGTCCTAACCAGCTAAGCCAAAATGGGCACAGCATGTGCAAGATAGGGCGTGGCTAAGCCCGCTAATGGGATTTGTAAAAACCACCACTCTCTGCAGACGCGCATGACACTTGTAAGATGTGCCTAATTTATTAAGTGGACTGCGCATCTTAATTAGATGTATCTTACGCCAACATTCCCCTTCACTAAGACTGGTGTATATGTGACGCCTTGGACTAGCCAGGTAGTCACAGACAACATCACATACACCCCCTCCCCTGAATAGTTTACATCAAACAAAAATCCTTGTTGCCTCCCTCCAGGGTCTGATGTCCACACCAGGTGGGGAGGAGCCAGGCGGTTGGCCCCACCCACCGAGGAGATCACAGGCCTGGAGGCGGGAAAAGAGACAGATTCGTTTTGGAGTTGAACGTGAGAGGACAGAAACTGTTAGTGTCTGGGTAGGAGCCCAGGCACTGTCAGCAAGGTCGGCAGACGTGGTGGCCGTCTGCAGGAGGTGGTGCAAGTCCGCAAAACCGTAGGACCGGGGACAGGCGGTGGTCCGCCGGTACCGAGCGGGGGAACAGAGTTGCATCAAGC